>NC_063164.1:13037256-13653923 GCF_023159225.1 Perognathus longimembris pacificus
CAATGACGCCAACATGGAGCGGGGGCTTCCCCCCCCCCCCCCAACCTTATTACAGCTCTACAAAATGAAGAAGAGAGTTTACCTGAGTGCTTGGCTTGAGTTCTGCGCATTTTCCCCCTTTTCTTCAAAATGGAAGAAATTCAGATCAATGTTCAAGATCTAAAATGGCTTAACAGATTAGAGAGCTTTGAGGAGCTCTGATGAGACACAATCCCTTGACTAGCAGACCTGTCATGCCTTGATGGGCCTAGTCTAGTCTCATATTCTTCTACTTTCTTAAAAGAGGCAAAAGAAAGTGTGGCTAGAGACGATATCAGAGAGAGACAATCTTTCATGCAGAGTTGTTTGGTTTGATGAAGCAATTGATTTTAAAAAGCAGTTGTGCTGGGTGCAGGTAGCTCAAACCTGGAATCCTAGGTACTGAGAATCTGGATTTGAAGCCAGCCCAGCCAGAAAAGTCCGTGAGACTCTTACCTCCAATTAACTAGAGCAAACCGGGAAGAAGAGTAGCTCAAGTGGTAAAGTACCAGCCTTGAGTGAAATAGCTAAGTGACGATGGTGAGCCCCTGAGTTCAAGGCCCCAAATAGTCATTAAAAAAAAAAAAAAAAGAGTCCTTGAATCTGATTTAAGTAAATTTACTAATATAAAATGTACCATTGCTTACTTCTCATCAGTTAGCTTGTAACTGCTCCTCTAGCCCAGGCCCTGTGAATTAGGGACTGACTAGATCATGGTAGCTATGTTGTCTTTGTACTCTGGGAGGGGAGATGGCTCCACACTCTCATCTGTGCTGTGGAATGAATGTGTGGATCCCCACCTGATTCCCTCCCTAGGGATGTTGTGAAGATGCAATGAAATAATAGACCTATAAGAAGGCCCTTTGAAAAGTTAAATGTGAAGGAAAACACAGGCTGTTATTTGGTACTGAAATATGCACTCTGCCGCTACCCTTGGTAACTAGGGTGTCTGTTTTGCAAAGCTGGTTCCTGCTTTGCAAATAGTTAGAGGAGGAGATTATGTATGTGATGAGAGCACTTTGAAAAGTTAAATGCCATGTAAAAGTGCAAAGTATTTATTATTCGCAAAGGAATTAACCACGTGGAGGAACATCTGTAGGCTCCCAGAACCTGATTGCTGAACTGCCTCTTGCCATGGTTGACAACTAAAAGGAGGGAGGGAAGCTCTGTGCATGCCCCCCAGAAATGGACGGCTGTCATGTAGCTCTGCCTGGCTTCTTTAGACTCTCCTCTGCTTTCTCTTTTACCTGGTCATTCTGCCTTTCTACCCCATTCAAAGTTCAGGAGTTGAGGAATCAGATTCTGATAGGACCTCAGGCCCTATATGGCTGAAGAATCTTTCCTCAGTTTGTAGCCTCCATTTACTCAGCTGAGAGAGTCTTCACTTTTTCTTAAAGCTCAGGCAACAGAAGGTAATTATAAATTTCACTGTTAATTTTACATGCCTTTAGGGTCATTAAAGTGCACTTTTTATTCACCGATTTAGCTTCAGCCTCCTAAACTTGAGAGCTGCAATACCAACTGAGTTGATTTACCAATTGCTTTTTATCATATACATTGTCCTGAGTCAACATTTAAGGGTGATTAAGGTGTAGGGTATGAGTCAGTACTAGAGCATTTGTGTAACATGCGCGACCTTGGGTTCAATCTCCAGCACGCAAAAAAGCGTATTTATACACATGCATGTGTGCATGAAGGTGTATAGATTTAATATATTTGATTGTCATCTTGAGTCGATTTTCTGCTTTATACAAATGATGCATATATTTCTTATTCAAGATTTATATCTACTGCTGATTTATAATTCCCCAAACTTTGTAATAAAACCAAATTCAAGAAACCAAGTGTCATGGGGCAGGGGCGAGCAGAATGTAAACTTTAAAAACCATGAGCCATTTTACTGGAAGAATAATTACTTGAAACTAGTTTTCTGTAAAGCTGTAGGGAACATTATTTAGTACCCAGCAAATATTTGCTCCATAAGTGTTCATGAGTAATTGAAGGACTTGTATATATTAAGAGAAACTAAGACCTACATTGCTTTAAGAGTATACTATGATAGTGAGCCTTTGTGGTAGTGACTATGGTAATTATAGAAACAGGGCTGGCTAGCCCTTGCTATCACATACTGAATATTATTTTAGTTAGGCAGAATTACTCATGACTTTAGTTCATGATTTTAGTTAAAATATACTGTGTTATATAAAGGAGCTATATATGTGGATGTATACTTATATGTACATATATGCATAATAAATGTGTAATGCACATATATATGTATAGATGATATGTATTATATAAATGTAAATATATAATGGCCAGTTGTCTCAATTATTTGTTTCCTCTGGCAATTGAAATTATAATTATATTGTAAAGCAATAGCTTTGTGCTTAAAATTGTAGTTAAGAGCAGAGACTCTGGACTCTCAACCTTGGATTTGAAACCATGACTTGCCATCCATTCATTCCTTGCAGATCTCAGCTTTCTTATCTGTAAAATATATATTGACTTAAATGATGCTAATAAAGAACTTGTCTTACGGCTTTTGTGATACCTTTTGTGTTAGAGGAGAATTATTTTTGTTTCTCATTTCTTTAACTAGGCGGAGTAAATATAGTAAAGCCAAACAAGAAGCAGATGAAGAAAAACACTTAAATCAAGGTATTTAAAAAAAAAATTCTTTTTGGCAGTAGTGAGGGGAGGGGGGAGGGGGGAGGGGGGAGGGTTTGTCGGTCATGGGGCTTGGACTCGGGATCTGGGCTCTGTACCTGAGCTTTTTTGCTCAAGGCTAGGACTCTAACATTTTGAGCCACAGCACCACTTGCAGTTTAGTAGTGGTAGTTAATTGGGAATGAGAGTCTCATGGACTTTCCTGCCTGGGCTGGCTTCAAGCTGTAATCTTCAGTACTCAGCCTCCTGTGTAGCTATGATTACAGGGATGAGCCATCAACACCTAGAGAAAAAAAAAATTCTTTCTAGATCATTTCATATTTTCTAGTTTAGAAATGCCTAAAATGAATAGGGCCACTGATGTTTACATACTGTATTCCTTATCCAAAAAAATATACTTAAAGGGTAGCAATCTGCAATGGGTGATTCAAAATTATTTAAAGTAAAGTTAAATGTGAGGTGGGGTGGGAAAGTTTCTTATAGACTTTTCATTTTCGTTCTATCTTTACTCTGCCTCATTCTGGTAGATTAATGGGTAGCTAGCTTAAAGAATAAATGGGTAATTTTTTTCTGACCTAAGCTAACAATTGGAGTCAGGGTGTTAAAAGAAACAAGATAGTCATCCTTACTCTTCACTGATTAGCACTATGTGATGTGGAGAAAGCCACTACAGTGTCTTTTTTGTTGTTATCTGTTTTTTAATGGATGGTAGGGTATGTTGATGTTCCAAGTGGATCAGGGAATTAATTCAAGGAAGTGGCTCCAGAATGATTTAAGCCATTGATGGCTAAGTCAGCACAGGAACACTGGAGCGTTGTGGTATACAGTACTTTTCTGAAATAATGGCACCATGCCGTGAGACAGCTCATGTGAACCAAAAGTAAACTTTAACATTTGCACCAAGATGTTGATACCATTAGCATAGGAGGTTGAGGAAAGAGAACCACTGGGAATAAAGGAAAGCAATCTGGGAGAAGCTTCTATCTGCTGTGAAGTTGGACAATTTCTATGTGTCTAACCTACTTTCATTCTAGAACTATAGTTTTTTTATTAACTTTTAACATGGTGTGTATGTTTATAGACAAATGATACATTGAAAGGAAATAGTCAGAAAAGGCCAACGTAAGTAGATTTTAAGTATATTGTTCTTAAGAATGAAAGCAGAGTCAAGGTAAAAGAGGGACAGGCTGGGAAAACCAACGATATTAAGCCAATGGTGTTCTATATATTTAGGGCCACGACTCATGTTCTGAATTTGGTTTGTGATAGTGAAGTATGGCTGGATTGCCCTTCCATTCACAAGTAGTCTATAACGATTATCTGCAGCTGAACCTGCTAGGTGAAAGTTCATAGTTTTCCCCAAATGGATTGAAAGTGAAGGCCCAGTGAAGAGTTTATATCTCAGATCAACCAGCTGATGATGTCTCTCTTGTTTTATATGGACCCAACCTAAGTTGAATTTAAACTTGTTAGATTTTTATTTGTTTGTTTTTTGCCTGTTGTGGGGTTTGAACTCAGGGTCCAGGTGCTGCCCCTGATCTGTTTTGCCCTAGGATAGCACTCTACCACTTGAGCCACAGCACCACTTCCAGCTTTTTCTGAGTTGTTTATTGAAGATAAGAGTCTCTTACAGCTTTCTTGCCCAGGCTGGCTTTGAACTACGATCCTCAGATCTCAGCCTCTGGAGTAGCTAAGATTACAGGGATGAGCAATTGGTGCCTAGCAAACGTGTTAGTTATTAGACATATTTAGATGGTCCAGATATTATGCAAAACGTGATACTGTATAGACAGAGCCAGTGGAAAAAAAGAGTCCTAATAATGTTTGATGTGAGAAAAGCAGGAGGGAAAACATAGAACCAGGGCCATGGAGCTATAAGCAAATGATAAGGAAAACATGTTTGGCTAACACATTCCAAATTTCCAAAAGATTCACTTTTTGTCCATGGGATGGGTTGTTTTTAAACTCTTGTCCTTGAAGTGTGAAGAAATTCCAAGAAGTCAGTAGAGCTAGAGCCTCTTCAACAGCTAACACTGATTTTGTTTATTCACTAATGAAAACCAGAGCTAGAGCATAAGCATTTTCATTTTCTAAAGACCAGACAGCTAGCCCAACTTTTCCTCTGTCAAGGATTTATGTTTATCAGGGGTTCCTACTAAGTGTCTTGCCCACATGTCCCCCTCTTCATGACTTAGGTGTTAGAACGTACGTGGATCCTTTTACATATGAAGATCCCAACCAGGCGGTGCGAGAATTTGCCAAAGAAATCGATGCCTCCTGCATCAAGATTGAAAAAGTCATAGGAGTGGGTAAGTGTCTGAGCCTCTGTCTAAGAAGTCTCCTTTTCTGATGGATGCTATGCATGTAAATCATAAAAACATACATATGGGAAAATATACCTCCTATTTATCTAGATATGGAAATACTGTATAATGAGATTTCCATATTCAAAGCATAAAATGTGCTGTGCTATGAAGTATTTCGGTACAAATTTTGATTTTTGAATAGAATGAATAGGAACGTGAAAACTGAAGTCAGGCTCATTTAAATGTTCACTTTACTTCTTACCATATTACCATAACTCTTAAGACTTTCAGCAAGTTCCCCCCCCCACACACACACACACAAAGTGTGTATGTTTTCTCTGAAAAAAATGGAGCCAATTGTGCCTCCTTCAGTATTTGGAGGAGAATGACATAAAATGGTCTATGGAACATTCTGTAATAAGCATGGAATGGAATGTTAGCTATTTCTTGTTCTCTTGAATGCCTTCCACTCCATCATAGATTCTTCTTCTCCACTTTCAAAGGTGAATTCGGTGAGGTGTGTAGTGGGCGTCTCAAAGTCCCCGGCAAGAGAGAGATCTGTGTAGCTATCAAGACTCTGAAAGCCGGTTATACTGACAAGCAGAGGAGAGACTTCCTGAGTGAAGCCAGTATCATGGGACAGTTTGACCACCCAAACATTATTCACTTGGAAGGCGTTGTCACCAAATGTAAGTATGCAAGTCACTCCCTTTTCAAAGCCAAGTTAAGAGTTACTGGGAAATTAAACACACATTTTCTTTCCAGGGAAATGACAGATGGCACAGACCCACTGATTGCTAATAGGAGGAAATCAGCCCAGGACAAGTCATTAATCTTGCAGTCAATTCGAAATGGGTCTATGGTTTCAGCTGATAGCCTCCCTCCAAGGCAGCTTGAGTGAAATTTTAGGAAAATTAAATATTGCAGATGTTTGATATGCCGTACTATCTTTTAAAATGTTTGCTAGGCCAAGGGGATTGTCACCAAGTAGACGCAAGCAGATGGGAAGCAAAATAAAATTTAAATACGTTTTCATATGATGCACACCAGAAAACCCCACCACACCTTGTGCTGCAAGTGTTGGTTCCAGATGCAGGGAGCGAATCTGGGGAATCTTTATTATTTTGGGAGATTTGCTTGTCTGCTCCCTCTGATTTATGGCTGTTGTTGTTCCATACCTATTTACAGTAACACCTGGTTGAACCTTCCTTTCTTAGTCCATTAGCATTCTGTAAGGCTGTGAACCGTGCTTCAGTTAAAACATGGCACAGCTCAACAAATGCACTTGGCAAAGCAAACCCTGAGCTGGATAAGACCAACTTAGAAAATGCCGCCTACAAGGGACAGTTGAAGCGGTAACTGTTTAGGTGGCTGCGTTCCTGGAGCCCTAGTATCTACTGCTTCCAGTGAGGCTCTTGTATGCCTGGGGCTATGTCAGCTGTAAGGCCAGGATGGTTTGTTTTTTCATTTTGATTCAAAGTGTCAATGGAAAGCACTGTCAGTCAATCTGTGCCTGAGCCCAAAGGTGAGACAATGGCTGCTTCAGTAGATAAAGATAAACTGAGGGTGCAGAGGGTTTAAAAGTAAAAGTAAGATATAAGATGTTGGTTAAATATTAGTAGGATGCAACACACAAGATCTTTGGGAGTAGAAATGGGAGGTTACTAAAAAGGGAAAATAGTCTCCTCAAACATAAATATACTTCAGAAGTTTCCTAACCTTCTGGGGAAGTTTAATTCATCCATTAGGATGGGGTCCCTAAGTTTGCATTTCTAAAGAACTCCTTTCCAGCAATGCCCTATCTTATAGATCCACCTTTGAGAACCATTAGCCTAGGGACAAAGCAGTTGACCTTGATTGGTGGTTCCATTTTTCTCTTTCTGGTTCTTCTTTTGTTTAAAAAAAAAAAATGGTGCTGAACTAGGAACGTGGCCTGACAGGGTTATTTAGAAGGGAGAAAGGATGGGTGAAATGAAATATTTAGAGTAGTGTGTCTAACAGTAGATTTAAAAAATGAACATACATACCTTTTAAATAGTTCCCTGGTATTATTATGTCTTTAAAAGTCCACCTTTCCACATCTTGAGAATCCTTCAAAAATGGAAACTTAGTGCCAAGGATATATAATTTTCTGCCTAAGGTGAAGGCTTATAATTAGCATAGAATAGCTCTATTTGCTTTTTAAGATTAGTTTTACAGACAGGATATTTTTCTGTTGCCTGTGGCCTTCAAGGCTGCTTAGAGCCCCTTACTACTTTAATTAAAAGATAACATTCCCTTTAAATAGTTGTGCAGGTCCATTTTCTTTAAAAAAAAAAAAAAAAAAAAAGGGAAGGGGGGGTGTCCTGTTCTACTCAGGGTGTTTTTTCTGCTGCAGATAGTGATTTTCATGGCACTTCTACAGAAAAGACAGGAAACAGGGAATCTTTGTGTTAAAGTCCCACCGTGCCTCTAAAACCCATAGCTATTACAGCTGTAACTGTTATAAACGACTGGATACATTTGCATAATGCAGTTGTCACTGAATTAAAATGATTTAACGTTTCCACCAGAGAAGCTTGCCTCTGCCTTCCTCTCCGGGTCCCCTATACTTTGCACCCCATGTTTGCTGGGAAGGGGGCCTCCATTCCTGAGCCCAGCCTGGCCCTTATTGATAAGATCTAATAGGGTTGTGGACATCCCTCTTTATTTCTCATGTAGAGCTTGTAAAGATTTGGACACATGGGTATGTTTTAATGAACAGTCAAGGGAATGTAGAAGAATTGTAAAGATGGTGCCAAAAGTGGCGGTAGGGTGAGGTTGAAAGGCTGGAGTGGAAGAGTGTGGATTCATTACCAGCACTTTCCTTTACTCCCTCAGTTGACAAGAGGGTCCTAAATTTGCCTTACTCCTCCCGTTCTTTGGGGTCTTCTCTTCTCCAAAGCTCTAGAGTCCCCAGTGACCATCTAGGTATCAATGCACAACTTCTGAGAGGCACTCTTCCTTCCTGAATTGGCAAAGTAGCTTTTAATTGAGGAAGATTAATCAAAACTCAGACACATTTGTTCTATGCTAACACTGGTTGTGGGGTAAATGAGTCAGAAAACTCAGACATTGCCGTTCAGACTGATACAGGATAGAAAGAGGTACCACACTTAGAATCTCCAGAAATAGGAAGGCTTGTGTCCATTACCATAACACTTTTCTCTGCCATCTTTCTTGCTTGCTTGAAAATTCAATCTTCTTGGGATAGTCTTCTAATAAAAAAAAATAGCTGCCTCTATAAGATCTCACTCTCTCTCGTTTTCTCTCTCTCTCTCTCTCTCTCACACACACACACACACACACACACACACACACCACTCACGAACAACTTGGATTTTTCTGATACCAAAAACTTCTCAATTGTTTTTTACCTTTTCCTTCTCCCTACTCCAGAATAACCAGCAGGAAATTTCCCACCTTCTGTTCCCAGTCAATAGAACAGCAATAAAAGTGGGTATATTTTTAATGTATCGAATAGGTATTTAATTTACACTCAAAGGAATTTTAATGGATTTTTTATGAGGATTATCATCGTCTATCTCTACCCTCCCCCAATTCCTTCTTTCTAGAAAGCCCTCAGAAAGAAGGAATTTCAGACCACGAGTTCATTGTCAGTGATTATGAATTACTAAACAAAGGTTATTTTCTAAGCTCCTCAGGAGGAGAACTAAACTGAAATAAAAGACTTTTCTTCCCCCACTGGCCACATAGTTCTTAACACACTTTTTTTTTCTTTGCCGGAATAGAGGGAAGGGAGCAAGACTGTTCCAGTTGTGAATTCAAATATCTGTGTCAGATGAAATGACTTTACTAAATGCCTTGTGTGATGGCTTAGGTTTTTGTTGTTGTTGTTTGCTTGTTGGTTTTTAAGAAAGCAAAAGAAGTTAATTTATAGATAAGGAAAGGGTATAACCCTGGCCAGAGCAAAACAAAGGCAAAGAAAGTTACCTTTAGCCTGCTTGGATTTTAAGAGGTGTCTGCCTCACGAAGACACTGACTGCCTCTGCCATAGCTATTGACCCCCCGAAATGGGGGTATCTAGAAATAATGAAAAAGATTTCTGGGTCCATTGACACCCTTAACATCCCACAAGTGGCTCTTCTGGGGACAAAATAAATTAATTACCCATACGTTTTTTGGTTTTTTTTCCCCCTTCTTCTTCTTCACATTCAATCGGGTCTGCCCATTCATTAAGTTTTCCCTTTTTGCTTGTTGGAGCAATTATCCATTCACATGCTCCCTGGATACCAGCGGCCACTTCAGTGAAAGACCTTGTCAACAAAGCCACCCAAAGGGTTAACTTTCCAGATGGAATCTAAACCTACTGGTCCTTTTAATATTTCATCCCTAGCTCCCCACAGCTGAGGCATAAGCTTGGCTTGTTTTAATTAAATTAGATCGCACAAGACAGGTGTCTTGGCAGTAAAGTTGTGCACAGCCCATTTTTATCTCATTAACCGCCGCTCTCATCAAGGGTTTTTGTTTTTCTTCCTGAAACTTCTAGGTAAACCAGTAATGATCATCACGGAGTACATGGAGAATGGCTCCTTAGATGCTTTCCTCAGGGTATGTGTCTGTTTTATATGACCCTCCAAGTGAATAATAGCACTGAGAAAAGTACAATTCCTATATTCATCCTGTTGGAATGGATTCATGGACTTTTAAAATGGAGCGAGAGAAGAAGGAAAAATATAGAGGATGGTGTGATTTTCTTTTTGTCTTTAAAGGCTATTAAATAATCCATGTGCGAGGAAGATAGTATTTGATTTATTCTCGTATCGTGGAATTGTTTGAGCCTGTAGATTCATTACAGTTGGACGATTTCCATCTATCACAGGAAGCAAATCCAGCTCCTTGAATCCTTTCTACTAGAGAGTCAGTCACTTTGGTTCAGCAAGGACCAGAAATCATGTTGAAGTTTCATCGCACACCGGATACAGTTATCAAAAATCGATCTCAGTAATAAATGCTTAGTGATAATGAATGTGGCTGAATGCTGATGGTATTACTCCCTGCTTCCTTCCTATGCAGAAGAATGATGGCAGATTTACAGTCATCCAACTGGTGGGCATGCTTCGTGGCATTGGGTCAGGGATGAAGTATCTATCTGACATGAGCTACGTACATCGTGATTTGGCTGCTCGCAACATCCTGGTAAACAGCAATTTGGTCTGCAAAGTGTCTGATTTTGGTATGTCCCGAGTACTGGAAGATGACCCAGAAGCAGCTTATACCACTAGGGTAAGGACGATTTGTCTACCCCTGGGTTGTTCTATGGTAGGACAGCTTCTCTCTTCAGCCCTTCCTGATCTTTTAATTCATGTTTTTCATGCTCATGAGCCCTTTCAACAATTATCTTTAATTAGTTGTAGAAAGGAGTTTCACTTTCACCGTGTCAGTTTATGAGTGCAATGCTCAGAAGAAGGATTCTTTTTACAGAGTCACAAACTAAGCAAAATGGATTCATTTCCTGCTCAATTCTCCCGGATAAAAGGATAGTGAGTGAAGTGGGCCAACCTCCCCAACTGATGGCTCATGTCTATTACCCTGCTACTCAGGAGGCTTGGAGCTAGGCCGGGCAGACAAATCCAAGAGATTCCAGCAAAAAAGGCAGGCTGGAAGTGTGGCCCAAGTAGTAGAGCCTCAACCTGAGCCTAAAAGCTGAGTGAGAATAAGAGGCCCTGAGTTCAAGCCCCAGTCCTGACACCACCCCCCTCCAGAAAAACAAAATCAGGAGATCGTGTCATTTACTGTGCATGTGCGTTTTGTAATGAAACTTGTGATTTTTTTTTTTTTGCTAGCTTGTTTAATTTCTCTCTCTTCCTTCTTTACTCCCTCTCCAGAGATTTTCTGATTGTCTCTTTTTGGTTCGTTAGGGAAAAAGAAAACTCCTTCGTTTAAATAAGAAAAGACAATGCTTCTAGCTGGTTAGCTACTGATAATGTATATGCAGGATTTATGAAACATTTATACTAGTTAAGGCTTTCCAGTATCTGATGGACTTCATTTTATGACTGATAGATATGCCTGGAATAGGGTACAGTTAAGAGTATTCGGTATAGAGTTAATGAGTAGGCTATATTAGTCTGACAATCTGGATATAAAGTACTAATGGAATAAACACAGAATCACTAAGCTGTTTTGGGCTATAAGGGCTGAAACTGTTCTAATCAACATGAAGTGGACAATTAACCATCTTTCATTTTCTTTTTAACACTCTTTTTGGTGTATGCAATCCAAACACTGGGTTTTGTATTTGGTTGGTTATGGGAATTATTTGTTTAATTTCTTCAGCTCCAATTTTGACTGATACATAAATATCCTCTATTCAACTTCAAGTCCATCCATTTATGTCTTCAGTGTGAATAATGGGGATTGTTAATTTTTTTATAAGAGGCTTCTACAATGACATATTTGCAGAGAGAGAGAGAGATAAACCATTAGTCATATTTAAATAAGGCAGACAGTATCCCAAGCGTCATTCTGTAAGCAAGGAATATTATGAATGCAATACAATGGGTTTATAGAGTGAACTGTGGTATATCAAAGAAATTCCCAGGACAGTTTGATTGCCCTGTTTATTAGCCCTAATCAAATCAAGACTTTTAAATAATGGCTGTTTGAATAGCTCATGGGTTTGAATTCAAGTTGAGTTAATTTCCCAAGATGGAACCCTAGGTAATTTGAAACTCAATTAAAAATACTCTGTGCGTAAGGATAATCAAGTATCAGACATTTGAAATTTTAAAGGGAAAGACTACAGTTTTTCAGAGAGCTACTTTGTCACTTCATCATATTTACAAGTAGTAATTTAAAAATATGTTAAATACTAATCAGAGGTCTGTCTTTATTAAGTGCACTAATAAGATCTACTATGTGATATTATTTGGCTTTCTCTGAAAGCCATGTTAGCATATTTTGCAGAAATAGGACCAAAATTACTATATTTAGCCAGATACTTTCTAGATATATTTAGCACCTAAGAATCTATACTATATGAAAGAAGGGTAGTGCTAGGGAGAAAGGGATGAGAGAGCTTTCCTCTCTCTTAGCTTTTTTTGCTCAAGGCTGGCACTCTTTACACTTGAGCCTCGGCCTTATGCCTGCCATTTTGCTGGTTAATTGGAACTAAGAGTCTCTTGGATTCGTCTGCCCTGACTCAGCTACCTGAGGAGCTAGGATTAAAGCATGCACAGTGATGCCTGCCAATTTCTAAAGCAACATTAAGCTTTGTCCTTGTGCTGCTTCATGAGGCAGTGCAATAAGACGTCAAAACAAATGTCAGCTACCTATCCTTCGATAATCATAGAATAGAATATGTATTCTGTGAAGCCTGAGACTACCTCTCTTTTATTATCTTGCCCTAAGCAGAGCTCACAGGTAGGCTGTTAAGAAATAATTAGACAGATTACTTACCCTTATCCCAGTAACTAAGTAAACATGAAGACGGTCTCAACCCGAAAGACTTTAGTTAAGCAAGTCTCATATTTTTATTTTTAAGAGCTATCCTGAGTTTCCAGGGATCTTGCTTGGCAAGCGGTAGCCGCATTCAGAAATAAAAGTGGTGCATCCGTGATGTTACTTAGGGAGTAACTTATGGCTCCATTGTTGACAGGGCGGCAAGATTCCTATCCGGTGGACTGCGCCAGAAGCAATTGCCTATCGTAAATTCACATCAGCGAGTGATGTGTGGAGCTACGGAATCGTTATGTGGGAAGTGATGTCATATGGAGAGAGACCCTACTGGGATATGTCCAATCAAGACGTAAGTCTCCCTCTTCTGAAAAATATGTGGCTTCACATGGAGATTCTGGATGTTCTGCATTATCATAGGAAGAACTGAGCACTGAGGATGGATTGATGGAATGTTTTTTTTGTTTTTTTGTTTTTTTTTGGCCAGTCCTGGGGCTTGGACTCAGGGCCTGAGCACTGTCCCTGGCTTCTTTTTGCTCAAGGCTAGCTAGCACTCTGCCACTTGAGCCACAGCGCCACCTCTGGCCATTTTCTGTATATGTGGTGCTGGGGAATCGAACCCAGGGCCTCATGTATATGAGGCAGGCACTCTTGCCACTAGGCCATATCCCCAGCCCTGATGCAATGTTTTTAATACTACATCTAGTCATCTCGTTCCAACCTTATGACAAATGATGATTTTCAATTTCAAGATCAGAACTCAATGGCATAATATGCAATAAACCTGGACAGATTCGTAGACAGATACCTCCACTATACATAGTAGTATTGTTATTTGGTGAACTTTCAAAACAATACTAACTCAATTAAACTGAATTTTAAAAGAATGCAAAGGTTATGAAAAACAAATTTCACATGTGATAAAACTGACATGAAAGAATTATAGGGGGGGAAATCTAGTGAATATTTTAAAACGGGCATAGTTGTAATTAGAGCTTGCCCCGTGAGGACTCTAAAATAAAGCTTCACTAAATGACCCTTTGTAAATTATGCACATCCCTTTAAATGTACCATCTGGACTAGTTCGTAAGAGAGTTGCTCTGATGCCTGCAATTTCAGAAAAGCATTCAATAATGACACTAATAAGATTCCAGACTAATAGAATTTAATTACAAACATCTCCAGTGAGGAGGAACGAAAAACAAAACAAGACAAAGATCAGGGGTCCTCTTAGAACACATTTTAGCTAATCTTGAAAAACTTTTAGATCACTTTTAAAGGATGGGAAATCTTATCAAAATAAAATGGCTCCCTATACCTTTACACCTTTACTAATACTTTTCTTTAGTATGGGAGCTAGAACACTACCAGAAAATGTTTACAAATGCAAGGAATTCAACTAATTGAATAGAACGATATTACAGAAAATCTTCTTTTTAAAACTTTCCTGTGAAATGTTGCCTGACCATCTGCGTTGTCTAATGAAACAACAGGAAGTTGGAAAACCTGGACAATCAAACAAAGAACCAGGTGCACTTAAATAGAAAGCAGGTTTCCTATCAGTTAAAGAATGCAGAGTGATAGAGAAACTAATGCACTCCAGGTCTAGTCAGGCAAAAAAAAAAAAAAGTGTGGTCTACTGTGACTAACCAGATTAAAAGAGAATATTGACATTGTATTGTCTTGTTGGGAATTAATAAGACTCATAGAGGATGGTAGGAAAGATAACAGTTAAAATAAGCATAATTACAAGCTGGAAACAGACTATACAGGTGAGTGGTGTATAATGCATTGTCAGATGCTGTCTTAACAGTGGGTTCCTTCAGGAAGCATCTTTTTGCAACATTTGGATTCCGATTAGTGATTTTCAGAGGAACAAAGACAACCAAAATGAGCAAGTAGTGCATACATTTACCGATTTAATTCTTTAGTACTTAGGCCTTTCTTTCTTTCTTTTTTTTCCTATTGGAGAGTCATAGGATGATGTTCCTAAGAGCAGAGGATCTAAAGATAATCAGTTTCCCTCCCCTAAATACTCTCAGATCTGTCATTGTGACAGTTTCTATATTATATTAAGCCAATTTGCTTGTTTTATGTTGTCATTTTTCTGGCTTTATCCATGAAAAGGCATCTGAAGCTATTTCTTGCTCACAAATAATATTGATATATCATTCAAATCTATTTGTCTCTATTTGGGCTCTGAGTAGAACAAGAATTAATAGGAAATATATCTGGAAAATGACTTTCTGGAGTACAATTCGTTTGGCATATGGTAGAGTGAGAGTAACTGTTGAAAACACATGCAACCTAGCAATCCTTTTGTTTGTTTTATTGTCCCCTTCCATAAGATTCAGCACTCAACTGAGAAAATAAGCTTTAGTCATCCATAAGCTATCTTCCACACTGTCTGTGGCTGGAGAGTTTAAGAAAAGGTGGTTACAACCAATGAAGCTCACTTGGCACATTCTATGTAAACTGCTTTCCACAGCTCACCAGTCAATACTGGGAATGTGGAAAAATACAGAAAAGCCAGAGAAGCAAATTGACCTACTGTAATTGTCAAAAATAAATTGGATGACATTGCATGGAATGGAATGGAAGGGTCTAACTCAGAAAAAAACACAAAGGATACTCACAGGACAGATAGGGTAAAGCATAATAGATAGGAGTTAATTATATTTAAATGATTGTTAAACTGAAGCAATATGCTGATTAAAAAGACAACAGCCAAACTGGTTCCCAGGAACTGGATCAAATACATTGATTGTTTGCTGCTGTTTGACTTTCTGAAGCCAGTAACCCTAACACAGGGAGACTCCAACATGGCTGTGGGCAGAATGTGTTTCTCTAGCAGCCATTATTTTATGAGAAAAGAAACAGAAACAAATGACTGGTTTAAAACAAAACTTTTTTAAAAAAGTCTTCCAACAAATAAGTGTTTCCAGAATCTCAGAGGATACGCTTAGTCAAGTATTCATAGGAAAAGTTAAGTGATTACAACGCAGTTTGCCTTTCACATTTGGCCTGGGTCATTCCCTATTAATCTCCAAAAGGGAAAGGACTTCGGAAAAATCCAATCAATCAGAAGCTAGCCTAAGGTTTGTGAAGACACATTAAAAAAGTTACAATTAGGGGCTGGGAATGTGGCTTAGTATGAGAGTGCTTGCCTAGCGTGGATGAGGCCCTGGGTTCGATTCCTCAGCACCACATAAACAGAAAAAGCCGGGAGTGGCTCTGTGGCTCAGGAGGTAGAGTGCTAGCCTTGACCAAAAGGAAGCCAGGGACAGTGCTCAGGCCCTGCGTCCAAGCCCCAGGAATGGCAAAGAAAAACAAAAACAAAACAAACAAACAAGTTACAATTAGCAAAAAGTTGTTTGTCTTCTTAGGCAATGAGACCACCCTTGTCTTCTTGGAGCTGCACCCATTCACCAAGAAAAACCAAAGTTAATCTTGTTTCCTATTAATTGTCACATATCATTATAACTTACTTCTTTAGATTGAAAAGGCTCTCCTGTTTAAAATATAAATACCCCCCAAAAGGAGTCATCGGGTTTTTTTTGCACACTCTCCTCCCTTCCCTCCCCTCCCCTCCCCTCCCCTCCCCTCCCCTCCCGTCCCTCCCCTTCCTTTAAATGAATTTACTAACATTTTTAGCAACTTGTAACAAGGGTATAGTCTCCTAAAGGAAAATGGTCAGTCATCTTGAAGGGGGCTCTGTTGTTGATCCATTCGCCGCCTTAGCCAGAGGACACAGGGCTGAAATGATGTCAAGGGAACTGATTCCCCAGGGAGGTCTTGGGCATTGACTGAATTGCTCTTGCTGGAGTGTGTAAGTATGCTGATACTGAACAGCAGAGTGGAAAGGGGCTTTAGACAGGGCCCTGTGATCTGAGCACGCTCTTCAAAGCTGTGATACCAAGTTGCTAACCTGGGTTCTAACCACTCTGGAATAGCAATGCATCTTTCACCTTTCAGACCTGCATAGCTGGCCACTTGTGAAACACTTCGGTTGGCTTTCCCCTCCTACTGCCACCTCTACCCAGGTCAAGCTTTGGTCTCCATGAAGGAATTGGAGTTATGTCTATGCTCAAGCTTGCTGGCAGCTTGAAGCACATGACACATGCCAATGTGGAGGGTGAGCCTCTAACAGCAGCTTGCCTTACCAAGTGCCACCCTTTTATCTTCCACAGGTGATTAAAGCCATCGAAGAAGGGTATCGGCTACCCCCGCCAATGGACTGCCCCATGGCTCTCCACCAGCTGATGCTGGACTGCTGGCAGAAGGAGAGAAGTGACAGGCCAAAATTTGGGCAGATTGTCAACATGTTGGACAAACTCATCCGCAACCCAAACAGCTTGAAGAGGACAGGGACCGAGAGCTCCAGGTTGGCCATGCTTACTTAATAATGATGCATGAAGGAAAATATGAAAGGTGACAGGCCAGCGTGACTCATTTTAATTCCTACCTTTTCAACCTGGGTGGGTTCTTTCTCATTATTAGAGTATTTAAAACTATTAATCATTTACAGTGTTTCAAGTATTAGTCATTTCAAGGTGCCTATTACCTGTCAAAGTCTCAGAGTGGTAAAAATTCAAACAAAACCAAACAAAGGAATAGCTAAAGTGCTAAATTTGGGAAACAGATCCTCAGATTTTAGGAGGGGGAGGAAATGTATTCTCAGAAGACATTCAGGTCAGCAGATATTATGTTTTGAAAAGGGATCATTGAAATCCAAAGTAACACAGTTCGGAGGATAGCTCTGTAACACTGCTATTGTATTTTGATATATTATGTGTTAATTATAGCATGGGATGCATTAGGCTTCACTTGTCCTCTTCTCTACTCTCTCAGTCCTTAGAATAGGACACAGGATCAACATAGAAGCCAATCAAGGTACAAAGCCTGAAGATGCAAGTTTGAAAAGAGTTTCAAAAACAAAGTGAAAAGTACGTAGGGTGGTACAAGCCTGTCATTGCAGCCATTCTGAAAGAGAAAGTAGGTAGATTATGAGTTTGAGGGCAACCTGAGCAAACCAAAGGGCAAGGTGAATAACACAAGTGTCTCAATCCTTCATAGGTTTAATCAACACACACACACACACACACAAACATGCACACACACAAACATGCACACACACGCACACATCACCACCACCACCAACAACAACAACAAAAGACTGGACCACACATGAAGGTATAGTTCTTTCATTACAGAAAAAATATACCAGTCTGTGAAGAACATACAAGGCACCATTCCAGTGCTGTAAGTCATTAGGAACTTTTCTATGGAGAACCCATCGGGAAGAAGATAGACCATCTGGCACAGTTTAACTGTTTAAGAGGTCAATAATAATCCAAGTCAAATGACTTAGGTCTGTGGGAAGTAAAGTACCTGCTCACTTCCATACCTGTGCTTCTCAGAGGCTACTTTTTCACTATGATTTTGACTTAAAACTAGAATGATACTCTCACTTCCAGTCCCCTCCACAGTTTGCAAGCCCTCTGGTGTTTGTCTCTGATCTTTTCTATTGGAAACATAGCCTAAAGGTCCAGGAAGAAAAGGAGTAAATGCATTTGTTATCACTGTACATAAAAAGGAGAATTGGGGGTTAGATAGCAGAAAAACCCTTCTGTTTTCCTCTCTGCTTTCAAATCCCTAACACTGGTCATTAGAAAGAAAGCATAAACTTCAAACTCTTGAAATAACATTGAAAAGAGGCTAAATTCACATATTACCTCAGCCACGATCAAATGGTAATTGTGTGAACTGATGAAAGAAATTCCACCATTTCTGGCTCTTCTTTGTTCTGTTGTCTGAGAGGGTTAAATGAATGGCTGTAAGTCTAGCCAGCTTCTGCAATCCCAAGGTACAGCTCTACCTTGAAGTAGATCCAAAATTTAGATCTTCAACTCCAAACAAAGCCCATGAATTTTGTCTGAGGGTCCTAAAGTCAGTTCTTGGATTTAGTACTTCTTTTGGTTTTGGGGTGAACAGCATAAGTGATCCAGCCTATAATACCACACAGTGCCTGTTTGGTACCAAAGTACAGGGCAAATTCAGGTACTAGATATTCTTTCCTCTGTTCTCATTAGATAACTCTGATGATTATTACAGTTGCTGTTAATAGGATGCAGTATAACATGTTATGCAGTTCAGCACAAATTAGGCAAATGTCATAGCATTCCATAAAGAGAATGAAGAATTCCAGAGCAAGCTTGAGAATGACCCTTGGGGTTAAAAAATGTGGAGACATTTTTATACTAAGGTCATTTTAACCTTGTTGGCACTGAGTCTGTACATTTTGCTCCATTGATGCACTTGGCTTGAAGTTTTAGAAGTCACTGCCAACCATGGGCCTTGGTTTATGAACAAATATTGGTGCTAAACCTCTGATAATAAAACATCTCAATTTAATATGATACTATCAATTGTTATCTCAAAGTTGGAAAAATTAAAGACTCAATCTTGAGTTTTATTTTCACCTGTCCTGGGGCTCAAACTCTGGATCTGGGTGCTATCCTTGAGCTCCTTTTTGCTTAAGGCTAGCATTCTACCACTTGAGCCACAGCTCCGCTTCTGGCTTTTTCTGCGATTAATTGGAGATAAGAGTCTCACAGACTTTCCTACCCAGGCTGGCTTTGAACTGCAATCCTTAGATCTCAGCCTCCTGAGTAGCTAGAATTATTAAGCATGGGCCACCAATGCCTGGCTTAAATTTTCAATGTTTTTTGTAGTAAGTGTGTGCAGTATTTTACTCACCAAACTAGAGATGTTATTGAAATAATGAACACAGAGGAAGACACAAAGACAAGCTATTATTTGGGCACAGAACTGAGAGGTAAAACCAGTCTTTGTTAAAATATTTATGTAAAGAGAGTAATGCTAGTCAAAATAATTTAATTAAAATGAAAATATTTTAAATGGAATATGATTAATTTTGCTATGTAGAAAGTTAATGAAGATATTCTATTGACTTTATTTTATTTCCATGAGAGTGAGTTTTTGTTTTCAGAAGAAAATTCAGTAGTAATGATCTCTCAATGTAAACATTTGTACTCCAGTCGTCACAGGAGAAAATCAAGTCAAAATGGCAAGATCAAATACATTCTGTAATTTTGAAAGGAAAGAGAAATATAACGTAGCAAAATAGCAATATTGCTATACAGATAATTATAGTCAATAACCGAAAATTTGTGCTATAATTATAGAATAGCTTGATAACGATGACGATAACTCTTAAAAATACTTTCATAGAAGATTGATTACATAGCAATGTTGGGAGGCATGGCCAAATTCTTACCTGTTTGGACCCTTGATAGTGGCTATCATAAATCAACCCGGCTTGAGAAGCAAATAAACTAATAAATAAGTTAATAAGAAGTTGAAATCGCCATGCAGGAGCCCCAGTGAAGGAACAGAAGCACATTCCACAGTCCACACAGTGATCAAAGTGCTCATTCTTCCTGCCAGCCTTGGCACGGGCCTTGGCCTGGCCTGGGTGGATTAAAAAGAGGATTAACTCCCTGCTGTCCCAGGTCTGTTTGAATGTAATGAACCTGCCTGCAGACCTGACTGGAAGCATGCTGGACTTGAACTCTGCCTGTTTTCTCCACTTGCATCGAGTCTGGCAAGTTGCAGGCTCTCAATTTTCCTCCCTCATACTTCACTAAGGTTTCCATAGTGGCAAAACTAACACTTGGATAATCATTCTGGCAAGGATCGGAATCTTTCAATGGCTGAACAAATTTCAGTCACAAGGACACCCCCCTCCACCTCTCTCCAACTTAGGATGTTAAAAGATCTGCCATGAGCATGAATGCCCTGTGAGGTCTACATAAAACAAGAGCAGGCTTTTAGATTAAGAATAACTAAGTGATTGATACAGGCTCTACCCACTTTGTGAAATGAAATCACGTGGTTTCATTCCATTCACAACCTCCTCTTGGCTTTCTTGTTTTTTTCTGAGCCTGTGTTTGACAATCTGAATCTGGAGTCTTCTGCTTGTCCCAATCAGTCCTCTCTGTTTACTTTCCAGACCTAACACGGCCTTGTTGGACCCCAGCTCCCCTGAATTCTCTGCCGTTGTGTCAGTGGGCGACTGGCTCCAGGCAATTAAAATGGACCGGTATAAGGATAACTTCACTGCTGCTGGTTATACCACACTAGAGGCTGTGGTGCACATGAACCAGGAGTAAGTACCCAGCGATGTAACACAAAAGGGTAAATCTAGATTTAATAGTATTTTCCTTTTCTTTTTGCTTTGACCTGCATAACCATCTTACTCATTTAAAAAAGAAGTTAGAATATCTCTCATTTTGATTGAGTATGATTTTACCCAAGCTCTGTAGAGCACCTACAGTATTGCATTAAGTTGCTTAATTACACATTCTAATTACACCTGTCTTGTGCTGTATTAATTGTGGCTGATTCAACTGTGTGTCTGCATGAAGCCTGCCCCCCCCCGCCCCCAAATAAAACCCACTCAAAAAAAGAGAGAGATTCTCAGTCCCTGTGACTTTTCTTCTTCTTTATTTTTCTCCACTCTGCCTACAGTGACCTGGCAAGAATTGGTATCACAGCCATCACGCACCAGAATAAGATTTTGAGCAGCGTTCAAGCAATGCGAACCCAAATGCAGCAGATACATGGCAGGATGGTTCCTGTCTGAGCCAGTACTGACTCAACTCAAAACTCTTGAAATTAGTTTACCTCATCCATGCACTTTAATTGAAGAACTGCACTTTTTTTACTTCGTCTTCGCTCTCTGAAATTAAAGGAAAAAAAAACACAAAAAAAATCTGCAGTGTTGCTTGGTGTACAGATGGCTGAAACTGGGGTTTACAGAAAGGACAACCTAGAACGAATTGGTTCTCTGAAGTACTTGTGTCCATCGCGTGTGTAAAATACATGTACCTATATAAATAGAACTCTGCCTCTGAGTGTTGATGCTGTTATTTGCTACCAGACGTGAGCTTCTTCCAGACATCCCTGGCCTTCTCTCCATGTGGATTTACAACCATTGTACTTTGTGGCGTAAAAATTGCAGTCATCACCCTTCCCTGGTCTGGGGACCATGCCCAGGAACATTTTTGAAGACTCACTTGTAGCCATGAGGGCTTGGTTCATACTTTGTTGGAATACCTTCCATGAGATAACCACGCAACTCCATCCACATGGCCTCTTCCGTGGCTAGGGCACTTGGTGGATTCCTAGGACCTGAGGAGCTAGAAAGTGGATTAAAAATGCAAAAACCCTAACTGGACAAAGGAGGTCTGTTTCTTTGGGCCTGAGGCTGTGCCATGTAAAGTCTTACTTGGGGACTCTACAAAAATCACAACTACCTTATGGAAAATGGGCTGTGACAATCTTGGATGAGGAATTTTCACTCCTCTCTTCTTTAAAGAAGTAACCTCACATCAATGAGGTAAGTCAGGGATTCCGAAGTAACTCTTTCCTCCAATGGGAATAAACATTTTTCTTTTTTGTAGCAAACTTGGTCTCATTGGAGTCATAGAACAGCAAAATACTCCTTCACATCTATCAGGTGTTTTGTTCTGTGTTCTGTTTTTGACAAAAGGAAATTTTAAAAAATGGTTTGGCTTCCCTGCTATTCTTCTAGGCAGAAGTTCATAGGAAGGGACATTCAAGAGGGTGGGTCCAGCCCTTCTGCTCCTGTACTTCCCCGTCATGGCGGTGTGTCTTGGCCTGTGGTGTATTCATTCATGTTATGTGTGCTTAGTGTCTTGATGGGCCAGGTGTAAGCTCAGAACCTTCCTCCTGCTGTTGGGTCATGTGCCCCTTTCGTTGGTACTGGGAGGTCTTTTCCATTAGCCTCATTTTCTGCCCTCCAGTAATGTTTGTACCACACAGGATCAGCTCAGGAGGGTTTACCAAGATGTCAGTGGTGAGAGTTGGAATTCATCTTGATTTCCTCATTATCAAGCAGTGACCTACTAAAACAATGCACTTGGCAGCTATAAGTCCATTAGCAGCTTTCAATGCCTCTCTCTTAGGGCCCAAGAATTCTTGAAGGAGATATAATACATTTTTTTTCTAGTATAATATAAATGGCTTTGTTCATTACTAGAAGCAAGGGACTTAACTTTGGACTAGGGATTTTTTTTAACTCTTTTTAAATATTCCATTTTTATCACTTTTAAAAGAAGAGCTTAGCTGATTTTAATGACTTTTTTTCTCTGTCGATTCTTTCCTGAAAGCTATTTTTTATAGAGAACAAGAAATGTTAAATTTGATGCTGTCAAATCATGACAGTTTAGTAAAAACCTTCTTTTGCAACATTGGTTGTAAAAGCTTTTCTGTTCAGAAGGAATGTAATTTTTTTAGGAACTCTACTGAAACAATTTCTGTTTTATCACTATTTCTACAGTCTCAGACTTCTAGATATTCATGTTAACAGTTGACAAATGTATGTTGACATTTTTCATATTATTTATTATTGTTATTACTTCCTTTCTGAAGCTGTGAGTATTTTTTAAATCTCTCCAGTACAATTCCAGTAAGAAGCATTAGAGAATTATACTTCACATTAACTACCATGCATGCATTGGAGAACTCCGTTTTGCTTCCTTAAAGTCATCAACTTAGGGCTTCAAGTGTTTTTCTAAATATTGGAGGTATTCATAACAGAACTTTTATGAAGAGAGAGCATATTGTTACTAAAAGATCCTCACAAGATAATGTTGCACATGTAGTGTGATCTCGGGTATGTTTGTAAATGAAATAATGAAAAAATCTTATGTCATGATAAGATCACCTTCTCAATCTTAAAATACCTACATCTGTTAAGAGTCAAGGCTGATGATAGAAATGGCCAAACAATAAAGGTCTAAAATAATATCCACTGGCAGTAAAAGTGTTTACTACTTGCACTGACTCTTCTGAAGTCTTCAGAAGAGAAATTTGAGAACAATAGCAATATCCGTGTGTTTCCCAGTTCATGGGGCCAGAATGGCATCCGGACAGCTATGGAACTGATTCTAAAGCCAACCAAAATGTTGACACTGAGAAACTTGCTCGATTCTTCTTTATAACTCAGATCCTCCACCTGTAAATCAGAGAGATAATGAGGCTTTCATAATAACTGCTTCCTGATGCATGGCGTCAAACGAGTGTTGGAAATTCTTTCATGGAATACACAACTCCACAAAAGAATGGGCACTCTTCCCCAAAAGCTTTACAACAGATACTAGTATGGGGTGAGAAGCAGTTCCAGACTATGAAACTTTACACACACACACACACACACACACACACACACACACACACACGCCGCACAGGGTCGCTCTATCGAATTGCTCTTGACAGGATTCATATGCATTATTTAGCCTGGGGGAGGGAGGAATGAAATTATCTTATAATTGGCAAAGCAGTGAAATACACACATAAATGACCAGGACAATGAAAGGATGCTGATTAGGGAAGACACTTCTGTGTCTTCATGACTGAATCAAAGGAACAGGGCTTTGCTTATTTAGTCACAATGAATACTCTGTAGTAACTCATGACCCCACATTGAACACAAGCTTGCTCTGATCTCTCTGTTCAAGAAATTTCCCCATGATGAAGGAGTTGCCTGAATTTATGAGACAGAGGCTTTAAAAAACAAAAACAAAAACCAACTCCTATTCTGGCATCAACTAAGAAACACCTTCACATTCTCACACTCTCACTTTGGACATCCATTTTCATATAGACTCCAAGTACCCAATTAATATTGTGTGTATTAATTCCTTAATGGATATTTATATTTAAGTATTAACCAAAGAAGGATTCACAGGCTGGAAGGAGACAAATATACACTGGTGAGAACACTTTTTCTCCTCAAAGAATAAAATTCCTAGCAGCAAGAGAAACTATTAAAATGTCTGCCTATCCATATGAAGAGATTTTACTTCAGAGTGTTCAGGTCATAGTCACGCTCTACTTGTCTTTTACGGAAACACAGGCTTTCCTGATGCACTTTGCACATTTATTTCAAAAACTACACATGCAGTTTTTAGAAATTTGAACAATTGAGATTAGCTTTGTGCAAGGTGCTGGTGGTTTATACCTATAATCCTAGCTACTCAGGAGGCTAAGATCTGAGGATTACAGTTTGAAGCCAGCTTAGGCAGGAAAGTCTATGAGATTCTTATCTCTAATTAAAAAACAACAACAACACAAAAATGGAGCTGTGTCACAAGTGGTAGAGTGCCATCCTTGAACAAAAAAGCTAAGAGACAATGGAAAAGGGCCTGTCGGTCTTCATTCTTGTCCTACATGTGAGGTCCCCACTGACTGCTGAAGAAGAAAGAGTTAGGGTAGGAGATGAGGTTTGAAAACTAGGCATCGTCAAGTGTCAGAAATTTAAAGAACAGCTGGAGCAAAGAACATCTGCCTAGCAAGTTCGAGACTCTGAGGTCAAATCTAGTACCATGCAAAAAAAAAAGGGGGGTGGGGGAGAAAAGAAAAGGAAGGAAGGAACTAAATAAAATTGCTTCTCAATATTTGGCAACTGAGAGGACAATGGGGAAGGAGCTGTGATTATTTCACTGTTTTCTGGAATAGTCTAGGCTCCTTGTCTGATTCTAGATTGATGGGTGTGCAGATTCTAGGTTGCAGATGACTTGAGTCTGTCTAACATGATTTCCAGGATGGCTAGGCACTCAGACTTGTCAGGATCTAATCCCAGCTTTGAGGCATTGTCCAATGTGTGACCTTGGGTAAATGACTTCTGTTTTCTTGTCCCTACAGTAGAGACATGCACAGTCTATCTCAGAGTTACTGTCATTAAGCTGTTGAGAACCAGTGTTATTATCATTCATTTCCAGAGGAGAGATACAAGAATTCCTGACTTCCCCTCCTACACTACTTTCTTTGAGCTCTACCACCTTGTGAGAACCTGTATTTCTCGCCATATTGGCTGACTGCTGTTTGGAAATAAGTGGTTGAGGTTAAATCTAACCCTTGTTCTTTTTTCTCTACAGGGAGTTTAGATTCGCTATCTCAGCCTCTCACCTCTTCCTGTCAATACAGAGCCCTTAGGAGAAAACACCATACACTCCTCAGTTCCTTCCAAGTATTCTTTCTTCTACATTGAATGTGCCAGTTCTGGGGCAAAAACACTGACAGAACAACACTGGTACCTGCAAAGAACAGGCATAAGAGTCTCAAACCCCTGTCCCCACCGAAACCAGCAGCGTCGAGGGTCAGCGTCTGTTCTCCGGCTGCACTGAGGAATGTACTGTCTTGTGGCACCAGCTCTGCAGAGCCCTTGCTCCCAAACTCCTTGTGGTTTTATTTATATGTATTTCCATATTCCATTCCTGTACGTACGTCACTGCTGCGCAGGTGTGGCAGCAAGTGACCGAAGGCTACAGGTTTAACCATGGACACCAGGTTAGGTGCCACCACACAGAACAAAGCCAGTTCCCATGAGCTGCCTATGATATGCATTGCTGACGTAACATTTTACCCAGGGTGTGCCATTGCAGTGATATAAATATATTTTTTTCCTAGACTAAATATGAGCTGACTATCTCTTTTGATGTATGTACATAGGTGTGGATGTGTGTTTGTGTATGAGGGTGTGTGTGTGAGTGTGTGTGAGTGTGTAACCTCATGCTTAGAACTGCCTGTGAATGTTGTGGAATGCTACACCTGGAGAGTTCTGGTTTTCCAAGATAAAGAACCATAAGACATACTGGGCCCGGAGACCCTGCCCACCCCATTGGCAACACAAGCTGGAAATGCTAAATGTCCTGTATCTATAAAGGTATTTTGTAGCTGTCACACTAACCTTAAGAAAGAATTCTACAGATCTGACCAGAGAGCTTTTCTCCTTGATGATGGAATAATTTTAGAATATAAATCCCATTCAAGTGACAGCTCATCGTCAAAGTCACAAATTCTGATTGGACTCGCCTGACTCACCAGTTCCTTGCTGGAGTAAGAGAGAGAGAGAGAGAGAGAGAGAGAAGGGGATGGAATCCGTCTGCTAACCCCAAATGGAGTACAAGTAGCCTTTGTTTCCCTGCATAAATGGACTTGTTGAATGCAAACAAATATATGCAATTCATATACTTTTGGAGATGAACGTAGATATGTGTGTCAGCTTTGAGATGATGTGTCTGGATTAATACTTTGTCTCCCAATGTCACAGAAAAATACATGCCAGTGACTCTTGAGGTTAAAAATAGTTGGGAAAAAATGGCCTCAAGCAATTTCAGGTTCCCCAATTACATAGAAAGTTCTACAGTGGTGAATATGCAGCTAAATCCTCTTGCCCTCAAAAGGATACCAGCCCTGGAGAATTTGAGTTCTGGTGTGTGAAGAGTTCAGTATTGCTATAATGTATATACCAAACTCCAGCCAACGTACTGCCATTTTACACAATTTGAGTGGCTGCCTTGCTTATTCTAAGCTGTGGTTACAGAAACTGTGGCCATTTACATAAGATATAACATCAAATCGGGGGTGGGGGAGGATGGGGAAAAAAGATTCTGAACCACATATGGTTAAATAAGTAGAGAAAAATCATCAATAAATATTTATTGCATTCTAACAGGGTGTGTGGCATTGTATTCTTGTAACTATGCCAGAGTGACAAAGTTAATTCACCCCTTTGGGGGGACCTTAATATATTTTTAAAGGGATGTGCCTATGCATTGATGCCTGAAAATATGTATAAAGAAATGAGGTCGAATCTCTGAGTGGATCATCTTAACCAGAGATAAGAGTAGGAGGGAACTTCCAGGTCTGAGCAAACACTGGCCTAAGTGAGCTTGAATGCTATATCATGCTCAGCTCTACCAAGCGTCATGAAGCTGTTCCCCTGCACTAAAATCAAGTAGCTTCACCATATAGCTGCAGGCTCCAAGTGATTATTATTATTTTTTTTTTTAGCAATCTTGTAAGTGAGATGTTCTGGTGCGTTTAAGAAAAAGGTTACTTTAAAAGAAAGATGATGCTCACTGTACTGCTGGTGTGTGTGTTCTGAGACCTCTTGTATTCATCTGTGAAGGATATGTGTATTAATCCATACACTTGTATAGCCTCAATATTTGTGAAAAGACACTTAAATTCCGACCAGTAAAGGAAAGTTCTAGAAGCAATATTTTCACTTGACATTGTCCAAATAACATCAAGCATTGATACACACTGAAGAGTGCATTTATTTTTTGTATCACTCCAAGTATGTTGGAATATGCAAGGACTGTGGTTAAAATTAGAATGTATAAGGGATATTATAATTTAGTTCATGCTGGAAAAGAAATTAACAGGACATTGCTTGGTTTGTATGTGTTCCAAAATTTGAGCGATCTTTTTGAGTTAGGAATAGCTTTTTTCTATTTTGTTTTTAATTTGTCAAGCTATTTTTCTTCCCTTCATGAACTTTAGGTACACATAACTTATGTCATTTATTTATGGTCTTTTATACCTAGTTTGTAAAATTGTAAAATAGCAAACTAAAATGCACAGAGTTTGCATTTGAAAATAATAAAGTAGTTGCCGGATACAAACCTGGAACCTAGTTGTGTCTTCAATGATTTAGCCTAAATATGGTATTTCTAAATTAATTTTTAGTGGTTGTCATTTTAATAAAACCAAATCTTTAAATGGTAATTAGAAATACTTAGAAGACAAAAAGCATTTACCTCTTTTTTTTTTTATCAACTCCAACAGGTCCAAGGTGGTTCCTAAGATTGCACAAGTGCCTATACATATCCATTTTGATTGGGAAATTCCATAAATGACCTCAAAGCCTAAATTAGTATAGGACAATAAAATACTTAAAATTTTACTGTGGCAAAGACATTGTTCATGATGCTACTTCACTAAACAAATGGTCAACTGGCATAGTCCAAGTGCATTGAAAATTAGACTCACATCTACTAAGCGTATTAGCTATAGCAAGTTTGTTGACCAAAGTAGTTAATTAAAGGCATCTGGTTCCCGAGAACAGAATGGGTTACCAGCAATATTTCAAAACATGAATAGTGAGATGCAAACAAATACCAGAAGCAGGGTCAGTTGTGTTTATTTTGTGAATTTATTTATTATGTATGCCTCTCTTTATAATCTATATTAATAAGCTTAGTAGTTAGCAGCATATTTGAATTTGGAATTTTCTTCTTCTTGGATAAGACAGAAAGTCAGTCCATAAGTAGTTTTCCTGATGGAATGGTATCCAAATTATCACCTGTGATCTTAATGATTTTCAGATTGCTGTCTCTAGTCTACTGTGGGATTTTGTGAACTGTTAGCTCATACTCTCAGTGGTTTAACATAGAAAACCTATGTCTGCCTCACATCCTAACCTGACGATTCAAAGCCTTCATGACAACTCTTCTCCAAGCAGTGACCATTGGCTCTAAATTCCTCTCTCCTGTGATGTGGTCATGTTCAATATATAACCAAAGGTCATCATCCAAGAGGAATGAAATGTTGACAATTACGCTGAAAACATAATATGGCCAAGATGGGGAGGCCATTTTCTGTGCTTCCTTCCATACCTATCCCATTTTTCAGAACCTAAACATGAGTGCTAACAGCCTGAAAGATGGCCTGTCTCTGAATGCACTAGGAGAGGAACTGAGACTGTTGAAGACCCAGGCAGTCTTTCCCACAAGTACAAAGAAGTTGATAGGCTAAGAGGAGATCAGGGAAAGCATTGTGAAGAAGTGAGAGTACAAGCGTTGATATGCTCGGTGGTCACTTTCCAGAGATTCAGAAAAAGTGAACCACATGTAGCTATAATATATTTGCCTTCTCATCCATCCCAGTGCTTCAGCGATGGCATTTTCAATGCTTTCTACAGTCATGGCCTTTTAATTTTTATGCACAAAAGAGACTGTGTTTTAGGATTTTAAACTGCCTTGGCCACTCAGTCTCCCTTGGAAGAAGGGGATCTTCTGGTTGGCAACTCAGAATAAACTTTTTTCCTAAAAAATAAAGGCAGAGTTAAGATACACCAAGCCACGCCACCTTAGGTCCTTGACCTCTATCAGATGAAGAGCACCTTCAAGTCGCTCTAAGACTTTGTAAGACTTGAGCTGGAACCCAGGTATATAGGCTTTCATTTCTCATTAACGTATTTGAACACTATATATAAAGAGAGAGAGATGATGGATGGATAGATAGATAAATGGCATGATACTAAGATCTATTCTCACACAACAGCCTACAAGATCTACACAAAAAGAATCCCTCTATATTATGGATTAGACCACTAGGGAATAGAAATGTCAAGGTCGTATTCAAGGTCATCCTGCTAAGAAGAATTGAATGTGGGATTTAAACACAAGGGCTGAAGTCCAACGACTTGCTCTTCAGCTCTTTGCCATCCTCCGTGTTACTCCATTTCATCTGCTTAACTAATTGTCAGATGGGTTTGTCCCAGTCTGATGATCGTGGCAAGCATGGCAAACATGGCTTGCCTATTCTGTTAGCAGTTTGCTTACTTGAGATTGATTTGTCATGTTGATTAGTTTTGTTGAGCACAAATGGAACAAATCACAACCTAAGTGCAGTGTTCATCTAACACATGGTTTTGTAAGAACAAATCCCTACATTCTTTTTTTCACTAAAAGCAAACTATAATCTATCGCAGCCAAGATACTGCTGTTTGATCTGTAGTCAGGGGAGAGGTAGTGATTTTCTTTAATTATCATTTTCATGTTCTCAGCATGAAAGCCAGGAACAGTACTTCTCAAATACCATCCTTCACTTTGATGATGGCCTGTGACAAAGGCAAGCCAGTCATTAATGAGACAAGACCAAAAGATAGGCCCCAAGACGAGAAGCATTGGCTGAGGTAGGCGCTAGGCATGATGTATTACAATATTTTGTGTGAACTCTGCCTCAATACTTCGAAGTTGTATGACTTTGGACAAATCACTGATCCACCCTAAAATCCAAGTTACCCTTTTTATTTTTTGTTTGTCTTTATTTTAATTTTTTTCCTTTGTTGTCAAAGTGAAGTACAGAGGGGTTACAGTTTCATATGTAAGGCACCGAGTACATTTCTTGTTCAGCTTGTTACCTCCTCTCTCATTTTCCCCCTCCCCCCTCCTGCTTTCTCTCTCTCCCCATGAGTTCTACAGTTGGTTTACACCAAATGGTTTTGTAAGTATTGCGTTTGGAATCGTTTGTCTTTTTATCCTTGGTCTCTCGATTTTGATATTTCCTTTCCCTTCTCTAGTTCTAATACACATATATACAGTATCCAGGGTACTCGGATGAGATATAGTGATAGCGGGGTGTACAACCACAGGAAGGGAATATGAGAGAAACAAACACACACACACAAAAGGTACTATTTCACATGGCATGTTGAAAATAACTACTACAATGGCATACATTTGTTTCCATAATGTGCAGTTCATTTCATTTAGCATAAACTTATTTGTTCATAAGGGCATAGCTATTGGGCTATTTTTTTAAAAAAAAATGTGTATTTATTTATTTATTTAGTTAGATTATTAAATTACTTATTTTTGTGCCGGTCTTAGGGATTGAACTCAGGACCTAGGCACTGTCCTTGAACTCTTTTTTTTTTTTCTTAAGGTTAGTGTTCTACTACTCAAGTCATAGTTCCACTCTGGCTTTTTGTTGGTTAATTGAAGATAAGTCTCATGGACTTTAGTGCCCTGGCTGATTTCATATGTTAATTCTCAAATCTCAGCCTCCTGAATATCTAGGATTACAGAGGTGAGCCATCCTGTTACTCATCTGTAATGAGAATAAGTGTTCTCTGGATTGACAGGATCTTAGCAGAAATCAGTGTACTTAATTTTATGGAAAACTAGTATGGTAAGAGAATTTATAAATGTCTTTCTGGGGCAGGTAGATTATATGAATGTAGCTTTCTAAATAGCCAAGTAAAGAGGAGGAGGTAAGCCTTTTAAATAAAACATTCAGTTGGTGAGATGTAGATGAATATTCTTCACTGGATGGTAGGTTAAGATGAAGAAAGTTAATGAGTATGATTAATAATGATACATTTTAGACTTCCTTGGAAGACGTATAGCATGTCTTGAAGAAGACCGACGGTAAAGAAAGTAATTTTGTCATTTCAGTCTAGCGTTTTGCAACTGTGTATGAAAATGAAAACTTTTTGTCTTTGAGGAACGAAACTCCTGTGAGACACATTTGGGAAAACTATTGCAGTTGGCAAGACAGAGAGGCCAACAGACACAAAGCATGCTAGAGACAGCACAAAGGTCAAGTCTACTGAAGCCCTCCCACTCTTCCGTCCACCGTGTACCAAGGCACACTTTTCTGGCTTTATTGCTGGACTGAGACCAGTAGTTCCTAGTGGCTCTTCCCAAATGGGGCTAGAGCGCAGGAGGTGTAGAACCAGACAAGGACATTTTGTGCTATTACAAAGTGGGACGGTGAAGACCTGATTTCAGAGCCCACACAGGAGGCTGTGAGTCGTGAATTGCACAGTGTGCGCCAAAGTCATGACCCAGGCCTGGATGTCTGAGTTCTTCCAGTCATGGCAAAGAACTAAATGGATTTTGACAATGAAAAACTGCACCACACACTTAAATCAACAACCTGATTAAGACTTGTAGCTGAGTCGTGGCTTTGGCCTGTTATTTTACCCTTTCTCTTTGAAGGAAGTGCCGTGAGCCATTGACTGCTCACAGTTGAGTGGGTAATAGACCACTGACATATCTTATTTCTGGCAATCACCCTGGACATAATTCTTTGTTTACAGCCCTGCTGTAGAAAACTTGATGAATACTTAGAAGAAAATAAAATTAGGACCAAAGAAGCCAGCTAAAATCAACTTAGTAGAACACAGACATTGCTTTGTGTTGAGCTGGAAAAGATAGCCATGAGAGAAAGTGGCTTTAATGTACACTCAGAGAAACTATATATTATACACATAATATGTAAGAGGCAATTATGGCCTCCTAATCTGCAGTGGATCACTACCTAGCAATCAGATTGACGTATTCTAATGAGACCCATGTTGTTTGTAATCAGACGAGCATTGCTTATTCATATCTCCATTCCATAAGATGCACTTTTAAATGGCTCAGATTGCACCAGATGCTATAAGAAATAGCATTCCATTTTATTCCATTACCAGCATTTTTCCTTCTTCCAATTAGCATAATTTAACATCAGCCAGAGGCAAATGTGAAGGCCTATGAAGTTACCAAGAAGTTCAAGAAATGCTTGATAGAAAAAGGCAAAAAGCCACCAGTGAGAGCAACACTTTTCAAAATATAGGCAGGTGAGCATCACAATTAACAGAGCTCTTCTTTAAATTGTTCAGAATTTATTTCTGTGACTTTATGAAATATTAGTGTCCCTCAGACGGGCAAATTACCCTCTAGGTCCTTCATGTGCTTTGCATTATCTTGTGAATGACATAATAGAAACACTAACTCATTTACCATTCAGTTAAGGTTTAATTGAATTCTCTCTCTCTCTTTCTGTTAACTCTACTAGAAGTAGTGACGAACTTAGTCAAAACCAATTCTCATTTGTCAAAAGGAAAGACCCTTACAAATAGCCTCTTTATAAGTCAGGGCCTCCTGAACTCTTTATAAAAATAACTGAAGACCAGGTACTGGTGCCTTACTCCTGTAATCCTAGCTACTCAGGAGGCTGAGCTCTGAAGGTCACAGTGCAAAGCCAGCTCAGGCAGGAAAACTCATGAGACTCATTTCCAGGTAACCACCCAAAAGCTGTAAGTGGAGCTATGGCTCAAGTGGTAGAGCTCAAGGCTTAAGGAGATAAAGCTAAGGGAGATAGCTCAGGCTGTCAGCACCAAAACAAATAAATACAAACACAATATCTGAAGTTAAAATTTACATGAACATTATAAACCTTTTTTGATGCAAACACCCATGGTCCTAGAAACAGTCAGAGCCTTTTTTTGTGTGTTCCAGTCCTGGGACTTGAACTCAGGGCATGGGCAATGTCCTTGAATTTTTGTGCTCAAGTGCTATACCACTTGAGCCACAGATCCACTACTGGCTTACCTAGAAGGTAATTGGAGATGAGAGTCTCACAGACTTTCCTGCCTATGCTGGCTTTGAGCATCCATCCTCAGATCTCAGCCTCCTGAGTAACTAGGATTATAGATGTGAGCCTGGAACCCAGCTAGCACAGCACTTACATTGTAAGTATGGAATGGCATCTGATGCTAGCACCATAATTGCATTTCTGGGATCTTTGCTTCTATTATCTTGACTGGAGCAGCTCTCCCAACCCCGGCTCTCCCTTGGGTCTCTTTCTAATAGCATCTAACAGATTTGAATCTAATACTCATGTGTTTGCATCATTTGTGTGGAACTAACCCAGGCTGAGTTATAAAGTTACCCTTCTAGTCCAGAGCCCTAGTCAGCCCTTGATATATTCAGTACTTCAGAGGCTATCTAGGGCAAAGGTTGAATCTTCTTTTCTATGGCATGGGAGACAATCTTTCTTGTACCCTACCTCATCCTCATATGAACATGAGGCAGTATTATCTTTGTCAGCTATTTCATGACCATGAAGAAAACTACCATCAGGCTGAAGGTAAACCATAGACACAGACAATCCTGAAGACACAGAGCCAGACTCAGTGGTATATTGATGTGGCTTGCACAGCCTCACTGGAGTTCATGGTTAAATATTCCAGAATGTAAGGAGTCTGTAAATGTCATTTTTTGCCTTTGTGGGTATATACACACCACAGAATCCATAAAAGCTACATGCCAGGGCTGCTGCTTTTATTCTCTTCTTTTTCCCTTCCTTCATGTTCATCTCTGGCACTGTAGACATCCGGAAGACGCAAGCCAGATGTTCAGCTTACTTGTTCAATTATTAGAAGCACAGAAACTATTGTTGAAGTCAGTTTGGCCCAGATTATCTGTTACTATTCATCAAAAGCATGTCTACCGGGGCCTATGAGATTGTCTGTAATAATAAGAGTTCACACAAAGGGAGCCTTTACCAAGGACCAGGAACTATACTAGTGGAAGCTGGCTTCGACTCAAGCAGATCATGTCCCTCTACAAAGAAGGGATGTTTTGTAATTTCTAACTCATAAAGAAATCAAGGCTTAGAGTGCAAAGACCGTTGACGCAACCTTCAAAGAGGGCTGCTGACAGTTTTACAAAAGTGCAGAACCTTTTCAGGCCTCAGTACTTACCTGTGATACTTCCTCTGTTTATAGACCATGTCTAGAGGTTAGGCTCTATCATCCATTAGCATTGGCACTCACTCAGCGGCTATAGGCAGGATTTCTTTCATTTGAATTAGGTGGCCATTGACATCATCTTGTTTTTGTTTTCACTATTTTTTTTTTTTTTTTTTTTTTGGCCAGTCCTGGGGCTTAGACTCAGGGCCTAAGCACTGTCCCTGGCTTTGTTTTGCTCAAGGCTAGCACTCTGCCACTTGTGCCACAGCGCCACTTCTGGCCATTTTCCGTATATGTGGTGCTGGGGAATCGAACCCAGGGCCTCATGTATATGAGGCAGGCACTCTTGCCACTAGGCCATATCCCCAGCCCCTGTTTTCACTATTTTTTAAATGAGCTGTTATTAGCTGATTTTTCTCCATCATCCTTGACAAGCAACAAAAACAGGAGTCTTACTTTATCTTTTTTTGTGTGTCTATATCTTCATGTCAAGGTCCTGGCCATCATAAAGTAGTTTCTCAACTACTTTAGTAGTTTTTCAGCTTCCCCAGTAGCTAGGATTACAGGTGTGATTACGCCTGGCTTAGAACCTATTCTTATATAATACATGTGAATCATCACAAAGCTATCACAGCTCATTGCCTTTCCTCTGCCCCGCCCCACCAATGGTAAGCATCCCCATCTTTTTCATGATCACCAATGGTATGCTGAGTATGTGATGGATGGAAGATGATAGATGAAGAGGAGGGAGTAGGAGAAAGATGGTCAGCTTTTGTGCCAAATACATTGCCCACGAATACTAATTCCACAATATCTGAGCTATCTTATCTTAGACAAATTGCTTTATTTCCTCATAAGGAAAGTAGACATAATGTCTAACAGTCAAGGTTACTATGTATAAGTAAATAGTTGGTAAGTGGCCAGGTGGATGGTAATGGACATTGAGGCAATGGTAATTCTTTATCTTCAGGCTCTGCAAGCTGAGCTGCATTGCACTTGGCTGCTCCCCTTGAAGGTATCATTTGGTATTTAGAATCTGGTCTTCATTTACTTAGCTTGGATATTACAGATTTCTTACTGTTTCATGGTCTAATTTCTAATCACTGTCATCGTCATCATCATCATCATCATCATCAAAAACAACAGTCACAATTTTACATGCTGTAGAGATTGAAGGTATCAAATGATCTAAATGGAAACTCACTTTAAGATTTGCTACAGTTTCTGATTTGGGGACAAGATTGATTTTTCTTCCTTCCTTCATCTTTGTCTTCATCCCCTTCTTCCCCCTTCTCTCCTTCTTTCTTCCTCCCCTTTTCCTCCTCCTCCCCCTTACCCTTCCTCCAACCCCTCCCTCCCCTCTTTTCTCTCCACCTCCTCCTCTTCCTCCTTCTCTTCCTCTTCCTCCTCCTCGCCCTCTGCCTCCTCTTCTTCCTCTTCTTCTTCAAATGTTTGTCAGTTTGTATATGAATGTGTGTATGTGTGTGTGCATGCACAGGGGACATCTGTGTATATGTTTATGTGTGTCCCTGGGTGCATATTTATGCAAGAATGCGTGCACATGTGATTTTGTGTGAATAAAACTGAGATTTTTCTCACAGATAATCAGAAAATGAGACAGAACATTTTTTTTTTTTAAGAGCAATGTTTTCTTTGTCATGGGTCTTCATTTTCTTCTATAAGAGATACTTTGGGAGCTGGGCACCCGTGGCTCAAACTCATAATCCTAGCTACTTAAGAGGCTGAGATCTGAGGATCACAGTTCAAAGCCTCTGTGAGACTCTTATCTTTGATAAACTACTCAGAAAAGGCCTGAAGTGACTCTATGGCTTAAATGGTAGAGGGCTAGCCTTCAGCAAAAGAAGCTTTCGGACAATGCCCAGGCTGGGAATTCAAGCCCCAGGAGAAGCAAAAAAAGAAAAGAAATACGTTGGGGTGGAGTGGGGACTGGGCTGGTTTTAGTGGCTTGGGAAGAACTACTTTCATTTCTCATGGCATAGTATATATGACTGAACAAGACAGACTTTGAGGAAGATCCCGCTGGCTCTTGTGTCACTTTGAGTCACTGGGCCAGTCTATTCCTAATGGTTGATCTCCTTCTAAATGAAAGGCTGATCTCTGTTGATCACATTAGAAGGAAGAGACTTCAAGGCTGGAGGTGGGTAAGTGGGTGGGGTGGAACTAGACTGGGCAAAGAAGTATTCGCAGTCTCTTCTTTCCTCCTCTCTCCTTTCCTCCTGTCTCTTCCTCTCCTCTTCCTACTCTTTTTCCCTTTTCTTCTTCTCTTTCTTCCATCCCTTCCTCTACCTCTATTCTCTCTTGTCCTCTTCTCTCTTTTTTCTTTTCTCTACCCCCTCCCTCACCCGCCCCCCCACCCCACAGAGTAGTGGGGATTTAATCCAGGACTTGCACATATGCTAGACATGTGACTGCCACTTAAGTTATACCCCAAAGCCTTTTGTGTCCATTTTGTCTTTGAGATAATGTATTCTTAACTAGGCCAGAGTTAACCCTGACTTCCCAATCCTTCTGTTCCTACCTCTTGTATAGCTGGAATTACAGGGATGCGCCACCATACCTGGTGTGTTTGGCATATTAGTAGAGCTGGAAGCAGTTGCTCTTACTTAAGATATGGCTGGGAGATGGGCAGGATACTGACCTCTGAGAGAAAACAGCATAGGGAATGGAAGCAGTAAGTTACGATCTGAATTACTAAACCTCCATTACATTTAGGATAACCAACATCCTCCCTCATCCCCTCCCAATAATGGTTTGGGATTGGTTGAGCAGAAAGCTCATGATAAGACTAGAGAAAGCAGGTGGGGTCTGCCACGAGAAACGGCCTCTCTCATGTCTGTAGTCCCAAAGAGACAGATCTGTGCTAGACTTTGGGAGGTACAATTCTGGGACCTGGCAGTGAACTTGGAGGTGCTGTTGGCCAATATCTAGCTGAAGAAGATTAGGACCATGAGAGGAAAATGTAGCATCATTTTGTAACTAGAACTGGGTAACATGGGTGACTGACAGGTGGTACGGGGATTTCTTACTCAACTTAGTTCTTAATGATTGGGTTGTACTCTTTGGTAATCTTATTTAAACACTACACAAAAGGAGAACTAAGGAGAGGAAGCACTTGTCCATTTTAACTGTATAGAAAATGATTGTGCCGAGACTCCTGTCCTGTTTGTCTGCTACCAGAGACAGTAATTCCATGATGGTAAGATGATGGGCATTTTAAAGGAATAAATGCAGAACTGGCCAAGAATGTGGTTTTCTGGTTAATTTCCTGTGCCTTCCACAAAGTACACCTGTGGAAGTATTGCTGCTCCAACATCTCCACTGTCATATCGGTGTAAGTTGTCTGTCCTGATGACTGTCTGTCTAAATATCTCCATGGAGGAGTGAAATGTAGTGGGAAATGTGTGTTTTCATGAGAACCAGGAATATTTCACATCTTACGTATGACTTTTAATTGCCAATTCGATATCCTGAAGTTGATTTTTCCCTTGCCATAGACCACAGTGGTAGAATGCCTACTTTGTGTCACTGGCACTTTCTGCTTGATATTGTTGAGAAACAAACAAACAAACAGTACAGTTCAGAAGATACTTGGTCTGGTCAGACTTTGCTTTGCAAGAGCTTTGTGAATGTGACAATGTCACATGTGACTCTATTCTAAAATCACACTTAGGCTTTACAGTCTGGAATATTTTTCTGCTCTCAAATACCATAGGCCTATTTGGACTTAGATTCTGTGGTCTCTAGCTATGAGTTACTTAATGCAAAAAATGCTTATTCATAAATGCTGGAAAGAAATGCATCATGGAAATTAAGCAGATATACAACCTTCCTATTTATAGCCACTGTTTTATAATACTCAGGTTCTTCTTGGTAATTTATTGTTGTTCCAAATCATCCTCTATGAACTTCACCCCAGCTCTCTGCCCTAACTTCTCACCCCAGTCACAACTACCGAGTCTAGGTATTTCATACAGAGTTTATTGTTTTTTGAGGTTTAACATTTTTTCAGACATATTAAGCAAATACAATCCTAAATTGAGACTGGTGATAGAAAGCAATGGAAGGAGGAGAGAGAGAGAGGGTGGGAGGGAGAGAGAGAGAGAGAGAGAGAGAGTTGTAGATGAAGAGCCAGACTAAAGTCATTTTGAAGTCAGGCCCCACTTTACCACATGATAAGCAGGCCCTGTGAGCAAACCCAGGACAAGCTTATTAGGGCCCAGCCGGTCAAGAACCCTAACCGCCTGGGAATGCTTAACTCTAACCGCCCCCGGAATGCCTCCAGCCCTGAGCCAATCAGATTTGTACCCGTGTCCTAACCTTGCTTGAACACCTGATTGCTGTAACTTTGTTTTTTTTTTGTTTTTTTTTTTTGTCTTGCTTGAACACCTGATGGCTGTAACTTTGTTTTTTGCCTTTTTAAGCCCTGTGTAATCGCAGCTCGAGGCTGCCTCCTAACCTCCTCTGTGTCGGTGGGGAGGACAAGGCCCGAGTTGCAGCTCGCCTGAATAAAGCCTTGCCTTGCTATTGCATTTCGGAATGTCTGAGTCTCCGTGGCCTTCTTGGTGGTCGTTTCGCAACTTGGCATAACAATGGTAGATTATCACTTGCTAAGGATATATTTACTCCTTTCCCCTTCCCCATGACAGGAGAATATAATCTCATTCATTGAGGTTGGGCTTAGCCATGTAAATTGCTTTGCTCACTTTGTGGGTGGACTGTCCCTCTCTAAGCTTTGACCTTGAGCTTGACATTGAATTGTTGTGCCAAGTCGTGAGACCACCACCAAGAAGACCACCGAGGCTCAGACATTCCGAAATGCAATAGCAAGGCAAGACTTTATTCAAGCGGGGCTGCAGCCCGGGCCTTGTCCTACCCACCGACACAGCGGAGGTTAGGAGGCAGCCTCGAGCTGCGATTATACAGAGCTTATAAAGGCAAAAGACAAAGTTAGAGCAATCAGGTGTTTAAGCAAGCAAGATTACGGGTACAAACCTGATTGGCTCAGGGCTCAAGGTATTCTAGGGGCAGTTAGAGTTAAGCATTCCCAGTCATTAGAGTTCTCGACCGGCTGGGCCCTAATAAGCTGGTCCTGGGTTTGCTCACAGGGCCTGCTTATTTTCAGGTTCATGTGGTAAAGTGGGGTTCGCGTGGTAAAGTGGTGCCTGATTTCAAAATCTGGCACTTCAGAATTACTTTTGCTAATAAGAAATTAGCTTATGTGACACACAAAGAGCTTGATTTGTGGGAGCATGGTTCAGGCTGATGGGTCAGTCACTCCCTTGTTTTCACTATGGACACCACATGCTTCATGGAGCATTTGATCCAAAAGGAATAAAGGGCATTTGGTAGATACCTGGTCTTCCCCTGTGGAATGGAGCCAGACAAGTCTATTTTAGTTTAGTAGAAACCCAGATAACCCATAAGTGCATAAGAAAGAAAGGAATTCTGTATACATTCCACTTTATAATGTTCTGTACGAAGTTTGTTTGTGGCAATCACCAATTGATATATTCTTCTACCTTAAAATCCACCTTTAGGCTGTGCTAAAGGCAAAAAAAAATCCATCTAATTCTGATGCTTTTCCATGTTTATCTGACATCTTAGATGCTCTAGGAAAAAGAAAGCAGTCAGTGAACTGGATCCAACTTGGGACTTACCTAAGAAATTTGACTAATAATGATTAGCCCATATTCCTCAAGAGTCAATCTTAGAATGAACTTAATATAGTATATGGATGATCTGATTCGTGGTAGAGCATATTCTTAGCATGCATAAAACCCTGGATTCCCCCAGCACCAAAAAAGAAGAAAAAAGAAAATAAAAGTATGTGAAAATGAATTTACTAAAGTTTCAGGCCAGATTTCCATTACTGCCTTAAAATTGTAGACTCAACATTTCCCTTCAGGAAGAAGTTTACTCCAGGTTTCTCTATTTAATTAGGCTCTAGTGAATCAGGGGGCTTTCACATAAGTGAACTCACCCCTCAGGCCAAGAGGTAACTTTGCTGGCAAGTATTTTACAAAGAAGTCATTTGATTTAGAAATAATCATTTAATTTGAGTAAATTTGAATGGGCACAAGTGCTTGATTCTAATGAAAACGTTTACTAGCAGAAATTTTGCTTTTGGAACTACATGGCTCTGTTATTTTGACAGAAACAAAATTTAGTTGGTTGTTGTTTGGGATTTCAAAGGGCTTTGTAAGCATTTCAGCTTGATGCCTAAGCAAGCAGTCACAATAATTTTTCTTCAAATAAATGGGAGCCACCGTTTTTCTATTCATTACTTCAGTAAGCAGAGTTTAACAGTGAAAGGATTTGCAAAATACCACATCACAAAGACCCTGAAGTAAATTGAAACAAAAGTTAGTACACTGTAAATATTTTTTTCAAAGGTTTGGGTAATCTTTTCTTTCTATAAATACTTGTCTTTGTAGCAAAAGGAAATGAAAAGTCAAAAGAGAAAGAGAAAAAATTATGTTGTCTCTCTTATAGTTTGGAATTGTAAATATTGTTAAGTCCTTCAGAACGTACTGTGTGCTTGGAGAGTTTATACCTAAGGTAAAAAATAGTGAAGAATTTTGTGCTAACAGATTAAACCACCTAAGAGAGACTTCTGTAATTAAATCATTTTTTTAAGTCATCAAAATTGAAAATAAGGGAAAACAACTTCTGAAGAAGTCCAGGGTCAATCAGCTAAATAAACTAAAGTCATTCCGTCAACTAGCATTGATTGGATTTTCGCAAGATGGAATTGACTTTCCTCCAACTCCACCCATTTCACCAACTAATTAAAAAAGCCCATCAGTAACATCTTCAATCAGCTAAGGAAGATAAGTGGGCTTCAAAGTAATCAACTACAAAACTCTGTCAAGAATAGCAATAGATCCTCAAAGAACTTCAAAGAGCTTTCTGAAAGTTACTCAACTGTCAATCAAACCAAGAAAAATTCAGAGCCATAAGCTTTTACTTTGGGGGGACCATTTTGGACAATGAGGCTTGCTTACAAGAAAGAAAAGCATGCACTAGCAGATATATCTTAGCATCTAAGATCTCTCTGGAGCTCAAGCAAGAGTAATAACAATGGTAGGATCAGAAATGTTTGAAGGGTCATTGGGTAAATCATTTAAAATGTCTAGAAATGTAAAAGTCTCTATGGTCCTTAAATGGAATAGAGGATTATTAGATTACCTTTGTAAGAAACACTGTCTGGAGAACAGTGAAAGACGCTGCATTATGACTCTTTCTTTCTTTCTCTCTTTCTCTGACCAAAGAACTCCCAGAACATTTTGTTCTTCTTTGAATAAAGGAATGAATAGAAGAATCACTTTGAGTTCATGTGATGGCATTGGAAATGTTTTCTTTCTGTGTTTCCATTTCCAAAATACCGGGAAGTCTCATTTCCTAATGAATGATATCTGCTTAGTGCTTTGTTCTGATGTCACTTCTAAGTAGTCAATTCAAGAAAAAAATAGTCTGAAAACCACAATTCTTCCCCTAAATTTTCAGAGGAAAAAAATAACAAGAGAAGAAGAAAAAAGGAAGGAGAGAGAGAGAAAAAAGACACAGAATAATGGGCTGGGAATATGGCCTAGTGGCAAGAGTGCTCGCCTCCTATACATGAAGTGAAGTGCCAGACTTTGAAGTCAGATCCCACTTTACCACTTGAACCCCACTTTACCACGTGAACCCCACTTTACCACGTGAACCTGAGATAAGCAGGCCCTGTGAGCAGACCCACGACAAGCCCATTAGGGCCCAGTTGGTCTAGAACTCTAACCGCTGGGAATGCTTAACTCTGACCACCCCTAGAATGCCTCGAACCCTGAGCCAATCAGATTTGTACCTGTGTCCTAATCTTGTTTGCTTGAACACCTGATTGTTGTAACTTTGTTTTTTGCCTTTATAAGCCCTTTGTAATCGTAGCGCAGTGCTCCCTCCTTAACCTCCGCTGTGTCGGTGGGTAGGACAAGGCCCTAGTTGCAGCTCGCTTGAATAAAGCCTTGCCTTGCTTTTGCATTTCGAAACATCTGAGTCTTGGTGGCCTACTTGGTGGTCGTCTCGCGACTTGGCACAACATTTGGGGGCTCGTCCGGGATCGCCCCAGAGACCCCCGAGATCCCAGACTCCGAAGGTAAGGAAACAGCGCTGTTCATTTGTTTATTTGTCTTGTCCTGTAATTTGTCTGTTTGTCTGTTTCTCTGTTTTGCTTTTGCTTATTTCTTAAAGGGGTTCTTGAAGGGGTTGTCAAAGTGGATACGCTTACTCAGCAATCCCGTGGGAGACTGGGGGATGCCCCAGATTCTCCACCACTACTGAGTCCACTCGGGTCCACTCCTCCTGCACCCTTGCAGGAGGTTGGGCCAACTTAGATCTGCTCCTGCTGCTTAGCTTGCAGAAGGAGGCTTGTGGGCCAATCTAGGAGACTCTCCACTCTTACCTGAGCCCCAGACTCTGAGTCCACTCTGGTCCACTCTTCCTGCACCCTTGCGGGAGGTTGGGCCAACTTAGGTCTCCTGCTTAGCAGGAAGAGGAGGCTTGTGGGCCAACTTAAGAGATCTCCAACTCTTTTCTTATTCTCAGGCCTATGTGTTGTATTGTTTGTTTGTTTTTGTAGCCTTTTGAACTAAACATCTGATCAGAGCTATGGGTAATGTTCTATCTTGGGGACCTCCATCTAGCCCCCTAGATTTGACCCTAGCTCACTGGAGGGAGGTCAAGGAGATAGCTCAGAACCAAGGTGTGGCCTGTAAGGAACTGCAATTCTCAAGATCTCAGTCTCTGACTTGCTAGGTTTACCCTGTGCAAGTCAGAATGGCCCATCCTTGAGAGAGCTAATTGGCCACCTGAGGGGAGCTTTATATCGACGCCCCTCATTTAGGGATTCCTTATATAGACACCTGGAGGGAACTAGTTGACAGGGACACTCCAGCTTGGGTTCGGCCTTTCTTTAAATGTTTCAGCTGTGTCCTCCACTTTGGAGGGTCCCGACCAGTCCTGGCACCGGCAGCCCAGGGCACAGAGGCGTCGGCACTGAGTCCTGACCCACAGCCACCGCTGACAGGGGCAGACACGGGGCCAGCCCAAGCCACCCGCAGGCAGTGGGGAGTGACCCCACTGTGCAGCGCTGTCGTCTGTGTTCTGATAGTCTCTTTTGTGTCAAACCTGCATGAGATGTACAGGCAACAGCCCACAATCAGTGTGAGTGTCTGCAAAAAAGAACTCTAGGGGGACCCCCACCCAGCCTTCTTAAGCAGAAAATTATTTGGTGTGCTAAAATGTTTTACTAAGACTAAAAATGTTTTACTAAAACTATCAAGCACTGGAAAATAAGGCTGGAGAATGCTAAAATCATTTGTTAAAGGTTTTTGTCTTAAAATGTATGGCCGATGCTTATTCTGTGCATTTTAAGATCTTTTGAATATGTATGTGTGTGTGCATGTGTGAGTGTGAACATGTTCAAGAATGTTAGTATGATGTAAAACTGAGTGAATTTAAGTTTAAATTCAAATGGTCATCAAGTTTGGGCACTACCAAATGTTTCAAAGGATTCTTGCATTGCATTAAAGAGGAACTATAGTTAAAAAAAATCAGAGCTAAGTGTCAAAAATTTGGATTTAAAAGGATATATATTAAACTGATGGGGATAGAAGTAAACTCTCATTAACTCTATGTATGTAGGAAGAAATGGCAAAATGGGCCAATGTTTCTCACTTATATATTGGAAAGCTGAATGGATAAGTATTTCTAATTCTGTAATTGTAATTCTTGCATTAAGGAAAAATTCAAAGGTCTTCATGTCATGCAGTAACTGGGACAAAAAAAAAAAAAAAAAAAAGAGGCTCTTTTGAAACAAGCAGCTCGTAGGCAAAGGGCAGCACCTGGTTTCAGAATGCCTGTGAGCTTCAGTTTTTCCAATGCAGATAAAAGCTAAAGTGTTGGGTTAGTAAAAAGGCTTTGGAAATCAAGAATACATTTCTAGATAAGAAATTTGGAAGTAAAATTGTCCTAAATAATTATTGCAAAGTGAGAAAAGGAGAATTATGGCTACCAAAATGTTTAATTGCCATTCCAGCTTCTTTGTAGGTTTTTTTGGTAACAGTTTCCAGCAGGCCCACAGAGAAGCACAGGTAATTCCTACAAGTTTGTCAAGATCTAATACTGGCCCTTAATAAGTTCCAGGTAAGAGCATACTTAAAACTACTTCTGTGTGGACCACCTTGTTGCTTTTAATTGGAGTAAAGTGGCCCCTTGTAAGACTCACTGATCTGAAATCTGTGGTTCAAAGCCAGCCCGGGGAAGAGAAAGGTCCCTGTGAGAGGCTTGTTTCTAATCAGCCAGCAGAGTGCTGGGAACGGAGTTGTGTGGAGCTCAAACGTGGTAGGGTGCTAGCCTTGAGCTGGTGAGCTGGGGGACAGCGCTCAGGCCCTGAGTCCAAGTCCAGTGGAAAGTCACTCCTCCTGGGACAAAAGTGATGGAGCATCCAGAGGCAGTAAGCCACTGCTTGGATGGCAGAGATGGTGTCAGATCCTAGAGTCACTCCTGTTTGGCCTTTCAAAAGTTAATCAAAGCCAGGAAGTCCTAGAAGAATAGTTCATAACCATGCCTTCCCAATGCCCATGTCTGTCTACTGGGCAGGAACTTGCCAGTCATCTGTGATAGTGGTTAGTAAGGGTAAGTTTGTCAAATGAGAGGATAGTTTAAAATCTCAACCCCCCGCATCTACTCAAAGCTCTGACTGGCAGTGAGAATTTTAAGCTGATACATCTGTTCAGGAAAGAAAGCTTGTAGACCTGAGATTGTGTCCTTATTGAGATCTGTTAAAGGCCTGCAAAGGTAAATTTTTTTAGGTCATCAGAGACCAGTTCCCCAGCCAGTCAGGAAAAAGCTTTTACAAACTAGAATGTTAAAAGGCACAAATTTGTAAACCTGAAGTCACCTATCTGGGCTTCATATTAAGAGAGGGCAAGCGTTGGCTGTCAGATGCATGTAAAGAGACTGTGCTGAAAATCCCTGTGCCTAAATCAGCCAGACAAGTCAGAGTTCCTGGGAACAGTAACAGCAGGCTTTTGCCGGCTGTGGATACCTGGGTTTGCTGAGATGGTCAAGCTTCTATATGAACAGAGGTATTGACTCTTGTAGACCCAGGGCCATGAGCTTTGCCTCCTGTGCCCCAGTATTCCCAAGAAGACTTGGAGTGGATAAAGAAAAATCCCATGGCCCACAAAACCCTGAACAGAGAAGGAAACAATGTCTGGTGGAAAACTTGTGAAGGGAAACTTATCTTGCCACAAGGGCTGGGTAAGGGAATCCTTAAGAGAATCCACTGAGCTTCTCACATGGGAACCCGAAGAATGCAGGACTTGCTCTGACACTCCAAAGTGAAAATTAGAAAGATCAACTTATTGAAGATATTGTTAAAAATTGCAAGGCCTGTCAGCTCACCAATGCCCCCCAATCAACAAGTTACTAAAGGAGCTCGCCTCCGTGGGGATAGGCCAGGCGTGTATTGGGAAGTAGATTTCACAGAAATTAAACCTGGAACATTTGGATACAAATATTTGCTAGTTTTTGTAGACACCTTTTCAGGATGGGTTGAAGCTTATCCAACAAAGCATGAGACCGTGAATGTAGTGGCTAAGAGGATCCTGGAAGAAATCCTACCAGGTATGCCTTCCCATCCACCATTGGGTCAGACAACGGACCGGCCTTCGTCTCAAAAGTAAGTCAGGGAATAGCCGCTGCACTGGGGACAGATTGGAAATTGCATTGTGTGCTTATAGACCCCAGAGTTCAGGACAGATAGAGAGAATGAATCGGACTCTAAAAGAGACCTTAACTAAATTGGCCTTAGAGACTGGCGCAGACTGGGTGTCACTCCTTCCTTTTGCTCTGCTTAGAGAAAGAAATTCTATCAGCTTGGCTCTACTCCTTTTGAAATAATGTACGTGTACCCCCCGCCCATTATCCTTAGCCTTCAGACTGAATTGCTTGCTGATTTGGATAATACTGAATTTTTGTGTAAACTTGGTTATTTGCAGCTCGTGCACAAGAATATGTGGCCCCAACTTAAGGCATTATATGATTCTGCTTCTGTCCCTACCCCCCATTTATTAAGACCAGGGGACTGGGTGTTCATCCGGAGGCATAACCCCAAATCCTTAGAACCACCGTGGGGAGGACAAGGCCCGAGTTGCAGCTCGCCTGAATAAAGCCTTGCCTTGCTTTTGCATTTTGGAACGTCTGAGTCTCGGTGGCCTTGGTGGTCGTTTAGCGACTTGGCACAACACCATAAGCAGTAAAGCCAGGAAATAAACAATAGGCATTCTTGAAGTACTTCATGAGTGCCATAGAGCATACATCAATGTGGGTGCTACCAGAATTCAGACTGTTTCACCCATGGGGAGCTGATGAGCAGCACAGAACATGGTTTCTCCAGGCCTGCCTGCAGGCAATGGCAGAATGTTGGTAAGATACTGGACCCCTGAAGTGGGTTAAGCTTATTGCTAGGCATAGCAAGATGCCACTACTCCTGGGAATCTAAGAAAAAAACAGAGAAGGCATAGAGGAAAACCTAGCTCCCAAACAGGAAAACTGGCCCAAACTTTGCACATTGTCACTTCATACAGACCTTGGATATCCACGGGTCTATGGGTTCACACTGCCATTGAGAAAAAACAACAACTGTGAATGTTCAGGATGCATAGAGTTCAGTAATGTACTGACATGCTTGATTCATTTTCTCCACACTACTGCTTAACCTCAGCTAGGGACATGATGCCTTTAAATCAATCTTAAATTCTCAGCATAGCACTCAAATTAGGCACAGTAACTTTTACCTTGCTTTGGGGGTATTGCTTATATTGGGGGGAGGCAATTTTTCACCTCATTAGAGGTAAGGAAACACTTAGCACATTGTGTGGTGATGTCTATACAGCTGGCGATAACACAGGGCTGACGGAACTTCACATGAGCCTTACTGTGGAATGCATGGCAAAGATTTAAATGCTTTGTTTTTGCAATTTCTTTGGGGATTTGGACTGGGCCCTAAAATGTTCTAGACAGGTATCCTTACTGCTGAGCTCTGACATGTGCAGCACATGACCCATCTGTGCGGGTGTTCTGGGTAGTAAGCAATACAGGTACACGCCACCCCATCCAGCTCTGCACTGTGGAGTCTTGAAAGTGATTTTCTGCCTAGATCAGTCTTGAACTGCTATTCCAAAAAAGTATCTAGGATTATAGACAGGAGCCACTGGCTTCTTGCTTCTATTATTAAAAAAAAATTATTATTATTGATTAGACATACCACATACAATAATAAATCCATAAATAAAAGATGCTTACACTATATAGGATGGCTTAGCAAGCTAATCTCTAGACTTATAGGGGAGTGACTATACGTACCCAGTGGTAGTTAAAAATAGCAACAACAAAAGATAACCAACAATAAAAATAAAATTAAAGCATTATATAATTTTAAAAGTAAAACAAAACCTAAGAAATTAAAATCAATAAAAACAACAGTAACAACACAACAGCATAAAATCAGTATGCTTGTGGGTTTTTTCGTACAGCTCTAACAGACATCCATTTGTAAAAATAGCTCATGATGCTGCTTCCGTCTCTCACTCCCTGATGCCCTACCCCTACCAACACATATGCATGCACATTATTCTCTACAAACATCAGCGTGGGATTTACAGAAACTGCTGAATTCTTACCAATTCCATTTCTTCTTCTTAAGCACACAGGTAGACTACATTTCCCAGCATTCCCTGTAGGTAGCTGTGGCCACCATGTATAAGAAGGTCCCATAAAATCCTCCCAACCCTTGATCTCCATATTTTTCTCTTTTCCAGGGCTAGATACCCAAAGATCCCCAAGATTAAGAAAAAAATAACAATCTTGGAAACCGTGCATTAGCAATGGTAATCAGTATAAAGGAAGCTTTGAGTTATCACATTGGTGATGCATCCAGTGATAAGGAGTTTATATGACCAAAAAATAAAATATGCTCATGTATGAGGCTGTGTAATTACAGGAAATTTACTCAGCTATGTGTACATGAAGTTTTTTTTCATCTATAAAGTCATAAATTATTCCTGAAATATGTACACATACTCCTTGGTACTCCTTCTTTCAAAAAGTGGTGACTAATCTTCTTCCTTTGGGGTATATACTGGAGTTGGAGACTTGCTTTCTAACAGATAAAATATAGAGGATACACTGACAGATCCAGCATGCAGTGATTTTGACATTATGCAAACATCCTAGAATAAAGATGGCCTTCGTGGCACTAGAAAATACAATCTTGTAAGACTGACATCATATGTGTAGTCTGTGAGTGACTAAAACATCCTTATTTGGTGCATGACTAAATGATGGAAGTGGTGATGTGTGGGTTATGAGACCAGATCATAAAACACATTGTAATATCCTTCCTGCTCTTATTCTTGCATCACTGACTCTGAGGGAATTCAGCTGTCATTAATGAAGTCACTCAAGCAACCTCATGGAGGCATCCACAGGGTAAGGAAATGGAAACCCCTGCCAACAGCCATGTGTTTCTGCCACCTTATAAGCAAAGCTTCAAGTGCTAGTCAGATGGTGCTAGTGCTTGCTGGCACTTTGGTTAGAATTGCATGTGGACTATAAGCCAGAAACATCTAGCAATTCTAATTCCCTAGCCACAGTAACTGTGGAATGTGTGAAATCTAAGTTAAGAGGGATATGAGGACACAATCAGGACAGGCAATTGTGTTAACCCAAGTGAAGAGCAAGACTTACTGAAATAGAGAGTGTTAGAATATGAGATCTGGAAAGACAGGACTGATGGTCAGAGAGTCCATTGCTTGAAACCAAAGTAATGGCGGTAATTATGAGATCTCGGTTGGTAAGATATCAGAGTTGATGGCAATGTGACTGAAAGAAAGATTGCAGGAGGTGATAGGCTAGAGTGGTGAGTGAATTATCCATTCGATGTTGAAGTGAATGAGAGGTTTGACAAGAACAGGATTCATTTGGGCAAGACAGGCCATGAGCTAGGTTTTAACATTCTCAATGAATATAGCAGCTGAATTGGACACTGCTGGGAGGATACAAGAAATGGGTAGTAAATGGTGCTGCCTGGAAGATGTGGCCTAATGAAGGCTGCCATTTGAGGATGGGAAGGAGGTGTGAGAAACGATGTGGTAGTGGCCAGTGGATCAAGAAAGGTGTCACACTGTGTGAAGGCTCCAGTGTCACAACATTCTCATCACTGCTGACAAGGGTGTTTGGGGAAGTCACACAGTTAGAGAAGAAGCAAAGCCTATCCGTGGAAAACATTGAGGTTGGAAAATCTAGCTGGCAAGAGACTGAACTTCAGATGGAAGACTGGAAGCACTGGAGGACCTAGGGAGTGAATGAAGGATGAACAGATGAGGTTGAGTGATTTACAGGACCATGAGAATAAAAAGTTCCCCACCCCAAAGGATTACAGCCCAAGCAGTAATGGGAGTCATTGTAACAGGGGCTTTGGAAGAAGTGGGTGGCTCCATCACCCCAATCACAGAGAGACCCAGTGTTGGAGACTCCAGAGAACGCTGCAAGTCCTGCAGAAATATGTGTGCGTGCAGACTGCTACCTGCCTTCCCTATTGAAACACCTGAGTACCAAGCATCCTCGGGGTTGAAAAAGGTGATTCAGTAAAATGATCCTGCATCGCTGGTCAGATTTTCCTGAGTGGAGACTCAGGAGTTTAAACTTAAATCTTTCTTTTCCCTTTGTCTCACCTAAAATTCCTTTTAGGAGGCAAAAGTCATTTCCCTACAGGTTTTCAATTATGATTAAGCACAAGTAAGGGGCTTGGAGTTTCTGATGGATTCTGGAAGTCAGACATGGCTTCTTCACCTAAAATCCAGATGGAATAAAGCATGATCAGGATCTGAGCCTGAGAGTGGAAACACCGAGGCCACTCGGCACTCCTGCCAAAGTGCTCGGCAGGCCCAGAAAGGCACTTCATCTTGCTCCCAGCGGTTTCTAGTCTGTAAGACTCTCTCCAGAGAGCCTCAAGGACTAAATAATTAATGGTTGCAAAGCATGAAACCTGAAGTGCTGGGGAAACAAAAAAGCAACAATAAATGGGCCCTCTTGTTGCCTGACTCCAGCTCTTGAAGGCACAACGGCACACACACACACACACACACACACACACACACACACACACACACACACACACACACAATGTTCTAGCCTGGCAAAGCTAAAATTGAGCTAAGCAACTCTCCTACTGGCAAAGCTAAAATTGAGCTAAGCTCCTCTCCTACTAAACACTTTTCTGCTTCGTTGTCCCTGACACTCATCTATTCTCCTTTCCTTTCCTCTTCCAGCCTGATCCAAACACCATCATGTTGGTGGGGTTCAATTTCACCCAGTTCATTTGTCCATTTTGTGTTTACAGTATGCTTTGTCCTGGCGTTGTGGAGGTAGAGGGGGTTCGTGTGGATGATCATGTGCCCGGCGTCTGGGAATGTAGGAGAACTGGCAGGACTGGAATCCATGGGAATGGAGGCAAGTAGAGAGCAGGACAAGTTTCACCTAGACATCTGAGTGTCCTAGGTTTGACTTCACTGTTTGTCCTCTGGATTTTGGTGTGTTAGCTGGAATCCTGAGGACTAGCAGGCATGATATCTAAATCCAAGAGAAGATGGATGTACTGAAGAGACAGACAACTCACTCTTCCTCCTCCCTTTTGTTCTGATAGAACCCTCAGCAGGCTTAAGTGTGTACACCCTCCATCTTCTTTTCTCAGAATAAACACCAGTCTTCTGGACAAATACTCTAATTGACACACCCTGGAATAATGTTTGGCCAGACAGGTGGGCATCCCTAAGACAGTCAAGTTAATACATAGAAGTAATGATGGCAATCATTATAAAAATAGTGATAATAACACTTAATGATTACGTAGTAACATGGATCTTTTTTTATCTGAAAGATCTCTGACTTTCTAAGCCACGAGGTCCAGGAGAGCACTCCTTGTCATGGCTTACCTTTCTGATACCCAGATAAGATCTTTTCTTAATATATCTCTTTCCTTCTCTACAATTTTTTTTCTGAAATAATCATCACTATTTTCTTGAGTCATTCCTTAATTTGAAAGCAATGTAAAAGAGAACAAATTTCAATTTCCCATCATTACTAAAATTCTCTTAAATTTTTTAGATAGGAACGTAAACGTACACTTCTGGAAACAAACTGACTTCTAGCACCTGTGCTTTGATCTTATTAAATTTGAGACACCAAAGTTCCAAGAGGTCACAGGAAGTGGAGGAATTGAAAGGGCTCAGGTTCTATTTCTTCCCCTTCTCAGTCAATGTGTTTTCAGTATTTCAAACCTACTGTTTACATGTGGGAGTATGTTGGACACAGAGGACTGGAGGCATAAACACAAACTGTGCCCAAAATGAGCTGGGCTGGCTCCAGACCATTCCTTACACCGCAAAGGAAATTCTGAAGTTGAGACTCTGAATTGACTCTTATGTAAAATGACACTATTTTTGTTGCTATTACTAAAAGCTTGATAGTGACCACAGCAATTGTGAAGAAATTAGATTATATAAATTAAAATATATTAAATCTTATATATTATGATTAGAATATATATGTGTGCATTTATATATAGATACATATGGAGACAGAGAGAGAAAGGAAGAGAGAGAGAGAGAGAGTCTTAAGTAGGATTGTCAGGGTCAAGGAGAGCTGGGTCAAAACTGAGACCCCTCATGAAAATAGCTAAAGCAAAAAAGAGCTAGAGATACAACTGAATCATCAGGTTGCCTACCTAGGAAGTCTCAAAGCCCCAAGTTTTAAAAATATATACTCTTTTCAAGGACAAATTAATAACCACCAATGTTAGAATTACTAGAATATAGGAATAAAAAGATCAGCATGTAGTTGGTTTTATTATTTTCAAATTCTCTTTAGACTTATACCACTTTCTTATTTTTACCTATGAGAACCACTCCTAATTTCTAACCGTGGACACTCAACTTCTATGTTGGGAAATCTTAAAATAAGGCCAATGCAGAGAGAAGACTGATGTACTTTGCTCATGGGGCACTGCTCAGTTTCTGTTAGGAGATCACCATGGTAGACCAAGTGGTACCTAGAGGGAGAGGCAGGTGTGTCCCACAGAGCTCAGAGGGAGCTTGATGCTTTTCAGGTAACTCAGTACTGTGGGGTTTCTCAAAAGGGTTTGAGATTTAGAGAGATTCTTGGCACAGGTAGGCCTCTGTGTCTATAGGTTCATCGTAGAGGCAGCAATCCCAGAAAGACCCAAAGAATTTCCACCTTCAGAGAATTCAGTCTAAGCAGGGAAGAAGTCAACTGAGTTAGGCGCTGGTGACTCAACCATGTGATCTTCCCTAATCAAGAGGCTGAGACCTGAGAATAACAGCTCAAAGGTAGCCCAGTCAGGAAAAGTCTTTGAGATTCTTAGCTCCAATTAACTACTGAAAAGCTGGAAGTGGAGTTTGGGCTCAAGTTGGTAAAGTGCTAGCTCAATGACAGTACCCTGGCACCAAATTCAAGCCCTGGGACTAGCATACAGACACACGAAAAAGTCAACTGAAATAAAAAATTAGAATAGAATAGAAAAAAATAGCAGACTAGAATAGAATGGTAGACTAGAAAATAGAATAGAATAGAATAGAAATAGAATGTTATACTGTTTATAATGTGCCAAACAGAATGCTAGACATATGCGTGGGATTTGGGGGAGAGTTCTTGGAAGAAACGGTATTTAAACTGCATGATCATCCTCCTGATAAAAACGGGGGAAACGGAGACTTTGAGTAGCCAAGACGCTTACGGAAGATTGTGAGCTGCCAGGTGGCAGAGGTGGGATTTAAACGCCAAGTGTCAGTTATGGTTTGGATATGAAGTGTTCCCCAAGGGCTCTTATGTTAAAAGCCAGGTGGCCACACACAGATGGGGAGTTGGGGAAGTGATTGGGTCATGCCAGTTTTCTCTTCCTCAATGGATTACGTCAACAGGAAGGTGGGGCCTAGCTAGGAAATGTAGATCACTGGGGATATGCCTTTGAAGGATGAACCTTGTCTCCATTCCCCCCTTCTTTCTCCTTTCTTCTCTCCTCTCTCTCTCTCTCTCTGTCTGTCTGTCTGTCTCTCTATCTCTTTCCCTCCTCTCTCTTTGTCCCCACCTCCCTCCTTCCTGGCTGCCATAAAGAAAGCAATTCTGCTCTACTACATGCTCTTGTAGGCCCAGAAACATGAAAGCCGATGGACCATGGGCTGAAACCGCAGATATGTGAACCCATGTTAATTTTTTTTCTACCTTTAACCTGTTTCTGTTTCCTCCTTTAAATGATGATTAATATTTATCATAATGAAAGAAGAAAAACTCACACATGGTCTGACTTCAGAGACTAGGGTTGCAGTGAACACAGGAAGACCTATGAAGCAGGATTTCCCTTCCAGTCCACAGTTCCCCCTGTCCAGGAGCTAAGTGTAAGATGGGCATGGCTGCATTGTGGCAGCGCCTGCAGGTATTTGGCTGAGCTGTGGTTGGCACCATGGAGCTGCTCCACTGGAAAGATGGAGGGTTTCATGTTCAAATTCTGCCTCTACTACTTGGGATTATGCACTTGGCTAAATGTTTTATCCTTTCTGAACTCAGTTTCCTTGCCTATGTGGGGCTACTGAGACCTAAGTCTCTGCACATAGTAGGCACTTCTTCATGTATTGCCCTGCCAGGGGTCTGTGTTTGCTAAGCAGATCTTGTTTCTGAAGGCAGTGAAGTTAACATTCAATTTAGTCCTTCCGCGGTGACATATTTTGAATCCTAAGTAAAAGACCCCAGGATTGCTATTTATTTTAAACAACAAACACCTGTCATTGCCTAAATTAGAAACACTTGTAAAACCACGATACAAAATATTTATAAATTCACAAATGTGTTTTAATTGCTGCTAAGGAAAATGAATTCAGCTGTAGTTTTTTTTCCCCCACTTTCTGAAAAAAAATATGCCTTCACTGCTTTCTTATTTACCGCCATTGAATACTGAATTTGTGCAGCCAGTTGTATAGTATTTGCGCTAGGAAGTCTGAGGGTGGGAGGCAAGGGAAGAAGAAGGTGTTGGAGAGTGTTGGCTTAGTGGGAAAGACATTTCTCATTTGAGATGAAAATTAAGCTAAGACTGTACCTCTGTTTTGCCTCACTCAAAGTGGGGACTTTTTTTTTTTAACCTAATTTATGAAGTCTATTTTCTTTTTAAATCCACAGTGTAAGTTTGAAGGGACCTATGCATTTACTCTCCTTGTTTTGTTTCTCCCTAGATTCCAAGGGAAATTAGTCAACAATTTGGTTTAATAGAAAGTATTACAGTTCAACTTCCACTAGCTGTACTTTTGCTTGCATTATGTCTTTGACGGAGTTTCCTAGAAGATTTCCAAACATTATGATTATGAGTATTATTTCCTTCTAATTTAGCACAATTCCTTTGTGGGAGAGCAATAAATTATGGAATCTTATATGTATATGTTTAGATTTCTCTTTAAAACTTTAAAACACAGCAAAAAGACTTTGTCTTAGATGCAAAGAGAAGACCTTTTCATAGACTGAATCTACCTACACATTTACATTGAACTTTCCAGTCTCTAGAACTATGAGGAGGAAATCTGTATTGTTTATAAGTTTCCTGGCTGTAATATTTGGTTATAGAAGTACGAATTAACTAAGGCAGAGACCATTATTAGATGTATGGTTTACAAATATTTTCTCTAACTCCATAGGCTGCTTTTTCATTTTGTTGATTTTCTTTGCTTTAAAAACTCTTATTTATTTATTTATTTTTTGGATAGGAAGAAAAGGAAATTCTTTTTTTTTTTTTTTTTTTTTTTTGGCCAGTCCTGGGCCTTGGACTCAGGGCCTGAGCACTGTCCCTGACTTCTTCCCGCTCAAGGCTAGCACTCTGCCACTTGAGCCACAGCGCCACTTCTGGCCGTTTTCTGTATATGTGGTGCTGGGGAATCGAACCTAGGGCCTCGTGTATCCGAGGCAGGCACTCTTGCCACTAGGCTATATCCCCAGCCAAAAAGGAAATTCTTGTATACTGCTAGTGGAAATATAAATCAGTACAGCCATTTCATAAAATACCATGGAGGTTTTCCATAAATTAAAAATAGAACTACCATGTGATGTAGCAATCCCACTTCTGGGTGTATAGCCAAAAGAAACGTAATCAGTATCTCAAAGGAACATCTAAATCTGACTATGTGTTTTATTGTTATTCGAAATACTTAAAGGATGGAAATAACCTAAAAAACCACTACTGGATGAGAGGACAAGGACAGTGTGAAATATTGAACTTTTTTTTTTTTACAGGGGAAGTGTTTGGGAGGAGATGGTGGAAAGGTATTGTGGATATTACCTATACATATATAACACATGTGTGTATAGATTATTATATAAATGAAAATAGCACAGTGAAACCCACTCTAAACTGTTAAAAAGGAAGAGGGAAGAGGAAGGGTGGTTAAAAAAATATATCATAGATGGGTACATTTGATTGGAGCACATTTTGTGTGAGTTATAAATATCAGCATGAATCTCTTTGTATAATTAATTTATGCTAATACAAATTTAAAGATGCAATGTTTACATTTATTTTTAAAAATCCACAATAATAAAAATGAAAATATAGGCTAGAGTATCATTCAGCCTTGGACAAAAGAAGGACATTCTGTAACTTATAACAAAATGATGGACCAAGTGGACTCAGTAGACCATTCAATGGACCACTGGGCTCAGTGAAATAAGCCAGGTACAGAAAGATAAATACTGCATGGTCTCTCTCCCTTGCACATAGACTCTACAAATACGAAATTACAGAGTCAAACAGTGGTTGCTACACACTGTAAGGTGGGGAAAGGGAGAGATGTTGCTTCAAAGATTCAAAAGTTTAGCCTATGAGCTGAGTAGCTGCGGTGTTATCACATAGTATAATACTGTGGTGCATACTTGAACTAATATTGTTGATACTTGAATGATACTGGGCTAGATACCATTGAACAAGAGAGTTGACTGAAGTGCTATTACCAAAAAACAAGAAAACAAACAAACATAAAGTATATAGTGTGATAAGTGTATTCAGTATCTTGGTAGTAAAAATCATTTCACAATGTATGCTTATTTCAAAGCATTACGTTGTATACCTTAAAAGTAAGTACATGCAATTTTTACTTGTGAAGAACATTAGAAAAATTTTAAAGACCAGTAAGGATTTTTGCTTCCAAGCAATTGGAACACGACATCAACTGGTCTACTAGACCCCAAGTCGTCCGGTCCTCAAAAGGCATTTGCAATACCTAGGAACTTGTAAGAAATGAAACATCTGTTGCTCTTCCCATACCTTCTGCACTGGAGACTCTAAGAGTGGAGGTTAAGCACCCTTCATCATCTGATGTGCACCATTCTGATATACATCCGGCCTGGGAGCCTCTGTTCTTTCTTGTGTCAGCTTGTTCCAGACCTGCTGTGTGAACACAGAGCGATGTACATACCGACCCCCATGTTCCCTAGTGACAATTACTAACCAGACGCAGGAGTTAGACAGTGGCCCAGGTCCTGTTCTCAGAAGAGCCTATGAAAGGCTGGCGGTCTGCTGTTTTTGTCTTGAAATTACTGGTTCCTTTTCCTTTTGACATGCCATTTCTAAGTGAAGTCTGAGGAGACAATTGTGCACTGTGTGTGAAAGAACATCTATGGACAGCAGGCCTGGGCTCAGCCTGATGGACACCAGTAAGCTGATGGACAATAGGTGGATGAGAGATAGTTCAGTCTAGGTCCCCATGGAAGTAATGAAAATGACCCCAGGTAGGAATGAAAAGAACTATAGGCTTTCTGATTTCTGTATGCAGGATAGCAACTACTGGTGCTCAGAGAGTAAATGTTCATAAATCACCACAAAACAGTGTACCTCCAGGTATTGCAATAAAAGTTACCAATGAATCTACAATGTTTATGCATTCCATAATTCATATTCTGACTCCCCCTGCCCCCTACATGTGATTATACTTGGAGATGAGGCCTTTGAGATGTAACTGGACTATCAGAGTAGAACCTGTCCGTGTGCAATTAATAACGTTATAAAAGAGGCCACAGAAAGCTCTCCCACCCACTTGCTGCCATATGAAGAATCCACCAGAAGCTTGGATCCTGTAATAAGAAAGAAAGAAGGCCCTCACCAGAACCCAGGCATGCTGGCACCTTTGTCTCAGAAACTTTGAGGAATCAATTTTTGCTGTTAATAAATGCTTCTAGTCTAAGATCCTTGGCTACATCTTCCCAACATGACTGCTACAATTCTTCAAAGACTTTAGAACATTTGGATTAGAAACAACAGCACCATTGAAAAACTAAGTGCCTGTAAGCTTAAAAATAGAAATTAAACTTAAACAGTATTACATTCCATGGAAATACTAATCTTTCAATGAAACTTTCTATGAACCAATATTAAGACAATTTTAAGATTAATACTTTATTGTAACTGAGGGTACAGTGATAAAATGCATTCAAAGACATTGGAAAGACACACAAATTATGAAGTAACTCAAGTTTCTTTCTGACCACCAAATATTATAAAAACTGGCACACATGCCTATTGCAGTAAACCTTATCAGCTAATTTACAACAGATAATGAATGTTTATGTCTTCCAAAATGTATTTGCTCAAACCCTTCCCCCACACGTGAGGATGGTATTTGAAGGCAAAGAAACATAAAATACCAATGTGTAAATTTACACTAAAAATAAAATCAGACTTTCTCAAAATTGATTTGTATGAAGAATTAAACCTTTCTAGAAAAAGTATTGCTTAACATTCATCTACCTCATCTATATATATAAACATTGTATTTAAAATAACTTATGAAAAATGTCTTCCAAAAACAGTTGCAGCAGAAGGACCCTTTTCAAAATTAAAAATAATGAAAAATCATTTGTAATCTTTCCTGTGCTGATTGAAATTATTTTTGATTATACTGATTGAAAATGAAGTTGCAAGAAGTATAAATTTGATTGACTTAATGAAAGAATAGGTATAAAAATGGTAGAGAAATATTATGACCAATTAAATCATTATGTTAGCATTTACTAATATATGGAATTAGCATTTATTATGTTGTATAAAATTGAGGTGGGTTTTTTTTGTTATTATTATTATTATTATTATTTTTTTTTTGCCAGTCTTGGGCCTTGGACTCAGGGCCTGAGCACTGTCCCTGGCTTCTTTTTGCTCAAGGCTAGCACTCTGCCACTTGAGCCACAGCGCCACTTCTGGCTGTTTTCTATATATGTGGTGCTGGGGAATCAAACCCAGGGCTTCATGTATACGAGGCAAGCGCTCTTGCCACTAGGCCATATTCCCAGCCCTATGTTGCATAAAATTGACATCCAGTTGTTTTGCAATTTAAGTTTATCTTGTTGCATATGTATTATTATTATCTTACTACATGTCACAGGATCAGAGTATTTTTAAAGGTAAGTGATTGATATTTAATATCTTTTTTTCCCCAGTCCTGGGGCTTGAACTCAGGGCCTGAGCACTGTCCCTGGCTTCTTTTTGCTCAAGGCTAGCACTCTGCCACTTGAGCCACAGCACCACTTCTGGCCTTTTTTATATATGTGGTGCTGAAGAATTGAACCCAGGGCTTCATGTATGCGAGGCAAGCACTCTACCACTAGGACATATTCCCAGCCTGATAGTTAATATCTTGAATGCACTTGCCCCCTAACTTTTGAGCAAGAAGCTCTGTATTTTCATTTTGCACAGCTGCCACAAATTACCTGGCTACTCTTGCCTGTGACATTTGACACTGACACACTCCAGTTCAGATACAAACCCAGATGACAGCAAACAGAAACAGAAAACACAAGTCAAAACCCAACTGTAAAGCCAGGCAAGGGTGGGGTGGCTCACATCTATAATTCTAGCTACTCAGGAAGCCAAGGTATAAGGATACAGTTCAAAGCCAGCAAGGTCTAAAGTTGGTGAGACTCTTATCCACAATTAACCAGCAAAAAGCTGGATATGGAGCTGTGGTTCAAGTGGTAATGCACTAGTCTTGAGCAAGAGAGCTTAGCAACTGCACCCAGACCCTGAGTTCAAACCCCTCTACCTGCACAAAACCAAAACAACAACAACAAAAAATCCACTCGAGGACATTCTCTAGGGCAATATATTTGTATTTTCAATGTTTTCAAGATTGCAAATGTGGGACTACTTTTTCCCCTAAGGTAACAATGACCAAAAAGATAAACCAGAAGTAACACAGAAACATTCATTGGTTCCTGGAGGAAGAGAAAACTATAAAGGAAATTTAGGGCACAATTTTGAAAATGTTAACGTAGAGTTAGTATTAGACAAAGTTAATGGATATTTATACTGTGATAATTATTATGTAGGAAAATGTCCCATTCTTATTGGGGTACAATGATGCTTTTCAAATTGTTCAATGAAAAAAAGTACTGGGGGTGAGGGGGTTGGACACAAAACCAACCACGCTAATGTGTCAGACATTATGGATGAATCCAACTAAAAAGACATGTATGTGCATATTGTTCCATTAGAATTCTTTCAAATATTTCAGTTTTTTAGAGAAAAAGAAAACAAACCCTGAAAGACTGGTAACATGGCTCCAGTGGTAACAGTGCTTGCCTCTCGTGTGTTTGAGGCTCCAAAGTTCAATATCATAAACAAACAAACAAACAAACAAATATACAGAAACAAATAACAGGGGCAGGAAGATTTCTGGGGAAGTCGATGATGGTCTGTATTGAAATAGGAGGGTATTTTCAATCTGCAACCATTCTCTCAGTGATTCACTTCTGATTTGTGTACTCTTAAAGTTCTATGCCATTTGTCAAGCAGAATGTTGGGAGCTTGAGCTATATAGCTGAACTAGAACTCTTCCAGTATGGCTTATCATTGTTCCACCACAGTGTGAACCTACTCCTGTGCTTGCTGTCTTTGCATTTGCCACTGAATCAGATGATTGCTTTTTCTTTGTTTGTCTTACATGTCAGGTTCCAAACTCCACATTCAAAATGTAATCTAAAACTTCAGTATGGAAGAGGAGCAGTAAGTAAGCAAACCTAATTAGAGATGACGTATGGGGCTGGGTAAATCCTGTTGTTACATGGCATGAAATTGACACAATTTTGAGTGATTTGGGAAGAGGAGGGGGCCAGTGGAATTTGAACTCAAGGCCTGGCACTTGCTGGGCTCATATTCTACCACGGAAGCTATATAGGGCTTTCTTTAGACTGGTTAGTTTAGACTTCTCTGCCTGGGCTAGCTTTGAACCACTGTCTTTGGATCTCAGCTTTCTGCGTAGCTAGGATTATGGGTGTGAGCCACTGGTGCCTGGTCTTAGAACTTTTCTAAGAATATTATAAAAACAATAAAAAAAATCAAGTCTAGGAGTAAGTAAATATTTAGGAGTGGTTTAGGAAAAATAATTAGGAAACTTGTATATCTATTTTCATGAGAAATCTTTCTCTGACATGTATTTTTACATTATTTTAAGGTGTCACCAATGAAAACTTTGAACTATTCTTGTTTTGATTTCTCCTGCTTCAGCCAATACTTTATTTAGTATCTTCTGGTTCACAGGTACATTTTGTGATGAGTTCTGTTTCTCTGTCTCTGTCTCTGTCTCTTTCTTTCTCTCTTTCTTTCATGATTAAGGGAATCACCCCTTCTTTGCCTCTGAAAAACACCTGCATGAACTCATATGGATGTATAAACTTGTATGAATGAATTAATATGATGGAAGGTGAAAACCTCTTCCCTGGTTTAAGCAAAGGAATACTGGCTAAGAATTCCATTTGGGTGGTTTTGCTCCTGCAGCCCAAACGCTTACCATTATACTCCATAGCACCCACCAGCTAGGGGGCTTTCTCCCCCAAGATATAATATCCAAATGATGGCTTTCTTAGGTTTAGGACTCAGAGGTCTGCTCTACAGCTTCCAGTAAAGAAGAGGAAATGCAGAAGAGATGACTTTTCAAGCAGAGAATGCAAACAGCAAGAGCACAAAGAATCCGCTTCCCCTGGCTCTCTAACACAGACTGGCACTTGCCACTCATCAGTGCTGGCCTCTTAGCCCCTGCCCGCCCTTCCAGGATCCAAAATGAGAATCAAGAAAAGGGAGTGTCTCAGGAGTAGAAAAATGCATCTGCTTGAAGGACATTTGTCTTTTTCACCTTCAGTTTCATGCATATGTCTCAACATTCATGTGATTTCCTGTTTTCCCGTTATAGTAGCCAAGAGGCTTATCAAGATAGTGTATGTCTATAAACATTTTCTTGGGAAAACAGCTCATTGTGCTCCATTTTAGAATAGTTTTAACAAACCCCGGGCTACAAAGACAATCAACGTTTCCATCTCTCCCTTTTGTTCCCCTTTTTCTTTAAGGAAATGACAAATATAAATAAATAAACCTCAAGATTTCAGTTCGGGGGTCAGATGTCTTTTTGTAAAAAGAAAAAACTCATATGGAAAACTATGCAGTTTTCTTGCTTTGTATAAACTCTAAATCAGCATCAATCAACCTGTCTTGATTCTGTACCAATCCCCAGAAATGTGAGTGGGAAAACTTAAATAGCTTTCAGGACCAGTTAAAAGAACAACAATGAGTGGATAAAAACCAGTCAGTCTTTCGAAGGCAGGCATCTGAGAGCACATGGTAAAATCAGGCAACCTTCCGTTCTTGTTAGGCCTTTCTTTCCGGCATGAAGGGCCCCTGCCTTCATTCAATGACACTGTCCATGAACCAGAATTCTGCAGTACACAAAACAGATATGTTTTCCTTATGGTTCTGGCAAACAAGTCTTCTCTTTCATTCTAAAGACATGTTTATTGATATTTAGCAAGCCAAGTTCCCACCTCGACTTGTCTTGGAGTTCCTGGGCTGCATCTGAGGCGCCCTGCAAGGCATCTGAGGCTTTGTACAAGGATGTCAAAGGGAAATCCCTGTCGCCTGCTGGCTCAGATCTAATTCAGGGGAGTGGAAACTTCCTGTTAATAACTCAAGACAGAGAGCAAATGGGAAGTTCTTTAACTTTTGTCAAATGTTTTCTCTAATCTTGGGGACCATGAGTAGATAGCAGATACTCCAGCCACCAATTCGAAACAGATTATAGCATCACATGAGTATGTGTGTGTGTGTGTGTGTGTGTGTGTGTGTGTGTGACTAAAGCATAAGAAAACCCAGTAAATACTGTGTGAATAGGGGAGGTGGGAAAGAGGCGTGGAAATATTATGGAGGAGGTAAAAATTTCAAAGTACACTCTGCACATACAGAAATAACAGAATGAAATCCCTCCTACTATAAATACATATTGTGTGTGTGTGTGTGTGTGTGTGAGTGTGTGTGTGTGCACGTGCTAGTACTGGGTCTTGAATGCAGGGCCCGAGTGCTGTCCATTGCCTTTCTCTGTACAAGGCTAGTGCTCTATCACCTGAAACACAGCTCCTCTTCCAGTTTATGAGTGATTAATTGGAGGTAAGAATGTCACGGACTTTCCTGCCTGGGCTGGCTTTGAACTACAGCTCTCAGATCTCAGCCTTCTTGAGTAGCTTGGATTGCAGCCATGAGCCAACAATTCCTGGCTTACAAATATATGTTAACTTAGAAAATTATTTATGTATATATTCATATTTTGCATAGTATTTATTCTCTCCTCTCTCTCACCTTTTGGAAGAACTTAGCCTCATGTTCCTTAGAAGAACAGGAAACTATTCTAGACTGTTAAGTTGGCACCACATTTAGGGTCCCACTATTCAAGTATTTATTTATTTATTTATTTTTGCCAGTCCTGGGCCTTGGACTCAGGGCCTGAGCACTGTCCCTGGCTTCTTTTTGCTCAAGGCTAGCACTCTGCCACTTGAGCCACAGCGCCACTTCTGGCCGTTTTCTATATATGTGGTGCTGGGGAATTGAACCCAGGGCTTCATGTATACAAGGCAGGCACTCTTGCCACTAGGCCATATTCCCAGCCCCCACTATTCAAGTATTAAACTTGACAGTATTCAAATTTTTTGAAGCCCATCTTTCAGTGTATCTTTTGGAATATCTTTATTAAACTCTTCTTGTGGCATTGACTAAGACCTTCCCCCTTCTAGTGAGTGGCCAAATGCTGCCATGCACCGGGCTCATGAGCATTTGAAGAGCCCCTTAAAAAGGATGGAGGCAGGGGGTGGTGTTGCTCCCGCAGTAAGCTCTTTGGAAAATTGATTTCAGTTTCCTCTCAAGTTTGCCAAGACAGAAATGAGAAGGTAAACTCTGGACCCTGTTTCTCCCTGCAATCCATTTCAGTGGACAGGGAAAGAACTCCACAAATGCCAGATCATCTTTCTGTACAATTATTATTACAATTGTAATGGTGGTTAATAATGTAAAAAGCCAAAATTCACAGTAAGTTTAGCAGAAACCATATGAAAGGGGAAAAAGAACATGGCAAGGCAACTGGGGCAGAGGGGCACCTTCAAGGCCCCTAGGCATCACTAGATCATGACCCATTGCTCCTGGAAAACTGGCATGTGAATGATGGATTGAAGGGACCCCAGAGTTATGCCCCTGAAGGAAATCCAGTGAAAAGGGCTAAACCACAGGTAGAGAGCCAATAAAGGTTGTATAGAGTGTCTGTTTCAGTCTCAAGGATTCTGAGTCCCACAGGTTACCCAGTGACCATCAGAGTCACAGATGCATTAGTAACCCCTGCATAAGGCGCCCCAGCCAGTGCCCTTCCTTGGCATCTCTGCTTATCTTTTCCTTCAATAAATCAGTGTGGTTATACTTTCTTCCTCTGCATCTGCAGACTCATTCTTGGAGACCAAGGACCCAGTCCAGGTGTGACATAGATTGTCCATGAACCTATACCGTTTCTTTGTCTCATCAAATACAATCACTAGCCAAAAAAGTATTTCTTCAATGTGCCAATGTTAAAAAAAAAGAGACTTAAATTTGGCTGCAACTTTGCTCCAGCATCCAACATCGAAGGTAACAAAGAGCAGTGGTAGATGGTGAAATATTGAGTACACAAAACAGATGTAAGGAGAAGACTGAAACTTAACAAATAAACAGTGACTAATTAACTTGATGTCATTTAGCAAAGGCCACCTGGCTATTGTTGAATGTAGGCAATAGATGGGGAAGGGGAGGAAGGGAATGGATTCCACAACCTGAAAGACCTAAGCATGCGAATTCCTTTCGAAGGTCATTTTATGGTTGGGAAACCATGCTTGGAAATTCTGCAAAGATCCCAGGAGCTGGAGCTCAAGTGAGAAAGTGGAGTTATAGAACTGTCTTGATTTGTTTGTGAAATGTATCAAGGTTGGCTGGTGGCTGTGACAATACAAAGGTCTTAGGCTACTGATAGAGCAGGGAACATTGCTGATAACCTAGTAAAGTTATCACTCTTTCACACCCATGTTTATGGAGGTACAAATTAATTCAAGAAGTATTCTCTAATGGGCTCATTTCTGTACTCCTGAGATCTGAGGATAGTTGTCCAAAGACAACCAGGGCAGAAAAGTCTAAGGAAAGACAAGAACAGCAACAAGATAACAACCAAGGCTTTGGGTTCAAGCCCCCATACTGGCACACATGCATTTGCACACGCGCGCGTGCACACACACACATACACAGAGTATTTTATCTGCGTTTTGCTCTAACTCTTCTTTTAGAATCCAATAACAAAGATGCATAAAAACTCAGTAAAAATGAAAATGTTAAGTATACTCACAGACACAGAGACTAGAAATATTTGCAAAATACGTTTGTTTCTTTGAGGGTGTGTTTCAGGATCTCTTGGAGGAATTACATGCACTTATATGTTAACATCAGACCCATAGGATATCGACAAGGGGGCTTGTTATAATTCTTAGGAATTGTTTGAAATTCTAAAAAAATCAGACCTTTACAATATAAGGGTAATGAGGAATAATGAGATTTTCTTAGAAGAAGTCCTCTTCCCTCAATTCTCATAATCCTAACACTAAAGACAATAGAACTAATCGTGTAGCCAAAAGCTCTTTTTTTTTTCCTTTTTAAAGTAACCAATCAAAACATACTCCCTGGTAAATAAGAAAGCTAGATAGCATTCCCAATGTGAACTGGTCAACTTGAGTCTGGTACTGGTTAGGTTATCTCATATGCAAGCACTGTCTGAGATTTCTGCTTTAGATAGAGAGATGAACTGCTGATGTCAATAATGTATTCCTTATCATGGTGTCTCATTTACTTATCGTTCATCATTTTATTTAAAAACAGAAAAGAACCGGGGCATGGTTGGGCCCATAACGCTACCTCCAAGCTGATGAGAGGTTAGTTTTCTATTTTGGTATTTTTAAAAAGACCACGTTAATATGTTTCTTACCACGTGGTAAAATCACTGGCTTTTAATTGGTTAGATGAGTAAAAATCATTCAGAAAATGTAAACTGACAAAGCTACTGATGGGTCAAATGGTTGAGTTGGGTATCCCACCAAGTAATACTTGAAAAGGGGGTCCAGTATGCACATATACACAAGCATATTAACTAAAGCATGATATGTGCAGCTCGGGGTGGGGGGGGGGGAGAGGATTCTCATTTCCAATCCATACCAACAGTGTGTAAGTGTTCTTTGCTTTTCTTTTCCCATTCTCCACAGCATTTGTTGTTGTTGTTGTTTTCCTTTGTGATAACCATTCTGATGGGGATGAGATGAAATCCTAATACAGTTTTGCAAAAATTAAATTTAAAAAAGTAAGTGTGGGAAGAAACAATATCTCACACAGATGATCCATTCTTTAAAAGCTAACTACAATGATTTCTAAGCAAAGAAACCCCCAAAGCTATAATACAACACCAAAAGGATATCTTTCTAGTTGTCCCACTTTCAAATTGAACTGAACACCTACCAGGTAAGCTCCTAGAAATTTATCAATTTCCTCTTTAAGCATGAATGGCTTTCTAGTATAAGAAACACCTAGAAAATTATATTGGGGATTGTTTACATTGTGGTAGAAAGTACAGGAAAACATGTTCTACTTCCAGAATAGGTTGATTTAGAAAGTGGTTGCACCAGATTCAACAGGAAAATTTTCTCCAAATTTTCTGGCTTTGAAGGTAGTAGTCAAGGATAGAGATCACAGCAAAGTAAGGCAAGTTCCATTTCTGTTTCGTTTTGGAGTTTTGGTTCTCTTTTTGTCTGTAGCTTTTGGTGCCTATCATCACCCCAAATTTAATCAGTAAATCAAGAGACACAGCTTTGTTGCTTGCCTGGGGAGATAAGACTTTAGATAACTATTCATTCCCAATATTCATCAGCCCACATGATAAAGTAATGCTGTCATTTCTGTTCAGCACCTTCCTTTATTCAGTGTGTATGTGTGCAGTTTTATAATTAGGCTACAGTTTTGCCAGATATCTATTTTTAAAGCTTAATACCAAGACTTTATTTCGCACAGGATTTGATTTTTCCTTTGAGATATGTATGTATGTATGTATGTATATATATGCATATATATGCATATGTATACACACACACATATAGGTACAGAGGAATATTTGTTATCTGAAATAATTTAAGTTTTTTCTTTGTTTGTTTAGCAACTGGATCCTTTTGCAAAGAGCTATTTCCCAGTTCCAATGGCCAGCCTCTTCTCTTCTCATATCTGTGGTCTCCTTTCTACCCACTCATCTATAATTTCAAAGAGAGCTGCCATTTTTAAACACACAATACAAGGCAGAACAAAGTTATATGTGGTAGGATATAAGGTCCTAGAACAGGAATAAACACTCTATAACCTGTGGTCAAGTTGTCTGTTTTTGTGAATAAAAGTTTATTGGAACATGGCCACACCCATGTACTTTATTTATGAGTGCTTTTATGTACCACAGTAGAGTTTAAGTAGTTGTGACTAAGATAGTAGAACCCACAAAACCAAAAGCATCCCTTACTTGGCTCTCTGCAGAAAAACTGTGCAAACCCCTGGCCAGAACATCTATCTCCCAGTGCTTCAATTTTGATGTGACGAATTCTATCTTAACCATTTTTAAAAGTGGAAAGTATTTTTAAATGAGGTCTCAGTTGATCCCTGTGGAGAACACCTTAGGAGAATGCTAAAGGCAATTTGAAATTAAGTACTGGACAAATCCATTGAGATTCTGCCTTACCAAAACCTAAATTCAGGAAGGCCAGGGCTGGGCTGCCACAAAGAAATCCACATTCAATATTCACAAAGCTATTAAACCTCAAGGCTCTGCTCGGCCTCACCTCGCTAAATAAAGGGATGGGAGCAGCAGAGCCACAGAATAGGCTTTTGGTAATGAGAGAGTGCTAGGTCATACTGGGCCTAGAAGGTGTGCGTGTTAGTTTTCATCCTAAGTCCTAATCTTTTGAACATTCAAACCTCCTCCCACTTGTGAGGCATGAGCCAGAGACTCTTCACGACAGGAATTGTAAGCATTCACAAGTAGTCACTCAAAAGAATTAAGTCTTCAGCATTTTCCTTGGTGAGTGGATTTGTGTAATAACAAACAGGGGGAAAAAATAAAGCAAATGGAGCTGCCATCTCTTATTTGGGAATATGGAGGGATTACATGAACTTTAATATCTAGTTTTCACAGGCTTTGAAGCCTCTCCTAATTGGTGTCTGGAGATTGTTTTCTACATTCCCTTCACATTTCTGAGGTCTCCAAGATTGGTTTATGGAGCCTGTATATTAGTCCTGGGTATTGCCGCCCATCAAGCCACAATCGATACCCAGTGCTAATTCCTGGCTGGCGCTGTGACTTTTTGCCATCTAGGTACAGACTGACCTTGGTCATTCTTAAACAAGATCTTTGGGAGACTCATCATTGCTGCGTAGGAGGAAGTGGTCAGAGTGGTCACTATTGACTCCTCTTCCTCCTTCCAGAGTGCCTGTTCCATGTTGGGACCCTGGTGCAGCTATACACTCACTGTGACAGGATCATTTCTGTTCTCTTTTCCTCTGAGTCTTCTTATACCTAAGTTAATGTATAGGCTCAAACGCTTGTGGTAAGGTCCCTCCGGATCTAATAATTTGACATCTGTTAGTTGTTCTAAAGAATGAAGGAGGCATACTTGAATTTGTCAGGGGGACAGAATTCAGACCCGCTTTCCCCTTGGAGAATGCCTTTTCATCTGTGTAAATGAGAAGCAATTAGATTTGGGGGAGGAGAAACTCAATCAATGCTGCTGTCACTGATCAGCCTTCAATGGCAACGGGCTCTTCAGGGAAATGAGCCGCTGCTCCTAAGGCCTTTCAGCCGTTATCCTCTCCATTGTGGTGTTATGGAAGGAAAACTGATGTGGCTGAGTTCTAGAAAGTAGAGGCAGAAAAATCTTCTTTATGGAATTATCTTTAGAAGTCTGAGATGATCAGCACCTGTAATAAAATCATCTGGAAATTCTAAAATTACCAATTTCTCCCAGGCACTGCAAAAGTCTAGAGTTGGGCCTAGGGACAAATTAATGAGAAGGATGACACCAATAGAAAGCTCCCTGGGGAACTTGAGCACTTTTAGCTTTTTTTTTTTTTTTTTTTTGGCTGATCCTAGCACTTGAACTCTGGGCCTGGGTGTTGACGCTGAGCTGCTTTTGCTCAAGATTAGCACTCTACCATGTGAGCTACAAAACACTCCTAGCTTTTTCTGAGTAGTTTACTGGAGATAAGAGTCTTTCGGACTTTCCTGCCTAGGCTTTGAACACAACCCACCGCCTTCTGAGTAGCTAGGATTACAGGTGTGACCCACCAGTGCCTGCCTTAGCGATTTATTTTTATGTTTTTTAGAAGTTATTTATGTTTAATGCTTAAAAGTCTGAATGCACAAACAATCTACTATTATAGAAGCACTGGTGGTCAATGCATTAGAACTATGTACAATGCAGAGTTTAGTATCAAACTCTTTCTACACTGTAGGGTTTTACAAAGCTTTTAATGACATCAAACACTAAGCACTTAAGATACCATTTTGTTTTTTCTGCTACCACATTAGGAACGTCAATGGACAAGTCCATTTCAACTTGCAGCATCCACCCATGTCTAGTATAAAATTAAGTCATTTTCTACTTATACAATAAAGTTTATCTACACGGTTCTTTTGATTTTGATTATTCCTATGTTGACCACTGTTCTCAAACTCCGCATCAGGCTCCTGGGAAAATTGTCTTCTTTAATATAACGTCTGAGGCCTAAGTCCACACAGGAGCAGAGGAGAACAGAAATAGGAAGGCTGATTTTTGTTTCTTTTTTCCTCCTTCAGTCTTGGGGTTTGAACTAAGGGCCTGGGCACTGACCCAGACCTTTTTTGCTCAAGACTGGTGCTCTGCCATTTGAGCCTCAGCTCTACTTCGAGCTTTTTGATGGTTAATTGGAGGTCCACAGACTTTTCCTCCCAGGGCTGGCTTCCTCAGATATTGGTCTCCTGAGTAGCTAGGATTATAAATGTGAGCTGCTGGGTCTCACTGAAAGGATTTTTTAGTTATCTGGTGTGCCGGATGTGTTCCATCTAAGAAATAGGGGGAAAAAAACCAAAACTGTGACTCATGTCCCTTCTCTCAGTTTTCACTGAATTGTCTTTTCAGTAAACAGGACATTGATCCTTCTTGTGTTAAAAATAAATTCAAGTTTGTATATGTAATAATACTCAAATTGATGTTTATCTGCTGTACTGATCCTCTACTAAAGCAGTAAAGGACACCTCTAAGAAAAGCTATCTGCTTTATCCTGTTATAGTATTTTCTTACCAATTGTTATTTGTTTAGTTGTTTATTTTTCTTCTCACTCCACCACCTCTCCCTCTTGGACCTGCTCCTTTTCTCTGGTTCCTGCAGCCTCCTTGTCCTTCTTTGTCCTCGTTTGTCACCCTTGCGTAGCTCTATGCCTGAAACTAGGTCATGAGGCTGTCAAGATGTCAGCTTCAAATTTAGTTCTCAATTCCCTGTCTTTAAACCACTTTATACTTTGAGGATGATTTCTTCTTTGTGGTTAGATGGAGCAATTTGAATACCCCTTGTATTGCACATGAGTTTTGCTTTATATACATTTATATAGACCTGCATAAATGGCTTCTTGTAAGTCCTGTGCGTTGGTATTCACATATTACAGGATTTGGGTCGTCTCGAAATCCTTCATAAACACACACACACACACACACACACACACACACACACACACACCCCTTACAAAAAGGAACTAGCAGTTTTTTTTTGTCATTGCATTCAGAAAACAGTTCCAGTAACCTAACACAGCCTACTTCTTACAGATGCAATTTGGTTATGCCTCATTGAGGGAAAAGATTTTTAAATATTAAAAAATAAAATGAGCCACAGAAAACTCAAATATCCTCCCCTAGGAAAAAAAAATTGTAAGATCTGGTGTTCATTAAAATACTTGAATGCTAATGGGAGAGAAAAATGTAAGCCCTGTGTGTGTCTATTTCTTTGGACCAAGACAGTGTGGTTTCTCAGTTTTCTCAAGTCCTGGCCAACTTAGAATCTGGTGAGACTGCTTGGAGACAGGAAATGTGGGGTTGATGTGGAGTACAAACGAGAGAAATGGTCTGGGCTGCCTTGTGCTCCACGTCGCTTCCACCTTCGCTGTGGAGAGGGGCCTTCAGACACCAGAAGCCTGCTCCCTCGCTGTCTCCTTCTGCCCGAGCCTCTGGGACACTGACATGAAAAACTACGCTGCGCCCCCCCCCCAAACAGAACAAGAGGCTATGATTTCATAAAATATGTGGAGATTGGATTAACAAAGAAATTAAAACTGAAGAGCATCATCAAAGAAAGTGTTCTCCCCTTTCTACCCTCCATACCCCTACACCTGCTTTAAGCCCTTTCCTCCAGGCAGACCACAACCCAGCGCCAGACCATCTAAATACACAACAGGGAGTTCTGCACTTCAGCAGGCCCTCTTCCTATCTCCATCCCATGTTCCGTGCAGATAAGTTTATTTTTGATTCAGCTTTAAGAAGCTGGAAAGACTGTCTGCTATAAATAGCTGAGAAAAATTAATTGATTCCTATGGCCTTCCTTGTAGTTTCTAGGTAAAACTAAGCAAGCTCAAGGAAATGACTTCTTGTTTTTGGTAAAGAAAGGACTTGTGGTTGAGAATTGTGGGAGAGGGAGGGAGAAGGAGATTCAACTGAGGAACAGAGTCCAGGGCTGAGAATAGTTTGCTGCTTCTACTATCTAGAGATGTAGGGATAGTCGAGCACAAAGGTAGGTGGGAAGCTGTCAGAGTTAATACTCCCTTGTTTTAAATGTTTGCTTCTGGCTGTGAAAGGCAATGAGAGCTCTCAGCTTCATGGCCTCCAGGAAAAAGAGCTGGAGCAGTTGTCTGAAAGGCAGTCAACAGCCAAAGTTCTGACTTTCCAATTAGGTGAAAGGCAGTGATAGCTTCATTCTGTGTTCATTGAGATATCTGTTGTCAGTTTTCTACCCTTCTAACATGGTGGATATGTGCATGTGTGCCAGAAACCACTCCTAAATAAATGTTGGCTGTCAAAACTACCAGAATGCACCAGAGAAGTCACAAGCAACCACTTCTTAAGGTATAGAATATTTACTCATATATTCATCAATTATTTTCTTGAATAAGTAATCAACACACAAGCTTGATAGCTAACTGGAAAATAAGACACAAAATAAAATGTTGACTTTGTATTTAAAAAAAGAAATTAAGAAGTAGAGTTAATATTTTAAAAAAAACACCAGTTTACCAAAAAGGGAGTTATCTTATGGGATATTTTACATTATGTTTTTTCACTACATTTATATAGTGCTTATAGTACAATGCCCACAAGTGCAGCCACATCATTTGTAATAGCTAAAATCATTTTACTATTTAAAGTCACACATTTGGCCAATCAATTATTGATATAGCCTTAGGCTTTTTCTAGTTTTTAAGACAAGTATTCTAAACAATTTTGTAATAAACTTGCAGGCTGCATATATTTGTTAGAAAACCATGTTTGTGGTCACAGATTTCCTGAACACCACACCAAAGGCAAAATTACAAAAGAAAAATCTATGTTCCATAACAGGACAGTGCAGGCTTTTAACCTTAGTGTCCAGGAGGCTCAGGTAGGCAGGATGGCTACATAGTGAGACCTTGTTTCAAGACGGGGAGGGAATAAATAAACAAACCAATCAAATGGTCAACCATGGCAAGTTTCTTCTTGCCAAAGATTAAATTTTTATGATCAAAATTTTGTAATAATTCTTAGGATCAGGGCTGGGAATATGGCCTAGTGGCAAGGGTGCTTGCCTCGTATACATAAAGCCCTAGGATCAATTCCTCAGCACCACATATATAGAAAAGGCCATTGGCAGAGTGCTAGCCTTGAGCCGAAAAAAAAGAAGCCAGGGACAGTGTACAGGCCATGAGTTCAAGCCCCAGGACTGGCACAAAAAAAAAACAAAAAACAAAGACCCACAAAATTCTTAGGACCAGTGAGAGAATGAGGAAATAAAGGTGTTTTTTTTTTTAATTTTTAAAAACACATTTGTGTGTTTGTGTGTGTGTGTGCATGTCTGTGCTAGAACTGGGGCTTGAACTCAGGGTCTGGATGTGCCGCTCAGCTTTTTTGATCAAGGCTGGTACCCTACCACTTGAGTCACAGCTCCACTTCTGGCTTTTGTGATTTATTTTGGTGATTAATTAGAAATAAGAGTCTCAGCCCAGGCTGGCTCTGAATTGCTACTGTCAAATCTCAGCTTCTTGAGCAACTAGGATTACAGGTGTGAGCCATGGTGACTGGCATAGACTTGTAAGGCATCTTTCCTCTTTTTGTTTTGCAGCATTTCCATTTATCTTCATCTTTAAATTACATATACATTCCCTTCGGTCCCAGTGATCTATGCTGGACATCGGGAACTTGGCTTGGGCAACATTTGGGGACTTAAGTTTATTATATCCAATCCAATTCACCCTCTTCATTAGCTGATAGATGGCACACACACACACACACACACACACACACACACACACACACACACAACTTTTGGTTTTTCTGTCATTTGATTCTTTCCTAGTCTTGATTTATCTCAAAGTAGAATTATTCTGTAAACTTGTGAACTCCCTCTTCCTGCCCATACCCAAGACCTCCACAGAATTATCAACCACAGCTCCAAATATAGCCCAGTTCCTCCACTTCTCCCCACTCATGGAGACCTAAGTCACCATTCACTCCTTCCCTAGTGACATTATGAAGGTCCCAAGGTGGAAGGTCTCTTCCACCCCTAGTTTCCTCCCTTCCTACTGATTTTCCACTTATTAGCCAGAATAATACTTTTAAAATCAAAATAGATTATGCTCCATGCTTCCCTAGCACTTGAAACTCTTCAGTAGCTTTTTATTACTCCTTATTGAATTCAGACATTTAGTGCCTAAAAGACTACAGAGGAGGCACACAATAAATATACATTGATGACATTATTCTCACATTCTCCACGCCTGTGGCCAGGGTCTACTGCTGGCACCTTGCTTTGGGTGTAGCTTTCCCTTTCTGTCTTTATGCCCCTCCTGCCTTCCTCCCCTGCTATCTTCTTCCCAGTATCCTCAAGCGTGCATGTCCTTTCCAGCTCTTTCCCATTTTCATGCAAAGCTCTCATCTCACTCCTGTCCTGGTTTGGGGGTAACAGTGGATAGGTGCGATCATCCCTTTGTGGCTCTCTCCCAATTCCTACGCAAGTACATTCATCCTGCAATTCTTTCTGAAATGCCTCTACATTATCTTTCACATTGCTTATTAGATTTTACATTTCCATACTTAATTATGAAATATTTTGATCCCGAGACCTCTAGGGCAGCAATCATGACAGGATTTGGCTTATGATTGCTTCCTGTATGTTTCTTATAGTAGTTCCAATTAAAAACCATAAAAGAAAGTGGGGGTGGGTGGGTGGGAATAAATCATCCCTACCTATTAGTACATTTGGCAAACTTGTCCTATGCCAGACACTCTGCCTTGGGGGGAAAAAATGATGTCTGTAAATACAGGTAAGTTGTGTGTGAGATTAGAGGGGCTGGTGTGCAGCGAGGCGAGTTGTGCTAGCAGAATACATTTTCTCACTGAAAGCTCTCAATTAAGACATCGCATTTCAACGTGAGAAAAAAAATGGGTCTCAAAGTGCCAGGCCCACCTGCCTCAATAGTCACTTTTCTTTCTCCATCTAGGGGGGTGTGTTTGGTTTGACAACAGTAGGGTAGTCTCCGTCTTTGTGGGGTTCACTTTGACCTCAAGCTACTACAGTTAACTCACCTCAGAGCTGCTTCTGAGACTTCAGGGAGAACAAATACGTTCCCAGTCCCTTGCCCACAGGGGCTGCTTTGTGACTTCGGCGGAGCTGATTTATTTCTCTGTCAAGCTCTTACAGTGAGGACATGTGTCCTTGTGTTCTCATCTCTGCTTCCTCTGTTCCTGGCTCCAACTCCTGCTCAGTTTTTGAAATGATAATGAGCTGCTGTTTTCCTCCTCTGGTTTGTCGTTTCTAACAGAGCAGAGTATTTTGTCTCTTGATTCATCATCGCGGGAAGACAAATGCCATGTGTGCGGATGGTACAAGATCGCCTTGCCTGTTTCTCAGCTCCAACAGGAATAGATAGGATGCTGAGCAGTCTGGATTTATCCATCCCTGTATGCAATCAGGCACAGGACACCATGCCGAGGGGAAGGGGGAGGTGTTTTCCATTTATTGCCCGTGCAAGGTGAATTTCTTTCTCTGCAAGGCGAGTTCCCTAGGGGGTAGTCCCTCGGATACCACTTGATGGTATTTGTCTGTAAATGAGCTTTCAAGATGGAGCTGGCAGGATTGGTGATGGGATTGGATATTGTCACCCCACGCTATTGCTGCCGTCCAGGGCCAGAGCCAGGGCTGAATTGATTGCATTATTTAGAGTAGTACAAACCAGAGAATGCCATGTGCTTGGTTTTCAGGCTGTGCTTTGAAAAGTGGAGAGAAGGCAGTTGCATTTAGAAAGGAGGAAGCAAGACAACTGAATGTGTATCTCCTGATCAAGTCTAAGAGAACTCCATCTTTACTCACTGGTCTGTGCCACTCAGAGACCCTGTGCACTGGGCCTTTGCCAGGAAGGCTGAATTCTATGGGTGGCAAGTTGGCTGCCTATGCAGAAAGGACTAGCTGGAAGTTATTGCTGTAGGTTTGTAACTTGTGCTAAGTAAATAAAGCAGAGGTTTTCTACTTCCACAAAGGAACTGAAAGCAATTTTGGAATGTCTGATAGCTTATGTTTTTAACTATTCCAGTTTTTGCTTTATTGATTTTTTTTTTTATTGCTAAGCCGTCTTGCCTGTATCGTGATGTAAGTCTTAAGTTAGCTGAAGTAGAAAAGAAATCCAGGCTTTCAAAATGCAAACATAATTTGAAAAAGAAACATTTCAATATGGGTGCATGGTATTTTAACTAGAAGCAATATGTGTTACTTAGGAATATTCATAGAAGGAAAAAGAAAACATTTCTAAAGCAACTTTTATAAATATAGCTTGGGCATTCCTAATTCAAAAATCTGGAAACTGAAATGCTCCAAATATCAAAGCTTTGTTAGCGCTAAGGTGACACCACAAATGGAAAACTCTGTACCATGTAACAATGTTTCAGCATAAAACATTGAAAACTGCAGTTAAAATTACCTTCAGGTTATGTGTGCTCAATGTACCTGCAACATAAATAAATTTCATGTTTAGACCTGGGTCCCTTCCCCAAGATAGCTCATTAAGTATGAGGAAATAGTCTACAATTGAAAAAATAAAATAAAATCCCAGGGAGTTCTGGACCCATGATTTCTGAATACAAGAGACAAAACCTGCATATTTGAACGCATAATGGAGGGATCCAGGCCTGTGGAGCCCCAGCCCGCCAGGCTGCCTCTCCCTGTACGTCACCTGGGAAAGCCTTTGTGACATCAGCGCTCTTTGGAGTGTATTATCTCTTCATGATCTTGTGGTAACCATTGACATAGGAGGGACAGGACAAGAAAGACAAGTTTAGGACAAGGGTGACATAAGGCCCGTTGCTCTGCAAGTTTCCTTTCTTCTTTACTCCATTCTGTACTTCTCCCCACCCCCACCTCATTCTTCCACTTGAGAGACACCCACTGGGCCTGGGCAGAGGGTGGAAACCTGTGACACTAGTGAGGAAGGTGGGTGGCAACACTGTTGCTGGTTACTCTGCTTTGTGCTTCTCTAAGGAACAGCTCGTGGTGGGCAAGGATGGCTGGGTGGTAAATATCCTCTCTAAACTTGTTTTGGGACTATTTTCCCTAGATATGTTAGTAGCCTTCCTTCCTTCCTTCCTTCCTTCCTTCCTTCCTTCCTTCCTTCCTTCCTTCCTTCCTTCCTTCCTTCCTTCCTTCCTCTCTCCTTCCCTTCTTCCCTTCCTTCCTCTCTCCCTCTCCTTTTCCTCCCTCCCTCCTCCCTCCTTCTTCTCTCTCTCCTTTCCTTTCTTTTTTTTCCACTGAAATTCCAAGAACAAAACAAAATACAATAAATGGAGAAATCTCCTTTATGCTGTTATTATTCTTTGCCTTTACGGTGGTGTGGGTTTGAACTCAGCAAGCACCTGGCTCTTGCTTACTCGCTTGGCTAGCCCTCTGTCACTTCAACCACATCTCCAAACCCGTTTTTCTTGTTGTTTTTTCTGAAGATGAGGTATCATCGATTTTTCTGCACAGATTAGTTTCGAGCCACCATCTTCCAGATTTCAGCTTTCTGAGTAGCTAGGGTCACTCCATCCCACCCCTCCCTTCCCCTTTTTTCCTTCTCCCCCTTTTTTCCTTCTCCCCCCTCCTCCTTCCTTTCTCTTTCTGAGGAAGCAGTTTAAGTTACTTTGCAATCCATACCTTGTCTCTCTTGGTCTCATACACTTAGTGCATTTTCAGAATGTTTGTTTACTGTGTGGAGCTGGTGGGGCGGAAGACCTGAATCTTTTATTAGAACTTGTCTATGTCCCCTGTCACTGGGGACCCACTGACAGGAGGCTAAAAACAGCTCAGCAAAGCCCCTCTCTCTATCAAAAGGTGGGTTGTTTGTTAAAAGAAGAGGGAAAACAGCAACTCCCCTCTTGCCTTCTCTCTGAATTCCTCCTGGACCTAAATAGTGCTTCCTGGGTGTCTACAGAGATGGATCCCCAGAACCGTGAATACCAACATTTGTGGATTCCCAAGTCCTGTACCTAAAACAAACAAACAAAGAACTACTTATGTAGAACCCATACACATCACCCATGTGGTTTAAATCATCTGCACATTGCTCATCACACCATGAACACTGTAAACACTTCATTCATAGCTGTTCCATTGTACTACTTAAGGGAATACTGACAAGGGAGAGGTCTGTACAGATCTAAATAAAAAACAGTTTTCTCCCCCCCAAATAATTTTGATCTGGAGCTGGTGAAACCTGTGGGCTTGGGACCTATGGATATAGAGGGACAGTTAGAAATGTTGCTCCAGAAATTAAAATTATTTGCCTGGAAGTGGGGCCAGGGAGTACAGTTGGTGCCTTTCATCTGGGTCTGCGATGCCGATGCTGACATTGGTTTGCAGATGACGTCATGCCGCTGCTCTACAAGGTTAGCCACTTTCGACCACTTCACGTGCTATGTGAACCCATGGGAACCACAAGCGCCTCCCCCCCCCCCCCCCCCCCGCTTTGTGCAGCTTGTGCCCCCTTGCTCAGGAACTTCCAGCTGATTGTTGATGTCTTCAATGTCCTTCTACTATGTTCACTTTTTCACCTCTGTGGAATATGGTTCAAAAAGAAAAACAAAAAGCCCAAATAACGCACGGTTGACTCATAACTCAAATAATAGCTACTCATGTGGCTGAGATCTGAGGATCATGGTTCAAAGTCAACCGAGGCAAGAAAGTCCATGAAACACTCATCTCTAGTTAACCACTAAAGAGCTAGAAGTGGAAGAATGGCTCAAGTGGAAGAATGGCTCAAGTGGAAAAGTGTTAACCTTGAATGAAGAAAGCTAAGGGACAGAGTGTAGGCTCTGAGTTCAAATCCCAGTACTGGCACAACACACACAGAAAATGACATGATTGTAGAATGGGGGCAGGGTTTTTTTTTTTTTTTTTTTTTTTGCAGGGGAGAGCTGATAGGGACATTGATAAAAGGGAGTTTGGGGGGATTAATATTGTAGAAGTATGTTATATACATATATACATATATATGTTACACATACCATGATCTGAAACCTCAGATATTAGTTGTTTCTTTTACATTGTTTTTCTCAGGTATTTGCCCAAAGCACACAAATGCTAGTTAACACTTCCCACTTCTCTTTTTTCTCTGTCTGTGGGTCCCTTTCTGTAGGATAATAGGTTTAAATCCCCAGAAGCCCCAAGATTCTGTTAAACATCTTTTGAAAGAACTTTCCTTCAGCCTGGCTTTGTATCCGCAGTCTCCCTGAGCCAAGCCTTCAGTGTGTTTCACTCTCTGCATTTTACTTGGTAAGATCCCAAGCGTAATTGGGCTTCTCTATATACATCATTTATTCTCTACCCAGTTTTCTCTACTGATAACTCCTCTCATTTTTGCCACTGCACTTCGCATCCTTTTAGGAAAGTCTAAACGAGGAAAACTCTTCAACATTTCTCACGATTTTAATAAATATTAGACTTAAAAAAAAAACTTGACCATTCCTAGTCCCTCTGCTATTAGCTCATCAGGTGAGAGTTTTAGAGAATTTCTAAAGTAGGTTTAAAATTAAAGGAAAAATATATCTATTAACAAAGCTCTTGCTACGTGCTTATAAATCGACCTGCTTCAGGGAAGTGAGGGATATTCCAGCTTCCTATCAGATTTCTCACCTATGTGCGGTCTTATAAGTTCTATACTTTCTTGAGCCTCTTATACTCAGCTGAGATCCTCCAAAAGAAAAGACAATCATATCACATTTGTTGACTTTTCTAGATTATATACATACAACCAGACCCTTCAGTTCTTTCTTGCGTGTCATAATTTTCACTGACCTCTATTTAAACCATCCTCGTTTGGATACTTTGAAGCCAGTGTCCTTAAAATATGGCCAACCTGAATGTAAAGCCAGCCTTCTGCTGTGGCCTGTCTGACAAAGGGCAGCTGGAGATATTTTTGTCCCACTGTCCCCACCTGCACACCCATTTTGCTAAGGTTGGAGAATGGCATTAGGATTTCCAGTGGTCCACACAGTCTTTTGATTATCCCTTAGTTTGTCTCCAGAGTGGGGCACAATCCTCATTGGGGTGTTCTAAGCTCTGCCTATCCAGATCTTCTCTTGGTGAATTCGTACCATTCTTGGCTTTGGACCTCCAGTCAGACTTCTGTTCTTCTCTTTCCCTCTTTCCCTTTGCTAAGTGATGACTCTCTCTTTCTTTAAATTTTTTGTCCAAATTTCATCATCTCCAGGACAAGAATTATTAGGTGCTTACATGTAAATATCGCAATTGGGCTGTGTTGTATGATTCATCTACACTAGTAAAAAAAAAAAAGTTACAAAGATAACTTTCTAGACCAAGTTCTCCTGGCTCCTAGCTCTCTCCAGAGATATGACCTCTTCCCCGTTCTCTCTCAAATGGTCAGCACGTGGGGTAATAGAGTAATGCTTGTGGAGTTTCTAACACTTGCCTCTATAAGTTAGGTTTCTGTCTCAGAACAGCAGAGATTGCAACAGCTATCATTTGTGCATCGATTGACACGTAACAAAGCACTTACATGGAGACTGAGGTCACCTCAGCCTTGCCTTGCCTAGCGACAGGTAAATCTTAGCATTTCCTTCATTTTGAGATGAGAGCAATGGTCCTGAATGAGGTTCTGTAACTTGCTCAAGCTCTAGTACGCAGTACCACAAAAATTTCCCATTCAGAAATCATGCTCTTTCAAACTTTTCACCTTGACTGATAGGAATAATATTTGTTGCAAGTAGAGAGACCGAGCAGAAAAGCCCTAGTCACAGGAAGCCAACATTTGATCGGAAGATTTCAGAAAGAGGGGAGCAGAGCCCTCAAAATTCATTCCCAGTGGTCTGCTGGGAAAAGATTTTGCTCATCTTGGAAAAGACTTGGGTTTTTGATTTTTATGTTTTGTTCTCTTTACCGCTCCTTCAGTTTGTCCTATCTTGAACTCTTCCTCTTCTCTCATTTTCCCCCCTACTTCATAGTAAGTTAATATATTGTATCTAAGAATTCAGTGCTTCAGAAATGACTCATGAAGCATTCATTGAAAATGTCGGCAATTTTATATCATCGATGTTCTAGCTTTTCCTAAGACAGGATGAAATCTTTGATCACAAGGTGAACGTTTCTTTCTGATATTTGTTGAACACCAAATTGGTGTTATTGGAGCCATTCTTGGGACTGTAGAAAAAGAAGTGAGCAGGGACAGACAAGGCTCTGGATCCCACTGATTCCATTCTAAACCAGAAGCCGGACAGGACCAAATTAACATAGGAATGACACATTCCAGGTGGCCATAAGTAAAAAGAAAATATGAAGATGTGAACGCAGCTCGAGGGGCAGTGTGTTAAAAACTGTGCTTACGAAGTTCTTTCTGAGGGTTGTTTCAATTGAGATGTACAGGACAGGACACAGGCATGCGAGACAGTTACCAGGGGCAGGTTGTTCTCAGTGAAACTAGAGGACCAAGAAAGGGGAAGACATGGACAGAAGTTCAGCAAGGTTAGTGTATGGTGAAGGAGGAGGATGAGGACAGGAAGAGGCAAGTTGACACAGGGGTCTGGTAGATCAAAGGGAACCACTGGAGGGTTTGATGGGAGCAGGAGGGAGTGATGTAATGTGATCTACATTTAATAAACATCATACAAGTGGCTCTGTGTACAAAGGAATTATAGGAAGGCAAAAAAAGAGAGAGAGAGAGAGAAGAAAGCAATAAGTTTGCCCCATTATTGTTAATCCTAGTAAGAAAGGGCTTTGGATAGACAAAGTAGATGTTATGCTTCCCTTCAGTGCTGAATCCCAGCATGGAAGGAACAGGGAAGAAATGACTTTGCCTCTCTCCTGCTGCTCTTAAACAGGACACCTGGCTGTTCTGTTATCTGTTGCACAAAGCAAAGGCAGGTGACCTGTGCTCTCTTCAATGGAACACAGGGCAGGGTGGACCAAGATGAAGAATAGAGTTGGGGTGCAATAGGGCATTTGTCCTTCATAAGTTAGTTTTGGCTTTGTGCTTTCAGGTTTTTATCCACTCATTTACTCACTCAATAGGTATTATTACTATCATTATTAACTGTTGTTACTGTTTGTTCATGGTTAATTGGAACTAAAATCTCAGGGACTTCCCTGCCCAGATTGGTATAGAGCCGTGTTCTTCAGGTCTCAGCCTCCTCAGTAGCTAGGGCTACAGGTGTGAGCTACCAGTGCCTGATTCTGTGCCTCCTTTTAGAAGACAATGAGGACAAGAGCAGGCAGCTGTGGATTCTGAAGAATCTGCCATGCTATGTGAAACGTTGTTACTAAATGCGTAGATAGAATATAAGCAATAACCACAGCCAAAGGAAAGCAAAGTCAATGGCAAGCCACCTTGTCAGAGCAGTCTTGCTTTTTTTTTTTTTTTCTGCCAGTCCTGGGGCTTGGACTCAGGGCCAGAGCATTGTCCCTGGCTTCTTTTTCCCCAAGGATCACACTCTACACCTTGAGCCACAGCACCACTTCTGGCTTTTTCTGCTAATGTGGTGCTGGGGAATTGAACCTAGGGCTTCATGTATGAAATGCAAGCACTCTCCCACTAGGCCATATTCCCAGCCCCGCATTCTTAAGAGAGCCAGTGAGCAGTTCATGAAAGTATCCTTGCAGCAGAGTAGTAGCAGCCAGGGTTATTTCTCATGTGCCTCATCTGCTTTTGTAAGTTCTAAAGAAGTATGTATTTAAAGGTCTTGGAACTGGAGTGAATGCAACTTGGTCCTGCTTGAGGATGAAGGATTGCTCCCCACGTTGCTTCATCTTTATCCTTGCTCAGCGATTGGATGTAATTCACCTCCTATCTTCTTCCCTCTTATCTGAACGGTGCTGTGGTTATTGAGCAAGTCATGGAGCTAGTCCACATCCTTTCTGGTACTTTGAAAACTGCACGAAATAAGACTTAATGAAGGTGGCCTGCCTCCGAATGACTTAGAACTGAAAATATGACTACATCAAAAGTCTTTACATGGCAGGATTTTAATGGCTGAATAATATGCTGGAACAGAGGAGTAATTTCTTCTCAAATGCTAGGATGAATTATTTATGCTTTGACAACATTATGTGTCTCTAAAGCAGCTTTTAGTTATTCGCCACTTCTGGGCTACAGCTGATCCCGCTGCCCATTCTTGTAATTACATTAACCTCTTGACTTTACATGACAAGCTTTTCCTGTGCATTGCGATCAATAGCCCATAACTACACCTCTTTAATAGGGCCATAGTTATACCTCAGTTCAGAGACAATTAACTTTTGTACCCCCTTTCTTTTTGGTAAGTCGTGGAATAAAATTTCTTATTTTAACATCTGAAACAAAGAAAATGAGTTTTGAAGAGGGAAAAAAATCCACACAAAGATAGGTAGATTGTATGGGAAAAATTGATTGTAGTGATTAATAAGCTAGATGAAAATCCATTTTGCAAGCACATGGGATTAGAAACACTGAGAGAAGCAGCAGATTTCAAAGTGTGCTAGATTTGTGTAGTGGCCTTTAAATCTCTGCTTTGATCAACTTTCTAGTTTCTGTAGGATTAAAGCTACTGTGCAATGTTTGGTTTTCTATTCAAGTTACACCAATTAATTATAGATTAATTACAGTGCATCAATGCAAATGGAGAAAATGTATCATGTTAAATGTTGAAACACCTTTGAGGTCAGGTAGTCAAATCCCCCCCCCCCTTTAAAATGTTTTGATGAAGAGGAATGGAGGTAAGTCTATAGCAATGTCGTGCTAATGCCATGCCTTGTTCACTCAGGAAAGCTTTAAAAACAGCCATTGTGGCAGTATCTGCACCATGGAAGTCAGAAAATTCTTTTTTTTTCCTAGACCTTTTTATGTTTATTTAGTAATTGTTTGGTTTTAGAGACATACCGTAAAGTCGCTGACCAAACCATGTGGGAATACCATTTGAAAGAAGTTTGTCATTTTACAGACATGATTCTATATGAGGGTCATATGTTTTCTTGCACAGTCTTGTGTGTGTGTGTGTATGTATATCACATGTCTGTCATTTTGTGCTGCTTTAGACATTTGATAAGTACATCATGTAGGAAAAAATCTTATGAAACTCTTCAAGGTATGTTTTGTGATTACATTTTAGCCTTATTTTGATTTTTGAATAGTACATTAAGGAATACACACCCTTGAAATGCATACTTATATGGCAATTTACCTACTGGTAAGGTCTCATATTCTGGTTAGTCCTTAGATTGCTTAGAATTCTACCAACTCAATGAATCGCTCTAAGAAACCCAAAGACACACTAGCAAGAATCCACTCTACAAATAACCTATGATGGGGAAGGTTGTAGTCAGACACAGTTGAAACACAAGAGACTTTGGAAGTGAACTGAATTTATTTTCCATGTGATTTTTGTAATGCTATAAAGGAACAAAGTCTGCTACTTTCTTCCATACTATATAATCATGACCATATATCATAGAAATACTAAAATAAAACTGCCTATTACTAATAGAAATAATTTAGACTCATCCAATGTTCCCTATAGATAATGCATCTCATTTAATATCACCTTAAGAAATAACTGCTGGCTGCTTAAATCCTGTCAGACGACTCTAATTTTCTTTTATGACACTGTCAGATTGCTATATTGCAGAAAAGTGATCTACATAATATATAGATGTTTGATGCCTATACATATTACATGATCAGCAAATTTAACATGAAAAAAATAGTAACACTGGTAGAAACAGACTCAGGAGAAGGGAATTAGAGTATAGTTATTACCAAGAAAAACTAAGACTAGAGAATTTCCTGTGTTCCAAGGACTAAAGCAGCCCCTGCTTAAGTGATGGAATAAGGCCACATATATCAATATTTACTGGGATGTTAAGAAAGCATATGAATCTTTGGGTTCCAATATATGACCTACTGAATCAAAATTTCATGAAGTAATTCCTTTTATTACTTAATTTTATTTTTTGTGCTGGCACTAAGCTTGAACTCAGGGCCTTGTCTTTTTGCTTATTCTTTTCCACTCAAGGTTGGCACTCAATCGCTTAAGTCAAATTTCTGTCTCGGGCTTTTTTTTCCTGGTTAGTTGGGGGTTACAAGTGTCTCCCATTTGTCTGCTGGGGTTGGTTTTGAACTGGGATCCTCAGATCTCAAGTGTCCTGGTGGCTAAGATGATAGGCATGAGCTACCAGCCTGCAGCATAAAATGATTCTTATGCAGACTTGAAGTCAGGAATCATTAATACGGGATTATACTTCCCAAATTAAAAAAAAATCCAACAGATGGAGAGCTTTCATCATGTGATGAGGTTAAGTTATAAATAACATACTCTAGTTCTTTTCTTTTCTTCTTTTGTGTTGGTACTGGAACTTGAACTTGGGGCCTGGGCACTGTCCCTTAGCCACAGCTCTACTTTTGGCTTTGTGTTGGTTAATTGGAGATAAAATTCTCATATACTTTCCTGCCCAGGCATGAGCCACTCTGGTCTTTGTTAAGGAAGAAGAGAACACTCTTAGATACACTGAAGTAACTCTGAGACACACCGGAGCTTCATCTGACCCTCACCTCTTTGTGATCTCCTTCCGCAGGCACATTGAGCTGCTACTTAGTGTGGGACCAGGATCGTACAAAGGTATTAAAGGGAGTAAGAGTTGATGGAATAAACTTTGGGCTCAAAGGCATGTAATTAGCATGGAAGTCTTCATTTTTGTATGGTTTTTGAATAGTTGTTGACTTCTTATGAGTTCATGCTGAGTTACTGATCGTGTAGGAATAATCAGATGGATCCTTATTAGAAGGTTACTCTGAGAAACAAAGAATATAGTGTAAAAAAATCAATCCGAAAGCCAGGTACCAGTGGCTCAAACCTGTAATCCTAACTACTCAGGAGGCTGAAATCTGATGATCACCGTTAAAGCCAGTTTGAGGAGGAAAGTCCATAGATTCCGATCTCCAATTAACCATCAGAAAACCTGAAGTGGTTCTATGGCTTAAAGTAGTAGAGCACTAATTAGCCTTAAGTGAAAAAAGCTCAGGAAGAGTCTAGCCCCTGAATTCAATACCTACAACTCACATTAAAAAAAAAAAAAAGTTAATCCTATACAATCAGAGACCATGTCAAGGTTCCCATGACTTAGATTTGGGCAGCATCACATTCTCTGAGATGGATTTTATGGAGAATCTCTGTCCTATGGGCAATGAGCTAATGATCTGAGAAAGAAGTGCCAGGTCTAAAGGTACAAAGGAATAAAGAAAGAATTAGTGCTCACTGTTGGTGGCTCACTACTCTAATCTGAACTACGCAGCAGGCTTTTGTTTAAGTGTTTTGAAGGCAGGGTAGGCAGACAAATCTAAAAGATTCATCTCTAGTCAACAAGCATAAAGCCAAAAGTACAAGTATGGCTCAAATAGTAGAGTGAAAACCTTGAGCAAAAGAGCTAAGCAAGAATTCAAGGCCTTCAGTTCAAGCCCTTGTACTGGCATAGAAAAATAGTGATGTAGTTTAAAGTTCATTATCACACCACATAATTTTTATCATAAACCACAATAATCACTCTACAGAAGTACTTTTGTTTGTTTTAAGTAGTCTGTTGAGTATATATTATTATAACCACCACTTCCCAGGATTGGAATAATTTCATTATTTGCCCAAAGTTGCACAGCTTATAAATGTGAAAGTCTGGTTTGGATACAGAGCCTTAAAAGTAACACTGGAATTAGGTTAGCAATGGGATTCAGTGAACACAGTGTAGCTGTTACCACCCCACAATCAGGACTCTGTATGATCAAATAGCCCAGTCAAGAAGTTGGAGAATGGCACAGAAACTATAGTGTGGAGAAGGGGGTTATAACTTCCTAATAACTCCCGATAAACACAATTTCCTTTTTACTGAGCATTTTAAGAACAGGACTGGATGAACAACAGTGATTATAGAATCTGCTTCTCTAGAGGGCTTTAAAAGGGTTGTATGTTTTATTGGTTGGGATTGTTGTAAATATAATCTATTTCAAAGGTAAGGAGATGTGATAGATTACATTATGGGTCTTTCTGATTCGTATGAGTTTTGTTTTTTTTTTTTAGTTTAGTTCAATGAGAATAGCCAATTGTTGTGAGGATATAGTAGCTAATAAAGCAGTTAAAGTTTATGCTCTGCACTAAACTCTAAGGACGGCCATTTTTCTTTTCTTGTTATGGGTGGTCTGTGAGAACCAGGGGGTAACAGTCTCCAGAACCATCTGAAAGAAGCGCACATATTACAAAACCATTTTGCATCGCCCTTGGATTTAAATCACATCGAAACAAAATGTGGACCCGTTCATGAAGAGGCTCCTGAAGTGTGTGCTAGCAGTCTACAAAATAGCCTTCTACCAAAAGGATCTGGATTCCTCCAGACCCTGAACAAATTCTCCTAACACATCTGGATCCATTTCTAGACTTAAAAAAAAAAGATATGCACTAATGAGAATGCCAGATGTGACTTTTTGCCAAAATATTGAGATTCTTTTGTTAGGAACTCACTGTTTCAGGAGTGCCAAAACAGGAGTTGAATCGCCATTCTGATCTTACCCTTAGAAACGAATGAACATTTTCAAGCAGTTTTTTTTTGAAGGCAGATACCGCTATCTGAGTAATTTACACAGTCAGGAAGATGGTTCATGGGCAGCTAGATAAAACCCTGCCTTCAAAGGTCCTTTCTCACCTTCACAGCGAGTTACCCTCAGTGTTCATGAAGAAGTTGTTGGTGCCCTCCTTAAGCCAGTCTCCCGACACCTCTCAATCATTAATGTATGAGTCAACAGGAACAATCAGCGTTGGATATCTAAATACAGACATGTCTAGTTTAATCTTGTTTCTTTGCCTGAGTTCCACTTGTGAACATTGTGAAATAATCTCTCTCTGCTCAGGAGAGGCAAATATTTCCTTCCTGAAGGGTGAATCACTGGAAGAATAATAAATCCTGCTCTGAGGCTCTTGTTTAATGTTACAGTTCCTTCCCTAATGGGGACATACGACCCCAGTAACCCTCCTTCCCATTCCAAAAGTATAACCTCAAACCCAAATAAATAACTTCTCCCATCAAAGAGCTCAGAAACAAAATGCTTTTGGTGGGGGGGGGGGGGGGGGGGCGGGGCTGGGTGGGTGGAGGAGAATACTGGTGTCATTGCCTAAAGGTTTATTGTACCAGATAACTTTCACCTAATGCCTCTAAAACCCAAGCAAAGGTATTAAGACCATGGTGCAGACAGATTAGCAAGGACAGAGATCAACGTATGACTCTAAAAGCAGGTTTCTTATGCGATGCAACAACTGCCCTCAATGGTACGGAGATAGGGGAATGATACATGGGATTTCAAGGAAGCTGGAAAATTCCTTGTTTTGGTCCTCAGGAATTCAAAGGGAAGGGAGTAGCAGGGAATGACAGATGGGGTGAAGGTGAATGAGAGCCACAGCAGTCTAGCCATGATAGCCCAAAAAGCAAGTTATTTTGTCCTGGGAGCCAGAGAGGGCTGGGCTGCTTTCCCAGGGTGAGGAGCTTGTGTTGTGATCAAGCCTCTAGGGGGATTGCCATGCCTTTGAAGAAAATATGCATAAACAAACGTCCCGGGTTAAAGGAGTTCCCACTGCTTCCGAGGCAGGAGTCTCTTCCTTTAGGACCAAACCAACACCTGTGCATAAAACACCAGTATGCACCTGGACAAAACCAGGAAGGGCTTGTTATTCTGGAAAGCTCTGCCACAGCTAAGGTTCATTTTCACATAAGGGCCAGACGATTTGTGGTTTGCAGTATGGCATTGCCCAACAAAAGTTCAGTTAGTATACCAGACAGAGCGCTGTCCAGGGAGTCAAGAAAGCTGTATTTTGCAGTTACAGGTGTAATAATTTCTTCAATTCAAAACTGTCTTGTTTAGAATGAGAATCCTATATTTGTTTTTCTGTCTCTTTGGCCAATACATCTTCCTTAAGCTTCTTGGGTAAGGGAAATAGCCCATTTCCTGTCTTTTTTCTTCATTTTATGTTTTCTCCTTTCTTAAATTGTTGCTTTCTGTGTTGGATTGAGTTGGAAAAGTTTCCTGAAAGTATATCTCTTTGATGAAATGGTGAATGGCAGTGTTCATCTGCTACATTAGTAGTCTATCATATAAAGTATAGAGCAGTGTGTGAATTTGCCTCTTCTTGGTGGCATATTTGAAACTTGTACACAACAGATTTTCCCAGAATGGAAAAGAAACCTTGATATGATCTGTCACTTGACCTAGCATCTAGTTTGTCACACTTTCTTCACTCCCAGACTGGTATTCAAAATACAAGACAATAAGACCTTCATTTGCTTTTTGAATCTGAAGTATTTAGAGAATCTCAGTTATAAAGCATTCAAGATTTAATACACTGCATTTTCCCTCCTGTTTTTTTACCTCAAGTACCTTACCTCAAGTCCAAACAATGCATCTCTTCATTCATTTTCTCTGCATGCATTTCTCCATGGATACTTCTAAGCTGTGTTTCAGAGTTTAAAAGTTTTGACCTTTTATGCCCTCAAAAAGCTAACTATTCCTTGGAGGGCTTCATGTAAGGAACGGGTTACCTTTTCTTTCTGAACATGGCTAACCATTTTCTATTCAGACAGCTGCCTCAAAAGGCCTTGCAGAAGCCAAAGAAATATCATTTCTGTGAAAATAAATGACCGGAGCCACTTCAGGAAGCACAAAACTTCAAATGACTTGGTAATTTGTAGATCCCTCTGACACCCCAAGTGCATAATGGATTTGCAGTGACATCGAAGATTAAGTAAATTGACTATGAAGTTACAACTCTATTTATTTCCCTTTAATTCTTTTGTGTTTTGTTTCTCAGAAAATATATTTGGTGATAAATATTCCCCAAGCTACTCTCGTTTTCATCTCTCTCCTAGGTTGTCTATCCATCCAAAGAAGTCAGTGATAAAAGCCACAAATTTAAGGACAGATTTAGCCCTTGTGGGTCATAGAATCCTATTAAAACAATAGCTACAGATAATCCACCAGACTTCCTGGAATAAGATTCTTAAGGACAATTTTTTTCTTGTGCTTTTCACACTTGAAAAAGAAAATTCATATATGTCCAAAAGTGAGCCATCTGAGATTTCCGTTAAGGTGATGGGGCTGTTTTATTGAGTATGGTTACCCACTTGAAATTTATGGGCATGAGCACAAAGTAGGGACTGTAAATTCTGAGTCCAGCTTATTAGACCCCAGAGCATTTGACAATGCACAAAATTAATGATCATTTGCTAAAAGTATTTGGGGGGATTTTATTCAAACTAAGTAAAATCCAAACACATTAAATATTAGCCCTGTTATATATTATAGGACATCATATCCATTTGTGTGCCTATGAATCATTTAGCTATGCATACTCAAGAAGAGCAAGAAAGTGATATCCTCTGTACACTCTGAGATAATATTGTCTTAGTATTTGATTACAGGCACAGTGTCCTTAATGGACAGATTCATGCTCCATATCTAATGTCCAGTTGGAGTTAGGACACCAAGAAATGGTAACAGGAGGATATTAGTCCAGGATCACTCAGAGTTCAGGAGCGTGAAATTGGTGATGAAATAAGACTTGTACTGGACTTGTCAGAAGGCTGTCTTTGTCTTTTAAAAATGATTACATTGCTTTCTAGTGATTGATTTTGTTGTCTCAGTGTGTATGTGTGTATTTTGTGTGTGTGAGAGAGAGGGAGGAAGGAGGAGGGGACAGAGATGGGGGAAGAGATGGAGAGAAAAAGAGAGAAGAGAGGAAGGAGAGGAGAAGGAAAAGGAAAAGAAGGAGGAGAGGAAGGAGAGGATGAAGAAGAAGGAGGAAGAAGGAGAAGGAGGAGGAGAAAGAGATGGAAGAGGAGGGGGAAGAGAAGGAGAAGGAGAAAGAAGAAGAAGAAGAAGAAGAAGAAGAAGAAGAAGAAGAAGAAGAAGAAGAAGAAGAAGAAGAAGAAGAAGAAGAAGAAAAAGAAGCCACCTATGAGTCTGTGTGTGTCTGCTTTTTGGATGGGGGGTTGGGGGTATGGAAGTATGACAAGTCTTTTGCCTGGTTTAACTGTCTTTTTCTTAGAATATGGGATGAGACAAGGGGGTGGTGTTCTGGTCAGAGCTAGAGGAATAAACCTGATTATTAAAACAAATAGAAAGGCTGGGAATGTGGCAAGGCAGTAGAGTGCTTGCCTAGCATGCATGAAGGGTTTGAATTCTCAGCACTACATAAGCAGAAAAAGCCGGAAGTGGTGCTCAAGAGGTAGAGTGCTAGCCTTGAGCAAAAAGGAGCCAGGGAGACAGTGCTCAGGCCCTGTGTCCAAGCCTCAGGACTGGCAAAAATATAAAAAAGAAGATTTATTCTTTGTGAACAGCTATGTAAAATGTCATTGTGATTTGAGTTAAACCAAAGCTTTGTCTCCGTGTACAGAATAAAGTAGAAAAATTTAAAGACAACAAAAAAGAAATAAACAGACAAAGAAAGTACTCCCTGGGAAACTCAGAGCCCAAGGTAGGCTTAGTGGAGTAAAAAATGCCAGGGATACCGTGTCAATGGGAGCAAGTCACCTGAACTCCCATCCTAGTGTATGATTCTAAATAATGAAGGAAAATAGGCCCCTAAGATCGCAAAGGACTACCTAATTGCCAGTATTTATAATCATCAAATTGACATTTTTAGGAAATGCACACTCACTAAAGAATGGAAGATATTTGGCTCAAATGATGCATATAATTGTCTTATATCTCTGGTTGAATTGCTGCAAGCACACTATGACTACTTCTGTGTGCCATTCCTAGGTGCAAATCTGAGCATTGACTGCTTGGAAAGGAAAAGAAAAAGGTCTCAGTGAAAGTTATTTAAGGTCATGTAAGGGAGCTACAGGAGAGCTTTAAAAGATCCTTTAAGGAAGAAGTAACATTGCCCGAAAAGAAATGTACTCATTACCCGACTTGGGTATACACCCTACACGTCACATTTATCATAACAATAAAGAATGAAAACAAAAAAAAATATCTCCAAAAGTCCTTTAAAAACTTGAACTGAAGTAAATTTTTGAAGTTTAGTTGGGGAAAAAAATAACATTAAATAGTCACTGGGAAAGTTGAACAAATAAAACATTGGCATGTAAACTGACCTCTTTTTTTTGCATTAGTGACATACTTTGTTAACTTAAAAATGCCCCTATTAAAGCACCTGGAACTCAGGACTTCTAACTCAGATATGCATGATGGCTATCACAAGTTCTTTATTTAATGCCCTTCAGTGAAAACTAGAGTAAATAAATATCACGATTTCACTTAAATACAGTCGCAAACAGGCTACTTTGATACTATTTGAAGTGTATCTATCTTCATCATCATCATCATCAGTCAGTCTAGCTGTGTGCATGTACATGCGTGTATGTATGTGCATGTGCATGTGCGTGGGTGTGTGTGTGTGTGTGTGTGTGTGTGTGTACCTCTGATCGCACTGAATCTTCAAACCTTAGGTTGTCAGCCCCTCACTGAAGTATTCATTAAAGAGTGAGTAAAGACATTGACCAACTACAGCTTTTCTTTCCTTTTCTCCTTCGTATCCATGAAATTTTGTCCATCTTTGATTTAAAAAACAAGACTTCCTTTTAGTGGTTTTGTGTAGATTGTATTTAAAGATGCAAAATATATTTCAAATAGAAACATCTCCATGATGATTATGAGATCTTGAATCCACTTAATCTTTTAAATTAAAATTTTCACCATTGAACTTATTTGAAAAGGTTCAATTGACTAGAAAATATCCCCCCTTCCCCTACTCTATACAGTATCAAAATGTCTTGTTCATCTTCTGCCAAGTGAAACAAAACAAACAAAACTATAAACCTCTGGATAGTCACAAACCATATCATTCCATTACCAGGAATTAGGCTGGGGCAACTGGGACTTTCTCTAGTCAGAAGCTGGCAGATGAACCAAAAGCTGAGTTTTTTTTCTTCTTCTGGGCAGCATTATGGCTCTTGTCTCCACTTGCATTACCATGCAAACTAAGGGGAAAATAACAATGCAGAAAATACTGGGTGCTGGTGGCCCATGCCTAAAATCCTAGCTACTCAGGAGGCTGAGATCAGAGGATCAGTTTGAAGCCAGGCCAGATAGGAAAGTCTGTGAAACTCTTGACTCCAGTTAGTCACCCAAAAGCCAGGAATGGAGCTGTGACTCAAGTGGTAGAGCAATAGCCTTGTGCAAAATAAGCTCAGAGATGGAGCCCAGGCCCAGTTCAAGTCCCAGGACTGGCGCATGTGCACACACGAGCGCGCACACACACACACAATGCAGAATGTGATTTTGTGCAGAAAGAGGTTTATATGAGAAGGCAGATAAATAATTTCTTTTACAATGTGGTTGGAATAAAATAAAACAACAGAAACAAAAACCCTCTGGTCTTTGCGAGCCTGTTTCATCTCTTAGACACTAAAGAGTCACATGGAAGAAGGAACTTGGTGGACTGACAAGAGCTGGGGAAAATAGCAGCATTGGTACATCTGGATTGGAGTATAAAGATGTTTTTTGTATTCACCTTATATTCACCTTATTATTATAGGAATTGAAAAAAAATAATGAGGTTGGAAGCAAGCCTTGAGTCTCAAATCCCCATCACCTTACCTTCTAGCAATGGTGGCCTTCTCAGAGGCCCAACTCCCTCATTAAAATAATATGACTAGTATTGCCACTGCAGGGTTTGTTCTGAGGATATCTTAGAGAGTGGCAGACATGCGTCTGGTTTCTCACTGGTAGCAGTTGGCACCTACTTCCAACTCAAAACCCCACGGAGTGAAGCCATCTCTAGGGAACAGTTCTTGGAAACTCTGCTGCATCTGTTCTTCCAGATCTTTGTATTTACTTCTGGATTAAGCCAGCTCGCCAGTGATCTGTGCATCTGCACCACATCACTCATCCCCGAGCCTGTCAAGATGTTTACATTCCCTCATCTTTGGGAAAGATGCCACAGGCTTTTTGTGGGGAGCACTGTTTTAGTCCTATAAAACTTTTGTGTGCTCCCTGCAACCCTGCTTGGGCGTGTGGTCCTCTGAACACTTCTCAATGGCCCCTCCGGGAGACATTGCTGTCTGGTGATATTTCCAAGAAGACATGGCAAAGATGACTTGTTACCAGGATTGGCTTTGACGTTTGGCACAGATAGGTAGGAACTTGAGAACCTGGTTGGTGGTCGACTCAGAGCAGCTGTTTAAGTCCTAATGGTGTAAAGTCATGCATTAGCTTTATTCAAAACCACATTTCATATCTGTTCTTTTACTGATGATTATCCTTCCTGTTTAAAATCTATACCTGGGGTGGGGAGATCTTCTTTCCTGCTAAGGACCATTTGGGCATTTATGGCATCATTCACAAGCCATACAAAAGTGATCGATACAGGTTGATGGACCACAAACAGCCAAAGAGAAGCACAGAAAAAATATATTTCTGTCCTGTCTTGTAGTAAATGATTTCAAAGGCCTTATACCATCTATTGATTGGACATCCCCTTCCCTGGACTGATACAAGTAACTAGGTAGCATATTAATAAATCAATGAATAAACAATACATTGCAAATTGTATTGCTGTTAGAAACAGTAGAAATATAAAGTACAGCTAGCAAGGAAACTACAAGCAATAAATCTTTTTGAAAAAGACAATACCATAGCAAGACTGAAAGATTCTTAAACAACTGAAATTATTTGAATATGTTGTATGTTTGGCTCACTGAGCAAAAATAATTCAAAAAGATTTAAGGATTGTGTGATATGTGCCAGGGAGGACCACAGCCTGGAGTGAGACAATGGTGTGAACTTCTGAATACCTTGTAGGGTAAGGAAAGTAGTTTCGGTAATAGGAATTTAGAAGTAGGCAGCACTGAGGCTCGTGAGCATGGAAGCGGAAAGACAAGAGTGGAATTATTATGTTGTGTTATGAGCATGAGGAACAATTAAAAAGCAAATGAAAAGGAAGCCCAAGTTATGTTGCTCATGTCACCACCTGGCCAGAGGAGTTTTGCTAAGGAAGGATGGTGATCTCTTGGTACAGTTTTGGAAAGGGAGTGGACTTACAGTGGGTCACCCCAGATCTCAGAGTTGAATCTCTTTCCTGGCTCCATAGAAGGCAGCAGGCATGACACATGGGAAGTGAGCATGGAACTCAAGGGCCAGGGTTTCTGGGTCATCCTCTGCTATTTGCTGCTCTAAATGGGAAGTGGAGAGTAGCTACAAAGATCTTGTATGTCTCCTGCCATGCAAACCTAGAGTTTCTATGTTTATTATATCCCAAATCCAGGTTGTTGTGTAGACATACTCTTATACTACCTTATTTCAGAATGAAGGAGATCTAAGTGTATATCAGAAGTTTGTTTTATTCTAGGTCTTAGTTGATCTTTGGAAGTCTTTCAAGAATTGGATGTAGTATATAGTGCTATTCAGAAATTTAAAAAGGCAGACAATACCCTGCATATCAATCTTTATATTTTATACAGGATACCACTGTTTATGAAATTCTAGGCAAGTAAGAAGAGAGTACCAGGAGGAGACAACAAAAATCTGATCCATCTACTGCTACTGTGTCTTAGAGAACAGTGTTTCTTTGGAAGACTGCCTATGCACCTGCAAAGACATAGCTTGCCGACTGATGATGGGGAATACTGTTCTCTGTGTCCTTTTGTAGGATGCAGTGGCGATCTGCTTTGTATGCAAGTTTCTTTTCTTTTCTTTCTTTTTTTTTTTTGGCCAGTCCTGGGGCTTGGACTCAGGGCCTGAGCACTGTCCCTGGCTTCTTTTTGCTCAGGGCTAGCACTCTGCCACTTGAGCCACAGCGCCACTTCTGGCCATTTTCTGTATATGTGGTGCTGGGGAATCGAACCCAGGGCCTCATGTATATGAGGCAGGCACTCTTGCCACTAGGCCATATCCCCAGCCCTGTATGCAAGTTTCTTACTCCTCAGTTTCTTCTCCATTAATCAGTTCTTGTGCTCCAAACCTACAGCCACACTATACTTGCCATTCTCATTCGTTCCTGACACTGAGTTTTGTGTGCCACCTTGATCCATGCTAACAAGATTTGCCATCTTCTCACTATAAAGAGGGAATCTGGATCTTGGACGATCTTCTCACAAAGACCTTGAACTCCTTATGGAAACCCATCTGCTCCTCTACTTTGGTCAGATTTTCCTATCTGAGGTCTCAAGAAAAGGCAGTCTTGATGTGGTCATGCGAAGTTTTCTTCCGTCTTTGACCCAGACAATGGGAATTCATTCATTCTACATTTGTGTAACTGTAAATCATGCATTTAGAAGATTCTTTTTAAAACAAAAAGGCTTGATTCTTGTTATTTAGTTTCTACATCCTTCACGTTTGGTATCCATGTATTAGGTAATTCTACCAGGCAACTGGGGATATTTATGTCCATTTCTGAGATGGAGAAACAGCTTCAGGAGGTGGAAATGAATTGTTCAAGGTCACAGCCCAACACCTCACTACTCAGCGTGAAGCATGGACCACACTACTATCAGGGAAAGGAAAAAGACCTTAGCAGTTTAAGGAACTGCGCATTTTATTAACTGTCTTGGGTAATAGAGAATAGAAGCCAGTTCAGAACTTTTGTATTAATGGAATATTTAATGACTATGTATATGGATATGTTTTTATAGAAACACAGTTTCACAGTAGTGGAATATAATAAGAGAAAGGAGGATTTGTTCTGGAAACATTCCATAAAGAAGATCTTTCTCTTTATAGTGAAACAATGAGAAATTATAACAATAAAGCAGTAGATTTTTTCTAGAGTCTTTTGATCCAGGCTTTGTAGGGCAGAAATATGATGAGGAGAAGGATCGCAGAGACTCTCTGGATGGTGAAACATTGAACCCATGTGACATAAATGTAACAAGTATTCTGAGAATGTCATAAATATAAAAGAAACAGACTCTGGAAAATACCACTCACTGCTAGAATATAGCATCTCCTTCCCAATACTGCTAATTGATGGGTTATTACTCTGCCTTTACAGCAGAACTATAGTTTTCTTTTTTTGTCTGTGAAAGAAGAAAAATGAAAGCACTACGTAAATGAGGAGAGTTGTGAGGAATTCCTGAAGTCATCTTCTAAAGTGGGCTAGTAGAAGGCTGGACTAGGTCATACCGCAGCAGACAAGGCAGCAAAGGCAGCACACTGGGTGTGGGGCAGGAAGGAGGGTCGGGAAGGGTGGAAACACTGTGTTAATGACTCACATTAAATTCCTCTGCTTTGTTCTTTTTGAATCCTCCCAGATGCCAGAGAACCTAGATCAACCCTCCCAACATGAGCACAGTCAAATAGGTATGAACAAATTAGCAAGGGTCTGACTAGAATATACATATGAATCATCACATTGTATAGAATATTAGACTGTCCTCAGAGAAACTTCAAATTCTGAGGCTAAGTGATATACTGCAATGTGGGAGGAAACTTATTAAACCTACCAATATTTACTGAGCACCTAGTATGTACCAGGTATTGCTCTTGACATCTTATCCAGTGTGAAATAAAGCAGACAAAAATCCTTGATGAACAGGGCTTACATTCTAGAGGAGTTCAGACATTAAATGCATGAGCTCATGAAATTATCATAATAAATGTGCTCAACAAAAGCCCAGGGATATTTTCAGAGAATAACAGACAGGTTGAAGTAGATCAGCATGATGTTATGAAAGGGTGACCTTACAAGATGGTACTTGAGAACTGGCAGAGAGGAGGAGGAAGAGTAAGTTGCTCAAGTTAAGAAAAGATTTTCCAAAGAAGTCAGCATGTGCTGGGTTTATTTGAGGAACTAAAAGAAGTCTTCATAAAAGTAACAGTGAATCCTAGAGCCAGATCAGGTAGAACTCTTAAGCCATTGTGAAGAGTTTCAAGAAGTAGTGAATACAATCATATGTTCAATGTGTACCTGTGAAAATGGAAGTGAGAAACTTGATGTGACTAGAAGGGGAAGGGGTGTGGAGGGAGAATGGTGGTAGAAGTGACTGATGACAATGCATCGTATGCATAAATGGAAATGTTAAATGGAAACCCTTTGTGCATCTATTTGAAGATAACAAAAATGTAGAATGATTTCTTTTACTTGCATTAAGATCTGCTAGGCCAGGCATTGGTAGATGATACTAGTAATCCTAGCTACTCAGGAAGCTGAGATCTGAGAGTGACAGTCCAAAGCCTGCCAGGATGTTCCTAGCAGGATCATCCATGAGACTTCTAACTCCAATTAATCTCCAAAAAGCCAAACACAGAGCTGTGGTCCAAGTAGTAGAGCTCCAACCTTAAGTCAAGAAGCTAGGGGATAACACCCAGACCCTGAATTCAAACCCTAGTACCAGCATTGAACAAAACAAATGAACAATCACTCCTGAATGGAGAAAGGCAAGGGCAGAAGCCAAGAGACCAGCTGGAGACGACGATGACAGAGTTGGCTTGGACTCCATGGAATGAAGTAGAAAAGAAAAGAATTGATTTGATTTGAGATACATCTTAGAATTAGAATTGACATGAGCCATCAAGACTGTTGCATTTAGAAGATAGATAAAAAAGAAAGAAGCAATAAAGGAGATTGAAGGATGGGAGGAACCCTAGGAATGTGTCATAAAGATCACAATCAAACATTTCAAGAGTCAAGAATGATTATACATTAGAGATTAGTGATGCTTAGAAATTTAGAAAGATGAGATATTTTAAAAATCTATAGGCTTTGTCAAATGAGAGGTTGGTTATGAACTTAAAAAGGGCAGTGGTATAGGGATTTAGCAGAGGATAGCATTCTGACCAGAGTAATTGTAGAATGAACGCAAGGCAGGAAATAAAAGTTGGGAGGGACCTAAAGACTGGGAAGGCTGAGGAGGAGAAGCTTCATTGGCAGTCCCAGAAAGTTAACAAGATCATTATGTTTAGTAGACAGGGACAAACTGGACCTTCTTCAATCTCAGAGTCTCTATCACACAGAAGAATGCTAATCTTGGAGTAACTATACAATGTGATGCTTTCCAATACAGTAACAACTAGTGACATGTGCCAACTGAAATCCAAATAAATTCAAATGATATGAATGAAATTGGAATTAAAAAGTTGGTTGTTTTCATCATGTTTTAAGTATTCAATAACTACATATGGTCAATAGCTACCCCACTGAACAACAGGCATGGAGAACATATTCTTAGGCACAGCAAGTTCTATTTGACAGCTCTGATGGATGTATCCTTCAAATTTGGGAATTTGGGAAAGTGAAATGGGGCATTATTCATAATCATGTGAGCACTGTGCCCATAAACCTTGGTTGTCTTAGGCAAATCAGGACATAGAGGCACCTCAACTAGATGGGCTGTATTGTGAACCTAATTCTTTTTGTTGTGCCACTATTTGACAAGACATGAATCAAGCAAATTATCTGCACATCCCTAAGCTTGCAAGAAAATGATTTCAACATCCCTAAGCTTGCAAGAAGTATGGTAGTTAGCCTCTTTGATGATCCTCGGAGATACCTACCTTGTCATATTCATTCCCCTGTGTAATCCTTGAGTGTGCGCTGCACCTAATGAACAGAATATGACAGAAGCAATTCTGAGATTAGGTTTTTATAAATCCATGGCTTTCCTCATAAAAATTCTTGGTCCCTCGTATGCATATGCTTTGAAAGACACCAGCAGCCACACTATAATATGTCATGTGGATAAGAAATGAGAGGAGGGGAGAGAAAGATGGCGCCGACAGAGTAGGGAGGCACCCCGACTCGCTCCAACTGAATAGCGAGCTGGGAACTCCAACACCCAACACCCCATCAAGAACCCAGCAAAACCAGCAGCCAGAAGCAGTGGAGAAACGCAGGAAAACAAAAAGGAGCAAAAAAGAAGAGCCAAAAACCTACATGGAGCAGGAGAATCTCTGGGGCACCCTCCCCCCACCAGCCGACCCTGGCCCAAACAGGGCCAGGCTGGGAAAGGGGAACCCGGCGATCGGCAGACAGGCTGCCAGGAGTGCAGCATCCAGATAGCGGGAGACCCCACGGTCACTAGGGAGGGTGCGGACCAAGACACACAACAGCAGTGACAAGAAGTTCAGGTCCACACCGGGTTGGGACAGGGGGACCCAGCGCGGCAGAAGGAGGGAACCGGGGAAGCCACCACGACACTTCGCCAACCCCTGAAGGGCCAACGGCTGCGCGGGACACACACACAATGCAGGATCAGTGAGTCCCCCATTACCCCCTCACCTAATGGGAGACCAGCTATCAGAAACCCAAGCCCTACAAAGAAGCTAGATCTCCCTCCCTCCCCCTCCTCACCCCATGGGAACAAAGAATCCCCAAATCTGGAGGGAAGCTCCCTTCGGGCGCTGGGAAGCCAGTTTAGCAGGGGAAGGGCGGAGCAGCCCCAAGGCCCCACAGGTTCCTGAACTGGCAGAACCGGCCCCGCCCCCTTCCCAACAGGGGCCAGGGACGGCCGGCAGTGCAAGCCCCACCCGAGGCGCCTGGACCTCGAGGACTCTTACAACTAAAATCACAGGCGCCGGTGGGCAATACCAGCACAGCAGGGACACCTGAGCCTGATCACATCCCCCCCTCGCAGCAGAGGCGAGGTCTGAGGGTGCTAACCCACATCCGTCAGTCGATCCCACTGGGCCCCACACATACCGCCCCCCCCCCCCCACGGACTCGAGGGAGGGCGCAAACACAACCCAACAACCCGGGGCTTGCTCTGGGAGGCATACCCCGCTAAAGTGCCTGTTGTAGTGGGCACACAGCACACAGGAGAGCAGGGCCCCCGGTGACAGCACCCGCTCTGGTAGGCGTACCCTGCACTGGTGGGCGGGGCCACAGCAGCAGCACCTGCTGCCTTAGACACACCTACACAGGAGGGAGGGAAGAGCTACAAACCAAACCTGATAAGCTATCCACAGATCTCCAGATGCGCAAATCACAAAGAAACATAACATAGTTCATCAAAGGGCAAGCCAACTCGCCAGCACCAAAAAGCAGCACGACTGAAGAGGAGATGGAGACTAAAAAAGCAAATGAGGCCATATTAACAGGAATGATGGAAAGCGTCAGAAATGAAATCAGAAAACAATTCCAGGAGTTTAGAGCAGAAATCTTGAAGGACACCCAGGAAGCCAAGAAAGAAATGGAAGCAAAAATGGATACAATGCAAGCCTTCTTTAAAGAAATGGAAGCAAAAATGGATACAATGCAAGCCTCCTTTAAAGAAAATCTCCACATCCTGACAATTGAAATGCATGAAAAAATAGATTTAAAATACAACTCTTTAAAGGAAGAAATTTCCACGATCAGAGCTGATATGACAACCATAAATAGCTCTCTGACATCCATAAACTCCGCAATTGAAACCATAACACAAAGAGTGGACCATATGGAATCCAGAATCTCTCGCCTGGATGATGAAGCAGCCGACAACAACCAGAAAATGACCACACTCCAAGAAAAGGTGAAGCTTCAGGGCAGACTAATCCAGGAACTAATGGACAAAGACAAGAGATATAATCTGCGCATAATTGGAATAGAAGAAGGAGCCGAATACCAGAGCAGAGGGCTTAAACATGTTCTCAATAAAGTCATTGCAGAAAACTTCCCCAGTCTCACAGGGGACCCCATCCAGGTAACCGAAGCCTATAGGACACCTGGCAGGCCAGACCCCAGGAAAGCCACCCCAAGGCACATAATATTCAAGACTACAGACCTCAAGATTAAAGAGCAAATTCTGAATTCAGTCAAAGTGAAGAAGGAAACTTTCTACAATGGGAAGAGGATTCGAATAACATCTGACTTATCCACACAAACTTACAAGCTCGAAGTGAGTGGAAGAACACCATCCAAATACTTCAGGCTAATAATTTGCAACCTCGGGTCAAATATCCAGCGAAATTGGAGTTCACATTCGAAGGGAAAACCAGATCTTTCCACACCAAAGAAGAGCTAAAGGAGTATGTGAATAAAAAACCAGCCCTACAGCGAATTCTAAGAGGGGAGCCCCACCCAACAGAGATCATAAAAGACACACAGACAGAATCAGAATGAAACTTCAATAGCCAAAGTCCAACAGAAAGAACAGCTCACTAAAGACAAGGGAAAAAAAAAAAGAGGAAAAAACAGCCCAACAAGAAAATGGAAGGAGAAAAAAACACCCTTATCTTTGATCTCTTTAAATATAAATGGTTTAAACTCCCCGATAAAGAGGAGCAGACTGGCAGAATGGATTTGCAAACAAAAAGTTGACATCTGCTGTCTACAAGAGACCCACCTTACAGCAAGAGACAAAAACAGGCTTCGAATGAAAGGATGGAGCAAGATCTACCAAGCAAATGCACCCACCAAAACGGCAGGTGTAGCCATTCTGATCTCAGACAAGCTGGACTTCTCATTAAAGTCAACTCAAAAAGACAAAGAAGGACACTACATATTAATACAAGGAAAAATCCAGAATCAAGACATCACTGTGATAAATGTATACTCACCGAACAAGAGGCCCTACATATGTCAAGCAAATTCTCACAGAATTACAGAACAAGATAGACCCAAACACAATCATAGTGGGTGACTTTAATACCCCTCTCTCCCCAAGAGACAGATCCAACACCCAGAGGATTAGTAAGGGAGCTGAGGACCTAAACAACACCATTTCCCAAATGGATCTAACAGACCTATATAGAACCTTCCACCCTACAGAGACCCAACACACCTTTTCAGCAGCCCATGGATCATATTCCAAAATAGACCACATCATAGCCCACACAAAGAACCTCAGCAAATACAAAAGTATTGACGTCATCCCATGTATTATATCTGATCACAGTGGATTAAAGGTAACCCTCAACAACAAAGGATACCACAGAGGCTATACACACTCTTGGAGGCTAAACCCCACGCTGCTATCCAACACTTGGGCCACAGACCAAATTAAAGATGAAATCAACGAATTCATAAGCCACAATGACAATGAAAACACATCACAAAGAAACCTATGGGACACAGCTAAGGCAGTACTGAGGGGCAAGATCATTGCACTCAGCACTCACATTAAAAGAATGGAAGCAGAGCAGGTGAATAACCTCACGATGAAACTAAAACAACTGGAGAAACAAGAAATGACAGAATCTAAAACGACTAGGAGGGGAGAGATCACAAAGATTAAAGAAGAGATAAATCTGATTGAAAATAGAAAGACCATTCAACAAATAAATAAGACTAAAAGCTGGTTCTTTGAGAAAATAAACAAAATTGACAGATCCCTTGCAAGACTTACAAAAAAAAGAAGAGACTCATATAAGTAAAATCAAGGACTACACCGGAAAAATTACAAGAAGTACACACGATATTCAAACAATCATAAGGAGCTATTTATAAAACCTCTACTCAGCAAAAAACAATAATTTTACAGAAATGGATCAATTCTTAGAGAAGCACAAACTGCCCAAACTGAACCAAGAAGAAATAAATCAACTAAATAAACCAATAACTTACAGTGAGATACAGGAGGTAATCAAGAACCTCCCTACTAAGAAAAGCCCAGGCCCAGATGGTTTCACCAACGAATTCTACAAAACCTTTAGTGAGGAGCTAATACCAATACTCCTCAAACTCTTCCGCGAAATAGAAACAGAGTGAGAAATCCCAAACTCATTCTACGAAGCTAATATCATATTCATTCCCAAACCAGGCAAAGACCCAACAAAAAAAGAGAACTGCAGACCAATATCACTAATGAACACAGACGCAAAGCTCCTCAATAAAATATTAGCTAACAGGATCCAGAAACTGATCAAGAAAATCATACATCATGACCAAGTAGGCTTCATCCCACAGTCACAAGGATGGTTCAACATCCATAAATCAATCAACGTAATTCACCACATAAACAGATCTAAAATTAAGAATTACATCGTTATCTCAGTCGATGCCCAAAAAGCCTTTGACAAAATACTACATCCATACTTATTAAAAGCTTTGGAGAGAACAGGAATAGATGGAACATTCCTCAAAAGAATAAAACAACAGACCAACTGCTAATATCATATTAAATGGAGAGAAACAAATCATTCCCCCTAAACTCAGGAACAAGACAAGGATGCCCACTCTCCCCACTTCTGTTCAACATAGTGCTGGAATCCCTAGCCATAGCAATAAGGTAAGAGGAGGACATCAAAGGGATCCACATCGGCAAGGAAGAAATCAAGTTATCCCTATTCGCAGACGACATGATCTTATATCTGAAGGACCCAAAAAACTCAGTCCCCAAACTCCTACACCTAATAAACCAATTTGGCAAAGTAGCAGGATACAAAGTCAATCCACAAAAGTCAGCAGGTTTTCTGTACATCAGCAATATACAAACAGAAAAGGAAATTATGGAAACAGTTCCATTTACAGTAGCCAAAAAAAGAATAAAGTACCTAGGGATCAACTTAACCAAGGACGTGACGGACCTATTTAAGAAAAACTACAAAAATCTAATAAGGGAAATCAAAGAAGGCACAAGGAGATGGAAAGACCTCCCATGCTCATGGGTAGGCAGAATCAATATAGTGAAAATGGCCATATTGCTCAAATTGTTATACAAATTCAATGCAATACCTATCAAAATCCCAGCCACATTCTTCACTGAAATAGAGCAACCAATCCATAAATTCATATGGAACAGCAAAAAACCTAGAATAGCCAAAGCAATTCTAGGCAAAAACAGCAGTGCAGGAGGTATCATAATACCAGACTTCAAGTTCTACTACAAGGCCATCATAACAAAAACAGCATGGTATTGGTATAAAAACAGATCGGAAGACCAATGGATTAGAACTGAAGACCCAGAAATAAAACCGCACTCTTACAGCCAACTGATATTCGACAAAGGAGCTAGAGACATACAATGGAATAAACATAGCCTCTTCAACTACTGGTGCTGGGAAAACTGGGCAGCCATATGCAGAAAACTCAGAGTAGACCCAAGCCTATCACCATGCACCAAGATCAACTCAAAATGGATCAAGGACCTCAATATCAGACCTGAATCCTTGAAACTACTGAAGGACAGAGTAGAAAAGACGCTAGAACTTATAGGCACAGGAAGGAACTTCCTGAATAGAGTCCCAGGGGCACAACAAATAGGGGAAAGACTCGACAAATGGGACTACTACAAATTAAAAAGTTTCTGCACAGCTAAGGACATAGCCACCAAAATAGAAAGACAGCCAACGATATGGGAAAGGATCTTTACCAGCACAGCAACAGACAAAGGCCTGATATCTGTCATCTACAGAGAACTCAAAAAGCTAAGCCCCTCCAAGCCCAATAAACCTATTAGGAAATGGGCAAAAGAGCTAAAGAGAGACTTCACAAGAGAAGATATAAAAATGGCAAAGAAACACATGAGGAAATGCTCAACATCCCTGGTAGTAAAGGAAATGCAAATAAAAACAACCCTGAGATACCACCTCACCCCAGTTAGAATGGCCTATACTCTGAACTCAGGAAACAACAAATGCTGGAGGGGGTACGGGGAAAGAGGAACCCTTCTCCATTGTTGGTGGGAGTGAAAATTAGTACAACCACTTTGGAGAACAGTATGGAGGTTTCTCAAAAAGCTCAATATAGACCTACCCTATGACCCAGCCATACCACTCCTAGGCATCTATCCTAAACAGCAAAACCTAAGATATCAAAAAGACATTTGTACTTCCATGTTTATCGCGGCACAATTCACAATAGCCAAAATATGGAAACAACCCAGATGCCCCTCCACAGACGAATGGATCCAAAAAATATGGTACTTATACACAATGGAATACTACATAGCAATTAGGAATGGTGAAATATTGTTATTCGCAGGGAAATGGTCAGAACTCAAACAAATAATGTTGAGCGAGACAAGCCTAGAACATAGAAAACAAAGGGGCATGATCTCTCTGATATATGACTGTTAACCAAGGGAGACGTAGAGACAGTAGAGACCAAGTCTGTGAATACTATATATGTTCTTGATACATTGTATATTGTATATATGTCTATCTGACCTAGAGAAGGGATAGAAAAACAGGATGTAAGATATCACAAGAAATGTACACACTGCCCTACTATGTAACTGTACCCTTTTTGCACAACACCTTGTAAAAAAATTTGTGTTCAATTAATAAACCAAAAAAAAAATAAAGAAATGAGAGGAGGTCTGGGAATATGACCTAGTGGCAAGAGTGCTTGTCTGGTATACATGAAGCCCTGGGTTCAATTCCCCAGCATAACATATATAGAAAATGGCCAGAAGTGGCGCTGTGGCTCACGAGTCAGAGTGCTAGCCTTGAGCAAAAAGAAGCCAGTGACAGTGCTCAGGCCCTGAGTCCAAGCTCCAGGACTGGCAAAAAAAAAACAAAAAAACAAAAAAAACAACCAACCAAACAAACAAACAAACAAAATGAGAGGAAACTTAACAAAATCACTGGCCAACAGCCAGCAAGAAACCAAAGTCCTCAGTCTACAAACTAGCAAGAAATGGTGGATTTCCCACAACCTTTTGGCTGACCTCAATAGCAGTACAACCCCAACGTAAGACTTCAGGTGAAACTGAAGGTTTAGTCAACAATAGACATGACCCCTTGAGCGAGATACCTTAAACTAAAGCTAAATATACCAGGATTGGTGATTCATATAGAAAGTAGGAGATAAGAAATATTTGTTGCTTTTTACTTTCCAGCTTGAGGGTAAATTGTTACGTGCAACAGATAACTCATCCATTTGGTCTGCTGTGGATGTGATTTTCCAGAGTTTAAAACCAGGCATCCATATGCAAGCATATCACTTCATTCTTAATGTCTTTTATGTATTTCACCATTTGAGAAGAAATACAAGTAGCTTGATTGAACCACAATATGCCTTCAATGTGTGTTTACTGATTAAGTGAAAAAAATGTGCGTCTGCTAGTACAAGGCCTGCAAATCTTTCCTCCTTCCACCCATCAATGTGACATGACTAGCCTTTGGCTTGAAATGAAAATAGCTGCAGGAATTCACCCAAGGTATGAATTCTCTTAAACAGAAAAGAGTCGGAAAAATCCTGCAGTGGGGGGGCGGGGTGGGTGGGTTGGGAGAGTGGGGGGTGAGGTGGGCAGGACACATTTAAAATAAAAGCAACCATTTCCTGGCTTACCTGTTTTGGTTTCATCTATAATGGTCTACAAATATTAGTGACCATGAGCACACTGAACTGTAAATAAAGGTTCTTAAAAGCCCTTTGAATGAAAGTTAAATTAGGGGAAAATGCTCTTTGTCTGAGTCCAGGATTCTAGTCTCCTCTCAGAACATCTCAGACAGCTGAGGTTACCTTGGCTATACAACCATGAAAGTAACCTGTGCTATGTTTCCTGTATCCCTTCATTATAATAGCAAAAGTCCTGCACAGCCTGATGAAATCCACTAGAACTGAGGTCTCCTAATTTCATTTGCTTTATATGGTAATATTGACAAAATTAAGAGTCTATTTTTAAATGTGGATTTATAGAAGTAGTATAAGAATGAAATCAAGAGCTCCAGACTGAGATGTGGAGAGATGTGGAATTAATGTTCAGGAAGTGATTGTATTCAGGCCTCTCATTCAGTGTGAATTCAACCAGGACCTAGGATAGAGGCAGACTTTACTGACCATGACACCACAGATAACTACACTCCAAATGAGGAAAATAAAATCCATGAGGAGGAAAAACATTCATAATTCCACTGAGAAAAATAATCAGCAGTCATCTGATGAGATCAGGACGATAAACACCTAGTCTAATAGGATGGCCTGAATCACTGTGCAAATTAGCCACCTACCTCAAACACTTCAGGGACAGGACAATTAGCATAGCTGGCATCATAAAAATAACATTTCAAACAAAGGCTCACAATGTGTTTTTTGTGAAGAACTCTCTTGGCATCTGAATTGAAGTCCCTAAGCAATCTTCTATACTGTAAATATAAGTATTCCCTTTGGAATACTTCCAGTTCTGTAAGAATAAGGACCCTCAGAGATTTAGAAAAACCCCAGAGGAACTGTTCATGGAAGGTCCCAGTAGATTTTGGAACCTTGTGGGTGGGAGAGAAATTGTTTTAATGAACAGGTTTGAGACATGTCTTGCTGAAACTGGAAAAATTGTATACAAAACACAGCAAAATGATTCAAATACATTTGGATGTCTGTAAATGGTATGTAAATTCAAGGTGATTGAAGTTATCAGAAACGTTCTGGGACCGTGAGACACATCCACCCTAATTTTCAGGCGGCTTGGTAAAGAAGAGGGGCATTCACTCTAGAGGAAAGAGGACCTGGAAAACCCCATGGATCCTTCTGGTTCACTGAAATACTCTGAATTCTGAGAAGGTTTTCTCCAGCACACTCTGTGTTTATATTCTATCCTGTCTTAATTTCTCTTGCTTGTCTTTCTCCTTCCAATCATACTCACCCCTCAATCATCTTCTCTAGAGCAAACATTTTCCATGGACTCTCAAGCCCCTTGTTCTCTGCTTTTGCTAGTTCCTAATGGTCCTTCAGTCCTTCAATAAGTGGATTCAAATGGATAATTTTTTGATTATCCATGTTGTCTACACATACACCTGCTGGCATAGGTGTATGCATGTTTGCTTTTGAAGCTTGTTCCTTGGCTGACTTGTGAACTTCAAATGGGACCTGGAATGCGCGTTCTGCTTTCTGTGTTTACTCTTTACATTGGCCTGGAATACAGGAGCTCTCAATCCCGGCTTATCCACACATGAAGCTCCCAATGAGGGCTAGAGTGGAGGTTGGAAAGCAGGTTCCTGACTTCATGTCCACAGAAGTACGTACAGCTCCCTCCTGGGTGCTGGCTTTGCCCAGGTTGGTGTTTTTCCAGGTTTTCAAGTTGTAGCAATAAAAGATGTATATACTGTACTCCAAATATTCCTCCTTGTAACACTTTGTCCCTATACTACTGTTAAAAACCAAACATCTGCAAATAAATAACACAAAATAAGCCCACATAAATTTGGAATTAAAAGAAGATGGATTGATCTCCTTTTATTTCTCCCTCAAATAAACAATTGATTGCTGTTATGTGGTAAATGGAACCATTTGGAAAAGTCTTTCAAAACTGCTTGTAGGGAATTTGTCTCCTCCTTCTCCTCTTTTTCCCCTCCTGTTCTTCCTCGTCTTTCTCTTACTTAGACAGGCTTTCTTTCTAGCCCAGGCTTGAACTCATGATTGTCCTGCTGCATCCTCCTCCCAAATGCTACAATGACAAATGTACTCAACCACGCCTGGCTTCATGAGCAATTAACCTTTTTTATTCTTACTAAAGAATATATCCAATTTTCCCCATCCCCTGCAGACCAGCTGGAAGGGTGAGCAACTCACCAAGTCTCCACATTCTAGTATTCTTACCAGGACTTTGAGTGTCTGTGGGTGGTCTTGAATTGAGCAGGTGTGGCCCAGTGGAATGTCGGCCACTGTAGAGTCTGCAGTTAGTTCTGGCAAGGCTGTGCAGTGTTAATAATGTACATGGCCTCCTCAGATTCCAGTCTCCTGCTTTCTTTATCTTCTGCCTATTTACCTACCTTGATTATTTTTCGCCTTTGCCATTCAATTGTTTAGCAGTTATGCTTCTGAGTCACTAGAAATGAAGTGAGCTCAACTGTTCATTTGTGCTTGCCACTGACAACATGGTTCTGTGATGGCACCATAGGAAAAATATACCAGATGAACAAGCCATGGCTGTCATGGCAATGATTGAGTTAATCTTTGCATCTCCTAGGGACCTGCCACGATTTTCAAAACAGAGCAAGTGATTCACAACCTAGATTCCTTGGGGGTGCTCAGAGTAAATGACCAATGTCAAAATGGACAAAACAGTTGATGTCTGGGCTCATGTTTAGCCTGGAGATGTTAATTGTTTCTCAAGGTGGGGAATGTCAACACAAGGTAAACAAAATTAGGAGACAGAGAGATACACCAAAACAGCAGACATCATGAGGTCACTTCCTTCTGCAGCAATAGCTGTGTAGATCCCTATGACTGCCCAGCTTCTCTAAGTTTTAGTCCCATCCTGTGTTCAGAGGGGACAAGCACATGCACCCCTCTCGCTGCTATTAGAAGTAGTAAGTCTAAAGTATCTGACACATACAGAATTAATGTTAATTTCCATATGTGGTAGAAACTCTGGCCCATAGACAGATGACTCAACCAGCAGGCGGTCTTCCAAAGGGCCAGGGGGAAATTCCAGAGACATATGCCTATCTGTGTGTGGCTACTGAGAACCATAAAGCACGTATCCATAATTTTGACAATTCATGAGTCGTTCCAGAAGGCCATGGTAAAATTCACGTGGTTTTTGTGTTGTTCTCCTACTATGACAAGTGATTTGGACTACTTTTGAAGAAAAGAAAAGAGGTTGATTTAACTCACAGCTTTGGAGGCTGAAAGTCTGGGCAGCTTCTGTTGGCTAGGCTTCTGGCAGGAACCTAACCAGGTGCCATCATGTTGGAAATCAGTGGGAGAGAGATTGCATTGTCAAACAGGAAGTCAGAGAAGTGGGTGCAGGGCTTGCTTCTTTTATGACAAACCTTTCCAGAGAACTTACTCAAGTGTCCCATGAGGACAACCTTAATCTATCCCAAGAGCAGCACTCTTTGTGAATGTATAATCTCCCTCAGGTCACTACCAAATATAGCTACTTCCAGGACCAAGGTCCAAATACCTTTGAGAGACACTCTCCAAACATAGCCAAATCCCATCAATGTGTCCATGCCTGAGCTGGACTCTCAATGTTGGGCACAAAAAGGGTCAAGCATTGAGTGAGGTAAATCCACCCGGCTGGCTTGTCACCATCAGGATTTCAGCTCATCTTTGTGATTTTCTACTAACGTCTCCTGTATAATGAATGTTAACTCTCACAATGTGATCAAATTTCAGGGTTTTTTATTTTTTTTTTTTTTGTGTGTGTGTGTGGAAAAAGACCTCCCAGAGAGGCATGCAGGTGATGTCAGGCAAGAGAAGGAGAGCGAGAGAGACAGAAAGGGTACAAGAAAAACAGATACTTGCTCTTAAATAAAAGAGGAGCTGTCCATCAGCAATGGCTTAGAACTGTCACGGGTGAAGTTCCACATATTTTTATATGGGAGTAAGACAGAAGACCACATGAAAATATTTTTTTTTTTTTTTTTTTTTTTTTTTTTTTTTTTTTTTTGGCCAGTCCTGGGCCTTGGACTCAGGGCCTGAGCACTGTCCCTGGCTTCTTCCCGCTCAAGGCTAGCACTCTGCCACTTGAGCCACAGCGCCACTTCTGGCCGTTTTCTGTATATGTGGTGCTGGGGAATCGAACCTAGGGCCTCGTGTATCCGAGGCAGGCACTCTTGCCACTAGGCTATATCCCCAGCCCGCATGAAAATATTTTAACACTTGCTTCATTCTGCTCAAAACTGTTTCTCAAATGAGATAATATTAAGAGGCTGAGGGGCCATTTAAAATTTTTTATTCACACCACACTGCCATTTATGTTGGGAATCGTTTGCTGTGGGAGTATTGGGGAATTTGTGGGTCGGCAAAAATCCAGAAATAGGTTTTTGTTTTTTTTTTCTCTCTCTTTCTCTTTCTTTCTCTATGTGGATGGAATTTAACATATTCTCTAAAGAGCCAGGATTTCGGAAGGGGAAAAGAAAGCCAGCTCTAAATATAATAATGAATTTAATATCTCCAAAAGTATCTCAAAAATAGTCTTTTCATTATCATCAAATTGCAGAACAATAGAGCACCCTTAAACCTTTAGTTGTAATAGGTGATAACTTACCAATTTGATTCTAAGCCAGACATAGTGACTCACACCTATAATCCTGACTAGTCAGGAGACTGGCATGGAGAGAACCATTGTTTCAGGAAAAAAACTGTTTACAAAACCCCTTGTCAACCCACAGCTGGGTTAGGTGGTAGTCGCCTTTCAGCTCTGTAGGAGGCTGAGATCAGGTGGATTGTTGTTTCAGATCATCCCAGTCTAAGTGAAGAAAGTTCATGAGCCCTCACCTCAGTGGAAGAATTTGGGCTTGACAGTTCACACTTGGGATCCTAGGTATGCTAGGAAGTGTAAAACAGGAGGATTGAAATCCAGCTACAGACATAGGCAAAAACAAGACCTTATCTTAAAATAACTAGTGCAGAAGAGGATTAGAGGCTTGACTTTGTGGGAGAGGGCCTGGAAAACAAACACAGGGCATGAATTCAAACCCTTGTTCAGCTTCTTAAAAATTAGATCCTGATAAAAAATAACTAGATCCTAACATGTGCTTATAACACCATGAACGTATATGCACATGAATTTCACCATGTTAGTTACTACCATATGCAAACCCTAATTTGGGGAAGGCAGACAACTGATCACTGCTTGGGTAAATTCTTCAATTTTGAATATAGAATACCACTTCATGGTCCTAAAAGTAATTAAGGCTATGGTTCCTGTATTTTTCCACCGAGGTATGGTCTGGCCTAAGAAGCAGTATTGGATGGGAAAGTGAAATGAGGCCAATGAGCAAATGTCTATAAGACTTAGTCTCAGTTTGAACTGTGAACAGTTGCTTGGATTTTCAGCTTCAGTTCTATTCTTTAGATAGAATTTTGTATAGTGTTATGCTTGACAGGATAAATCACCATTTTATTGTCTTTTGAGGGATGAAAAATATGTACTCCCTAGCCTCTGCAATTATCATTATCTTGCTTGATTTCCTCTCTCTGAAGGACAACATATATTATATTATATTTTATATGGATATATGTATATGTATATGTATATGTATATGTATATGTATATGTATATGTATATGTATATGTATATGGTTACTTATTATTGGGCAAGGCTGCTCTGTGATTCTTCACTCCTGAGGAGGTTCCTTGCAATATTATCCCACAGACAGGCAGGAAAACTCAGTAGCAGAGAAAATAACAGCATCGTTAACCTGCTTAACACCAGAGATAAATTAACTCTAATAAGATATTTACCAGGGTAGCAATTGACTTGACAGAGGAAATTCACCAGCCTAAGGAGACAGTGGCTAGTGTCACTCAATTATACCCCATGGTCTTGCGTGGAAGCAATGGCTGGCGAGCTTCTACCCTTCTCTTCTGGAAGTTCAAGGTGGACTGTATTGAATTAATGTCCAGCTGCTGCTGGGTTTCTCTCACCCATTGCTACTAGCCTGGCTTCTGGAAGCCAGTATTACCGTTATTAATTTAAGTCTCTACGGATCAAATAACTCTTCTCATCTCATTTCATGACAGGCAATCATGACAGCTTCATGGTAGATATGCATGCCAAAGCTGGAATGAGCTCTGGCTCGCTGGAATGAACTCATTTAAATTAGGTACTGTTCGAGGGAAATCGGTTAGAGTGTGTGTTTAAAAGAAGCAAAGTGGGAGGTGTGTAAAGGGGTGGGGTGGGGAGGAAGAGTAACCATCTAAAGAACAGAAAGAAAAAGACACTTGTGATTTAAGTGTTTCCCTCGGGTCACCTTTAGCCAGCTGTGGTATGCATTTTATGTTTTCATTTGTTAATTGAACACAAAATGGAAATGGCAATAATTAATATTTTACTGCTTATTAATTAGAGAATTGTATTCTGGACAAGCTACCAGGGAAGAATGATGTATAAGGCATGACTAACTTGGAGCACTACCTTGAACTGATCATGGCCCCACACATGGAAATGGAAATGTGTTGTCTTATTAGTAGAGGGAGTTTCAGTAAAATTGCAGTTCTCTAGATTGCTTCTTGGTGTGCTTGGAGAGATTAGAGTTATACAGAAGGGAATCAGCAGAATTTTTTTTTTCTTTTGGTTGTTATTTAATGTTTCAGGCTGGGACAGCATGGAGGAAGCTTCACAGAAGGTCCCCTTCTGAAGGGCCTTTGCCCAGGGCATGTGGCGGTGGAGTTTTCCAGGTCTGTGCCTTCATCCAGTTGCCAAAACATCTGGTTCAGTTTGGGGGAAATATTTATAGTTATTTTTCCATCCGGATTTAATTACTGCCACTGAAACATTAATGGGTGCCCTGCTGGCCTAATAGATTTTATCTGTATGCCCTCATATCTATGAAGTGTAACTGACAAATCGAGGCTCTGTTTTGCTGTGACTTTCATAAAACATTCGCAGCTCAAAGAACTGAGGATTGATGGAATTCAGAGGCGAACAGATACAAGATTTGTGGGGTGGGATTCTAATTCACAAAGATTGCTGTTGCTATTTAAACAGCTTGATACTTATTGAGAAAAATACATAGCAGCTTCCCAAATTAATATCCTAAAAAAAAGGACAAATATGTTAATACCAACTATTCGTGTATATATTTCAGTATTTGAAATGACTGTTACCTTAATTTTATTTAGTGGATAGTTATTTTTTGTTGTTGTTTATTAATCTTTTGCACAACAGCTTATGTAGACAAGAAAATGAAAAAGGAGGAATTTCTATTTATTCCAACCTACATATGAAGAAGTAAACTTAATATTTTAAATATCTAATACCTTAATAATGTGAGGCCGATCATCCCGTAGTATACGGTAGATGTTATGGTGGTCTAGGTCACTTGCCAGTACACTGAGGCTCAGTGACAGAGACCCTGCACCAAACTCATCCATAACTAGGAGTTGGACACAAGTGTGTTTGAGTTTGAACCCATTCTTACGACTCTCATGCTAATAATATGCTTATGTCCTTCCATTATTAAGCATCTTTTTAATAATTTATGAAATTCATGCAAGGTGCTTATTGCTGGAGACATGAAAAGGGGGAGAGTGGAAGGTCAGGCTGAAGAGTTTGAATTATGTTATATGAAAACTTGGACTAACTGTTACCATTTTGCATACTTACCACAAGCTTAACATTGCTAACCCCCCCCCCCCAAAGGGCCAAACCCATTTTAATTATGGCTATGAATATTGTCAGAATGAATGAAACATATCATTATAAAATTTCAGAGAGCAATAAGTTATTACCAACCAATACGCAGGGGAGGGGCAGTGTGTCAGAGCAGCTTAGATCAACTGTTTTGGAGTGTATAGGATTTGCCTCTGAGTCCCAGCACATGATTGCTACAGGAAACTGTTGTGATTCCTCACACAAATTGGGGATTTTTTTTTTTCTCGTTTGGATTTCTTTGACTATCATTCAAGATCATTGAGATCTTGTACAGCAATGCAATATAGTATTTGGCACAGAGTTAAATCTCAAAAAAATAATCATTGCCCTTATTATTTGGAAAAGATAAGACTATTGTTAAGATTTGAAGCTGGAAACCTGAAGTGTCACTGGGAGACTCTTGTGTTAAATGCACAGTTGCTAGCTAGTGGCTTTGGGGAAATGTTGTATGATGGGAGCAATAACTTAATGATGGGTTAATGACCACTGATGGGTTCCTAATTGGCTGGCATTATTGGCAGGTGGAAGAAACAAAGAAGGAGAGGACTGGTTGGAGGAAGGTGACTTGGAAGGATGTATCTTGTCTCTGGCCTTTTCCTGTTGCTCTCTGCTTCCTGGCCACCATGAGATGAGCAGCCTACATGCCACATGTTTTCACTGTTAGGAAATACTCTCTTGTCACAATTGAGCCAGATGATCATGGGCTAAGACATTTGAAATCATGAACTGGAAAATCTGTAAATACCATGAACAAAAAAATGATTTTTTTAAGTATAGGTACCAATGTAAGATATTACAGACCACAAAATACCCTCAAGAGAATTCTCATAGAGTTGAAGAAAAGTTGCAAAATGGATGGATAGGAAGTATAATTTAAATCTCAGGTCTCTTAGTAACTAGGTATGTAACCTTGAGGAAACCATGTTGACTCTTAAATTTTGCTTCTTTTGTTCCCGGTAGGAAGACTGTAATCCAGGCCTCAGGGAGACCAAAAGAAGATATTCTTAGGAGGGGATCACAAAGGGTCAATAGCTATGTACATATGATTATATAAAGCGATGTTTATCAAAATGAACTTCAAGAAATGGAAACAAGAGGGTTTTTATGCTGTTATTTTGTTTTTCCCCCCACTCCATTGTTGCTGTTTTTAGTTTTTGTACCTTTTGCCTTATATAAAAATTTATCTGTTTGGGAAGGGTAAGGGAGAGCATAGAAATGTTGGGACAAAGGGTGAACAAATGCAGCAGTGATACTCACTAGACAGTGTGTTGAAAATGAACTATACAATTTGTGAGGGGGAGGAGTTGGGAGGGAAGTGGGAGAAAATGAGGGAAGATGTGATACTGTCCTAAAATAAATATACCTGACTTAAGTAACCGTAACCCATCTGTCTATCAATTTTACAATACCATTTTTTTTAAAAAGACTATATAAAATGCAACTATATGGTTAGTACGTGTTTTAGTATTCAGTGAGGGTGATTATTCTTGCTATACATTTTTTTTCTGACAAAATAGATGTTTATATCACGATCCAGGTTTGGAAATGATAAAATAAATGAAGGCTGGGGACACACCTAAGGTTATTTCACTTTGTTTTGCTAGAAAAATATCTTGATCATTTTAACATCCTGCACGGAATAATACATTTTAAGGAGCCTTAATGAGGACAATTTTTTGATATGTGTTACATATTTATATTTATCATGCGTTTCATAAATGAATGTCTGTACCACACATTTCTCTTTATTTATTTATTTCTTTGGTAAATTTTGAATGGCCATTCAAAGGCGTAACAGTTTGACATATCCATGTGCCCAGTGCTTGTTGATCAACGTCATTCCTTTCATCATTCTCCTCTATTCTTTTTGTCTCTTCCCCCTAGATTATCAAATACGTACATTGACAATATTTGTCATAATAGGGATTGTTTTAATAATCATTTACTCCTATGTTAAAGATAGCAGTGCTTTTTAAGTGTTTTAATGAACAGATTTGGTTTCATTGTTTATTTTTTATTTATGATGGTATTGGAGTTTGAACTCAGGGCCTTGTATTTACCAGGCACTTAGGTACTCTACCACTCAAACCATAAATCCAGCCTTTTTTGCTTTAGTTTGTTTTTTTTTTTTCCAACAGAGTTTACACTGTGAATGGATGGATGGGCTGGACAACAATTACCAATTTGCTTTTCAAGTAGTTTGGATGACAAGAATGACACTCTGCTTAGAGTTTGGGTTGTTTGACGGGGTCTCATGAAACTTTGAGCCCAGTTTAGCTTTGAACCTTTTCAGTGTCTGTCTCTTGAGTAACAAAGATTACAGGACTGAGGTGTTGCATCTGATTAGGATATTATTCTTAGAGCTAGTTTGGGTGATATAAAATTGACTAGAAAGTTTGCACTGGAGATGACTGGACAGCAGATGAGTGTGGCGCTTTGTGGTGGGAATTTAAAAGGGGTCGTAAGTTTGAAGTTAGCTTCAGTTAGAAGCTAGCCTGACAGAGTTACATAGTGAGACCTTGTCTCAAAAACAAACAGACAAACAAAAGGCTTGGCAGTACATTCTTTTTTTAAATAAATGAGTAATTTTCCATTAGTCAAATGTTTAACCATTTACCTATTGAAAGGTATCTTAGTTATCTTCAATTTTTTTGCCATTATGAAAAGCACTGCTATGTGTACAACATTTTTTTTCAAATTTTTATTATCAAACTGATGTTCAGAGAGGTTACAGTTTCATACGTTAGGCATTGGATACATTTCTTGTGTGTACAACATTTTGTATGGAAAAAGTTTGATTTTTCTTTTTCTGTGGTGTTGGAATGGACAATTTGACTCATTGTTGTCAATATCTAGGAATGTTATTGTTCTTGTAAGAACAAATCAAGTTTAGTAAGAAACAGCCAGATTGCCTTCCAAAGTAGCTATACCTTGGTGCAGTTTAGCAATAAATGAAAGCCATGTTGCTCCACAACCTTGCCAACACTTGATTTGTCAATGTTTTGTATTTCAGTAATTCTGTTAACTATCCAAGGACACTTCATGGCTCTAATTTAAAATTCCTTCTCATATAATATTTTCTTATTATAAAATCCAAGGTCAGTTAGATTTTGCCCTCTCTTACTTTCTATAGATTTTATAGTTATGTTAAAGCCTATGATCCATTTAACTAGCCTTCCTTCCTTCCTTCCTTCCTTCCTTCCTTCCTTCCTTCCTTCCTTCCTTCCTTCCTTCCTCTCTCTCTCTTTCTCTCTCTTTCTCTCTCTCTCTCTCTTTTTCTGAGTGTTCTGGGGGTATAAACCCAAGGCCTTACACATGCAAACCAAGTGTCTACCACTGAACTATAATCCTAGCTGTATTTCTTTTAATATTCAGAATTTTAGCACAATCTTGCTATTGAAAAGCTTTAAGATTCACTGAGATAGAATTGTGGAGGCATCTATCCTAAAACTTGGTGATAAATTCTATGCTATCATATTGCCACATTTTTTTCTCTTAGATGTGAAACTGTTTCAACACAAATACACATTTTTATGGTGTTCATAAATGTTGTTGGAAGTGTGCAGTTAAAATGCATATGGGTGCCTCAACACATACTTCTATTTTCTCAACTTAAGAGTATTATCATACAGTAGCATCCATCATCATCAGTATTACCAGAGAACCACACAGGATCCTACTGGTCACTGTGAGCTAGTGTAGTCAGTCAAATATATGGGGCAGCTGCTAGAATCCAGTTTCTCTGTGACAGTAGAATGGTTTAAAAGGAAAGAACCTTGATTTAATTCTCTTCAAGACTTCCTCTCCACCCCAGACAAAGCTTCAAAGCCAATGGTGACTCTAGAGATACAGAGCAGATTGTGTAACACAAGAAACATGATAGCATATTTTAGGATTCAAAAAGTATAGTAAAGTGGGAATTACTATCCTTGCTTATTTATTGCACTATCGTGGGCTTTATAGCAATGCTGCTCATACTTTAACATGTATTTGTATCAGTTATGCATTTTGTTAAAATGTAGATTCTGATTCAGAAACTCAGAAGTAGAGCCTATAATTTTGTTTCTTTTGCTAAAATCTATTAGAAAGGAAGAGGGAAGTGAGTTAAGGAAGAGTAACATAGCTGGGGTGAATTTGATCACTGTGCATCGTATTTGTATATGTGAATATTCCAATGAGATCCTTCATTTATGATAATAACCATTTAACAAAGTCTGTTTTTTTTGTGCCATCTTGACCATTGGGTATGAGGCCTACAATATTTCCAGGAGCTCTTGACAGTGTTTCAATTTCTTTTAAATCAGAAGGAAACAGAAGATCTTTAAGTTAGTATCTTTGTTAGCCTCCTCACAAAGTATATTTTCCAATTTTCTATGTGAAAGTAGGGGTCTATGTAGGGTAAATTCACAGGTCATTAAAAAAACCTTATATCTAACCAGTTTCCCCACTTTTAGTAGCAAATTTGTATCAGGTTCCTTATAGGAGACATCTGAGACCACTGAGACTGTAGGGCCTTCTTTACTGATTAAAGTTTTGTATGTGAATCTTCCAATAGTGAATAGTTTTTTTTTGTTATTTTTTTGCTCCTTCTCATGGCTCTGAAACCTTGAGGTTGCTCTATTTTCTTGTTGGGATGACCTCCCCCAAGCAATATATATTTGACTTCCTAGAATAATATACAAACAAATAATTCTTTAGACTGGAGTTGTTTACTTCAGTTACAATCTCTATGTCATAGGAAATATGTTTGTTCAAAGAAGTACTTACAACATACCTGCTGTTTACTGAGGATTTCCTCCCCCACCCCCCAGGAAGAGAGCAAAATCACTTTCCTTCTGCTGTTGGGCTGTATCCTAAATTAAACAAATTCTTTTTAAAATTTACTGTGTGTTTTCATCCTGTCTTCAAGTTACTTTCTTCTAGTCAAATCTAAAAGTTTCAAGTTAAGGTAAAACAGGAAAAAGAACAACAAACTATACCAACTGTTAAATTAGCTAAACCAATAAAAAAAAAATCTCAGCTAAAGGACAGCCCCTACTTGGATCAGTTTTCCACTCTGTTGCCAACAGCTCCTCAGCCCCATCCTAAGCCAGCAGTCGCAGGAGTAATGCCCGGGAAATTATTAGAAATAGAAACTCTAGGGCCATACTCAGAACTTCTGAATCAGAAACTCTTCAGGGATGGAATCTATCTGAGTGTAACAAGACCCCAAGTGATTTTGGTATACACTAAAACTTGAGAACCACTGATCTAAAACATTGTTTTTCTTTAATTGTTGTTTTTTTTTGTTTCTTTATTAGCATCAATTTCAAACATTGGTTCCTGACCAATCTACAAAACAGAATCACCTGGAGAAGCCTGAAGAATGCAGATCCCTGGGTACCTTTCCAGACATCCTGGTTCAGTTAATCTATAAGGTGGCCTAAACCTGGATATATTTAAAGATGCTCCCAGATGAGTCTAATGTATACTCTGGACTTCGAACCACTGTGCTATGTTTTTGCTCAAGGTAAATTGTAGGACAGGTGTGTGAATGTGTGAAAGTGTGTGTGTCTGACTTTGTGTGAGTGTGTATGTGAGTGCTGAGTCTTTGCTTCCGTTAGCCTCATTCTTAGCTAACCTCTTGTCACAGAGATTACTCTAGAAAAAATGTACATGCTTTCAATAAGCAAATATATGGCACACATTTACGGTGTGATGTGGGCTGTAGACAGTGTTTGGCATCTATGGTCCACAAATCCAATCCATTCTTCAGATGGTTTCAGTACAGCTTGCCAGCTAAGTATGACTTTTTACATTTATAAAGGAATAAAAAAATAAAGAATAAGTAGAAGAGACCATACGTGGCTCACAAAATCTAAATATTTATTATTTGAATTTGATCCTTTGCAGAGAGTTTTGCTGACCCTGCTAGTAGATTCAGTGGGACAATAAGTTGAAGGAAGGGCTTACAAACAAGTTTTAGAAGGAAGGGTAGCAGAACGTAACAGAACAGCTACAGCACAAAACTCCTTGGGTCTTAATGATGCAACATAAACTGTGAATGTGATGGAAAACTGGGAGAGTCATAGGGCAGTTGAAACCCATCTGATCTTTAAAGCCATTGGGTAGGTATAAATAGGAAAGCTGCTTCCCGTCAGGCCATTGGGTAAAGGGGGTATTCAAATTTCAGGAAACTCTCCTTGGAATGCATCCAGTGACTTTAGAACACAAGATTCCTGACACGGAATTCCTGGTATGCCTTGAAAATTCTGCCAATTGGATTTCCTTTGCCCAGGACATTCTTGGTCCTCCACGGAATCATAATCAATCATAGGCATTTGGAACTAGGATTATGCTTTGTTATTGAAGAGGTATCTGAAATACATATGTATGTATGTAGGTAGGTAGCTAGGAAGGTAGGTAGGTAAGTATGTTGGTATTTTTTTAATTTGTGATATAAGGAAACCTGTTTCAAAGCCAGTTTGGCAATAGGGGACTTCCTCAGAGAGTTCCCACTGCCTGTTTTCCCTCTGTGTGTGGCCATAGCACCAAGAAATGTATTCAAATGACTTACTGGTGTTGTTATTGCCTATGTCTCCCTGCTAGAATGTAAAGCCTGTGAGTGTGTCTATTTTGTAGAGTCCTAGGTCATGAGCTCAGAGCTTTAAACAAAAGGTTTCTACAATGATGTTTCATAATTACTACTTAAAAAATAAACAAAAGGCTTCTTAGTTAAATACACCCAGGGTTCGGGTGATACCAAGGGAGGAAATCAGTTTTCTTAACTACTGGGGTAGTCAGAATCTTTATTATCAAGCCCTAGCTTGACAAGAAAGATAATTTATTGGTGAGATTCCAAATTTTTTGTAATGGCTTTTATTAGGTGAGCTACTAGAAGGTAGAACTGAGGGTAAAACTGAGAAAGAAAAGGGCACTGGTTGAATCCCTAAAAAGAACACAGTCAGTTATGTGTTAGTGGACTTGTCACTGAAATCCTTATAGCTCATACAAATGACTGTGCAAAATATAATCCTGGAGATTTCTTCCCGTCAAACTTAACCAAACATTTTACAAAGTAAGAGAGAGTCTAAAATGATTCCTTTTTTAATCCCTGATTAAGAGTTTTCCTAAAGTAGAGCCTCATTTATAAGGCCAATCACTGGACTGGGAAATAATGCCTGTGTCCTAAAATATATAAACACATAAAGTATGGTAGTTTGGAGTGTCTAGAAGTCTGTCTCTCTGTACTTCCTGGATCAGAGATGTTTCTGGTATCATTTTATTTGGAGAAAGTTATTCATTCCAGGCTATCCTGCCATCACTTGATTATCCAAACTCTCAACATTCTCCTTATTTATCTTATTTTTTTATTCCGTCACTCTTAGTTCTGAAGTTAGAATTCTCTGATGAAAATCAATTCCGGTAGAGATAGCCATACAACGAATCGCCCCAAATGAGACTGACTCTTAGGCTTATCACTGTACTCAGTGATACGTGTAAAGAAAGGGATGAGCCATGATTCTTGTTACCCAGACACCTATGATCCATTGGAAGAGAAGGCCACCCCCAAGTTTACAAGACAAACAACATGTGAACCAGAAAAACAGATGCTTAGTACTCAGAACTCAGGAGGAGAATAAGATACTTAATCATCTTTGTCCCATTGGTGGCAAAGTTCTGGTAGGCTGTGAAAAGTTTTTGTCTTCGAATGTTTACAACAGATCACTACCTTCGTTCAACCAGGGAAGGAAAACAATGGTGCCTGTATTATGTTTCACCAAGGCTGATAGACATAAATTGAGATTTCCATACATGCTAGATTGGAAGCAGTAGTCCCAAGGCTTCATTCTTCTTTCAGCCAAGATAACCAGCAACTCTGGAAAAATTAGTGAGTCCCATGGGTAAAAGGAGCTAAATAACTGGTTATTTGGCTCATGTAATTTTTAGCTCTCACAATAGAATAATCCAATCTATTTTATGGTCAAGAGGTAGGACAATACCCAATATGTATCTGACTAGGAAATACTAAACACAATCCGAGTGTGGAGCTCAATAGATGGAGCATATCAATTGACAGCTCAGAATAGATCATAAGTCAGATCAAGACATCTCAGCATTTTGATTTTTTAAATATATGCCGTTTCTTACTGAGGATGGGTGTCCCTTGTTCTTTCTTGTTGACTTGTCTGTGATTCCCAACCTACTCCCCATGATTCCTTAAGTTTTAGTAACAGGAATCTCTGCAAAGAAAACACAAACTTCAAAAAGTTGAAGCACTAAGGGTTTTGTTCTGGTCATAATCCTGATATGATTTTCCTGATATGATTTACGATTTGTTCTGTAGCATTATAGACTTGTAGAAATGAATTTAGAACACAATATGGAAGAACCTGGAATCCCTTGGCAGTAAGCCATTTGATGGTACAGTGTGGTGGCTAAGAAATGGCCCATTTCAACTTATTTCTCATCCCAGTCCCCTCATGAAGGGCTTTTGCAAATGTTGAATCCTTAACTAAGCCAATAGTTGATCTTATCCTATGGTCCACTTATAATAAATAATGGCAAGAAGTCCCCACCTGAAAATAATTTTAACAGTATGCAAACGGAGCACTGTTTTTCTTTACCTAAAGGGAAACAGAGAAGTGTGAGTCACCCCCAGAGTCCCACTCTTTCCCTAGCTTTGGGGGGAAGTTAATGTTTTACAGAAGTTGGAGGGCTGGATTGATTTGTGTAGGTGTTGGTTTTGCTTTGATGTGCAACAGGCAGATGCAGTTGCTGTTGGGGAAGACAAGGCAGCCTCATCTGTCTCTTAGGGAGCCTTGGAATTCATTTCACAACTCATTCATTAGAAAACCAAGCCTATCTCAAAGAGAAGCCAATGACAGTGTACCAGGGCCCTGTAGTGCGGAGGAGAGCAGAGCAGCACTGTATCCCTGGAGGCAGATAAAACTCAACCTCTGAACCTCAAAGAAAGCTTTTGTGCTTGGAGGGAACAAATTTATGACAGTTGGTGAACCAAAGAAGCCGTGGGCAATTGAAGGAACAAGGTTAACTGAACATTGTCTTTTGTTGGTGGGGCTGGATTTGTTCTTTTTGTTCGGCTGTATTTGAAGTGATTCTAAAAGGATGGTAGTCACTAGCTCAATCACATATTTTAAAATAATATTCGGCATATTCTAAAAAGCACATTGGAAATGTCATGCCCATATGTATGAGTGCCAGGATGGAACTGGAGGGGGGAACTATAGAGACGTGGTGGTGGTACCTGCTCCTAGCTGGAGCTGAGGTCAGTAGTTGAAGCTCCCTGCTGATCCTTTGAAAGCCCAGGACACCATCCATAGTGGAGATCACACTTCAGCCTCTACCTGGAGACACCAAGGAGATTTACAAACCAGTGATAAGCATGGCCCGCCTATGTGAATACTGAGACTATTTCCCAGAAACAGAATAACACACACACACACACACACACACACACACACACACACACACACACACTCTCTCTCTCTTTCTCTCTCTCTGATTAGAAACCAGGGTAAGGTCTGTTTGGATGAGCAATTTCTTACATTCTTGTTTTATTTTCCTAGTTGTGGGGATTGAACTCAGACCTTGGTAACTGTCCCTGAGCTCTTTGCTCAAAGCTGGCTCTCCACCACTTTGAGCCAAAATGCCACTTCCCACTTTCTGGTGGCTAATTAGAAATAAGAGTCTCATGGACTTTCCTGCCCAGGCTTGCTTTGAACAGTGATCCTCAGATTTCAGCCTCCTAAGTAGCTAGGATTGTAAATGTGAGCCATCAGTTCCTGATTATATGTCTGTCATTCAAAGAACAACCAAGTAAAGAGTGGTTATGTTCTTTACTGAGAGAGTGTCAACTGAGAAATAACTTGGAACATCTGGGCTGGGGTGTGTGGCTCAAGTGAAAGAGTGCCTGCTTAGCAATTGTGAGGCCCTGAGCTCAAACCCAAGTACCACCAAAAATGAAAGAGAAGAGAGAGAAGAGAGAGAGAGAGAGGGGGGGGGAAGAGGAGGGAAGTGAGGATTTCTGGGAGAGCAGAGAAAGAGAGGGAGAGACAAAGAGAGACAGAGAGACAGAGATTTGGAGTATCTAAAAAACAACAGTGGAATAAGAAAGAGACAAGTGGAAAGCTCATATGAAAAACTAATGAATTGATATTCCTTTATCTTCACCTGGGTCCCCTGAATTCCTGCCTGTTTGTGTAAATGATGGCTACTGTAATGCTAGCCTTGCCTCACTTAAGCCTCGATTTTCATCTAGATCGAACATTTTCTAATAGCTCCTCAGTATTGAAAGCCTAGACACAACTCAGCCACCCCTAGAAACTCACATTCCACTGCTACCGGGCTAAACATTTCTTCTGATAAACAGGATAGTATGTTAGAATGACAAACCCAAAGCTCCAAATCCACTTGACTTTTTTTTTTTCTTTTCAACATGTGGGAGTAATGAAAAGCCTCCCCAAAATGCAGGAATGGAAGTGTGTGAACTATGCACACCAAATAAATACCCAGGGTAAAATTTTTATTTCTGGCAAAATGCAAAGATGTCAAGCCTGAGGCCAGAATTTTTATTGCCATCAGAACAAGACTGTGGAGTTCAGATGAGCAGGTGCTTGCACGGGGTGATGGGAATAATGCCAATTTTGCTAATTACAAACCTGGTCACCACTTTGTCCCCGTGGTAAATCTTAGTTTGGAGGTGACCAGTGTCACTGAGAGAGCTCTTGTTCTTGGAGGGAACTGAACAGTTATGACTTGGGAACAGGAAATGATGGAATATTCAGGACTTTAGGTTTAGTAAAAGTTCAGGTTTCCAGTAGTCCAGGCAAAGGAAGCGACTGAACATTCATGAAGTTAAAGGTTTTAGGTCTATCAAGTCTCATCTTAAAAGGAGAAACACCCCCCCACCCCCGTCCCAAGTACTGATACTTCATAGTCATAGACATCCACGTTAGCGAATCTGCAAAGTTAGTCCAGAAACTCTGCAGAAAGTTGAGAATCAAGGACTTTTAAGAAAACTCAGAATGTAGCATCAAAGACAGCATTGTCTGGATACGAAATTGCCCCACCAGATGCTTGACTTTTTTTTCTGTCTTCTTTTGTGAAATTTTCCAGACCTACTGTTCATGCCGATAGCATGACTTAGGGTAAAGAACATCTGACTTGGAGTTTGCACGATTTGGATATTTACTATCCTTTTGGAGCATTTATTCTATGGCACTTTATATACATTCTCTATAATCTTTATAGCCACGTTTCATGCCAGGGGTAGTTCTATATTTTTATTATAAAGGCATGAAAATGGAGTCTCAGAGAGGTTAAGTAACTTGTCCAAAAACATATAGTTAGTATATGGTATTTGAACACATCAATAACCAGAGAAACCTTAAATTGTAAAAGATGAATTATAAAATGGGGTTTGCTCTGAGGATTAAATGAAACTCGGCATATGAAGCATTACAAAGGCAACCGAGCTCAGTCCAGATGTTCCTCTTTCTTTCCAAGCTCCTCTTGGCTGCATTTGTGCTAGATTCCATCTTGTACCAAAGGGACTTAGCCTGCCTTTTTGAGAGTAGGGACTGGTGGAGGTTCTGATTGACTGGACAGTGAATAAGATTGATGAGAAAGCTAAATCTTCATTGTTCAATGCTTTTTATTCATTAGTTTTAGCTGGGCATTCAGCACTTAGAACAGGTTTAGTCTGAATTGAGACATGGTGATCTTTAAGTCATTCACTGGATTTTGAAGACTTGATCACAAAGAAAAGAGAAGGAAAAAAATGAAATAACTCAGTATTAAAGATAATCATCATTCCATATTAAAATATACTATTTTAGATATATTTGTTAAATAATATATTTAAAAATCAACTTTAGCTTTTGCCTTCATATTTTTAATTAAAAATTATGTGCATTGCTTATATCTGTTGATTGCACTGTATTTCTGTTGTCCATTGTTGGCCCAGAAGATAAGTGACTCATTTCCCTTCCCACAACACCTACTTTTGTTTCCTTTCCTCCCATCTCCTCTCCTTCCTCTCTTTTCCTCCCCTTCCTTCTCATCCCCTCCCTTCTCCTCCCTTTTCTTCCCTCCCTCCTTCCATCTCTTTCTCTCTCCCTCCATTCCTCCTGCCTTCCCCCTCCCTCTCCCTCTCTCTTCTGTTTTTTCTTTCTTTCTCCTTCCTTTATTCCTTCATTCCTTCTTTCCTTCTCTCTTTCTTTGCCTTCCTTCCTTCCTTCCTTTCTCTCTCTCTTTCCTTCCTCCCTCCCTCCCTCTCTCTCCCTCTCCCTCCCTCTCTCTCCCTTTCTTTTCCCTTCCTTCCTTTCCTTCTTTCTTTCTTTTTTCTTTCTTTCTTTCTCTTTCTCTCTTTCTTTCTCTCTCTCCCTTCCTTCCTTCCCTTCCTCTCCTTCCTTCCTTCCTTCCTTCCTTCCTTCCTTCCTTCCTTCCTTCCTTCCTTCCTTCCTTCCTTCCTTCTTTCTTTCTTTCTTTCTTTCTTTCTTTCTTTCTTTCTTTCTTTCTTTCTTTCTTTCTTTCTTTCTTTCTTTCTTTCTTTCTTTCTTTCTCTTCTTTCTTTCTTTCTTTCTTTCTTTCTCTTTCTTTCCTGGTCAGTGCTAGGGTTGTATTAGTCAGTTTTATCTTTGTGATCAAATAACCCGACAGAAACAAACTTAAAAATAGGAGAGATTTATTCTGACTCAGATTCAGTGCATGCAATCCATGACCACAGTAGGAATCAGTGCTGGACAAACTACCACTGAACTACATGCTCAATCCTAATACCTATTTTTGTTTGTTTGTTGAGATAGGGTCACATCATGTAGGCCAGGCTGGCTCATATTCTCATTCTTCCTGTCTCAGACTCCAAAATGCTAGGATTACAGGTATACCCAAACATATGCAGCTTCTCAGATACTACTTTTTAAGACTATGTTAGCATAATTGAACTCTGATGACTTTTGGATGAAGTCATTCATATTTCCTAGAAATAAACCAATATATTCCCGTCTGGCCCCAGACATTGAATAACAGTCTAATTACCATTGTAAGTGTCAATTTTTCTTAGGTTTCAAGCTGTCCTGGAGGACTTAGTAAAATCTAGATAGGAAGGGACAAGAACCTGAGAGGCACTGGGGGGGGGGGGCTGATTTATAGGATAGGTGGAAGATGGAATATATGATCGGAACAAGAAGCACCCAACAGAGGAGTATGAGGTTCAGAGAAGAGATGGAATCATCTCTGAATTTTCCCTACAGCCCCACAGCATCATTAGCCTTGAATTTTAAAAAATTTCTTTGTCATTTAGGCATTTTAAATTTTTAAAAATCTATTCACACATGAGTATTTTTACGCATATTCCCAAATACACATACAAACACATGTGCATAGATTTACCAGTAAGAAAAAAGTTAAATATTATTTTTTATCCAGAAGTGTAATGAGGAAGTCTTGTGTTGCAGGTACTCAGTAAATACATTCTAAATATCTGGCTTCCTTACAGCAGTAAATTCTTACAACAGTAAAAGAAGAATGTGATTATTGCTGATGAGAAACTTGCGGTTCAGATAGTTGAAATCTTTGCCCATGCAGGGGTGGTAGGTTTTGGTATGTCAAGGAGTTGAGATTTGCCACTGGCTCAGTGGAAATCTAAGGCCACGTTGTCCTCTAAAGTCAAAAGATGACTAAGTGCACAAATCTAGAATAAAAAAAAACACCTAGATGTGGGAATACCTTTGTGATATTTAATTTCTTCATCTGTATAATGGACATGAGAATATTACTAACTTCATGGAATCGGTATACGTTTTAAAATGTGATGCTACATATTCAGTGTTTATATGGTGATGTTCTGCAACAAGCACTCTATCAATTACAGCAATTATTATTCCATTGAAAAATGTGTATTTCATGTAATCTTCCCTTTGGACCATGCACGTTTGAATCACCTGCCAATTTTGAATCATATCTTTCCTTGGTAGGTTTCCAGTATGCTTGTCTGGTTCTTGCACATAGCAGCTGTCTTGGCCTCTGCCTTCCTTTTTCTTATGCATCCTTGATCTTGGAAAGGTCCAGCCTTATTCTTTAGTAAATCTAGCTTCAAATGCATGGTCTTAGAATATTTGTACAAACCTTCTTCACTCTCCAACTAACTGCTCTAATGAAGAGAAAAATGGTAATTGAAATGAGACTAATTAGATTGTCAATTACCTGCCTCCTCACATAGGTAATTGAAATCTCCCTAATTACAGTGTGTGTGTGTGTGTGTGTGTGTGTGTGTGTGTCTTGATGCTTTGTACTGAGGGATTATTAATGGAAAGCAGCTTTCGATGAAGTAACTGGAAATCTTGAAAAATTATTTAGAGAAAAATGGTTATAAAGTGTTTTTTTTTTTTCCCCCCAAAGCAAAGCTGTGATACTTCCAATCCAGCCATGAAGTCATAAGGTAGGAAAGAAAATCGGTCCAATATTTTGTCTTGACTACAAAGATCAGGTTTCTAAGGCAATAAGAAGATACCAGCCATTCACCTTGACCTTGATTTTTTTCCATTCATTCCCCCTACTGCCCCATTTTTACACAAGTCTCCTTGCATCCATGCAGTCTTCCTTCTTGGAAAGAAAGAGTCAACATCAGCAGGCCCTTAGAGGGTCTCAAGATAAATATAGAAAGTGGTATTTGCAGATGAGGCACAAAAATGTACAAGAAATTAAATATATACATCAAACAAATGACTTCCTTTGAGTGCCCACTAGGAAGAGGTTTTATTGAAGTGGCTTCAAGGGTGAGTAGGAAGGGCAGTTCTGATTCTGGAAAAGGAAGTTATAATGACAAAAACCTTAGGCTGCTCACTGCTAGGAAGGTGGCTCTGAATTTAAGCCAAGTGTGTTCTTAGAAACACAGCCTCTTCTATGCCCATTTCCATTTGTCAACAGAAGACTTTCCTTAGAGAATTGCTTAATGTGATATTAAGGTCACATTGATGAGCACATTGTACTTATAGTAGAATAACTTTTTAAAACTTTATCCAGTATTACCACCTCAGACTTTTTTTTTTTTACCAGCCTCATAATGAACAAGAAATCAGGTGGGGAAAGTAAGAAGACTTCTGTCTGATGTATGGAGAAATGGCCACAGCACAGAGACAGCAACAGTTCTGTCTGAGGTATAGAGAAATGGCCACAGAAAAGAGACAGCAACTTATCCAAATTAAATCAGTTTATTGAATGGAGCCAGACTGGAGCGCTGGTCATTGCCTTCTTAGTTCTCCATAACAAAGTATAGTAGGGATCCTGGTTTTGGTGTAACATCATTGTGCTTATATTAAAATAGTAAAACAGCAATCTAAAATGTGACTACCTCCATTTTCCCCTAAGTAGAGACTATAAGTGGACAGACTGACATTTTGTGATTTGAACGTTCTCCCTTTGAATATGTCCACACTGGGAACGATATGATTCACTGGTGGCCTGATATGATTCCGGCTTTTTACCAGTCATTATTGGGCTGCAGTGTGTTTCTTGGGTGAGAGGAAACTGACTATAAGAAAGAATGGCGAGTCTGAGCTGCAAATTGCAACCTCATCACAGAGTGTTGGGAATTGCTATTTTGCCAGTGTGTGATGGAGGCAAACTTCCTTCTGCAGTTGCCCACCCACCTTGCCCTGCTCCCAAGGCTCTACACAGTGTTCACATTCCAGAGACAATGTGTTCAAGGGGTGAGTCTTAAGGAGAAGCTGTACTATGATTGCTGTGCATTCTAACTAGCACAGCCTCTTGCATGGTGTCATTGCAACCTTGGGCAAGGAGACATTGTGTTCATCTCTCATTGCAACAGCAGAAAGTTGTGTTTTCTTCCCCAAGTTTAATAGGTCATATGGTAAAAATCTTTTTGTTTTTTTGTATGTATATCAGTACTGGATATTGAACTTGGCCTGGGAGTTATTCTTCAGCTTTTTTGCTTACAACAGGTACTCTTACCACTAGAGCCACAACTCTGCTTCCAGAGTTTTGGTGGTTACATGGAGATAAATGTCTCATAGACATTTCTACCTGGGCTGATTTTGAACTGTGATCCTCAGACCTTAGCCTCTTGAGTAGCTAGGATTACAAGTATGAGCCACCAGCCCCTGTCAGGAAAATCAGTTTAATAGGTTTTGATCAGCACAGGTTATAATTGCTTATTGTAAGTTCACTTCAAAAATTTTGAAAAATCCCCTCACTTGTAGATTTGTTTAAATTAAATACACTTGTTAAGGCATATCTAAATCTGCTTTGTGGTTTCCATGACCCTATTCCAAAGCATGATAAAGAATCTCAAGTTTCTTAATCTTCTTGGTCATGACTCAGTCAATGAGGTGAGAAAATGTAGCTAATAATTTTCCTTCCTCCATCTGTTCACTCTCTCTGCATTATGAAGGCCCAATTAAGCCCATTTCTATATAGTTAGGTGAGAGAGAAAAGAGAGAGACACATAGACACAGACACAGATAGAGACAGAGACAGACACAGAGACAGAGTGAACCGAGACTCAGAAATAAAATGTGTATACATGCAATTACTTGGAGGCTGTGTGTTGCAGATAGGAAAGAGGAGGCATAATGACATGAAAAAATTTATTGAAGCTTTCTACAGTTCATGTAGTGAGAACTCAAGTTGAACAAAGGGAAATCCCAAAATAGAACCGCAAACATATGTTTTCATATGCTAACATTGGTCTTTATAAAAAATAATGATTTCTTTTTGTATGTGTGACGGATGGTTTTGGATGTGTGAAGGATGGTTTTAGGCAGCACCAGAAGACTGGTGACATAGCTGAACTGTGACGTGCCAGAATGTGATGAAGATTTTAAATCCATCAGTTTTGTCTCCCTCAATACCATCTTCTCCTGCAGGCCCAAGTCTTCTGAAGCATGTGTTGCACTTTTCCTAGATCCTGGCTCTATTTGTTGCTGGTATGTCATTTATGAAACTCTCCTTTTGTTCTGGAGATACCACAAAGAGGAACTCCACAATGTTCCTTTTCAGAAACTTACAGTCTCAAGTATCAGTTCACTTTTAGTAACCCATGGCATGCTCATGACGGGGCTGGTAAGTAGCTCGACAGCTACTCCCAAAGTCCTAATTCTCCCTCTTCAACAATAGAGGTTTTTATTATTATTATTATTATTATTATTATTATTATTATTATTATTATTATTTTACTCCTCCAGTCGTCAGGGGTGATCATGTGATGTTGTTCTGTCCAATGAGCTGTAAGAAAAACTCATTAAGAGGTTAGACTATTTGCATATCTTCAGAAAAGGAATAAACATGGTGGTGATCTTCTCCTTTCCTTTCTGTATTGAACAAGTATAGACACTTGGCTCAAGATTAACCATCATGAAACCACCAAGTGATAAGCAAGAAGGAAAACGATTCAAGAGCCTCAGAAAGATTCAGGGTCTCTGCACGGATACGTTGTCCATCACATTTAGTGCTGTTTTCCTTTCCTCTTCTTCCCTTGGAGAAGCCCAAACTGCCTATTTTAAGCAGGTGAAGAACAATCCTGGGATTGTGTGGGTGGCCTGGGCTTTGGGGCAAAAGCACCTATTAATTTTCATTAATTTAGCCTAAAGAAAAAATTTCAAAGGTTTTTCTTTCCAATTTATGAGCCTTTTCCCTCCCACGTACTCCTTCATGTGGTGCCTTAGAAGGAACACATGCTTTGTTAGGAGAATGCTTTCATGCCTGGATCTAGATCTGCTGTTAACTCACATGCAAACTTGAGCAGCGCACCTCAGTTTCATGGAAACAGTTGCGACTCACCGTGTGCCAGTCCTTCTTGCAAGATGAGCTGTGTTTTCTGCAATGGAGAAAGGTGTGGAAGTCACACAAACAAAAGCCATTTTCTCCTGTGCAAACTGAAAATCCTGGATTGGTGAATCACAAAAACTCATTTAGCTTTAGCATGTTGTACTGTATTTACTTCTCTTACCTCTTGGGACTTTGAAAGAATATTTTTTTCTGAGAGCTATCAACCATAAATGGAAAAAGAGGTAGAAGAATCCATGTAGTGTTGCTGAACAGAACAGTAATAATCTTTGCATCATTTTTCTTGGAGTTAAGATTTTATTGTAGTTGAATGAGACACCCACAATTGCATTCTATTCCACAAATAAAACTTTAATAAATATTACAATAGTATAAAAATATTATAATAGTCTGTTGCTGTATTCCACAAGGGAAAATCCTTTGAATATGAATAGTTTATAAGCTTGAAAGGATCCTTTTGAGTTAAGTCTATGAAAGCTTCAGAACTTTCTTCATTCTGTCTCTGGTTAATGCAGTACCCAATAAATTATTTAAGTGGATCAGGAGAGGGGACTAGAGTATATTTCCAGAAAAGCAATCCCTTGTCCTATGTCAGATCCTTCATGCATAGAGTCAAACATAGTACATACTGGGTACTTGGTAAATACCTAAATCAATGGGTGACTTCAGTGATAACCTTTTGTTATCACCTGTTTATACCATAAGCAGATGTTACTGTTCCAGGTGGCAATTACAGGTCTGTATAGCTTTATTTTTTTTTGGTTTTAGTTTTAGTGGAAGGACCTTACTGTGTAGCTCCTGTAGCTATGAACTTATAACTTTCCTTCTTTAGCCTCTTGGGTGCTGGGATTACAGGTATGCACCACCACATCCATCAGTGCTAGTTACTTTTGTGATGCTGTGATACAGTACCTGAGAGAACAGTTTAGGAGAGGAATGATTTATTTTGGTCCAGTGTCAGAAATTTCTGGGCCCGAATGAGACAATGCCTCATGTGGGGGAAACATGGCAGAGGCTACTCAACTCATGGCAGACAAGAGAGGGGAAAAAGAAGGAAGAGGGAGAGGAAGGACAGGAAAGGACCAGGTATAACGTTCAAAGGCGTTTGTGAATTGATCTACTTCCTCCTAGAACTACCTACCAAGGTTTTGGCCACTTTCAACATGGCACCGCGAGCTGGGAATCAAACATTGAGCAGATGAGCAGATGAGCAACTGGGGACATTTCATTGTCAAACCATAACTAAATCCAAACAAAATTTTACCTTCATAATGTTAGTTAATTAGGATGAGCTTCCCTCTGCTTTCTAAATAATTCATTGGAGACATCTTCTTCCCCAGGCCTTTGGCCTGTAGATCAGCAAATTTGGCTTCAGTACAATTAGACAGAATCAGCTTTGCTCAAAGCTCAAAAGAATCAATCTAAAGATAGCCCATTTTGTCCCCAAATCCCATAACACGTTTCTTATCAACTACAAGTTGGATTTTAAGTTTAAGTGTGCAGATGCAACCTGGCTTATTGGCTGACCCCTGGTTTAGTCAGGTAGTTTTACACATGAACTTTGTGTGAACCTTGATAGACAAAAGAATGATGAGCTACTGGGTGAGGGTTAAGAAAGTGACCTTACCTGGGTTACCATGAGGTCCCTCAGGGACACTGGAGAAGGCTCTGCTCTACATTGCCTAATGAAGTCCAATAAAGGAGAGAATTAGTCCTGGTGTTGTGTCAGCACAGCCATAAATTCTCATGCAATAATAAAATAATAGGATGTTATTAATTCAACCATTCTGGTTGCTCCTGAAATGATATTGGAGCAATATCATCGATTCATATTTTCAAGTGCTAATACATTATTTTCTAGAACTATTAACTGCTTTAAAACCAGTGTGCCATAATAGAGTTGGAAGAGATGGTGAAATATTTCAACCAAATCTGGCAATTAACTTAATTTAAAGCTACCCTGCACATTTTAGAAACAAGAATTATGTTTTCAAGTAACTTAGAGGAAGAAAAATTAAATGGGATAATGGGTATTTTTATACTTCCCTTCTCAGTCAGTCTTACACACAGGTGAAAGTTGGGTCACTTCTTTTTAGTAAAAAAAAATCTCTAATAGACATTTTAAATATTAATCTTCCATATATTTTGTACACCATTAAATCAAAAAGAGCAAAAAAATGTGTAAATGTTTTATCAAATCTCTACTATGGGCCAATTTTTGTGCCAACAACTTTCAAATATTCGTTGAAACATGATATATTCAGGGTAGGGAACTTTTTGTCTTCTAAGGGCCATGTGGGTATTTATAACATCATTTGCAGGCCATAGAAAATTATTAATACAGGCAGATGGCTCTGAGCAGCTGATCAAAAGCAGAGAGAAGCGTATGTGTCTGTCCAGTCATGTACCAAATAAAATTTGCAGGATTTATTTGGCTCACAGGATGCTCATTCCTTGGCCCTGAATTGAAATAGGTCTGTGAATTATAAGAATTTGGGGAGTTTTACCCTGAAGTAAACTCTCTAGCTTACCAAGTAAAAATATTGATTGATGGTGCTATCGGCAAAATCGAACAAACTCTAACACAAAGTCCTTGCCATTCAAAAAGGTAACTGAAGGGAACATAGCGAAAATGTGAGACACATTACAGTTTTATATCAGCAGTTGTTTGTAGTGTTTGATGTGATATCTTTCTTCAATTTAGATAACTATTCATTTCAAACCTATTTTGGTGTTCACAGTTTTTTTTTCTTTTCTTAAAGAACTTTTATTTTATCATTATAGAAATGCTAGGATCTATTGTTTTGTTTAGTTTTGTTTCTCTTGTATTCCCTTCCTGTGGTTGCACCCCTGCTACCACTATATCTCATCCGAATACCCTGGATACTGTTTATATGGGTATTAGAACTGGGGAAAGGAGAGGGAATACCAAAATTAAGAGAAAAGGACAGAAGACAAACCATTCCAAAAGCAATACTTACAAAACCATTTGATGTAAAACTGTACAACTCGGGGGGAGAGGACAAGGAGGGAGGGCGGGGGGGGGAAATGAGGGAGGAGGTAACAAGTTGAACCAGAAATGTATTCACTTCCTTACATATGAATCTGTAAGCTCTTGGTACCACACTTTGACAATAAAGAAAAAAGTTTAAAAAAAAATGATAGGATCTTCAAAGCTTATATGTTCAAATGGGAAGAGTGAAAACAATCTCAACTACTAAATGCCTGGAGCTGAAAAGATAACTTTGAAAGACACTGAGCCAGGCAAATGCAAGGGCTCCATGTTCAAATTTTGTTCAGAATTTCAAGATGGCAGAGTACTAAGCGATGTTTGAGGTCTTTCCTTGCCCAGGGATACTATGCTCATAAATCTATCCCAATAGAAAGTGTGAATGGTAACACTCTGTGTCTCTTTTTCCTATCTTAACAACCACTTGAGTGGCTGATCACTTAAGCACTCTTGTCTCTACCAACTGATATACCTAGTTCAGGTCTGTCTTCATGATTTTATCCCCTAGCTCTATTTGCATTTAATCTCTGTGTCCTGCTGTGTCTCACATTCAAATTCTGAGAGAGCAGAGGGACTTAAATGACTATTTATCAAGGATGAAGCCCTTAACTGGGTGGAATTTTCAGGTATACCTGGCTCATGAGTCACTAGATAACTTATAAATGACTCTATTGGGTCAAGTGACAATCTTTGTCTCATCAACTTGTGACAAGAGTTATGGTGTCATATAAGGAAATCCGTGGTGACTTATTTGCCTCTACCTCCTCCTTCGCAGCTCTGGCCTTGGTTGTAACAGAAAGCTTCTCAGATGGGTGGGCTGACATTGGGCTTAATAGACAGTCTAATGTAGCACGGATAAGGTCCATTGCTGTCTTCCTGGAAAAATGTTTAAGCATATCACATAGGCAGCACTGATCTTGATGTTTGCAAGTTAAACATGATTGTGTTCCCAAATGGGGATGATTTGAACATTGGAAAAAGAGAATGGGAGAGTGCTCTCTCTCTCTGAGACGCTCACCAGGTTTCCTTATCAGATTTCAGCCTTTTGCAAAAGTGCTTTCAAGTGGGCTGTAATTGCTTGCCTGAGTCCACTTGGTAGCCTCATAAATCTTCACTAGCACAGGAAAGTAAATTGTGTTGTGTTTGAGAATTCCTTGGAAATACATTGCTGTCAAATAGCGAGGATTCCTGCAAGAGGAGAGACTATGTGCTCAAGGTGAAAGTCACCGTTATGAGCTTGGGTGACAGGAGATGGCTGTTAAGGCAACACTGCAGCCGAGGAGGAACATTGGAGCAGCTGTCCTTTCTGTGTCCAGCAGCGGGGGGGGGGGGGGTGGGGGGGGGTGGGGGGTGGGGGGGGTGGGGGGAGAGACACTCAGCAGGCTGGCTTGTGGGCCAGCTGTGGCTAACACATCCTCAGGGACCTGCAGGTTGTTGACCTAGTGCCTGTTCTAGAGGTTGTTGCATTCTTTCTTAGCGCGGATGAGGTGAGAGCCTTCTATGTACCATTGCCTTGAAACAGCCGAATGTCTATAACACCTGGGGTTTTACAAATAGACTTTAAAAATTACATTTCAATCAGGGCTATATAATGAAGTGGTTTTAAATCTAAGATATTGGTTCCAACCCACCCCTATGAATTTATGTGTGACCATTCTGGATGCTGTTGTTTGTTTCTTTTTGTGCTAGTACTGGGACTTGAATTCAGGGCCTCATATTTCCACTTGGCTTTTACTCTCAGGGGTTATGTTCTACCACTTGACCCACAACTCCACTTCTGGTCTCAGTTTTCTCATCTACAAAGTGACAATAATCATATTTTCTGTAAGTATCTGAGAGATGAAATACAAAGATGGGCTGGTAAGCATGGTGCATGGGGCTTTGGAAATATTCAATAAATCCTGACTATTTAAGCCTACACATAATTGTAGATCGTATAGAATTAAGGATGGAGTTCCTTGCACATACATCTGTAAGCACATTCACGCAAAAGCACAAGTAAATTACATTAAGGCTTAATGCACTATTGGAAAGGGGATACTTTACTCTAAGGTTTCTTTTGAAATCTGCTCTTGAACGATGAGCGGAGCATACAGAAACATGTGTTAAAAATTAAGCAAGAATCCCAAATGAAAGATCTGTAACGGGAGGCACGGTTATATATAGAAGGACTTCAGATTTGACAAACAGCCCAAAGGTAAATCTAATTTATTTCAGGGAAAGAAGGTTCAGAAGCTGAAGAGGTCAACTCCCTGTATTCCCTCTGCACACAGAGGTAAACTGCCCAGCAGATAAAAAATAAAAAAAAACCACTTCTCCATTTCTCAGGTAAAAACTATGCCAACTCAATGATCTATCAGGCAACTGTGAGAACAGAAGTGAGGTATCGTGTCTTCTCTCTGGTTTATAACTACAGCCTTCTCGGTTGTCAGTTCCTACAGTGCAGTGGGCTGGGTATGTTTCACCCTCTTGAGGTAGATACTTTATATATCACTATGCATGGATTAGCATTTAATAAGTGTTTGTGAAGATGAGCAATGATGCGGCCAGTGCCCTCGGTAATTTAGAGCAGGCTGTATCGCTGGTAAGAGGTTGTTTTCTTTCCTATGAGAATCCCTCCTCTGCTTGACTTTTCCTGTTGATTGTCAGCTCCCTTGGGCAGGAGACTTGTTTGTCTGTGTGTTTATTAAGAAGCATGGAGCAAATTGCAACAAACTACACAGTGATAACAGTGAGTAAAAATTTCATGAGATGCTATCAAATGATTCATTAAAAGAAAGATTCAGGATATTACCACCAACTGCTACATTAACTAGTCATGTCATAACACCATCAGAATGCTAATTAGGTTGTCTGGCATGATTTGTTATTAAAAAATAGACCCGAGTTTCCTGTAGTTCCAAAGTTGGGTAGTCTTCCCACTCAAATATCTGGTATGGGATTTATTGGATGCTGCTCAGTCCCCATTATTTGGAGATCAACTGAGCCTTTGTGAATTCTACTTCCACCTTGTGAGCCCCTTGATCACTCTAAAATTCCGGACAGGACTCCACGTCTACAGAATAGTGAATTTAGATGTCAATCATATAGGATAAAGAAGGTGTTAAGAAGATGCCAGAAGGAAGAGATTGTCCATGTTGTCCTATCTCGGAATCCAGCTAGGCCTGACTGGCTCCTTACTTGCAGCTGTGTAAAACAGGTGGGAAGGACTAAGACCTACAGTTCCACTCACCCTCTGGCATTAACTACACGCTGGCAGGGGAATAATCAGGGCAGGCTTACACAGAAGACACTATGTCAAAGTCCAAGTTTGCTTACTTGGGGCCAGAGGTTTCAGAAACAATTAATGATGTGCAAAATTCAAGATGAAGAATGTGCAAATAAGCAAGGGCCACCTGATAGTGGGGAATCTGGCCCGCATTATGAAGAGAAATAGAAACAGCCTCAGAAAGGTCATTAATAGGTAGCAACGCTTTGGACTAAGATTAAAAGTGGGGCTCCAGTTCTTGAGAGAAAGTGCAAGGAAAACAAGGCAGGATGCCCACCTCGGAAGGGATGAGGAACTTACCATTTTGCTTAAGTGGTTATTCATTCAGAAGAACAGTCAAAATCAGAAGCTAGTGGTCAGTATTTGGGCCCCATTGTGAACTGATAATGGGAAAGAAAATAAGAGACCACTTCTCAGATCTAGAATACCATGTCATGCTGAACTGACATGAAGAAAATGACATGCTGAGCCATAAAAACATTGATATCAGCAGGGCCAAAATCTATGTTTTGGTTTCAGAACTGGGAAGAAGGCTGAACTTGTGGACAGGACTCTGTGGTCTTGCTGGGAAAAGGAGAGATAGAGCTGGCAAGAACCACAGTCAGCCTTGACTCTTGTCTCCATATCTCCAGAACCACAGAAATGGCACTAGTGGTAGAAGGCAGAGACAGTAAAACATAAACAGTAAGAACATGTTTTAGAATTAGATTGGTTGTTTTGGTACCTAATTATGATCCTTATTCATCATAAATATTATAGGTTAAGTACGAGTAGAAGATACTCATCTGAATTTTAATTTCAGATGAACAATAAAAAGGTTTTGGCATAGCTATGTCTCAAAAACTGGACATATTTTTAGTTAAAAAATTATTGAGCACATGCTTATAAATCTAGCTGCTTTGCAGGTTTGGGAAGTAGGAGGTGAAGTTTGAGACTACCACGCATAAGCATGAGACCCTATTGAGAGTCTGTCTATTCAACTACAAGCTAAAGGACTTGGGTCAAAGTGGTAGCATGTTTTCTCAGCAAGCAGGAAGTCCTGGGTTTAATCACTGCTGCATATATATTTGAGGCGACATTCAGACACAGATAATTGCACAATAATATGCAATTTATTGAGGTTCCCATCTGGGTATCTATATTTTCTCTAGCAACCTTACTTTGCTAGGTTTAGATACTAAAATTTGGGAAAATTTTATAATACCTCTAATTCCACATTGAGAGAAGAAGAAGAATTTGCATGATAGGCATTGTTTTGTGAACTGAATGAGTCAATAAATGCAAACTACTTAAGACAGTGTCTGGTACAGACTAAGTACTCAAACATGGTTACTTTCTATTCCTCCTTCTCCCCCCTCCTGCCCTTCCTCCTCCCTCTCCTCTTCTTTTTCCTCTTTCTTCTTTTTTCCCCTCCTCCTCTCTTCTTCCTCCTCCTTCTTCTTGGTTATGGTATAGTTTCTATCAGAACTACTGCTATTAGTATATCTCAGTTACTCTGAGATATTGGAGATTCATAGGATTGGTATTATTTCATTAAATAATAAAGGATTTCAGCAAAATTTAGAAATATTCTGTTCATTTATTGATTCTCCATTTCTTTCAAAAATTTGAATTCTAGTCTTATCATGAAAGCACAGATTAAGTCAAAGATAAATTTCTGTGAGCAAAATGATATGTATCAAGAAGGTAATAATGAATGCCAGGAAATGGTGGCTCACATGTGTAATCCTAGCTACGGAGGAAGCTGAGATCTGAGGATCAAGGTTCAAAGCCAGCCAGTCTGTAAGAGTCTTAGCTATCAATTAAGAAAAGCAGTGCAGTGGCTTAAGAGGTAAAGTACTAGCTTTGAGCTAAAAAAACACAGGGATAGTACCCAGGTCCTGAATTCAAGACCAGCAAAAAAGAAAAAGAGATATGGTTAGGGATGTAGGTGTGTCAAGTTGAAGATGAAGTTGAGTTCTGATCTTTCAGATTGCCCTGGAAGAACTAAGAAACAATAGGACGCTTTAGGGGTCAATTTAGTGTTCATTTGCTATATTCAACCTCCTTTCTTTCCACTATTTCACAATTTGATTGTCCATTGTATTCTATCATTTCACAACATGCTCCAGAGAAAGACTCTTAAATCATACTGTCAACTCAAATCAGTGCGTAACTTTGAAGAATATTTCCACTTAAACTCATTGGAGAACAAAAGTGCAGACTTGTCTGTTTGGATTTCTGGTGTCAATGCTTTGTGAAAAAGAGAGAACATTTTGTATTAGCTGTCAAGTGGATGGTGAGATCCACCAGCCAGCTCAGGGGCCCTTGACCTTGGATGCCCATCAGAATCACTGGGAAAATCCCAGGCTGCAACGCAGACCAGACTCTTCACACTTTGAGGGTATGACACAAGGCTAAGTCTTTCTAAAGATCTCCAGATTATCCCCTGGGACAGTCAGGATGGAGCGAGGAAAAGATGCTCCACAGCAAACCATTTCTATGGTAGGAAAGACTTGTGTGACAACAGCTACCACGAAGCCTTAGGAAATGATACGGACTGTACAATGTTAATTCTTCTTATGTACTTGCCGCATGTGCCCATACAATATCGAGGTCTAAGTGTCATTTTAATACACATTTCATGAAAAGGTGAAGCAGAAAATTGTAAGTAATACAAATGGGCATCAAATGTACCAGAGGCATGACTCACAAACCAGATATTTACCAAGGGGCTACCTGTCCTTTAGGGAAATAGACTCAGCGTCCTCCACCAGCTGGAGAGTCTGATATGTCAGTGCCTAGTGGCTGCGTCCTGTTTGGCCATGGAGTCAGGTCTATGCATTTCAAATGTGCTGGGAGAGCCCTGAAGCCAGGCTTCACAGTAGCATTTGTAATTCTTCATGGTGCTTCGGCCCCTCCCACTGGACACCAATCAGCCAGAGGAAAACAGCAGATACACTTATTTGGACCTTGTTGGACAAACCTGTCTGAAGATAGACGTGCAGGTGGTGTACCAAAGCTCTCTCTGCTTGTAATTAAATAAGGCCTTGCCTGACAGGTTCAGCCAGTCAGGCAGGACTTGCTTGTGCCTGTGTCAATGACAAAGCTTGAATAAAAATTAGGAGCGAAATTGAGGATCCACAGACTATTTTACCCTCTCTCCAAGCATTAGTAAGCTATTTTTTTTTTAAACCAGGAAAGTCCTCTTTAGTCAAGCAGAATGCAAAAACACCATTTTTTATCATTAGGTCATGCATGGGAAAAAAATTGCCAGACAGATCCAGAAAGCTTGTTAAAATCTTGACATTCCAACCAAGATGAATGTTGGTATGTATGTATCTGCACTTCCATTTGCTCAGCATCCATCCATTCATTCATTTACCTCCTCATTAATTTGATCACACAATCTATATTCATGAAGTGGTAGCTTTGCATCAGGTACTGTTCTGGATTCTGGATATTCACCAGTGAGAAAGACAAAAACGGCTTTGTGCTTATAGTCCTTGTATAACGACCCTAGGTAGTAAACAAATAAATTATATGTTTTGCCCATATAATTATCCATTATGATAGCGGCTATTAAGAAGAGATTAAAATTTTGATGGAGAGAGGGGTGAGAGGTGCGGCTACCTCTGGAAAAGTTTCTCTGGGAAAGTTGTGTTTGGAATAAGATATAATTTCCTAACTCAAGTGTTTTTGCATCATACTTTCTCAAATGTTTTACTAAACATTTCCCCCTCTCCTTTTTAAATCAAGAATGCCAATGACATATGTTTTCCTCAGTTTCCCATCTTTCCCTTCTTACTTTTGCATGTAGATTTTCGAGCCAATCATTATAGATGGCTAAACACAAAACAAACGACACAGCTGTGACATTTCACATCTGTTTATGTCCATCACCCTTTCACATCATTAGTTCCTGATGTTAGGATGCCCTTCATTTATTTTCTAGAGCACTTTCGCATGTCCTACTCAGCTCATCTCCACCCACAGCCCTTCAGTGTATAAAGAACATGATTTCTCTGTTAAAAAGTGAGAAACAATGATTATGGTTCATTATTGACTCGTCCAAGTTCATTTTCTATCAATTAGAAGAGACAAGAGAAGAACTGAGTGTTTATTTGCTCATGCATAATGCCTCCCAAACATCTTTCCCCAATACATTCACACTTCTCTCTCCAACTCAGAGCTTTTGGAGGAACATTGATTTAGAGCCAGGATCCTGTGCACATTTCCACGAATCCAGGAGAATTTCTCTGGCCTATGGCCCCTTTCCAGCTTTGCAAACTATAGTTCATAAATGATAAGTTAATAATTAAATCCAATGATTAAATATTGGCTGCCTACTGTGTATCAGATACCCATGGTACATGGGCAAACAAACACGAATTCTTGCCTTCATCAGGTGTTCATTCTCCCATGGGATGAGAATCAATAAGCAAATCAATCTAGAAATGTATAGTATGTCAGATGGTGTGTGAGGTGGAAAGTAGACCAGGGAAGAGGCTTAGGGAACACTGTGAGGAGAGGGTGTTGAAATATTAGGTAAGAGGGTCAAGAATGACTTCCTTGAGTGGGTGCTATTTGTGTCATTCCTTGAGGCCATCTGGGGAAAGAACATTCTAGACTGAGAGGCCATAGATGTCTAAGCTACTGGCTTCAGGCCCAGGCTCATGCAATGCATCCCACCTTTGAACTTGAACTCTGTTTTTCCAAAGACACAATATTGAAAATGCTGGTTAGACACTGCTGAAATCATATTTTTTAAGGATTAGGTTCTATATTCAATTTCATTTTGGGTTAAATATCCTATTGTGGGTTGTCTAAAAAGCCAAACCACCATGAATAATGCTTCCACAGGAAAATGTTTCTGAGTATAACTTGCTGACTTACAAATGAACTTGAAGAGCAGAGCTTCTTAGTTTGTTGAGAGAGCTGGCTTTATTAATTAAAAGACAAATCTCCAACCAAGGCTGTATCTTTCTGCCAGGAAAGAACACCACTGCACCCTCCTTAGGAAATGCACCCTGGTGTTTTCTCTGTCCGTATTTTCCTCTCTGTAGCCATTTGGCTCCAACCTGCACCTTCTATTTTGCCTGCAGAGCTTCTCTTTCTGCTCTTAGATCTTTGAATAATCCTTCCTAAAGCCACATGGAAAGCTCTTGATTCCCTTATTCTTCTCTTTCAGAAGAGTCACTGTCTGTCTTCCCTTTCTTGTAGTGTCTCACACATTTCCCAAGGCTCTTTTTTCATGCCACATGGATTTATTTGTATTAGTTCACTGTCTGCTGCTGACAAGCTTTGTACATTTAATATCCTTACTGAGAGATGTACCTAGAAAATTCTGAGCATCTTGCAACAGATTAATGAATATATTTCTTTATTTGTGAAATTAGTGACTACCTTCTATTATTGTTATCATAAAAGTTATATACCAAGGGGTTACAGTTACGTAAGTCAGGTAAAGAGTACATTTCCTTTTGGACAATATCATTCCTTCCCTCATTCTCTCCCAGTTTTTCCACCCATCCCCACCCACAAGTTGCATGGTTCATTTTCAACATAGTGTCCAGAGATTATCATTGCTGCAATTGTGCACCCTAAATGGTGAATTTTAAGAGTCTTTTTCTCTGTGTCTGGTTGAAATTCAGCCTATGTGTTCATAGAAATCATCAACAAGGCTTTCTGTTTCTTTTTGTCCTGCTTCTTGTTCGTTGAAAGTAGATAAGAGTTTCCATCTTCAGAGCCATAATCAAAAGTCACAAATCTACAGCATTAGAGAGGGATACTTGCACCCTAGTGAGCAGACCTGGGAGTGTCCTGTAAACTCACCTTTGGAGGATGTGCCTGGATATGCATCCAAGACCCATACACACAAAGAAGCCATGAGAATACGAGTTGCTTCAAGCACACTCTTAATAGGCTAACTAGAAAGCCAAACCTAGGGATTGACAATAGCCAAATGTAGAGAAAACTAATAGAATAGTCAAGCATCTGCTGTATTTCAGAGATCACAGTTCATATGACTTAGCTGTTTTACCTCATAATAATATCCTTAGCTGAGCATCAAGACAGAGTTTGGTAACTCACCGAGCTCACCTGGCTAGTAAAGGCAATATTCAACGGTAGGCAATCTGGTCACAGGACACGACTTTTAACCCCTACCCTGCATTGCTGCCTGTGGTGATAAAGAAGAACTTTCTTATTTTGTTTCCTTTCACTAGCCCTAGACCCTTTCATGAGTGTTAGTAGAGAATCTAGCCCTAAAGTGTTTTTGTCAGCTCACAAATCATGCCAGGTTACTAGAGGGCTTGTTAGAACAGTGTTAGGTCTCCCCTAAGGTGAGATTTGGATTCTGAGGGAAGTAATACATTTCCAGGGGTTGTTGCTGCGGAGCCAGAGGCACACTTTGAAAATCACTGGTCCAGGCACTACTGGGGTCCTCGTAGATTGGACACATTACCAATGATATTTTTGCATCATTCAGCAACTCATCACTTTCAAAGCTCCGAGTCTATATGCCAGTGCTGAGTTTCACTTTGGGCAAGGCTCAACTCCCTTGTATGCATGAGAAAAGAGTCTCTGGCACTCTAAGTGATATGATCCTTCCTGAGTATTGCCAGAGCTTAGGATGTAGGTATGCCGAAGAGCAGCCAACCACTGTGTCTTGTCTCACAAACTGGTTTGTTCACTTTCCTTTTCAAGTCAAGCTTCTAGGAATGAATGAGCTCAGAGAGATCGTCTTGTGCTTAAAAGAAACTGTGTCCCAAGAGGCACAGAGAACTAAACACAAAGGAGGGCAGGTCTGTTTTTCTCTGAAAACAAGATCCCCACATTACATCCAAATTAAAGGTCTCCAAACTTGAATGAGGCTGGCTAATATTTCTTTTTCCTTCCAGGTTTGCCGAGCTTCTAAATATCAATTATAAGGCCAAGTAAATTACAGGGATGTGGGACTTGGAATTGTTGTAGCACTTTAAAGTGTCTATATAGGATAATAAGCAGATTGCAAAAATCTGCTGAAAGAAATCTCACACATATTTATAGATAATTAATACAGTGAGCGGAAACTGGAAATCAGCACTGAATTTTTTAAAGCAGTAATTTAAAAATGCATTATGGCAACACATTAAGTTAGCAGTTATTCAACAAGGAATGTGAAGATTATTAAGCTAATTAAAGGTAATAAAAACAAGTTAGGTAGTCTGCATATAACTTTGAAATTAGAAAGGAAAAAAAAACCCACTCTTTCATTTAGTCTTGCTGCTTTTAGGCTTGGCAAGTCAAAGATGGCAAGGAATACATCGATAAGTTGCTGGAGTTTTATGCAATAAGAAGAGATTTCTGTAGAGAAATATATTCTCCAGAGAAGCACACAAAAAGAAGCAGAAGGAAATGTTTCCATGTAACCTTAGACCCTTTTGCAGGCCCCATGAGCACACGTGTGCCTTGGATGACTGATGGATATTTCAGGAACTTGATCTTGGAAAGTTTCTCTGCTACATCGGGTTGCACTCCACTTTCAGATCCTGTGGCCTCTTTCCTGATCGCTGGGCTCCCTTCCACTTCAAGTGATGTGAGAACAATTTGAGCCATCGTCTCCTCTGCTTCTCCTGGCTTTTAGAGCTTGTTTCTCTGCGTGGAGCCACTGCTGTAGAATGGGGTTGCGCTTTGCAAATGGGAAGCCTGAAGTGACTAGTGGGACCAGAAATAGACCCAGCTTTGTGGCATCTACTTCTGTTAATCATGTCCAGCTCTGTGGGAGCTTTAAGAATAAAAAAAAAATAGGGAAAAGGGAAGGAAGACATTGACGGTAACAATTAGAAATTTAAAAAAAATCCCATTTATCACATACAATAGAATAAGCTTAGATTTTAGTAAGTTTTTGAGACTTATTATTTTTTTTTTCTAATTGTTGGGGACCAGGACATGGTTGATATCAGGATGGAATAACTCAGGTTTCAAATTAACCATAGGTGAGTCTGCTAGCATAATTAAGCAGATTATTAAATGTTTCTGGAGGAAATCTTAGGGGTGTTTATTGGAGCAAAGGACTTTGCAATTTCAAACTAAAGCAGACTCTCAATTATTAATTCTGGTAGAGTACCCTTGTAAAATTTACCACTGAGCAAATTAAGGTGGGCACAGTTAAATGGGGTCACAGGTCAAAGCTTATCACAGAGGGAATTGTCCAACTTATCAAAAAGAACTGGACTCAAAGAGTATTAAAAACTAATGATATTTAGTGTATTACAAAGGGCTCCGATTTTTCTGTAGCTCCATACAATTACAAACAGCCTTATCTACAGGTGTACATTGGAGCTTTGGATTATACAGTACCTCCAAGGAGTTTGGTAATTTTAATTTCTTAATTTGGTACTATCATGTATGAACTCAACATTTCCTAAAAATAAGGGAAAGAAATCTCTTGAAGAGCAACTTGGTTCATTACTTCAAGGAGGAGGTGGTTCAAATGGATTTAACACTGTAAGTTATTTTGATCTACAGTTACACAAGCTAGGTGTCTAAGATTTCTATAACCTTTGTCCTAAGATTCTAAATAGGGGCACATTTCATTGGGGAATGAACATGCTTTTATCGGCCAGGTAGCCTTAGGAATTTGGATCCTTTTTTCGGTCCTTAGAGTGAATTGTTTGAGAGCCTGAGAACACCCGTGGTTGGTTCTCATTACTGGAGTCTGCATTTACAAGAAATGCCTTTTCTCATTTATTTTCACTTTTCATTAGAAGTCTTTGCAGTTGTTGCTCACCTCATTAAGTTCACTAAGATGCTCTGCATTTAATTTCCATGTTATAATTTGTAGTAAATTGTTTGACATTAAACCTGGCTTTTGGAGTCTGATTTCTGAAGGCTTTTGCTGCCTTTCTTATGCTAACCAGTTACCTTCTAACAGACTGAACAAATGAATGTAATTATTGTAATACGTAATTTCACTAATCTCCATTATTGGAATTTTACTAAGAGTAGGGAGTTGTCCAGACCCTGGTGCCTTCCAAGTGCCTAACTACTCATTACCGCTTGCCTTCTGGAAGTTTCTTCCTCCTGCTTGTAAAATGACCCTTCTGATCCAGCCTCAATTTTCATTCTGCAGCAATCAGTGGACTAATTGAACACATTCTCTCGTAAGATCTTTCTACTTCGCAGCCCCAACTTTCCTCTGCTAATTCACAGCGAGGAATGTTCTCTTGCTTGATCTTTGCACATTCCAGGTATTTGTAGCTTTTATCATTGTGCCCCTCAGCTATTGTTCAGTCAGTTCTCCTGATTTCCTCCCTTTAATCTTTCCTCACCCGTCACTCATTTCCAGTCCCCTCTCCCCCTTTCTTTCATCGTCTCCTTTGAATTCAGGGTTTGGGGTTTTTCAGGTACCAAAACACAATTCAGAGATCTGGGTCTGCCTTACGAAGGGACAGGGGCAAAGCAGCCTTTAGTTCATGTTAAGCTTATTGCAATTTCTATCCTACAACAAGTCTACCTTTCTTCTGCATAGTTTTCCCTTTTTTTTTTCCCCATTCTGTCTTTTCTCACTGAGTGAGATGCATTGGGAAATGGGCTCTTCTGTCACCCCTCGACACATCCCCGATCGATCATCTCTGCCTTTTACAATTGAGGGTAACCCAGGGCCTAGAAGCAGGGTCAATGTGCTGAGAAATCAGCCTAAGCATGCACACACCACAAGCCTCTCTTGGTCCTGCATTTTCAGATGGATTTTTGCTTTCGGTCTCACTTCCCCATCATTCTTAGAGTCTGGAAGGATCCATGTAGTATGTTTGTCTGGCAAACATCAAAATGCTGTCAGAGCTTGCTGTTAGATCACAGCCTTTCCTGAAATGCATTAGTGAATGTTACAAATAAAATCTGTGTCAGATACAAGTAAAGTCCAGGGCTTTCCTCAGAGCTCAGACACAGCTATATGGGGGGTAGGGGGGGATGTGTCTGGGGATTGCTGTGCATGGGGGTGGGGAAGGCTAGCCACTCTCGGGTCAGCTTTGATCCTTATGTCCTGAATGGGTCTGATGAGGTTCTACATTAGGTTACAGCCAATGTACAAGATGTCATTCCAGAGAAAGGTAAAGCTTCTACCGTTGCTATCAAGGGTGAAGGATGAAGACTTTGCCCTTTGTTAGAATTTAAAATTGGGTTGGTGCTGCAGACGAGAGCAGCTTACTTAGCTGTACTTCATGGATTCTATTAAATCCACGGCAGTTTCCCAGTGAAGGAGCACCGGTAGCTTTAGACCCTTCATGTGCTCAGGGACTGAGTTTTTCATTTCACAGCTCAACCTCTTTCGGAGTAATAAATTGCCCTGAGTTGGAGTCCTCTGACTGCCAATTTGCACTTCCTCTTTGTGCTCTCTCTTCTCTCCTGTTACAGATACATAGAGCCATGATGGGAGATTAATATTGAAAGAAATTTCTTTCCCCTGTTACATTGTATCTGTACAGCCCACTTCTGCCTTACTTTCTTCCTTTCTTTCCCCCCTAAGACATATTTTCATTCTGTACAAACCTCCAAATTAATTTAACAAAGGATTCTTCCCTGAGCTTACGCCAGTTCCCCGCCTGTGGGTGACTTGTTCTTCTACCAATTGCTATTTGTCACTGAGCAATTCTGAATGTTGATCTCTCTTCTTTCAGTTCAGAGAGAACAGTATGCCTCTGGGTCAATATCCCTCCTAACCACAACAGAATGGCAGCCTCATTCAGACATTCTTCAGACAGAAAGCAATGCATGTGTTCCACAATGAAGAAAACATGAAAGAGGACGAGGCTAAGGATGGAGACAGTTTCTGGGCGTTCACAGGTAAGCTGATACTTTTGAGATTCTTGGAGATTAGTGCTCTATCAAGCAGCAGAACATCTTTGGCAAGAAGAAATTCAAGGGATTAATGGCAGGTGGGGGGAAGGTAACTGAGAGAGTTTGTGGGACAGATGTGTATAGAGGGTATAAAAGTCATTCTTCTTAGAGCTGGCAAAAGTTTAGACATTCTGGGGACTGAGCCAGATAAAGCGAAGTTTAAGCCTTTCAAATCGCGTATTACAACAAGCATGGACAAGTTTAATTATAGTAGATGGAAGGTTCAAATACACACACATTTACACCCAAGAGTGGCAGCTCATATGCATGTGTGCACACTCAGAAGTACTGAATTTTGGGGCTGTGTTTGTTTTGGCTTCTCTGAAGCAATAGCAGAAATCACTGGCATGTGCTATAAACAGTTAGAAGGTTTTCAAAAGAGAAGCAATGTTTGAAACTTAAGTTTGATACTTTTTGAAGATATCCTAAAGAGGAATAAAAACAACTTTGGAGAGCAATATATAGATCTCGGCCAGTTTTAGACAGTGTGTGTGTGTGTGTGTGTGTGTGTGTGTGTGTGTGTGTGCATGCATGTGTGTATGTTACAGAGAAAGATACAGAGACACAGAAAGACATGGAGAACTGAGAAATTTAGACATAACGTTGAAGTTTCAATAAAATGCATGTGACTTGGTACAACAGACTGGTTGATTTTTGGCAATAAAATGAAAATAACAAAATATAAGCTGAGAAGTTGAAATAAAGTGATTTTTATTCAGTTCTAGGCTATAGAATAACAGACAATACCACAACATATTGATTTATTTGTTACCCACAAATTTCTTTATTGCTTGAATCCAGTCCAGTGGATCTTGAGCTTCACGGGGCATTAGGTAGGAGTACTGCTGGGCCTTAGATGATCAAGTTAAGCTCATTAGAATGCAGGGGTTTTGATGGGGACAGCTGTCCATCTAGACATCTCATTCTTCATCAATTTCAAGTAGTGATGTAGGAATAGACTTCTAAACAGTGTCCTTTGCCAAGAGGTACAACTCAGATGCTAAAGGACAGCCACATTTCAAAATGTACGGTTGATGGAAATAATGAGAAATAAAATAAAATCATAATAGTGGATCCAAACACTAAATTTTAAAGGAAAGTTTTAAAGCAAACTGCTGTTGCTTTGAGCATTTGTCCTTCTCAAATGATGTTTTAAGGATTCATACAGGCAGTGCTTACATTAGAGCATATGCATTTGTATCTAGTAATTAATTTTTGAATTTCAGATTAAGGGAGTTTGGAGAAAGTAGTGGTCATTACCACACAAAGGGGGAAATGGAAAGCAAGAGCTAATGGGATACACTGTAGTAAAGCTATAAAGTTACTTAAGAAGGGGAGGTGGAGAATCTTTGAATTATTTGAAGTTAGGAGAAAATTTAGGGCAATGGAACTGCCTGACTTCAGGAGAGATCTGGCAGGACACTGGGCTAACAACTTGAGCCTATAACAAAGGTTCTGGCATCTCAAATGAGGACAAATCACCTGAAACATCTTCTTCATATATTTGTTAGCTTACAGAGAGAATTAGAAAATCCCTTATGGCTTGAGATTTCCTTAGGCTTGCTAAACATATTTCTGTTTATTATACTTCTAATAATATTGTTACTGCTCATTGATTAAAATTTGGAAGTAAATTAGGGCATTAACCCATCACTACCTGTTACATCTTTTAAGAAGATCATGTTTTCCAAGTACCATAAAAGTCCTAATAGTCAGTACTTCCTGAGCAGGTAATACTAATGACCCCTTATGTTAATGGCATCATCGACTTTATAGATGACACTTCAGAAACTACTTGTAGTTTACTTGTAGCCACCTAACCAAAGTAGAACTACTATGCTTAGGAGCATATAATATCATATTATATATAAATATATGACCCTATATGGTATAATAGATTTGTACACTAAATTTATAGTATATTATTATACAACCTAGCTAACCCATAAAATACAAAATTTCATATATTATATTTATAATATAGTAAAAACCATAATGTACTGGAACTCATCTACATCTCTCTTTTGCAATTTATACAAAAAGATGTTTTTGAAAAAAGATGATTGGTTTAGAGTTAAAAAGGAGTCAACGTGCTTATCAGTAGATAGTGCTTGATTTCTGTGTCTAGAAGAGGTATATGGGAAAAAAATGTAAGCAAAAACAATAGAGCAAAGCTAGTGATTGCCCATAGAGAGGAAGACATATCAACATAGGCATCAGAATTCCTGGTTGAGTGCTAGCTTTGCATTGATCTGCTTTGTGACTCTGGTGACATGACCTACTCTACCCATGTTCACTTTTCCTTGTCTGTATAGTAGAGGAACTAAATAACAATGGAACTTGGTCTCTTGTAATGATTCTATGAGAGAACATTCTGTGATTGCTTGTGGTTTCATTTGGGAAGCACCAAAATAATTTTCATTTTCTTTATTTTGTCAGTTGTGGGGCTTGAACTCAGGGCCTGAGCACTGTCCCTGAGCTTTTTCACTCAGGCTAGTGCTCTATCACACTAGCCACAGCACCACTTCTGGTTTTCTGGTTGTTAATTAGAATAAGAGTCACATGGGCTTTTCTGCCAGGGCTGGCTTCAAACTGTGATCCTCAGATCTCAGCCTCTTCAATAGCTAGGATTGCAGGCATTAGCTTGGCTCATTTTTCTTAATTGGAATTGTTTTATCACTTCTATTACTCTTAACTATACCTGAGAAGTTTCATAGTTTTATATGTTTTAGTTTGCAAAGGATCCAAGACTCTCTGTCTCAGTGATTTTCAAATCTATGCATGTATCAGAAAGAACAGCGTCACTTGTTAAAATAAATTCTTGGACTTTAGTCCTATAGTTTTGTTTTGGTTTCTTTTTTGCCTTATTAGTACATTTAGAAGTAGAAACCCCAAATTTGCATTTCTAATAACTTTCCAGGTGATGTTGATATGCTGGTCTTGTGACCATACTTTGAGAACCGCACAGTTCTCTCAAACTATTTATTTTCCAGACTGAGGAATAGATCTTACAGAGCTAATTGAATTACCCATGCTGACACATCAACTTAGTGGCTGAACCAAGACCAGTAAACCCCAATCTTCCAGATGCTGAGGTCAGAGCCTTCCCCAGGATACCACAATTCTCCACTTAGAATTGGAGTTATATGATACAGACTGAAAAATCCAAATGAATTTATTCCAGTCCATGCTACTGCTCAAATTGGCTTTAGGCTTCTGTTGAGAGAATTTTTTTCAGTCTGCAAACCAAGAGTCCAAATATTCATTTTCTTTTCTTCCTTTTTCCTTTGTATTTCCTTCCTTCCTTCCTTCCTTCCTTCCTCCCTCCCTCCCTCCCTCCCTCCCTCCCTCCCTCCCTCCCTCCCTTCCTTCCTTCCTTCCTTCCTTCCCTCCCTCTCTCCCACCATCCTCCCTCCTTCTATTGCTTCCCTCTCTCCTTTTCTCTCCCATTTCCCCTTTCTTCTTTTCTTTCTTTCCTTCTGTTGTCAGTTCTTGGTTCATGCTTCCATGATGGATAATTAAGGTTGATAGGTGGTAAAGAAGGCTAGACTTAGGAATGAAAGACTCCTGCTACAACAAAAACAGACTAAAAGAAAGCAATTCCATTTGTTTCTACTAAATATACTTAAATGTATTTTTATGAGTGAGTCTCAGGTTTTTTGTTATTAAAATCAAAGCACATAATAAGGGAAATGTGCATGTAATGAAAGATTTTGGTAAATTGGGAAACCTACTTAGTTGAAATAGACTCTTCTAGATAATGTGAGTACAGAAACAAGAGTGTCTTTTTAAGTCCTCGGAAGTAAGTATGAACATGATGTTAAACATGGCAGAGACAGATTGGTCCGAAGGCATTGAATGTGCTCCAGCCTCATCCTTGGAGGACTTTGCATCCCTTCGTATCCCTCACGTCTCCACTAGAACTCACCTCCCCTTCCAAGTACGGACAAAAGACCTACGATGGACCACCTGTGATCTCCACCTGCTAGTTTTCTTGTTTTTAATGTAATCCCCCGTTTTGAGTTTTAGCTAGACACAGTGACTCGCTTCTAATTAAATATTGAGAACCCTTAACGTCAGAACCTAAGATCAAAAATGGTTTTCTGAGCATCTACATGAGGATACCCAAGAAAAATCCCACACCTGAACTTGTGGGACAGATCACAGACAAATGATGGTGCACCAAAGATAGATGTGGCCATCCCTCAGGCTATATGTAAGTTGTTCATAGAACTCATGATTTTTATTTTGCTTAAAGTTGGGTCCTAGCCTCATGATATCTCATCATGTTTGTGTAAATATGGCAAACTCTGAAAAATATAATATTCTATGCAGTCTGAAATCTGCCAGGTCCAAAGCATGTTGGAAGAAGGCTACTCCAGCTGTAATAGAATATGGCTGAGATGAGTCTGTGGGCCACTTGCAGCCCCTGCTATTCTTGTCCTCTCTTGCTTGCTCATATTGGTCACGATGTTTTATGGGGAGGCCTGTGTGACAAGCATCTGAGGACAGGCCCTGAGAATTGCCTGCAAGGAGCCAGTGTCGGGTGGGGGTGGGAACGGCGGGAAGCAGTGAAATCAGTTTCGCAGGGGCACATCAGCAATGGAATCTTCTGACAACAACTTGAGTTTGGAAGCTAGTCTTTATTCTGCCAAATGTTTCCATCGTTAGAGCTAGCCTTTTGTGAGAGATCTTGAAGCAGAGTCATCCAGGCAAGCTATGCTCAGGTTCTGGACTCAGAAGAAGAGGAACTGGGGGCAAATAAGTATTGATTGTTTTAAGTCTCTATGTAACTTACGCCTTGGCAACTGGGGCGGATAATTATATGAGGCTCACCACATTTGTTGAACTTTGCTTTAGACAAATAGGTCACAATGGTTAGGTGGTGAGATCTTAAAACTTGAAATTTTCAGGCATAATCTTTACCTAGTAGAAAATAGTCCAAAAGAAATCAGTGTTTTAACATAATGTTCAGGTTGTTCATTGTCCTGCACACAATGTTGGGACCCTGGCTTGAAAACAGTGTCAGTTTAGGAGCTACAAGCAAGAAGAAATCTTGTTTTATTATTGCTTTATACTTATGCTTGGTAAGGTCTCAATAAATAAGATTGAATGACTTAATTAAATAGATAATGATACATAACTAAGGAAAATTTTTATTGGACTTATAAAGGTTTAATTCTAAGCATAATATGACATTGAAAATTAATTTCTGCATTCTCTGAACACTTAGTAATCATACCTAATTTTCTTCACTATACTTGTTTGTGCATTTACACAGACTTTTTCTTTTTTTTCCCCCAGTGCTGGGGCTTGAACTCTTGGCCTGAGCACTGTCCCTGGCTTCTTTTTCTCAGGGCTAGTACTCCGCCACTTGAGCCACAGCACCACTTCTGGCTTTTTCTATAAATGTGGTGCTGAGGAGTCAAACCCAGGGCTTCATGTATGCGAGGCAAGCACTACCATTAGGCCATATTCCCAGCCCCAACACAGACTTAAGGACTAGAGCCATCTTATATATCATAACCTCATAACACCTAGCCAAGTATCTTTATATACATTTATTTCTCAATTCTATCAATGTGTTTTTCTCTCTTTTAGTGGTTATAAAATAGCATGCAATAAAAAGTCAGATAACTATCTTAATTGTTATAAATCACAATGAGAGCTAAGCTAGTGTGTTGGAAAGAATATAAACTTTAAAATATACATACCTAATTGTGAGGTCTCTGACATATCTTTTTTTTCTGTATATCTCTGTTTTCTTCTTTTTAAATGATGCTCAGTTCTCCCATGAGTTTGAAGGTGATAATAAACAAGAAGCTTCATGAATGATAGATTCCTGAGACCATAACTCATTCTCAACTACTTTATTTTTATTTTTATTTTATTTATTTATTTTTTTTTTTTGGCCAGTCCTGGGCCTTGGACTCAGGGCCTGAGCACTGTTCCTGGCTTCTTCCCGCTCAAGGCTAGCACTCTGCCACTTGAGCCACAGCGCCGCTTCTGGCCGTTTTTCTGTATATGTGGTGCTGGGGAATCGAACCTAGGGCCTCGTGTATCCGAGGCAGGCGCTCTTGCCACTAGGCTATATCCCCAGCCCTCAACTACTTTATTTTTAGTACACTGTTTTTGTTTTCTTATCTTAATCTTCACCTTTAAACTTTTCTATGTTAAATCCCTAACTCTTAGAACTTCAGAATATGATAATATTTAGAGACAGAGCCTTTAAGAGGTATGGGGTTAAAATGAGGCCACTGAGGTGGGCCCAATCTGATTGTGGTCCTTCTAAGAAGCGAAAATTTGGGCACAAGGACAGTCAGGATGGATTTGCTTAGAGGAGAGACCATGTGAAGACTTAAAGAGGAGAAGACAAGCAGCCATGAGCCAAAGATAAACCTCAGAAAGAAACAATCTTGCTGATACCTTGTTGTCAAACTTGATGTCAAACTTCTAGCCTCTAGATGCTGAGACAACACGGTGGTTGTGTTGCCTAAGCCTCCCAGTCTTGGAATTGTGTCAGTTTGTGGTATTCAGTTTACAAGCTAAACAGTAGCATGTGTCTTCATGCTAGCTATTCGCAGCCATGCTTTTGGATGACTACCTAACATTCAACTCTATAGAGTCACTATAGCTTCTCCTATAGTCTCATTAGATATTTAATACTTTTGTTACTTTGTTTCTTTATCCAGACCTGGCCTAGTTTCTAGCCTTGGCACTTGGGAGGATCCATGTGGATTATTGACTAAACTGGCTAGCAGGAGCCTAGAAAATTGACAAAGCATAATTTGGAGCATATCTGTGAGAGCAGGGGGACACTCGATATGGGGGTGAGGAAGAAGAATCTGGAGCATCCTCCTTGAATATGGGTGCGGCTGCTCCATAGATTTGCCCTGGGATGGAATCAAAAGCAGAAGGAGGGTGACACTCCTACACGTCCATGTGAATCTCCGTCAGCCAGCCTGGGTAGCTTTTGGACAAGGACTCACAGCAGTGACTCTCGGTAAACCCCTACACTACTTCAGTCTTTCTCTGGGGCGACATCATTGTTCCATCATGGCCTGAGGTTTTGAGCTTCTTAGGCTGGTTTCTCTGGCCCTGTAGCCTGACGACAGTCATTGTGGAACTATCTAGCCTACCACTGAGCTGGCCAATAGAATAAATTCCCGTTATAATTACATATGCATTCTACCCGTTCTGTTTCTCTAGAGAATCTTGACATATCCATTCTCTCTTTTTTCATAAATAGCTGTACAATTTGTACCAACAAAGTTTGCACATAAGCATTGGCCCTAACAACATGGAACAACTCGTGTGCTTCTATTTAGGCTCAAGGCTATGTCTGTCTGTGAAGGACTCTACTCTAACATCTCCTTGGGGATTTGCACCTGGCTTGAAAGTCTCGAGGCTACTATTCTTATTAGTAAATATTTGACATAGTGTCTGGCCCTAGTTCTTCTTGTCGTTATTTAGAGAGAACATGAAAGAGGCTATATAGTCAGCTTTTCAGATCATCTTTTTCCTTTTTTAAAATTTGAGGTAGGGTCTTTTAGTACGTAGCCCAAGTTGGGCTTGAACTCGCAAACCTCCTGTCTCCGCATGGGATTATAGGCATTCACCCTGATTCCCTGCATGATAGCTTAAATGTAACTTTTATTTCTCTTCCTGCTTCCTTTGCAAACCAGGAACCAAGGAGAGTTTATCTAGTTATGTTACAAGAATAAAGTTATGTCTACATATCCAGACAAAGGGACAAGAGGGAAGTAGCTATACTCATGGTGTGCATTTTTGGAAGACGAATTGGAGGGAGATGGTAGTGACTGTGGGCAGAAAAAAACCAGTGTGGCTTCTTCTAACCCTCCAGTGTTTTCTCTGTTTCTTTGGAGCTAAAGTTCCAGGCCATGAAAAATGAGGCCGGAAAATTTCCACTTCCGGAAAAATTAAAAAAAGAAAAAAAAAAAAAGAAAATCACAGAACTAGCTCAAATTTCAACTTCAACTAGAGGTCTTTTGATTACAAATAAGGAAAATATATTCTGCAAAGAAGGGTGGGGTAACATCACAGGAGGTTCTTAAAGGGAGTTGTTGAATTACTGTAATGGTTAGTCTTCAAAATACAGAATGTCTCTTCTATTTAGATTCACTTAAGTACAGTTGACTCAAGCCTAGAGAGGAGGGAAAAAATAGGAGAGCTTATTAAGAGCACATTCAGCCCTATAATTGTCTGGTCTTCATGAATCAGCAGCCTGTTCTCAGTGGGTTTACCAATCATTAATACTTGATATTATTTTAGGCTTACCAGTAGCGATTTCTTAAGCATGCTTCAGGCTTCAAAACTGTGCATACCACGATTTCTGGTAACAGCTGGAAATCCATAATTATAGTTCACAGGGTACATGCTCATCTGGCAAAATCTGTAAATAAAGCTTAAAAAGTAAATATCTCATTTATATAAACAGCTTCTGAATACTAGGAAATCAATTGCCAAGAGACTTACAGAGCTGGCTTTTGTCAATTATTTCTTTCTATCAGAGGGCGATAGTTTATTATTTCCTGCAAGAATAAAAGAAAAAGGAAAAACCTTAATATTTAAAGACTTGGATATAGAGAATGAAATTTATCTTAAAAATGATCTCTTTTTTTTGTTTCTTGCAGAACTTGGAGCAAAAGATCTGGTCGACTCCACATTGTTGAAACATCAGAGAGAAAATTATTGCTTGATAGCAAATTTCCTACTGGAATCTGTTCCCTGCAGGTTTGTTTTAAGGAAGCTTTGGGATTACCTGCCAAAGACTGTGAGGTCTTTCTGGCTTGATGTCTTTTTCAAAAATGGCGTGACATACTGTAAACCAACAGGAATGAAACAGTATGGGATCAAGAACTAATTTTGTGTTCAGAAATGGAAGATGATCTACAGTGCAGGTTGCGGCAGGAAATAGGTGCAATTTGTAATATAAGGTACGAACCAGTTAAGATTTGCTTTTTTAAAAAGTGATGCTTTCAAAACCCTTCACTACTTCACATTTTATTCCAAGCATTTATTTGAGAGTGGGTTTTGATGGAAAATATTTTAAAGTGAATGAACTCTTAAGCAATTAATGATTACAATTCTAGTACAAGTGACATGATATAAACCCACAAATATACCACAAGAGACATTCCGGTGACTGCTGAGTATTTGTGGTGGCAGAGGAATGGGAATATGGTCTCACGCATTCCAGAAAAAGCAATTACAATGGTCAATCATGCTACATTCCATGAAGTATACCACTGATTTAAGAATAAAGGCAAACACATTTTCTCCTTTCCTTTGCAATATTTCCTTACTTTTGTTTGGCTTTGAACATGTTTAAACTAATTATTTAGGTACTTAACACAATTTAAACAAAATAAATGAACCAGAATAAATGCAATTTGCCTATATTCGTCACACATTAGCAGGACTGGCAGTTTCTGTCTGAAGGCCTTAGAACCCAGGCAGATGTAAAATCTAATTTGAAAAGATCTCAAATTAGATGATTGTATAGGTTAGCATCTATATGATCTGATTACTGTATATTCCTTCCTTTGTGGAGTAAATAGCATTAGTGTGCAAGCCACCCTGACTGTATATATTGATGATTGTCTTCTGCCTTTTTTGGGTTTGTTTTTTTTTTCTGAGCTCCAAGGCACTGTTTACTTGAGTCCACTCAGGAGTGTAAAGTTTACTTGGAAGTTAACAAATAAGCCCGTGAATCAATAAAAGAAGCAACTCACTATGTGTGCTACGTGTGCGTGCATGTGCGTGCGCGCGCGCACACACACACGCGCACACACACGGCTGCAATGGAGAACAGAACTGCAGAAAATGCAGTAATCTCAGATGACACATTTTCCACATGGTGACACGTGTATATTCACTAGTTGCATCAAGATATATGTGGACACAAACCCAGAAGGTTCTCCCGATGAATATACACATCCTTACCTAGGGGTAGCCACTATTCTGATTTAATTGCCACTGGTTAGTTTCACAGGTTTTAAAAATTTATATAAATTGACTTAAATATATGCTTGTTGTGTTTAGAGTCATCTCTGAGATTACTCCCTTGTACATTTTAATAATTTTATTTAGTATTTGTTCAAGTCAGCTTATAAGTATGATACATCCTGACCAATCACCCCTTCCATCATCCTCCATAAAAGTATTGATATTTTTAATCCTGATATATTATTAAAGAGAACTACACAAATATTTTTCTATTACTGGTATTAATTATATTGCTATTAAGGAACTCTAATGTGGTAACATGTCATGATTTAAAATTTTTTTTTAGTCTATTCATTGCCTGCTGAGGCTTCATACACAGAGATAACAATGTATTGTAATCTTTTGGAGGCAAAGAGGGGGGAAGAGAGAGAGAGAGAGAGAAAGAGAGAGAGAGAGACGCCACCATAACTGTCTCTTTCACTTATATGGGATACTTATAAGTCTCCAAGTTGGGGGTCATTTACTATAGGAATGCTTCCACCCCAGGCACACCTGGCTGCTCCTTGTCCACAACAAAATGTGGAACCCTGCCACATGGTTCAGGCAGAGAACAGCTTATTGGCAGGAGAGCAAACTACCAGCCCACACAAGATGGAGGCGTGGGGAGCTAGAGGGGTAGGAAGAAGAGAGAAAGAGAGCAAGAGAGAAAAGGAAAGAGAGCAGGGACTAGTGTTGAGTTGGATTATATAGGGAAAGGCAGGAGATATGGCCAGGTGGATTGGATGTGACCTCAGAGAAAAGGGAGGTAACTGCCTCCAGGTGTGCCAGTTAGCTAGGTAACACAGGTACTAGGTGCACACTTAAACAGGTGGGGGGCATCTTCATGGAGCTCTCCTCCCGGGGGCTTACACAAAAGACCTGGTACCTAACTCCTAGTCTTCTTGCAAGGGAGTAGAGCCATTTTTAGTCCTATTTACACTGAATATACTTCAGCTCATGTTGCATTCCTGAAATCCAGGCCAAACACTTCTAGGGTAGAAGAACATAGCATTCAGTAATGGTTTCATATGGACTGCTTCTGCGGTGGAATTATCAATGACTCATGAGCTAAATCATTTTTATTTTTATGGTGTAACTGGGGTTGATCTCAGAGCCTTGTATTTGCTAGTCAGGTGCTCTAATTATTTGAGCCAGAATCCCAGCCCTAAAATCATACTTTGTAACTTTTTTTTCAATTCAACAGTTTTATTTTTCAATTTAGCAATTCAATTTAAGTATTTTAAGAAATGAGGCACATGTCTCGAAAGAAACACATAGCCCTGAAGGGAAAATAAATACATGGTGTCAGTGCTGGGGGATTTCATAATGAAACACTCAGAATCTCATACTTGGGAACTTCTCTTGTTCTGGGGGGATGGGGGGTGGCATGGGATTTACACTCAGTTGTTTAGTCCCTAAAAGCCTCTGAGAAGAGGTTCCAGCAGAACAGGGAGACATCAAGAGAGACAAGAGAACCCACAGAATTGATAGTCAGTAAGAGATTCAACTCACAACCCCCCCAGCAACATTACCTCTCTTACACAGAAAAGAGACTGTGGCCCATCAACAAGACAAGGGAAAAATGCTACCATTGGTGGACATTTAAAGAAAGAAGAAGTATTTTGGAATTAAAAAGCAAAAATAGCCAACAAAAAAATAACAGAAGACTTGGGAGACAAAATTAAATAGAGCAAAACAGTAAGCTAAAATTTCAAAAAAAAAAAAAGAGAGGAAAGATGAGAAAATTTAAATATTCCTCCTCCTCCTCCTCCTCCTCCTCCTCCTCCTCCTCCTCCTCCTCCTCCTCCCCCTCCTCCCCCTCCTCCCCCTCCTCCCCCTCCTCCTCCTCCTCCCCCTCCTCCCCCTCCTCCTCCTCCTCCTCCTCCTCCTCCTCCTCCTCCTCCTCCTTCCCTCCTCCCCCTCCTCCTCCTCCTCCTCCTCCTCCTCCTCCCCTCCCCTCTCCCCCTTGGACTCAGGGCCTGACCACTGTCCCTGGCTTCTTTTTGGCTCCAGGCTAGCACTCTACCATTTGAGCTACAGCACCACTCTGCCTTTTTCTATAAATGTGGTGCTGAGGATTCAAACCCAGGGTTTCATGTACGTGAGACAAGCACTCTACCACTAGGCCATATTCCCAGCCCTTAAACATTCATTTTGCAATTTTTGAGTGAATTAAAAAATGAGTAGAGAAGAAAAACTATGTGTAAGAAAATTCATTCTCCAAATTTGACCATTAATTATAAATTGATGGACAATTCAAGGCCTCACATTAGGCTCAGAACAGTAAATGGGAAAACAAAACAGAAATATACTACATCCCTCTATATATTGAGAACACTCAGAATAAAGAAAGGATTCATGCCTCTATCCTTAGCTACACCAAAAACATACATGGGAAAATCACAATCCAAAGCTGTTGTGGGCAGAAGCATTTGACACCATGTGAAAAATAACTAAAAGGAAGGATTGGAGACATGGTGCAATTTCTAGAGTACTCCTAGCAAATGCAAAGGCCTGAGTTTAAAGCCGAGTATAGCCCCCCTCCCCCCCCAAAAAAAGGGAGGTCTGTGGATTTCTGGATGGGGTGATAGTCAGAGAAAACCACACGCATGTGCCGAGAAGACCTTTGAAACACTGGAGAAGAGGAGCATAGCCTTAAAATTCTCATCAAACCAACATATTAACAAGAGCAAAGGGTAAGCTTCTAGCCATGATCCTCTCCATCTCTGTTGTCTGTGTAGCTGAGATCACCAGCATGATCCACTGTTGCCTAGACCTTTTCATTTCCTTCCATAGGAAGAAAGCAAGGGATTTTCTACAATATATAAAGTTGTAAGAGAGAGGGACAAAATGAAATGTAGCAAATACGAATAGAGAAGAAGGGAAAGGTGAAAGGAAAGACCCAGATAACAAACAAAACTGAGGCCTGGCACTTGTTGCTCATGTTTGTAATCCTAGCCACTCAGGAGGCTGAGATCAGAGGATTGCAATTTGAAGCCAACCCCAGCAGGAAAGTCTGTGAGACTCTTATCTCCAATAAACTGCTCAGAGAAAAGCTGGACGTGGAGCTATAGCTCAAGTGGTAGAGCACTAGCCTTGAGTAAGAAGGTGAGGGACAGCTCCCAGGCCCCGAGTTCAAGTCCCAAGACCTACAGAAACACAAAACAAAGCTGAAAACCAACAAAAGTAAGTATAAAAAAACACTGTGTAATACTAAGCATGTTTATTCATGTGGGAAAACTGTTAAAAGGAATTCTAATTTCTTTTCCAAGGTTTTGGAAAAAATTAGTGACAAGCACATGGAAAGCTAAATAATTTCTTAAAACTAGTTTCTAAAAGAAGGAAACAGCTTGGAAAAATTTAAATACGATCGTAGGACACTGTTTTTTCTCAGTAGCAATCAATATGTGCAAAGTTATTAAAGATGACCGCCATTTTTATTTAACAAAACTGTTATGGTAAACAGCATGTGGAAATTGAAAGAGGAAATAGAATTGTGGATTGCCAAATGTTGTACTTGCCTTTTAGTATTAAAAAAAAAGCCTCTAAAGAATAGTAGAAAAGTTACATTAAGAAATATGAAAGCTGGGCATCGATTGCTCACATCTGTAATCCTAGCTACTCAGAATGCTGAGATCTAAGGACATTGGTTTGAAGTCAGCCCAGGCAGAAAATTACTATGAGACTTTTATCTTCAATTAACCACCACAAAACTAGAAGAGGTGCTGTAGCTCAAGGGGTAGAGTCCTAGCCTTGAGCACAACGAGGCTCAGGGGCAATGTCTAGGCCCTGAGTTCAAGCCCCACAACTGGCAAAAAAAAAAAAAAAAGAAAAAGAAAAAAGAAATATGGAAGTTAAAGAAGAAAGAAAATACCTACAAGTGCTGAATTTGTTGTTGTCCCTGTTGAGGATTCAGGTATTAAGAGTACTGCTACTATTATTGTCATTATTACTATTACCAGTACTGGATTTGCACTCAGAGCCTTTTGCTTGCTCGGTAAGTGCTCTATCATTTGAGCCACTCCCCAGCCCAAGATAAAAGAGCTGAGAGAGAGTTGGCTGTTTTTTGTTATTTTTTTTTAAACAATCCATTTAGTTCCACCTAAGTTTTTTTTCTTTCTGGAGGAGGGGTGTTTCCTTGGATCTTGAACTCAGGGCCTGGGTACTATCCCTGAGTTTTTGTGCTCAACGGAGAACACTCTACCATTTAAGACAAGACTCTACTTCCTGCTTTTCTGATGATTAATTGGAGATAAGTTTCCAACTGGAGAAAGAAGTCTCATGGACTTTAGCTCCTGGGCTGGCTTTGAACTGTGATCTGATCTCAGTCTCCTGTGTAGATAGGATTACAGGCCACTGAGCCACTGGCACCCAGCACATGTCTTTATAGTTCATATATTTTGTTTGTATGTTCATACATTCTGACAACATTTGCAAACTAACCTGAGGTATTTTGGTTAAAGATTTGATAATAAGACAATCATCTTTTGGTATTAAAATGGGTGGCATTGAGCCATCTGGTCTTGATTGTAAATTAATCTTAAAAGAATGAAGAAAAGTAGGTCTCCAGATGAATAGAGATTAGAAGAAGGCCACCCTCCTCTGATGGGAAAAAATTATAATGGATATTCATTTAATTGGGTTTAAAACTATACTGTGCCTTTTGTATTATATCTCCCATGGGATCACATAATATGAGATATCATAGAATAAACTATTTTATTTTTTAAACAAGAAAAATATCACCATTGATGTAATTGACTTTCCCAAGATCATTCCACGTCTTAGTGGAAGGAGAGGCAGCTCTCAAGTAATGGACACTTTGAAATATTCTGCTTAGTATTTTCACATAAATACATGCATTGATACATCATTCCTTTTATTTATTTGTAAGATGGATATTACTTTCTCCATTTGAACTTTGGACAAACAGATCTTCAGAAACCTTTTGCTGTGGGCTTTCAAACCACATCTGATTTTAAGATGAGAAACTTTTTACCATCAAGGATTCTCAAGAAAAAAAAAGCTTAGATTTGAATTTGTATCTTCTTTCTTTCTTTATTCTTCTTTTTTTTTATTTTTTTCCTATTTATTGTCAAAGTGATGTGCAGAGAGGTTACAGTTTCATGCGTTAGGCATTGGATACATTTCTTGTACTGTTTGTTACCTCTTCTAGTTTCTTGACATTGTGTTAAAAGAGGGAAATGCCTACTTTTAAATAATGCTCACATTTTCTTTGCAAATAATCCTATGTATTGAATTTGTTTAGCGGGGGCAAATTAGATATGCATACTGGATAATATTCCAGCTTTGCAAGCTGTGGCAGTTCTAACTGGCTTCCTGTCTTCAAAAGGTGTGGTCAAACAAGAAAAAAAACTTTCTGTCTGCAAGTTACATTGAGAAATAAAGGTTCAAACTCCACTTTAAAAATTAATCTTGTAAAAGATATAATGATTTTTTTTAAACAACCCTTTTAATGGTAGGGTAAAACTATCACCTGCCTTCTGGATTACATTCACTAGATAGGCCTTGATTATTTAGAAGACATAATTCATCCTTCTGAGTGTCCTGTGGTATAGAACCAGGCAATGAGAGTGTATGGTCCAGGCTCCCTGCCATAGTAGAACTTACTTTAAAATAGATGGAACAGCTATTTTTTTTTTTTCAGGACTCTTCCACTTTTTCAAATATGTTCTTTCAACATAAAATCAGTTGGACTCTGTGACCTTTCAATGAACCATATGATTTAGTTACACATATTAATTTCAACACAACTTACTTTTCCAAAATCATTCTCTCTCTGTGTGTAATGCTATCTAGGTAGAGGAGTTTAAATGGAAATTAAACATTTGGAGAAAGGCATTTTACATAATATCTTTAAAAAGAATACATTGATTATCTACACTATAATTTTGTAGCTAGGTGCCCCACAGTTCTAAGGCGGAAGACAAATATGGTGTGCAACTCAGAAAAGTAAGCCGACTCATTTTATTTTCTCTATGTAAGAATTCTTTGGGTATTGAAACCTAATAGCAGAAGAAATTGAAACTTTCTTCATTACCTGAAAGTTCTCGATACATATATATGTATATATATTTACTTTTGTAAATAGATTAATTGAGAAACGTACCTAGGATTAAAATTGAGTGAATTAAAATATATAGGATGACAATTTACAGTCACTGTGGGAAGAATAGTTGTGTGTGTGTTTGGGAGGTCGGACCTTCAACTCAAAATGAACCTGAGCTTTAAGTCCATGGTACACAGATATCATTCATCTTGGAAAAGTCAAGCTTTTTCTTTTCGTCCCATCGCAAATGGTTACACAAAGAATTTTCAAGCCCATTTGGCTGAGGAACAAGGAGAATCTGAAATCAGACTTCCTGGAATATGAGTGTTCCCTTCTCAGTATAGGCACTTGTCACTGGGAGATCACTGGAAGGTGAGCTGGGCTGGAATCCGTTTTACTTTACAGGGAAGTGGTCCCTGTCCCAGGAGCCATTGCCCATTGCTTAGAAAGTCAGCAGGGACATCAACAGAAGGGAAGAAAGTATTTGAAAGTAACCCTAACGAGTATGTATTGGGAACTTAGTGTGAACTAAGACCTTTGTTTCTACTAGGTTTTCAAGGGCTTTGAAATGCCAACTTTTTTGAGCACAAATAAACTTTTGCTAAAAAAAGAACCTCAGGCTGGGGATATGGCCTAGTGGCAAGAGCGCTTGCCTCGTATACATGAAGCCTTGGGTTCGATTCCCCAGTACCACATCTACAGAAAATGGCCAGAAGTGGCGCTTTGACTCAAGTGGCAGAGTGCTAGCCTTGAGCAAAAAGAAGCCAGGGACAGTGCTCAGGCTCTGAGTCCAAGGCCCAGGACTGGCAAAAAAACAAACAAAAAAAAAAAAACAAAAAAAACCCCCCAAAAACCAAATGTACTTGAAACCCAGATGATAGGATAACAATGGGAATTCCAGACCCTTTGTCTGGTGGACTCTTCAGTCTACTATTCGAACCAATATGCCTTAGATTGTCTTTTTTTTTCTTTCAAATTTTTATTATCAAACTGATGTACAGAGAGGTTACAGTTTCATACATTAGGCATTGGACACATTACTTGTACTGTTTGTTACCTCGTCCCTCATACCTCCCTCCTCCCACCCTCTTTCCCTTTCACCCCATGAGGTGTTCCATTCACTTAGACCAAACAGTTTTGCAAGTATTGCTTTTGTAGTTGTTTTTCTTTTTTTACCCTGAGTTTCTCAATTTTGGTATTCTTTTTCAATTTCCTAGTTCTAATACCAGTATACATGGTTTCCAATATACTCAGATAATGTTACAGAGATAGTGTAGGTACAACCACAGGAAGGTGATACAAGAACATCATCTATAATAGATGCTACAGATACACATGGTACGTTGAAAGTAATTACCACTGTGATATAACAATCGTTTCCATACATGGAGTTCATTTCACTTAGCATCATCTTATGTGTTCATAAGGGTATAGCTAATGGGCTCTTGTGATCCTCTGCTGTAACTTGCCTAAACCTGTACTAATTACTCCCAATAAGTGAGACCATAGAGTCCATGTTTCTTTGGGTCTGGCTCACTTCACTTAGTATAATTTTTTCTAAGTTCTTCCATTTCCTTACAAATGGGGCAACGTCATTCTTTCTAATAGAGGCATAAAATTCCATTGTGTATATGTACCACATTTTCCTGATCCATTCATTCGTCTACTGAGGGGCATCTGGGTTGGTTCCAGATTCTAGCTATGACAAATTGCGCTGCGATGAACATTGTTGTGCTGGTGGCTTTACTGTGAATTTGTTTGTGGGCTTTTGGATAGATACCCAAAAGTGGGGCTACTGGGTCATAGGGGAGTTCTATATTTAGCCTTCTGAGGAATCTCTGTACTGCTTGCCAGAGTGGCTGAACCAGTTTACATTCCCACCAACAATGAAGTAGGGTTCCCTTTTGGCCGCATACCCTCCAACAATTGTTATTGTTAGTTTTCTTTTTTTTTTTGGCCAGTCCTGGGCCTTGGACTCAGGGCCTGAGCACTGTCCCTGGCTTCTTCCCGCTCAAGGCTAGCACTCTGCCACTTGAGCCACAGCGCCGCTTCTGGCCGTTTTTTCTGTATATGTGGTGCTGGGGAATCGAACCTAGGACCTCGTGTATCCGAGGCAGGCACTCTTGCCACTAGGCTATATCCCCAGCCCAGTTTTCTTGATATATGACATTCTTACCGGGGTAAGATGGAATCTCAATGTTGTTTTGATTTGCATTTCTTTTATGGCCAGTGATGTGTAGAGCACTTTTTCATATGTCTTTTGGCAATTCTCATTTCCTCATCAGAGAAGTCTCTTTGTAAGTCTTTAGCCCACTTGATGAGGGGGCTATTGGTTCTTTGCGGTTTTGTTTTGAAGGAAGGTAATTTTTTTAGTTTTGCATATATTTTAGATATGAGGCCTTTGTCAGCTGAATGGCCGGTAAAGATTTTCTCCCAGTCTGTGGGCTTCCTGTTTATCTTTGGAGCTATGTCCTTTGCCATGCAGAAGCTTTGCAGTTTGATGCAGTCCCATTTGTCCAACCTTTCTTTGATTTGTAGCCTTTCTGGGTCTTTGTTAAGGAAGTTCCGTCCTGCACTAAGGAGCCCAAGTGTTTCTCCTACTCCTTCCTTTAGTGTTTTCAGGGTGTCTGTTTTGATTTCTAGGTCTTTAATCCATTTGGAATTGATTTTGGTGCAAGGTGATATATAAGGATCTAGTTTTAGTTTGTTGCATGTGTTGAACCAGCTTTTCCAGCACCATTTGTTAAAGAGGCTATCTTTCTTCCAAGCTATTGTTTTAGCTCCTTAATCAAAGATTAAGTAGGCATAGTTCTGTGGGTTCATTTCTGGGTCTTCAATTCTGTTCCATTGGTCTTCAGGTCTGTTCCGGTGCCAATACCAGGCTGTTTTTATTACTATAGCTTTATAATACAGCTTGAAGTTGGGTATTGTAATTCCTCCAGCACTGTTCTTTCTGCTTAGGATTGTTTTTGCTATTCTAGGTCTTTTATTGTTCCATACGAATTTCTGGATTGCTTCCTTTATTTCATTAAAAAATGGTGTTGGGATATTAATGGGTATTGCATTGAGTTTGTAGATAGCCTTTGCAGTATGCCTTAGATTGTATCTCAGTTAGAATTCTGGAAAAGATAATGCATTCAAACTTTAGTTGATTTTAGATTTTGTTTCATACATCCATGAGGAACGATGATTGTATATTATCCTGAGAATCTACAGGGCTCTACCGGTCATCCTTCCTGATTTAGCACATTCACCCTGTGAAACTCAAATAAATAAAATCCTTATGCCTGAATGATTTGGTGTGACATGGCGAATAAGCAAAATGTCTTCATAATTAATTGCTCCCTTCACAGGCCTCTCTATTTCAGCAGCATTTAAGCACAAACCCAGATATTTATTTGTGTGGAAATTTTCTAGTGTAAATGTGTGCATGAATATATAAACAAATTTATATAATGGAAAAACCACACTCTAGCTTTTTCCCCTGATTGTGTATTCAGTATTTTTCTTGGCCCTTTACAATTGAGTATCTTCTATATTCATGAAAATTCTATGAGACATATTTGAATAATCTTTTGTTTTCAAGAACATTGAAATGTATCTCACTATTCTTGTATTCTGGGTCATCTATGACACTATATTCTTATTGTCAACTGGGATTACTAAATAATGAAAAGGGAAGGGAAAATAATATCTAACTATTACACTGCCAAAGAATGCTTGGATACAAGATGTGCAAGGCTTATCATGAAAGAGAATGTTTAATGAGAAGGCTAAACTTTTGAGACAGAAAAGAAAGGGGGGAGAAAAATAGGAGAGAGGAGAGAGAGAAGGGGAGAAGAAAAAAGGTGTGTGAGTATGAAGTAAAGGAAAGGAGAGAGGGAAAATAGGAGTGAGGGAGAAGAAGGGAAGGAAGCAGGGAAGGAGAGGAAGTGAAACAAAGAAACAGAGACAACAAAAGAAGAAGAGAGAGAGCCAGAGAGCTATTGCATCTTAAACTGAAATTTATTACCACTTGTAAAAGCCCCACTAACCACCCCCCTCAATTTATGGCAGTTACACTAGTTTACATAGTAGGATCACTTGAGATTTCACATCTAAAGAAAATTATTTCATGTTTTATGAATTATCAAAGATCCAAGAGATGGGTGCCACCTAGTATCATACTTTACCAAAGCCTGATTTTCATGTTCATCTGAGGTCTTACTTTACTCATTGTTTTTGACAAATGACTCCAGGGAATATGCACTTATGTATGTGGTTACAAGAAGGAATAATAATAGGACAGGAAAGTACGTTTACCAATTCTTCCTAGCAATGTCCTAAGAGTAACGTGAACAAATATATGGAACATAGCATAAATGAATAGAAAAACAAAACTTAAATATAATGGGGCATTTTTAGAATAGAGGTAATTCCCTCCTGCCTTCTTTCCCTCCCTCTCTCCCATCCCCCTCCCTCCCTGCCTCCCTTCCTTCTTCTCTTTCTCTCCCTCTTCTTTTCCCTTCCCTTCCTTTCCCTTCCCTTCTATCTCTTTGTGTTCAACAGCAAATCAGACCATTTGATGACCTATGATTTGTAAGCCTTGTGTTAGCAGCATTCGATTAACACACCTGCCACATAGCTGAATTTCCTAGGAGAGGGAAAAGAAAACTCTGTCGATTCAGGAAACTGATATTATACCTTTGCTTTAGAGAATTTGCCTGTATAGGACAATGCTTCACGACAGGCAGGCATTTGGATGGGAGAACAGATGGTTCTTGAGGTCTTTTAAAGAAGTCTTTCAGGGGCTGGGAATATGGCCTAGTGGCAGTGCTTGCCTCATATACATGAAGCCCTAGTTCGAGTCCCCAGCACCACATATATAGAAAATGGCCAGAGTGGCGCTATGGCTCAAGTGGCAGAGTGCTAGCCTTCAGCAAAAAGAAGACTGTGACAGTGCTCAGGCCCTGAGTCCAAGCACCAGGACTGGCAAAAAAAAGAAAAAAAAAAAAAGAGAGAAGTCTTTCAACTCCGATTGGTAGGAAGATGAGCACTTAATCTAGCCATATTGTTGCACTTCCAGGTAAACTAGAAATATCACTAACAGTGCTCCTAGTTCTACTTCAACCTTTGTTATTCATTATGGAATTTTTGCATGAATTTTGCTTTTATAGAAAAGATAATGCATTAAATTACCGTCAGTGTTAATTCCCAAGGGTTTGCTGCTCGGCCTCCTCAAATTTGTGACCATAGCAAAGATTTCACTTACCTTGAAGATATTGCTGTCTCTCTCTCCTCTTCTCTCTCTAGTTTGAAATTATTCCTTATACCAACATTGTCTTTTTACTTTGTAATTGAGCTCAACTTCTCCCTTTACCACCACATTCTTAGCAACTGTAAAGACTACATTATTAAGCTCATGTATTGCATGCAGTGTTGAATTCATGGTCCTAGATAGAAGCAGAGTTGAGGTGGGACTTTGCAAGAGATGGTGTCATGAGGTTCTCCCCTTATCTGTGAGATAAGATTCATTATTTTTAGGTAGTTAGGAACAACACAATTGAAAACATAATTAAACCAAAAGCAATCTTATATTGTTTCATATACATATATCCTCTAGGTATTTCAGAGCTGTAAATTTTCCTTATACATCAGTACAAACTTGAGCAAGTGTGAGAAAACAGAAGTTAAACATATTTTATTATCTCTAAGTAGTTGTACAAAGGAGTTACCAGTCAACAAAAAAGTGTATGTATACAATGCATCTTGATCAATGCTACCCTGTTCTACATTCCTCCTTATCCAGCTCTTCCCTCTCTTTCCTTAAATTGTGTAGGATTTACATTGCAGAAGGACTTTGATTATACCAAAGCAGAGGTGTTTGTGGCAGAGACTCTAACAGGTTTCTATTGCCAGATTTACCTAAGTCTTTCCAATCTTTGTTTTTCATTACTCTACTCTTACTTATTAGTCTACTCTTATTCCTATTAGATTAAATTGTATTTGGTTGTTTTTGTTAACTCACTCCTTTGTTGTGGATTTTCTTTCTCTAATTCTAGGAATCTAGAGTTCCATCTTTTTTTCCCTGAAAGTTTAATGAGAACTCTCTCCCTGCTGAATGTTTTAGGTCACTGATAGGTATGTTGTTAAGTGACCGAAGATTCAGAGATGACCCAGGAGGAACCAGAGTTTCATTTATTTTGTGTCCTTACACTGATCCATTGATAACCTTTCTCTGGGTCACACTTTCCAGTTGTTTTTCCATGCCCCTTATCACTGGGTTGTTCAGCTTTTGCTTTCCCACTTAATATGTGTGTTATGTAGAGCAGAATCAAAGCCACTGCTGAAACCTAAGATTGATTATATCATTGGTTTCTCAGAGTCCACTAGAACTCCCACAGGGCTATCAGCATAGTCAGACTAGGCATAGTCTTGTTGGAGCTACACTGTGTTTATTAATGCAAGTGATCACTATTTTATGTTGTCATGATTACTCCAAAATTGTTATCCAAGTATCCAAATCCTGAAATTACAATAGGTCTAAAATAATTGTAAATTTCAGAATAGTGTTTAATTTTTTTAATTGTTTTAAAATTTTTTTTAAATTAGTTTTTTTTTGGTGCAATTCTTTTACTATCTTAAACTAAAATGCAGAGGGATTGGAAAAGAAGAATCCTGAGAATAACATAAAAGAAAAATCAAGGCTCTCTGGAATATAGCTACCTTCTTCCTAGTTTCATTTTCTTTTCTCTATTGAACTTGACATAGATTCTGACAATCATTCAGTAAGAAATCATCCCATTTTGGGGAGCTATAACTTCATCTTATGCATTAACATCTCTGCTTTAGGGTACAAAGAACAGGTACATCAACGTCTACCTGAAGGTATAATAAAAAATAGATGTATCACACAGAGATGGATCATTTGTCTGGGTTATAGGGAATTCCTTTCTGTGCCTAGGGAATTTAAGTATTCACTTGAACAAAGCAGTCATGGTACATGAGCCTGTGTGGTCCTTCAATCGTGAAAAAGCAGTAATTCAATTAATTTGCTGCTTTGGAAGACTTTGACACCACAGCCATCCACATGACTTACACCTGATGGGAGCAGAGGAAAAGGCTACCTTGGTATAAAGCATCCATTTTTTAATGAGTGTGATAGTGTTTGGGAGGTTCCATGACATATAAATGTGTTGGAAATTCAAACTGAATGGAAAGGGACATAAATAGTTGGATGAGTGAGATGCATAACCACTTCCATATATTTGTCAAGATTTCCAATTGCAAACTGATAAAAAGTTCTTTTTGGTAGGGCATTTTTTGTTGTAAAGACTGTCTGTGCACTTTCTAGACTTTTTTTGAATTGAAGTTCTTTTGACAAACAAAGATGTTTCAGAAATCTGACTGTAAATAGAGTATCAAAGATAGGCACACACCTGCCATGGTGTTTTTTGTTTTGCTTTGTTTTTTTTTTTTTTTTTTGCCAGTCCTGGGCCTTGGACTCAGGGCCTGAGCACTGTCCCTGGCTTCTTTTTGCTCAAGGCTAGCACTCTGCCACTTGAGCCACAGCGCCACTTCTGGCCATTTTCTGTATATGTGGTGCTGGGGAATTGAACCCAGGGCCTCATGTATACAAGGCAAGCACTCTTGCCACTAGGCCATATCCTCAGCCCCTGTCATGGTGTTTTAAAGTAGGGGAAGTATTGCCAGGATGGTGAGTCCTCCGTGGCTCTGTCGGAGAGCATAAAAGCCTGGGGACAATGACCAAAGAGGAAAGGGATTTTTGTCCTGCCACTTTAGAGCTTTGAGTTTAATTCTGGGATAGAATAGACACTCAAGAAGTGATATAGTTACATCAGTCACCTGCTGGCCAGGAATTAAAGTGAAGCATCGTATGGTCATTTCAACATCTACAGTTGAGTCTGTTTACACTTAGCTTCTCTTGCTCTTTATTCTAGCAGACAAAGAATGTGGAACTATTGTTAGCTTTCCTCAATAGGCTATATGTTTTCTCAAAACCTACTGTTGGATAGGAAGTTAATTAAGTAGTATAAAGGAAAGAGAAAAAGACATTGGTGAGAAACATACATTGATTTCTAAGGCAACTATAAGACATAAAGTAAACCCACAGTCTAGGTCTAGAAGGTACAGTTAGCCAGTTTACACACTGCACAAAGACTCTAGAACAAAGACTCTAGACCAGGCTGGTCATTCAGTGTCTGCTTATCCAGGTCTGTTTTGCTTATAGACCCTTGCTTACCACACCAGGGTGGTTACAACTGGACATTGCCTTTAAAACATACAACTCTTAAGCAGAAAGGCAAAAGATTGTCTGTAATTAGTTTTAAACTCTCAGATTCATCAATCCCAAGGCAGATCATGTGTTACCTAAACCATATCAAAGGCCCATAGTGAAGATGAGAATTTAAGTAAGACTAAGAGCAAATAATTTCTTTTAACCACATCTACAAAAGGCCTTGATCTTCTTTGGTGAAGAGAATTCTGTTGGGAAGAGAAACAAAAATCATCTATCTTATGTAAATCTTTGTTTCTCACTCATAATTTGCTATGTGCCAGTGGCTGACCTTCTGTATTTGATTAATAAGCTGACTTAATACTGACCATTCTCAGTAATGTCATTTATTCTTTTGACATGAGCTGAAAAACACTTCCCAGAATTATTACGAAATAGAAGATATTTGGACCAAAAAAAAACTTCCATTGATGTTTGCAATTGTGACTTAGTTAGCTGGGTGGGTGGTTCAGGTTGACGGAATCCACAAAACATGGCTGTAGTTCCTGACCAGTTGTGGTCTTCATAGGTCAGCTGCTACTTACTACTCTTGCTACTTATTAATTACATAGCGATAGGCAAGATCCCGTGGTGGACACTGATAGATAGAGCTGCAGCTAATACAGGTGTTCCCATAAGTATTGTGTTTGAAAGAAAGCATGAGGAAGTCACCTTAGGAAGAACTGTAAAGGAGATTGGAAGGTTAAAGTTGGCTTTTGTATGTGCTGTTTGGCTTGTAGGAATTTTCTGAAACTCGAAGATAACATGGGTAGTTCATCAAAACATAGCTAGTCTAGAACCCACTGTCCCAGTAGTTTTATTTTTTTGGTTTGTCCTGCCTGGTAGCTGAGTTTTTCTTTTAATTGCATGCATATCCCATTAGGGCACTAGCAATGGAAAATATGTGTTTGTATTGGAAGAGAATAGACAGGAATACTTGGAAACATTTATTTACAGCATTTAATCATTCTGTAATGACAAATTGGGAAGATGAAGCTCTGCTTTCAAAATGCATGTCCTTACTGAATCTTACAAGATACAACATACCAGGTACCACAGATGATATGCAGGATTCTTCATTTGTATTTTATATGATGAATAGAGAATACATACTGTAAGACACAGATCTACAGCACAGGAAAAAACCAGAATGGTAACCTTGAAGCTCAAATTCTTCTAAAGTACTTAAGTTAGTGAAAGAAAAAAAATCTTCCAACATGCTAGTGCAGTAAAGAAAACAAAAAGAAGAGAGAAAAAAAATCAAAAGCGAATTGTATAATCATATTTTTCAAGATACTTGAGGTTAGTGAATCTTACCAGGAACAACACCATAAAACTAACCTCTCAATTATTTGCAGGGTGCATAATCTGTGTTCTATAAAATATGTATTCAGCAAATGTTGTAATCTCTAGCTACATCTCATAGGAACATGAATTCCTAATGGTTTGAAAGAATTTCCACAGGATTATTTTTTATTGGGGGTGGAGGTTTAAGAAATGCATGGAAGAAATTGAAGTGCTGGGGGGTGGGTGGGGGTAATAACCAAAATCACCAGTTTAGCACAGTGTCTACTTGATGGTGCTGATCTTACTCCTCTTAGGGCTTGGGAGCTAACCATCTGAAAATGAAAACGCAGATGCCAGTGAGAGGGTTTCTTTTGCACTAGCAGAACTTCATGGATCATTCCATCCTAGCCTAACAAGAAAGAGTCACGGTATGCTCACGGGGCTGTATTCCAAGGGGCCTACCACTACTATCAGACTTCCTTACAGTCTCTGTTACTGAGAATTTAGGAATTTTGGGTTTTTCCTCATGTTATTTTATGCTTGCTTTGGTATGAAATTTATTCTAAATTTCTTACCACTGAGTAAAAATGATATTCTTGGAAGGAATTCCATGTGCATTATCCACTCTCTAGAGGTGGTAAGGCTGAGGAATTTGAGTGAATCTACCTGTTTGAGAAGCATGAGGAACAGGACAGACCAAAGCCATCAGGCTTAGAAGCTTCTAATGAGCTTCGTCCTAGCAAGGAGAGACCAGAGTAGATACTCCGTGCTTTCATTAAGATATCTAATATCTGTTCAGGAAGAAATGTATCATTGCATGAGAACAACTTCCAACATCTTTCAGGTACAAGCAGAGTCTCCTTCAATGTTTGCTTAAGTACAGAAAGGATTCACAGCAACCTTATAATCACCCTGCTTTCACTTTTTCCTGACTTGTTTTTTTTCTGGAGCTGTTTTCACTTTCTGCCTAACTATCCACACATCACAGCTGATGTACTCTGACAGACACAAAGGAGAATTAAAGTGAAATGCATACACTGTTTAAAATAAAATCATCTATGTCATGAATAAGAAAAACAAAACAGATGGGATTGCGTCTTTGGTCATGCCTCAGAAGAGTTTCAAACTCTTCTAAAGTACTTAATTTAATAAAGAAAGCGGGGGGGGGGACCTTTCCAATATTCTAATGCAATAAAGCAAAAAGAAAAAAAAAACCCTAACCCTGATTCTCTAATCACATTGGAATTTGGTATCAATAGTTTCAGTGTAAGGAATTCACTGGCGAAATGACATTTAGGTTTATGGGGAATACGTTGAGAGTTAATCATTGAGGCAAAATGACTATTGATTCAGACGTCAGGGAACTGACAAGTGGCTTTGAATTAGCATATTCCACCATAACAGAAGAAGCTGGTAAGCAGTGCTGTGGTCAGAAAGGGGAAACCTCCTATCAAGTTGGGTGAAGTCTGTCTGCAGTTTCTTCAACACAAATGTTCCTCCAAAAACATTGCAAGCAAATAATTCTTCACAGACTGTTTCTCTTTCATAGCATGAAAGAGTGGCATGGTCAGTGTAATCATTTCGTTAGTTCCAGAGGTACAAGAAAAGTCAACAGTCTCCAGGTTGCTTTCTTCATGGTATGCTTCAACTTGACATCAACAGGAAGGCCCAATCAGTCTTAGATTGGGAATGCTGAACTGCCTACCCCCATTCCCAGCCCCCCTCCACCCCACTGATTGGAGACTGGAGGAGAGGAAAGGAGGGAAGGATTTACTCAATACCAGGAGAACCGAATAAACAAGTGCCAGGGTGGTTTCCTGCAGGAAAGTGGAAAGATTAGTCTGGTTTATACTTAGATGAGGACAGAGCTTAACACAGGTTGTAGTTGATTAAACAAGAGTGAATCATTGCATGGCCCTATCTAGATAATCTTTGGCCATTATCGTCCATAACAACAGAGAAGTCCTGAGCTTTCACTTAGCCCAGGACTGATGAGGTCCACAGAGGGGAGGGGAGAGGCGTTTAATGGAGAGATAACACATGTGCCCTTTCCTTGGCCACCTTCCCTCCACAGGGTTTTCATTTACTCTTCACTTTTAAAGATCCTGCACCAGATATGCTGACAAAACCACATTGTAAGTTTGTAAAAATCCGTGCATCAGCGCAGGTTAGGATTGTTTTCAGGGTCTCCTTCTCCAAGGTCCTCAGGGACCTTAGTTCCTGGAAGTGGGCATTTTTCCAGCTGCCGTACTGAAGCTTGATAAAAATAGACAAGATAAATGGACTTTTAAAGTCGTATTGTGCCAGACTTTTAATTCTCAGGAAATTATTTCTTTAACCTAGCTGAGAGTCAAGTCAATTTGTGACACAGTTGAGAGGGATGGCTGGATCAGATGAAAAGGGGGGTGGCATCTGACATTTTAAGTCAGAAAAGCCTGCCACACAAGACAGATTTCTCTTGGCAATCAAGATAACTTAACAACCATAAACACATTGTCAGAGGGAAAAATCGCATTTTTCTCTAACACAGATCATGTACAGATGACTGATTTTTCTTTCAAGTTCAAGCACAGAAAGGTTTGTTTATATATTTCCACTTGTGACCCGGGCAGGCAGAACAATCTTGAGGCTTGAAGAGAGATGGCAAAGAGCTGTGGCTGATTCTGTTACACACAAGGATCACAGAATCTATGCCCCACCTAGAAGGCTGAGAAGCACACCAAATTGTTCTCCAGGTAACTTATTGTGTCTACTTTTTTTTATCATAAGTTGCACAAGGATGGATTCACTGCATTAAAAAAGAAAATATGTCAGAGGCTGGTGACTCATGTCTAATCATAGCTACTCAGGACTTTGAGATGGGAGACTCGAGGTTCAAAGCTAGCTAAGGGAGGAAAGTCTGTGAGACATATCCCCAACGGACCTGTGAGGAACTGGATGTGATTCAGTTACTAGGGATCCATCCAACATTTAGAAAAATGACAAGCACAAGAGTAAGGCCCTGAGTTCAAGCCCCAGTACCAGCACCAAAAAAGTGAAAAAATAAAAAAGGAAGAAAAAGATAATGGAAAGAAAAGCAAAGAATAAAAGAACAAAATATCCCCCTGTGCTTGGTTTCTTTGGACTCTGCCAAAGCCTTTCCCTGAATCTAAGGGGTACCTGTATCGTGCCAAGGTTCTTCTAAATTAATACTCAAAATTTTGATTGTGCCTTCATGCACTTGTCTAGTAACAGATCATTCACATGGTGAGCAGATAATTGTTTGAGACCGTCAAAAATGTTGAGAATCAGGTGAAACACCAGGCGTTAATCATTCTCTATCATTCTAATTATTAATCGCTTCCCCAAACTGAAAAGTACAGTAAAAAATTATCTAAAACCATGGCTCCACTGGAACAAGGCTATTTGATTCAATCATTTTTGTTTAGTCAGAATTGAAGGGAGTGGAGGATGCCTAGTTCTCTAACAATTTGGCTGTATTTATTACAACAAATACATTACTGAGTACATTATTATTGAACATTTTTGAGGATCTCTGTGGAGTGTTTCTGAAAAAGTGACAACAAACCCTGCTCTCTCAAAGTTTTCAAGCTGGTCCTAGAGACCTACTTGTGCTTATAAACATATAAACACACATGTTCACCATTAAACACACCAAAAATAGGAAGAGTAAAAGTAAGCAGTGGAATATTACGCGTGTCCATGTTCATTATGCTTTTGGCAAGAAGTGTGTGTGTGTGTGTGTGTGTGTGTGTGTGTGTGTGTGTGTTTACTCTTAGCATCATTTTTATAGTTTAAAATACATCTTCTGGAAGTAGTTCTATGGAAGGCATGTGGCATATATCATCTCATGGAAATGTCCAAATAATATCTGAAGTAGTTGTAGTGATTAATTCCATTTTCCAGTACTGGAGCTGGATACAAAGCAAGTTATCCAAATCAACTAGCTCACAAAGGGCTGAACTGTACTTCCGATGTATATTGTCCCAATTCCAAATCTTGTTTGTGAATGAGATTTGCAGACCTGGATTTAGAACCACTAGTGGGGTGTGTGTGTGTGTGTGTGTGTGTGTGTGTCTGTCTGTCTGTCTGTCTGTCTGTCTGAGAGAGAGAGAGAGAGTGAGAGAGAGATATCTAACCCCCTCCCCCCTCCATTCCAGCAAACAGGAGGATCTCCACCCTGCTCTAAGAGCTTCCTTCACATTGACACTTGGTGCTTCCAGTATCACAGTCTTGTGAGATGACAAGAATAGAAAATAGTAAGTCCCAATTCATTGCTCCGGTGGCTCTGTGGCTCAGGTCACTGGAGTGGAGGTCTCTTCAGTGGCTGCTACAATTTTTCACAAGTCTACAAATCACTTGGCAAGTAAAGAATTCTATTTCTTTCCAAGGAGAAAGAAGGAAAAGGACTGGGGGTCCCTCATGAGTGGCTGGCATCTGAAGAGGCCACATCTTTGAAAGATGAATTTCCAGGTAGCTAATTGGAACCGAATGTGCTTTTATCCCCATGCTGGAGCTTTCCTTCTCTTACTGCTTTTATCCAGGGCTATAAACTTAAGCCAGAATTTGGAATGGGGAGAACAACAACAACAGCAAAGAGGTTTTCCATTAGATTTCAGGATGAAATGGAAGTTAATTGTGGCAAAGAAACATTTTCATCTATTTTTTAAGATTCTATTGGGAGATAATAGATAATTGCAAAGTAATTCCTAGATTCAAAGGAATCCCATGATTGAATGGAAATGTGATTATGTCTATTTGGGAAAAGGCATTTATGAACTATTTGTGTTCATTACCCTTCCTCTGAGCAGAATAATATTTAAATCAAGCTTGATCTCGTTCTGGGAAAAGAGTTTCTGGAACTGATCTTTAGGATTTTTACCTAGTTCTGTCAAAATGTAAATTTAGTGAATGAATTTAGTTAAGACCAGTCATGGGTACAGTGTATTGAGCGGCCACCTAGGAGGGGGCTGGGCACTGATGGCATTTTACTGCCATCTTTCATTGAGAATTGAATTCTTTGGCGCTGCCATTTGAAGATAATTGTTTGTTACTGCCTATTTATCCTATGGAAAGAGGGTTATAATATTATATTTTTAGAACACTACACAAGTGCATGAAAAACCTTAAACATTCATTCTTACTTTATTATCACTAGTAATAATAATGCTAACAATATTAGCTCAATTTAATCCCCATGAAAACCCTGCAAATTTGGTAGTGTGCGCACATTTCTAGTTTAGGGAAGTTACTGGAACCCCGTGGGTCTGGAGCCTTGGGCACATCTCCTTTGGGGATTGTGGGAAAGGCTCATGACACCCCCCCCCCCCCCCATATACTGGCTTCCACTCGAGTATCCTCATTCAGCATATCGTGAAATCTTTTTCTAAAAAAAAAAAAAATACTTTGTCCTTTGAGGGCATACTACGTCAGGGTGGAGCATGACGCAGCAGTGATGCCCAAATTCCACAGGGGAAGTGGAGCCCATTTCCAGGAAAGAGGCTAGATAAGGAGAAGATTACAGAAAATACCCCGGCCTGAGGCAAGTTGGGCCCCGGGCAGCTCCTCAGACCCTTAGGCACATGGAGCTTCTCTGCTTCAAATGATTCCATGACTCGTATCTTTTTTTGTGTGTCAGCAGTGTGTACCCTTAAAAAATCATGGAAATTGGGGGCACAGAAGTCCCTGTTGCTGTGGATTTCATCATTCTGTCACTCCACAGCCACTGTCCAGCATTTCCTCCACTTTCACCAAAATTACTATATTGGGGAAAATAAAGGAGTGAAATATTTAAAGCTGACAGGACTCTCAAAAGAAAATGCCTTCCCACTAAAAATGTCAAGAGTTAAGAAAGCGACTGCTTCTTGTTGGTTTCTCTGCCCCTGAGAAACGCAGAAAGCATCCATTTTCGGTATATTTATGTGTTCCCCAGGCCCACTGATCCCCCTTGACATTTTCTGTCTGGCTTCACATTTTCCAGGAAGCTAGGGACCGTGGTAGAGCTCCCTGTCTGGGCACCATCTTTATGCACAGTGCAGCCCCATAAATACCAGCTGTATTTCTTCTTTCTTCTTCATTTCTGGCTCTTTGGGACATCTGTTGTATTTGCCTATCCAGCCATTCTAGTCTTTGATAGCAGCACCTCATTATTCCTTGTGGCATGGTAGAATTGACTCCAGTTTGTGAAAGTACGGTACTTCACCGGTGCCAGATCAAGCAGAACCCATCTGAGAATTTTGCTTCTTTTTATTGAGTGATGTTTGTAGTCGTGGTAAGCTCTGTGCTCCCAGGCTTCTAGCACATGGAGAGAATCTGATTGTAAACAAAGGGACACAGACAGAGGACAAAACCAAAAGGAAACAAAAAAAGCACTAACCTCCCCCCCCAAAAAACAAAACAAAACAAAAACAAAACCAGACTCCAAGTGAACTAGAAAAATCAATGTAAAACTTCATATGGAAGTATAAAAGACCCCAAATGAAAAACACAGTCTTATGTAAAATGAATACCTCTGGATGTACCACAATATCAGACTTTAAATTATACTACAGAGCCATAATAACAAAAACAGCTTGGTCCTGACACAAAAATAAACCTGAAGGCATTCGGAAAACAATACAAGACCCAAGAATAAAACTACACAGCTATGGCAATCTAATTATCCACAAAGGTGCCAAAAACAAACACTGGAGAGAGCTATTCTGATTAAAATATGTGTAAATCTGAAATTCTATGATGAAACCCCTTGTGAAAATTAATACACACACACACACACACACAAATAATAGGAAAGCAAAAAAGGCTGTTTGGGGGGTTTTTGGGTACCAAAGGGGTGGGTACAGTGAAAGGAGAGAGTGATAGTGTGCATATTTATTTGCATGTAGTATAATAGAACAATGCTTGCTGAAATTGTTTTATAAGTGGGAGGTGGAGTTAGGCCTGGATAGAGAAAAGGAGGTTCTTCAAGATACATTGTAATTGTATGTATAGAAATGTCGCCAAAGCAACCCCTCTGGTTAAAAACAAACATTGAAAAATAAAATGAAAGATAAAGAACAGGAAATCTTTTTTTTTTTTTTTTTACAGAATGGTATTGCCACATTTTATGTGATGTATTTTTCCATTCAACTCTCCCTGCCGTTGGCAACTTGATAAGTAGTTATTTTTTTTTAAAAAAAGTTTTTATTGTTATTATATAGGCCGGTAAGTATTTAATAACTGTCTGGAGGTGAGGGCTTGGTTAGTTGTGTTTGCCGATTGATTTAGCCACATAAATCCTCCTCCCCCCCTCCAGCTTGTGGCGGATTTCCAACAAACAACATGATATCAAGTGACTCACGAAATTCCTTAAAATTTAACAATTGCCTCTGGTGGAGCCAACTCCAGCCCACACTGAAATTACAGAGCAGAGACTCTAATTTTCAGAGTGCTTGCGTGTTTGTCCACGGGCCAGCTGTGTGTCCTCTCTGAGATTCAGAGGTGACTGAGACGGCAGAGGCCCAGCGAGAAAGGGTGGAGGTCCAGGGGTGTCCTGTTGGTGAACAGGGGCATGCTGCCCTCCAGCTGAAGCCTGGCTGTGGAGGTCAGAAGGGGGTCTTGCGGGGGGTGGGGGGGGGGCGGTCACTGTCCTGTCTTCTACACTGGAGCTCCCGTGTGGTCCTCAGCCTGGACGCGCATGTCAGATGCTGGGTTCTGAACACAAAGGGAGCCATTGTGGGAAGAGGAGATGGTGCAACCTTCACCAGGGAGAAGAGTACTTGCCCTGGGGCAGGAGACAGTAATAACAAGGGAAGAAGGAGGTGGTGGCCGCCTCACCTGTCCCAGAACCACGACGAGTTCTAACAGAGCTGAGGGAGAATGCATTGCATCTGGTCACGGTCATGAAGCAACCCTGAGTAGGGACAGGAGGAAAGAAGGAAGGGGCAGGATGGTTTTCAGGGTGCAGCTGCAGCAGGAGGAATGAGGAAGCAAAGGAAGGCGCAAAGAGAGGAAGGAGGGAAGGAGCCACAGGACACTGGAAGCTGTGTAGATGCGCTCAGCAGAGCCCAGGTGGAATTGGGTTCGAGGGCACTGCTTGTACAAAAGGTGTAAGATGTTTTCCAGGAGAATGCTTGCCATATGCATTGTATGCTTCCTATCAGCAGATATAATTATTAAAAAAATAGTAGCAGTCATTTCACCCAATCTGCATTTATAGACAAAGAGCAACAACAGTCTTAAAAGTGAAGACATAACAATTCTAACGTATGGATGAAAGTTAACAAAATGTAAGCTAGATTATTCTTTTTTTCCTCTTTATGTCAAGGGATGAGCTGTGGAAATTGCTGACACTCTTCAATTCTTTCCAGTTGCAACGTGATCACAGCAATGAGGACATGCTCCCAAATTAAAGAGGAAATGGACACGTGTGTGTGAGTGTGTATGTGTGTATGTGTGTGTGTTGTATAAAGGGGTTATCATTTCATAAGTCAGATAATGAATACATTTCTTTTTGGACAATGTCATCCCTTCCTTTGCTTCCTCCAGAGGAAAATGTACCTTTTAAAAAACTTGTTTACTTATTTATTTTGCCAGTCCTGGGCCTTGGACTCAGGGCCTGAGCACTGTCCATGGCTTCTTTTTAGCACTCTGCCACTTGTGCCATAGCGCCATTTCTGGCAGTTTTCTATATATGTGGTGCTGGGGAATTGAACCCAGGGCTTCATGTATAGGAGGCAAGTACTCTTGCCACTAGGCCATATTCCCAGCCCCATAATGTACCTTTTTAAACAAGAAAAAGGGGTGTATCTTTAGCTCTTACTGAAAGCAAAATTAACTGAGATTAAGAAATATATTCTTGCAACTAAAAGGAGAAAGGATCAATGATTTGGAGATGGGTTGAGATTTGTACATAATACGGATTGCTCTTAGGAAACAAAGCAAACACTATTTGTTTCGATGAGGAGTGGTTCACTCTAGCTTAGATCCTTTAGACTTGACAGGCATCAAATAGCAGGTAATAAACTCCAGTTGAGTGTTACTGCACAGTTATGTATCTGCTAGATTTAGACATGAGGGTAAATTACACTACACATTCAAAGAATAATCCAGTTAGGGATTCTTACCCTTCCCCATCAAAAGAAGAACACGAACATCTCTTTACCCAAATCTGTTCTTTTCCACACATGAAAATGTTAGAAAACTTTTTCCCTCAGTCCCTAAACTTCTATCTGAATGAGGCTTCATTCAGAAAGAAAAATGCAAAAGCCAACTAGACATGCTGCGGGCTCAGTGTAAGCACATAGCAGGTTTTAGTCCAAATGTGTACTCTAGAATTCCCTGCTACTTGATCAGTCCCATTCTCCCCCTAGGCTGCCATTAATAAAAATGCAGAAATAGGTCAGATACATAAGGCTCGATTTGGCATGAAATTGACGAAGCAATTTACAATCAAGGAAGACTCAATCCCTCTAAATACAAGGTAAATAATTCTTTCTGAAATTCAGTTAATTCATTTTAAATACATAAAAAATGCATGGGTAAGCATGCTATACAAAAATGTCAAATAATGGCAAAGCACGTGGACCATTAAGTTACCAAATTCCTATTTCTCTCCTGCAACTCCTGTCCCCTACCCTCCCAAATAGTAACCATCACTCCCTGTTGGCTGAGTGCCCTTTATGATGGATTCCCCATTCCTTTATCTATAACACTCACCATATATATGATGAATCAGTGTAGTCACTTTAGATAAAATTCAAAAAGTAGAAAAGTAGAGAACTTTAAAAAAAGGAAATACCCATAATTTAACCACTCAAAACAAATTCAGCAACCATCATGATACATTTTCTACAAATTTTTGTCTGCAGAATTTTCAACGATGATTATAATGCATATAAAAGAAGAACTATCCAATGTGTGGACCAAAAGTTAAAATGATGATACCTCTTGTTTGGTGGTAATATTTTTATTTACCTTAGTGAGTTTTTAACACTCTATCTCCTAGAAGCCAAATATTAGAGAAATAGAGAAATTAAGTTCATCTTTCTGGAAAATACAAACAAATCCTCTTTTTGAGTTGGGGGATAAATATGTTAGTAAAAAAAAAAAAAAACAAAACAATGGTAAGACATCAGAATTAGAAACTATAGGATCACAGAACTTCCCTGAGGCTACACAGGTAGGAAGTGATAATGCCAAGATCAGACTTCTTTCCTTATCCTCATTTCTCCCTTTTCCTAAAAATAAAATAAAATGAAATAAAATAAAATGCACCCAGCTCTTAGAGGTGCTGTGAGTATCAGGGTCTCCTGTTCAGAGAAAAGCTTTTAAAACAGCATCTCTGAGCCAAATCAGGTCCATATAGTGTTTTATTTAATTGTCTTTTGGCAGAATTATGGCTATTTAAGAAGCACTCATTATTTTTACTTCTCTTGAAACATACAAAGCCTTACATCTTGCGGCCCAATTGCATATGTCAGCCATAGACAGGAACTTCCTTTGACCTGACCTCTTAAGCCTCGCCCTCCCCCCCCCACCCCCCCACCCCCCCCACCCCCGCCGCTTTCACCTGCCAGCTTCACTCCAGTAAGACATCAGCTTGGATCCCAACCACAGGGAACACTATGGCCACTGCTGAGAATGAGAGTCTTTGAAAGCAGGACTTACCTGGAGACAAGAGACCCGAAGAAGGATAGTGCCAGACAAATTGGAATGCATTGTCACCTTGTACACATGGGTGTGCAAGCACAACTCAGGCACTCATGACACTTGCCTTGCTGCTCTGCCATCTACAACAGAAGCTGCCAGCATCTATCTACATGCACTCAAAGTACAGCTTTTACTAAGGTGAGATGATCGAAGACGCGGCTAATAAACTCTTAATTCTATGTTAGCTGGATACTGATAATAATTACTAAATATTTGGGGGGGTTATAACAAATACGCGATTGTAAGGACCTTTTTCCCCCTTTTCCTGATAGTAGAATGTATCCGTTGAAAGCATATTCCTCAGTCTAAATCAAGTCCACTGGAATGTCCTGGTAGTGTGTGAGGCTAGAAATAAGAAAGACAGGCCCTGGCGACACGGGTATCGTATTTCTGATCCAGATAGAAAGGAATTAAACCATGAAGGTCCTGCAATTTTAATCATTGCTAGGGTAAAAAGATAATTCTGAGCCCCTGGTGTGGAGGAATTGAGCACTGGCTAATCCAGAAGGACAATGGAAGGGATAAACAGGTGAGGTGTCGCACTGAGTCTTAACTTCCCTGGGTGATTGACAGGTCTAAGATACAGGATCTGGAATAGGAATGCCACTTCCTACATTTGTAAGTGCTGCAACATTATGGAACACCAATGACCTTGAAATCCCCATGGAAGGCCACTGTCACTTGAACTCACTTGGAAAATGGGATTATGGGAACACACAGGGTGACTGGCTTTGAACCCAGAGAAACCCATGGGGGCAATAGGCTTAGCTTTCTAAGAGAGCTGTAGCTGCAATCCTTTCGGAGAAAATAACCCTTGTTCTATCATCAAATGAAATAAAAAAAAGATTTAAAACTCAGTTACTCAAAGCACTTTCATCCACGAATCATGGGAGAATAAATTAAGATGGTAGGCAATTTGGCAGTAGAAAATAATAAAATAGAAAGAAAGGCCGAAGGAAGGAATGACAGAAGAAACAAAAAAAAAAGAAGAGAGGAAGCAAAGTAGAAAGAAAAAACAAAGTAGAGAAAGAAAGAGAAAGAAAGGGAAGAAGGAGGGCTGGGAATACGGCCTAGTGCAAGCGTGCTTGCCTTGTATACATGAAACCCTGGGTTGGATTCCTCAGCACCACATATATAGAAAACAGCCAGAGGTGGCGCTGTGGCTCAAGTGGTAGAGTGCTAGCCTTGAGCAAAAAGAAGCCAGGGACAGTGTTCAGACCCTGAGTCCAAGCCCCAGGACTGGCAAAAAAGAAGAAGAAAGGGAAGAGGAGGAAGGTGGAAGAGATAGAAGAAGAAGATAAGGAGGAAGGAGAAAAGGAAAAATAGAGGAAGGAAGAAGAAAGGAAGGAAAGAAAAGAAAGAGGGTTAAAGAAATGGAGGAAGAAGGAAGACAAGAGAAGGAAGGGAAACAGTTATCTATTTTCACTTACTGATATGCTTTGAAGGCTCTAAACTAAATGTAAAATTGAAAGACTCATGTATCATAAAGTACATTTTGGAAATGTATATGATAGTGACTTGAAAATTTTTGGAAGTGGATTTTCTGGCTAGTTATTTAACATTAGCATTGGAAGAGCACAGGTACACAAATAGGTCTATATGTGTGTATACCTATAATAAGCCAGTTTTTCTACTTCAAGATCAACAAAGACAAGATATTTACTTTGTTATTTCTTAATACCCGCTCGCATTTGTGCATGTAAATACAATGAAATTATTTATATTCAGTATATAAATATGTTATAGCTATTCAAGAAACTGTTCATCATAATATCTTAACTACTAGTAATAATTTGGATATATTTCCTTTGTAAGTAATAAATGTTAAGAGTTTTGACAATTGGAAGATGTATCTAAGCAAATTAATTACTAAGAAAATGTGACCCCTAAATTTCAATACACTAAAACAATTTCTTAATATGTGGGCATGTTTCTTAGGAATTTATTCTGGATATGTACTTCTTAAATAATAAAAGAAGCATTTTAAAAAATATTTCTCATATCATGCATCCTTTCTCATGCCATCTGTATAAATTCAAAAGAATATTGAAGCTTTAATGGAGGTGAACATTTCAGCTTTATTTATCCCTCCATCGGTGCTAAAACTAGATCCATAATTGGATTCCTCAAGTTTCTGATTTAAAGCATTTTCATCACATTTAATTATATGATAAAGAACAAACAGAACAGTGCAAAGGAGCAAGTTTCACAAACGCTCATTTACTCATCACTGAAGATGCTTCAGATTATGAATTACTACAGAGTCTGGGCCCCTTGTATCACTTTCCCCAGCCCTGTTCCTCTCCCTACCTCTCAGACATGGCTACAGTCTGAAGGGCACTGATGGTACTGGCGTGGAAGTTACTGCAGGGCCCTGGTAACATTTCCTTGTCCTGGCAAGTGCATATGTTTGCAGACAGAATGCATGTCCATACTTAAATTCTACATAACACAAAAGAAGTTATACACAACGAATAGCAATTAGCACTGTATCCATGGATAAACAGATAGCCAGAAAATAGATGCTGACATTTGTGTATTTTGCCATGATACATATCATACTCTAGTGGCCTGGCAACTCATATACATTTTTTTATACTTAAAATTAAGAAGGGTGTAAAGCACTTACTAGATCTGTGAATGTGTGTAAGCATATCTCATTCATTCATTTTATCTTTCCTATCAATTTTATTGAGGTCTAGTTTATTTAGATAAGCTTTATATACAGACAGGCTATATACATTTTCAATATGCAATTAAAGTGTACAGCTCGGCTGAGTTGTACACAGCCACGAACCCTCTAGTCCAAATGAAATATATAAAACTTTCCATTTGAGCTCAGAGTTTCCTTGTTCCCCTTTCCCATTTTCTCTTGGCCCAGGAAGCCACTAACTTGCTTTTTTGCCTGTGTAGTTTAATGTGTATTTTATAGAAATGGAACTATACATGTGCTCTTCTTTGAGTCTGGTTTCTTCCCTTGACTAAATCGACCTTGAGTTTCCTCCATGTTGGGCCCTTCAGTATGGTTTGCCTTTTTCTGGCACAGGAGTATTCCAGCACATGGGTGTACCATGCTTTGTCTCTCTCTGTGCCTCTCCTCTGAACTGATAGCCCCATTGATTCCATTCTTGGCTACCATGAATGTAGCTGCTTGAGACATTCATGTGTTGCTTTCTGCCGCCATACATTGCACTGACTGCTTTTGTGCTTGCTCCAAACAGAATTAAAGTTGCCTTGGTCACTACTATTGGCATCATCATGAGGGGTTTTAGGACAAAACCTCCAGAGACACGGAATTCAATTTGTATCACTCACTTTTCTCCATGTTTTGAGCCCCTGTTACAGTTTCTTTGCTTTTTAGTTAAATCTTCACAGCCTTCAGGTAGCTGTGCTTACAGTTTACCCAAATTACAGCTGCTGTTTCTGAGAGGGTCAGTTTATCAGGAACAGCCACTTGTAGATGTGTACTCACCCATTTTACCTGCTGCATAGTACTCTCATTGCTTAGCCGTACTCATCTATTTGTCTACCCACAGAACTTTCATGTTTTATGTTTGTCTATACCACCATAATTGTAGCATAATCTAATTACATCTAAGTCTTTATGCATTTGCATAGGAGCTTTTGTTCCAAGAAATGGAAGTTTTGGGTTATAAGATATGATCTTCAAACTGTGCACTAGTGGCTCATGTTTGTAATCCTAGCTACTCAGGAGGCTGAGATCTGAGGATTGCAGTTCCAAATCAGCTCAGGCAGGAAGTCCGTCTTATCTCCAATAAACTACTCAGAAAAAGCCAGAAGTGGTGCTATGGCTCAAGTGGTAGAGTGCTAGCCTTGAGCACAAAGAGGCTTAGGGACAGCACCCAGGCCCCCGAGTTCAAGCCCAAGACTGGCAAAAAAAAGATGTGATCTTCAGCCTTTCTAGTTATGACTAAATTATTTTTCAATATGCTTGTACTTCTACCAGCAACTTCTCGCTTCTCTGCATTTTACACAATATTTAGTATTCTTAGTTATTAAAAGAAAATGGTATCCTAATAGGAGAAATGTTATCTGATTGCTGTTTTTATCTATAATTCTCTAATTACTAGTGTACTTAAGCAAAATTTCATGTTTATTGACTGTGCTACTTCTTCTGTGAATTGCCTAGTCATGTTTCCTTCTTGATTTCTTTCCATTGATTTGTGGAACTGTTTCTTATGTTTTAGCTTCTAATGATTTGCATTGCAAATACCTTCTCTCATTCTGTTACTTTTCCTTTAGCTTTATTCATGGTACAGTTTCCAATTCAGATGTCTATATTTTGATGGAATCAAGTTTATCATATGTCACATCATACTGTATGATTTTTAGTTTTTATAGCCTCTTTTCAAATATCCTTATGTTTTGTCCAACATTATTCATCCAAAATTAGTTTTATCACATACATTAAGTGACAGAAACTCTTCTAGATACTGGAGAATATGCTGGTTAAAATGTAATAGGAAAGACAGACATGATCTGGATTACCTGAGTCAGATCCAAGTGAATCTCAAGTATTCAAAACTGCCACAAAGAAGAAAGTGGAAGGGCAATTGAGAGACAGAGGTATGAGCACAGTTCCATTAGAAGCCAGACTAGAGCTTCTCTTGGTTTCCATCTAGGCTTTGTCAATTATTAGCTAAGAGCTAATTCTGCTTCCATTCTGCACTGCACTTTCTTAGCTTGAAAATGGGGTGGTAATACTAATATCCGTTACAAAGCAAATGTCACTATACCCCTTGCAATCAGATAAACTCCAATGAGCTAAATCAGATGAAGGGTGATAGGGCCATAGATGAGTTCTTCATGAAAAACTTCCCCTAGCAAAGTGATTTTTGAGCACACTCCTAAACGAAAGGAGCTAGGGAGATTCTTTATGTTCAGGTTGTAAACATGGAGGAGGCTAGACCACCTAATAAAATCATATTGTTTGTTTCTTCATCCATCTGGAGTTTAATTTCATGCATGGTGTGAAGCAAGAATATAATTGTACTTCCTCCCAGGTGGAAAGCCAGTTGGCTCAGCATTTATTGATGAGTCTATCTGTTGTTTCTTCTTTAGTAATTTCTTTTATTACTATAAACAATACTGTATGTGTATGCTAGTATTTTCTATTTTAGATCATTGATCTATTGGAGTATTACGATGGGACGCCACTCAGTCTTTGCATATCATTTTTTAATGCGTCACTGGGGATTGAGCCCAGGGCCACCTGCTTGCGAGGCAAGTGCTCCACAACTTCAGCAATGCCCTCAATCCCCATGGGATCTTCATTACCAAAGCAGGGCATGCTATGATATCATGTATGTTACCTCTGTTCCTCTGTTTCTGTGGAATCTGTATTTTTGTGTACTTACATCCCTGTGTAAATTTTAGAATCCATTTTGTAATTCTATAAAGAATCCTAAAGTTTTGCTTTGGAAAATTTCACTGCATTTAATGAGGAATTGATACTTTCCTGAGCTTTTTCTTCCACAGAGATAGCATACCTATACTAGTGCCTCACTTTATAGCAATTTTATGCATAAAATATACATTTTTTTGGAAAAACTTATCCCTACATATTCTGCAATGATCGGAGCTACTCTATCTCTTGTGATAAGTCTGTCTTCTGTGATAAATGCTGGTGGGTGAGAATGTTACTACACATTGATCTTTATTTTGTGTTCTCAAAATATATTAATTTTTATTACTTGTTCTGATAATTGATCTGTAGAACTTCTAGGTTTTTTCTGTAAAATAATAAAAAATCTTTATATAATGACATCTTTTATTTCCTTTTTTAATGATCCAGCTCCTTATTTTTAAGAACATATGAGAGTCTCTACAATAGTGCTGAATTAATAGGAGGCAGAGGATATCTTTGTAGTGTTTCTGACTCCATAGGAATCCCCTGAAAATTATGCCATTAATTTATTATGCTTGTTATAGGTATTCAGTTGGTGCTTTCTATCAGGTTAAGAGCATTTCTTCTTCTGTTCTCCAATTGTCAGAAATTTTATCCAACTTTTTCTGCATTTATATTTACTTAAATGTACTTATTTAATTGTCATGTAGCACCACTTCATGAGCGTTACTTGCCTATAGACAATTTAAAGTATGCGGATAGATTCACTCTGCCTACCTTCTGTGGAGGGCTCCTGTGTACATGTTCACCAGTTATGACCTATCCGCTGTCTGAGCTGTCCTTCACGCTGCTGTCCACCGCTGCACAGATCTCATGGACCACCAAGTGAGAAGCACTGGATGGAGACAGGAGGTGAAGGATAAAGGAAAAACTCAGCCTCTTGACCCCCTCGTTCCTATCTCAGATTGGTGGTATGGGTATTTCTTCTGTTAACCCATCTTCTATGAAACATACCTTTCTGGGAGTTCCTTCCTCCTACCAGACAACTCACAGTACTTACTGCCTTAGCTCTGGCTTCTTTAATCCAGGCTCCAGGAGAATGTCCTTTCTTTTGTGTATGCTTGCACCAGGGATGAATTGATTTCCTAAAATTGCTAATTTCTCCAAAGAGTCACCTGTGTTACCAGGTGAGTTCCTTGGCAGCACCTACATTGGTTTTGGACTTCTTGTAGAGACCCTGCCTGGTGCATTCTGAGAAGCTATGTGAGCATAATCCTTTTTGTGTTGTTGCTCATGGGGCTTGAACTCTGGGCCTGGGCACTGTCACTGAGTTCTTCAGCTCAAGGCTAGCACTCTACCAATTGAGCCACAGCACCACTTCCAATTTTCTCCTGTTAATTGGAGATAATAGTATTACAGACTTTCCTGCCGGGGCCGGCTTTGAACTCCAATCCTCAGATCTCAACTTCCTGAGTAGCTAGGATGCCAAGGGTGAGTTACCAGTGCACGGCTGAGCATCGTCTTTGTGGTCCTTTGGACATCAGGACCTACATATGCTCATAAAATAAACTCCGTAGTTGTTCCTCATTTTTAGGCCCACTTTGGGTAAGGTAGAGATGGGTACTGAAAATTTGTTTTTCATAGGGGCAGAAAAAAAAAACCACACCTAAAGAAATGCCATTTAAAGATAAATACAAATTTCATGTGTTTGTTTCCTCAGGTAAGTAAGAAACAAAGGGGTAAAACTGGATTAACTCCCACATGTCTTTAAAAATCCCGTTTCCGCAAAGGAGATGGTTTCTTCGTATGAAGCCAGTCGTGTGTTCATTTTATATGAATTCAACTGGTAGCATCATTTAATTCCAGTCTTTGTTCTAGACTCTGGTGAAAGACAGGGGGAAGACAACTGTGCCATATGTATCTCATAAGCAGAACTTTGATGCAATGTTGTTGTTATATGAGGATAATTTTTGTTTAGTCAGTGGAGATAACTTTATGAGACTACACCCAGCATTCCAATCCTCCTTTACCCACATCTGAGCAAAGGAAGTAATTGAGACATGGTAAGCATTGTTATTCTAAGCATGACCTACAGGAAGAATAAAGCCAACATGAAAATTTAGGTATTGATAGCTAAATGTGTACAGAAGAAAAGTATATCATGTCATTGTGCTGGGAACTCACTTATGGAATATTTAATATTCCAGATGTTTTTACTGCATCTTATGATGCTACCCATTTTCTATTATGTAGGAATGAGGATGAGGGTATTTTCCTTAGTATTTACTAAATAACACTATTTTTGTTCTTTTATATACAGCTCACTTCCATGTTATAGAATAATGGTATAATTTATGGCAATCATTTGACAGACTCGTGTTAGTTAAGCTACTCAACAGACACATTGGTTTGTAATCCAAACCAACTTGCTTTAGACTTTCAATATCATGTTAAACAAGACACCCCGCACTACCTATTGCCTACAGTTTTCATTTCTACACATAGCCAGAGTCCTGCATCCTCACACTCTCTCCAAAGATAAGAGTACATCAGGATTATTTTAAGGAACTTTTCCCAGTGTGCACATGCCTAGGAGTGGTGTTAATGAACTTTTCACAGTGTGTACATGCCTAGGAGTGGTGTTAATGATTCAAACTAACCCTTTGTCTTGGTACATCCACACTTGTACTTAAAAACCCAGTATCAACATTACCTATGCGTCATCTCTTCCCTTTCTCCTGTGTGGTAGGCATGAAAGGTCTGGCTCATTTAGTTCAATTCTCCATAAGATTTCTCAATTCATGGCACATTTGTGCATGTTCTGATATATATTGGAAGGGAGGGAGAAAGGACAGTTAGAGGGAAGATACAGCCCTTGACTAGATAAGACCTGCCACAGTCCAGATGTAGTCCAGATGTATGTTTGCTAAACAGTGAACCGTGCACATTTTCTTCTATATGCACAGCTGTTGTACTTCTCCTTATTGAGCATTCAGTTCTACCTTTCCTGCAATGTGTCCAAAGCCAAAAGAAGCGACCTGTGAGGTCTCTGCTCCATAAGACACCATATTGGCTTATGATGACTAATCTCCAGTGACTACGAAGAATGTAACATGCTCTGCTCTGTCAAGAGCACTTTACTGAAGTCTAATTCTGTCCTTGTTCTGGACACCCAGGTTTACACTTCAAATGAACATTAGCAGCAATCTCCAGGCACAATGATGCCAGGAAACAAGGCCAATTTCTTAACCTACAGCAAGCCTTTTCCCTTCTATGCCTAAGGCACCAGATCGCTGGCACAATGCTGTAAAATTGTGTAATGGGAAGTGTTATCACCATCTCAGTGGCCACCCTCAGAGTATTTTTTTTTTTTTTTGGCCAGTCCTGGGCCTTGGACTCAGGGCCTGAGCACTGTCCCTGGCTTCTTTTTGCTCAAGGCTAGCACTCTACCACTTGAGCCACAGTGCCATTTCTGGCCATTTTCTATACATGTGGTGCTGGGGAATCGAACCCAGGGCTTCATGTATAGGAGGTAAGCGCTCTTGCCACTAGGCCGTATTCCCAGCCCCAGAGTAATTTTTTTTTTAATGGTGCAAACTTAGCAGTGAAACCAAGTGGCTGTATCTGCAGTGAGTATAGAATCCTAACCAAGAATTCAGAATGATGAGCTACTTCGCTGGAGTCCCCTAGTCGTGTAGGAACTTTTTGTCACTTTCCAGCATGCACTCAAATCTAGAAAAAGGAACTGGTGTCCTCTGACTGAAGAAACGCTGTGTTGTGATGGGATAAAGCTAACACTGATACTTGATCTTACTCGACTGTTCAAGGTTCCATATTTATTCTTACAGATTTCTAATTTCTGCTTGCTTCATGATTTCCAAATGTTGTAATTCCCCCCATCCTACAAGTCCCATATAAATGTTCCTATTTCATTCTCTGAAATTAAACAGAGCTAAAGTGTTACATAGTCTAGGTCATGCTCATAAGTGCACATTGTTAATTTTTGGTGCCAAACCATTCTCTTGGCTAGAGATTGCTTTTACTTTGCAAGTAATTATATCTGGGGTGGAATGTTAATACACATTGGTTCTTAACCAATATCAGTGGGAAACAAGAATCTTTGTAAAGTTCACCTAAGTTCTTTTACTTAAGTCATCATTAAAGCTGATAGTAAGGTGTACGTGATTCATGCCATGTATGTCTTTACTTTCTACAAAGTCTGTATTAGAGTTCTTCCTGTTTAATAAACATCCAACAAATTATTATTAAATTGAATTATTTGCTTCTTTTCTCTGTGATATATGCTAAAGCGATGTATCATTGCTGTTCTCTTAATTACATAGTAATATACTATCAGGGCTTCCCTTAAAATCCAGGAAATATGGCAGAATCAAATTGTGAGCAATAAAATTTCAAAATGAATGTCAAAAGAATTTCATTTTAATACAATGACATCAAAGGTGAGTTATATGCTATATGAAAAAGAAAGATCAGTCTCATTACTTCACTGTTGTACGTTTTCTAGACCAAAACATGAATTGCTTGGTTTGATTGTTCACCTTATTTACTGCATTGGGCTCTAAATGACTTTTGATTGTTCTCTCAAATCAAATCCAGCTTCAAAGGGTAGATATTCCTTAACACTGAGGAGATTCAAAAGATTATGCCATAGGCTTTAATCTGAATGCAACAGAAAGAGGACCCAGGAGTTTTTTTGTTATGAATTAATAAGCGGAAAAGAAGGAGAAAAAAGCAAAACAGATTAGGATACATGGATTCTAGCCCTCACTTTGCAAATAATTAGCTGTGTTTAAATAAATCAGGTTATCATGGTCTGTGTTTCTCCATCTAGAGAATGAGGATGAGATGATTCACTTTATGTATACAATTTTGATTTAAATGTAGGAGGAAAATATGGAAAATGTGCTGCGTATAGGAGGAATCCTCCAAGAGTTTTGAGAATGCTAAATATTATTTACATTACTGTTGTTGTAGAATGATTTGGTATTTACTTAAATGGAAATTTCTAAGCAGGAAAAAGTATAGTAAATAGAGAAATGGTTGATACCTTTATTATCTTATGTTAGTTATTCAAGGGCAGGGGGCTGTCCTTGTTACATTTCAACAATGCATTCCAATCAATCTCATTAGCACTATCATTCTACCATTCCTCCCTTCCTTGCTAGCCCAGATTTCAACAGTTTTCAATGGTCTATGTTCATGGTTGCAAATAATTTATTTCAAACCTGTTCGTCCTCTTTTCTTCCTCTTGTTAACCCAACTACCTGCCTCTAGTTCCCCCTCCCGCAACACAACCTAATTCTCTTCCATCTCCTTCTAACACCTTATTGGTCAACAACTTCTACTGAGGTTCTTCATGCAGTTTCCAAACACACTTGTAATGTACCTCAAAATTATTCACCGTCTTGCTAAAAATTGCAATTTTTGATAGAACATAAAACTGGTTTGAAAAGCCAGTGCCAGTACTGTTTTGTAAGACACATACAATCAAATGTAAGCTAGCCAAACTAGAAAAGAAATGGAGTGTTTCACGTAACAGAACCATTCAGTGGTAGGTCTGGCTACAGTGCATTTGTCACTTGGGTAATGTCATTGGAGCTCCAGTGTCTCCTCCTCTGTCCCATTTCCTCATTCATATTTTGCTACCTTAAGAAAGAGAAAGCTCTGTAACTTGTGTCTGGAGAGACAATGCTCATTTCCAGAAACCCACAGGCATCTACTATCATCAGGCTACTTCTGATTGGGTGACACATTCCTCTGCGAGCCTATCACTGAAGGCAGTGTGATTTTGACCAAAGACAATGAAATCCTATTTCTGAAGCTGAAGGTAAGAACAGTTCAATGCACATGGCAGAGGATGGATAGAATGAGAATACACAAGGAGACATGTACCTAAAGGAGGGGTTAGGGAAATGAGAGATCAAGCACACAGCACATGAATAGTAGTAAAGCAGATAAAGTACTACATGAGTAGTAGTAAAGTAGATATGGAAAAGAACTTATGAATTAACAATTATCACGACATAATAAGTATTAATAACAACTTGGGGGGCTGGGAATATGGCCTAGTAGCAAAGTGCTTGCCTCATATACATGAAGCCCTGGGTTCGATTCCTCAGCACCATACATATAGAAAAAAAAATGGAAGTGGTGCTGTGACACAAGTGGTAGAGTGCTAGCCTTGAGCAAAAAGAAGCCAGAGACAGTGCTCAGTTCAAGCCCCAGGACTGGCAAAAAACAAAACAAATAACAACTTGGGGTTTGTGATGGTATTTGGGCATATTTGACATTCAAAATAACCAATTAGAAGAGGTAGGACAGGAGTTCAAGTTCTTGTTTTGCAAATAAAACAAATCTCAGGGGGAAAATGACATATGAGAGAAATGGGATAGAGATCTTATCCCCGCTAATTCCAAAATCTGAGGTTTGTTTTTGATCGGTTAGTAGTTCTACCTACTGGCTGGTAAATTCCTTGAATTCTTTCAGCTCTGGGTTCCTCAACAGAAAAATGGCAAAATTATAATGCCAACCATAATGCCAATGTATTTTTTACGTAAAATAGCCAAATTATTTAAAACACTGGGCAAGTGGAGGTTGAGAGAGAAAAGTTTTAGTAAATATTAGTCACCACCGTCATCATCAACATCATTATCAGTAGCAGCAGCAACAGCATCTCCATGCTTGAGAGCTACAGAAAATCACTTACTCTGGAACCTACAAAATACCCTATGAAGTATTCTTTGGGCCATTTCATGTTCATTTTTATTACCCCCCTACTTCCCTTCTATGCAGGCCTTCACTTTACCCTATAGAACCAGCTTTCTAAGGTGATCAATCCACAACTATTTAGACTTGCATGTTACTCATTAGAAATTAGATCCATTTTAATTATTGTGGCATTTGAATACTGGATGTCTGTTGAGCTCTGTGGTTGCTGAAGGGTGTTTTATCTCTCAAATTTGAAAACCTTCCTGTGTAAGCAAGCCCACTTTTCTAAGGGCCTGGGTGAGAGTTTGATTTCCTAGCCTTTCTGGTAGACAGGGACAGGCCAGATAGTGCAAGTAAACTACCAGCAAGCAGGGATGCAAGTAAGAACTCAAGCCCAGCACGAGCACAGTAAGATGTTCAATGAGCTGGGTAAATCTTCTCAAAGAGATGAAGGGGTATTTTCAAGTTGGGAGGTCATAGTGGGAAGCTCTTGGTGTTCAGCCCTGCTAGGGGCCCTAAGGAGGTGACACAGAAACTTTTCTGAAGATTTCCCAGTCCAGTCATTGTGCTAGCCAAAACGTCCATGGGCAAGTCTCCTATACACCACCCACACCCAATTTCTTGACCCTCAGGAGAGAGTGTGAGCACTTAATTTGCTACTACACAAGGTTTACAGCTGAACCCAGGTAGAACAGTTAGTGTTGCTCATAACTAGACTGGCAACTGATATTCTCAAGTGCTTCCAAGCTCTGTCAGTCACCTGTACTTCCCCAGCTTTGAGAAGAAGTTTCTCACATGGGCATTAACATTTTTGTTTCTTATTAGTATTTCTGACTAGTGTAAAAGCACTATCTCATGAAGGGAATCAAAGAAACTAGTTACATAAGTTGGCACTCATCTTGAGGCCTTTGTAATTTTATTATAAAAATTTCCCAGGATCAAGGTGGATATAATTTTTTTTCAACTAATTAGCAAACACAGATTTAAAGTTACTGTTTATTGTCTCATTTCTACCCAACTAATGTCTCTGGAAAATAGACCCAACATGGAATCACCAGTCTTTGGATCTTTATTTCAAAGGCTCATGAATTTAAGTCCTAAATTAAACAGCCATTCAATTAACCTCATTCTCTCATGGACCTTTTAAGACTAATTAGATGTAATCAGTAGTATTTCTCTGATATTTTTCATTTAATTTTCTGGCCATTAAACAGCTATAAGACAGAGAAGTTAATAATTTTTAAAATATAGAGGAGGAAATGTCATTTAGGTGCTGGAAGCATATTTCTAGTGTACGGAAAGAATTGTTTTTTTTGTGTGTGTGGCTCTTTTAGGTTGAATCATGAAGCTGGGCCCACCGAACTACATTGTGTCTTTCTATGTGGGTTCCAGAATAATGTGACTCTATATTATTCCTTTCCATACTTGTTATCTACTTGGCAAAATTTCAAGATAAATATTTTCCACTTAAGCTTACACCTCAAAAAATGTCTGCAAGAGCAGAATTGGCGATTGTGAACTGCTCTAGTAAAGCAGATAACAGGGTTGGGGTGGGGGGGGGAAGAAATGAGAAGGGAAAGCACTTTCAAAAATATCATGATACTTCTTTCAGAAATGACTAGCTTTTACTTGTTTTAAGTTTTGTCTGAATGGCAGGTTAAATTTTGGCTCAATCATCAAGTAAATATAGATAACTTGAGAAATATGTGCTTATGGCCATTTTAAAGTTAACTATAATGTCGATAAAAGCAATATATTTACATACACCTTAAAATGTCAAGTTTTCCCATGAAATGTATAAACAAAAAACTATCTTGCTTCCATACTTAATACTTTAATATTTTTGAGTTGATCAGTTTTTTCTCCTTGAAAATTAAACATACCTATAAATAATATTTCTTCTATGATCTTATAGTTGTTACATATCAGCTGCTGAATACATAGAATATATTCATGAAATTAATGATACAGATTTAATGATCTCACACACATACACTTGTCTTCTATCCTTCTATCCTTATATTTGATTGTACATATTATATATAACAATTTTTACTAGACCAAGAAGTATCTTGTAATTAAACTTCTTTCTTTTTATTATGAGACCTTTTATTCATCTGGAAACTAGTAATAACCGTTGCATTTTTATTTTGCTTTGTTTTTCTAAGTATTACTACATGTTTTACCCAAGTGCTCTGACACATTTATTAAAATGCATATCCGTACAATTGTCTAAGTATTGAAATCATCTGATAGTCTGTCACTTTCTATTAGAACCCTTCGTTTTATTTGTTTGTTCGTTTTGTCTGACATGTGGCTTGAACTCTGGGCCTGGGTGCTGTCCCTGAGCTCTTCAGCTCAAGGCTAGTGCTCTACCACTTGAGCCACAGCGCCACTTCCTGGAACCCTTTATTGTAGCGAACTCCAGTTCTCTCTCCAGTCTTGCCATCTTTCTCTTCCACTGGCGCCCTGTGCTCTTGGCGCCTGCTCTGTCTGGAGGGCAGACAGATTCTTCTGGCTCTGGACTGACTGTCATATGGTAATCACTTTTGATTGCTTTCCTGGATGGAGAATGATGCAGACAAACATGAGAGAGAGAGATTGAAATTGCCTGATATTGACTGAACAGATGAGAATAGCATGCAAGTGCATCTATCTGAGTAGGATATGGGAATAGTCACAAGGATCACAGAAGACCTAGAAAAAAGGTTGATGTTCTTGTCAGTTTCACGTACAATGTGAAATCTATTCCTATGTTGCATGAAATTATTCTACTATGCATTGACACTTTGAAAACAAGTTGCTACTTCCCTTGTTTCCCACATTATTAGGGTAAAATCAATTATTTCTTAAGAGGGAATGACAGGGTTTGAAGAGCCTTTATCATTTGGCCAGCCTCTGAAGCATTATACTACCCAGTTTTCTTGTTGGTTGTGAACTTCAACCTAACAGCCTTGGGAGAGAGGTGGGACATATATATATATATATATATATATATATATATATATATATATGGGATATATATATGGGACATATATATGGGACACACACATTTACACACACACACACACACACACACATATATATATATGGGCTTCCCCTCCCAGCTTGAGTCTTTTTTTTTTTTTTTTTTTTTGCTTAATTAGCCCATTCAGGTATTTTTTGTTCCTTTTCTCTCAAACCTCATTTCTTGGCAGAAGACTTGCTCACATTGCAGTCAAGGTCATGCCCCCTCCGGGGGCCATGAACTCCTTCTACTTCGTGAAGGCCAAGGGGTTTTTACATAGCTGTTGGTTATTGAATTTTCTAATTCCCCTAAGAATTCACTGGTTACATACACAAGAGTTGGGAAAACGTTTGCTTTGGTTCACCATTAATTCCTGAAGACCTGGCATTGTCTCTAGACATAAGAGGTGCTTAATAAGTATGGGCAGGAATGAATCACTAAAGAAATAACAGCGAAATGAGTAAAATTTGGTAAGCAATAGGCATGTTAATTCATTTAATTGTCTGGCCCATGGAACACAAGATAGTGACTGCATGTGGTTATCATTTTGTGATATTTCTTGAATTCATATATTAATCACTGAATTTTTACTTGGTAGTTTCCAAATAATACATTATGATAGGTTTGATTTGGAGGGAAATTTGAATATGGGCAAATTTATTTCAGAACCTCCCAAGGAACCAAATGATCATCACATGGATTTGCATGTCTATTGTATCAATGTTTTTATATCTGTTCAAACCATTCTATCAGAGACTGTATCTACACAGTTGAGAACTCAAAATAGATACAGACTGTAAAATAAAGTATGCTGACTTTAGTTTTGTTTTCTTTGGTTGAGATATCACAAAGCCCAAAAGATAAATGACTCCATAGATTTCTAGTGAAGGAGAGCTCAGGCTTTCACCCATAGCCTATTGACTTTTACTTCATGACAGCTTTCACAGGCTTTGCTATATATATTCCAGTTTGCAAACGGGAAAAAGAATTTATTTAATGAAAGAGAATTACAAGCAAGATAACAGAAAATCCTCCAAAGGTAAGCTCAATTCACACACACACACACACACACACACACACACACACACACGGGTGATTCAATTAGGGAAGTATTCTTACATTCCTCAATTGAATCTAAAGACATTTAAGTCATACTAAAAGAAAAAATTGTGTTAAAATGCTTTTGACTAATTAAGAAATGACAAATCGAGTTTAAGATGCACAATATTTAGTTTCAAAATAATTAAATCATCTAGTTTCTAGACTTAAAAGTGTTTGCCCTCAGGGATTTTCAAAGCTTGAATTTCTGGAAAGATCCATTCCCTAAGGGATCTGAATGGCCAACGTTTTATTGTACTTCCGAAACTAAATTTCCTGCTGATAATAAAAAAAAATAGAGAGTTTCCTGTTTGGTTTCCGTTGTTTGTGTGTTTCCATGGAATCTATGATGGAAGTAGAGTTTGGGAGTGACCAAAAATATTTGAAATATGAAGAAATCATTTCCCTAATGATGAAGATTTAATTATGAAATAATACCTGTGCTTGTATGTATTGATTTTGCCTGCGTGGTGACAATACTAGGTGAGTATTAAAAAAATGAATATAAGTTCATGAACAAAATATTAAGGCTCACTCTTTTTCTGGACAATTCCAAAAATCAAGATATCATTTTATCTACTGAAAAAATTGTAACATTTAATTCTCAAATAAGAATCTTGTTATTTTCCATCATGTTCTCTGAACATCGGTTAAAAAGGGCCACTTGCACAATAACTTCCTATAAATTAAGAAAAAAAATCAAAGTTCAGCATATCAGGTATCCAGGGTGTGCATACTCTAAAGATATTAAAAATAAAGTTAGTTTCTTTTTGTCTGTGTGCTGCTCTTAGAGCTTGGACTTGGGGTCGTGTGCTCTTACTTAGGTTTTCAACTCAAGGCTGGTGCTCTATGATTGCAGTCACAACTTCACTCTGTCTCCTTACAGCTAACTAGAAATAAAAGTCTCATAAATGTTTCTACCTTCCTGACTGGTTTTAAACCATGATTCTCAGATCTCAGCCAACTAAAGCCCTAGGATTACAAGTATGAGCCATCAGCACCAGCCATTAAGTTAATTTGGAAAAAGGAAAATAAGTCAGCCATGTTGTTTTGATCTGCCCATCAAATAAATATAGGACCTTATTAGTCTTAAGCACACTTTATAATTATATTACCTTCTAACAAGTTTCCTTATTTATATTAATATTTTAAGTAGGGAAACTAGATGTAATAGCCTCAAAAGTTGTAGCATCAACATTGATCATTAGAATTCTAATTGTCCTCTGACATAATTTCATGTGGTAGTCAAATTTCTCTCGATTATTAAGACCGGTTTCAGTTGCCACCCACATTGAAGAAATTTTAGAACAATGTTAGCCTTTCTTTATAGGCTACATTGATTGTCTACATGTAAGTGTCCAATGACCACAACCTTGGGCTGCCGGCTGTCTAATTCCCTTGAACATATGTTGCTTTGTTTGGTATTGACGTCAATTATTTTAAATATAATAACCTTTTAGAATTTTGGCAAACCCCAATATATTTACTATCTGTTAAAAATGTTAAAATGTTTTTCGGTCATATTGATCAGATTTTTCAGTGCAGTTGGACCATGCTGGCACTATGGAATTGGAGCTTCATTACTGCTACTCCTATTTGGCTTCATTACCGAGTGTGCCAAATAGAATGTCCTTAATCGTCTCCTGGGTATGTGGAGATAGAATACCTGCATTCAAATATAAGAAAAGTATGGATTTACCAGAAATGACTCTCATCTTGACATCTTGAATGTTTAATGTTGGAGCCGTTCTTTCTCTACAACTAGTAATGTATTATTTAAAGCTAATATTTCAACAGATGCTAAGAAATTCAAGTGTTCACAAGGAAGAAGAAACATCATAGCATTTTTCAAATTCATGAGTAAGGGAGGAATACTGGGGGAGGGGAGGGTGGAATCCTAGCTTCCTTGGATAGGGATGGGCCAGGCTAGAGTGGCTGAGCTCATTCTCACGCAGGTCTGATGGTATGCAGGAAGATGCAGACATCATAGTGCACCCAGGGGGGCGATTCTAAGCAGGTAGCATGCCACAGAAGCTTCACCTGAGATGGTTGGCGATGCCAGCCTTGTGATTTATAGAGGAAAATGGCAGAGCTTTTCTTTGCATGAGTCTTGTGGGCCCTATGAGGGGACTTATAAAGAAGCAGCCAATGTTCTTTTCTCAACGTATTCCAGACTTATGTGCTAAAAGGAAATAATAACAAAATAAAGATTACCGAGCTGTCATCAAGCCAGAAGGGTTAATAGGCAGAGTATAATAGGTATAATAGGCTTTTGGTATAATAGGCAGAGTAGACAGACCCAGTAGGAACCAAATCAAATGATTGCATTTTGATGTATCTGTCAAAAGCATCAACATCTGAGTTCAGCTAGAACCAATGAAACATAGGTTGCATGGTTCTCCTCATTTTGTGGTAACTAGAATGTGTCTATAAATCTGTAAGTAAACACACTGGAGGGTAAAAGACAAAAAAATACAGCGAGGCATGATAAATTATACAGGCCTCTAGGCATTCGTGCAGTGAGGCAAAATGAGGATATTCTTAGGAGAGGATCACATAAGTGCAAGAGTGATGTGCATATGATCGTATAAAATACTATTGAAATGAACTCCAAGAAATAGAAATAAAAATTTTTGTTTCAAATTTGTTACAGTTTTTGTTTTCTATACCTTTTGTTTTCTTTGTAAGTCTGTTTTTGAAAGGGTAAGGTAGTACAGAAAGGGCAGGACACGTGAAACAAATCCAGCAGTGACATTCACTAGACATTATGTCAAAAATGAACTATACCACTTCTGGGTGAGGATAGGAGGGGAAAACTGAAAAAGAGAGAGGGCAGGGTGACACTGTTGAAAAAGGAGTGTACTCATTACTTGAGTTATGAAAACCTCTCTGTACATCACCTTTCCAATAACAATAAAATATATATTAAAAATAATTCACAGACACACTGGATTTTCAGTGTTCCCAAGGCGAATAAATGATACATATCTGAACTGATAGATGTCAATCAACCTGATCTTATCATTAGATGTTGTGTGAATGTCTATAAATAAGTACAGCGATATCAATTTAAAACTTAAGAAAAAAATTAGGAAAGCATCCAGCCTCTTTCTTTTCTCTCTCTTCTCAAACATCCCACTGTTTTTAAATCAGTCCTTGTTTTTAGCTAAATGGTGTTGGGATTTACTGGGTTTCAAAGATGCTCACTTGTATTGGGAACTCTGTATCAAGGGCCCAAAGAGTACTAAAAAACTATAAGCTCTTTGTGTAAAGAAATGCTTACACATGATAAGCATGATAGTTGTTACAAATCAGTTGTGATCATATAGGGAGTATTTGGGGCTGCTTTCCAAGATTCCTTAACAGTCTGAGTCCTATGATCTAAACTATTAATTCATTTATTTTACTTTAGTTTTTCAGCTGTAAGTAGTGGTACAAAGGGGTTTCAATTCAACCCAAGGCATTAATTTAAACTCATTTCTAATCTTGCCCATATTACTGAGTGTTTTCTTCCACGGTGGATAAATACCAGGGCTTGTACATGGGAACTCCAGGTGGAGAGTCCAGAGAATGGTATAAACTACAGACAAGTGCTGGACTTTTCCAGGGATAGCATGAACTCAGTTTGCACTCTGAGGTATTGTTTCAAAACACAGCAAGTCCACCATGTTGATTTATTAATTCCTAATAATCTGGGAAATAGGAAAAAGGACTGGAGTTGAGATTCTGTCTTCTTGGTTAACACTTTTAAATTTTTCTATTGTTCCCTACTTCCTCATTTCCGACAACATCGTAATTATAGCCAAATTTAGATGATCTGCTTTAGCTTAACAAAGAAGTTTTAAAAGACAGTAATAGAAAGTTTTTAACAGTAATACAAAAATTAGAGCTCACTCTTGGGATTTGGAAGTCTCACTTTGGAAAGTTAAATTTAATAGGTTATTAATATCCTGCCAAAATAGCACAAAAAAACTTTTAGACCAGAGTTTGGTTGGCAAGCTATCACCCCTGGGACATATCTGGCTTTGCTGTCTCTTTTGCTTAAGTAATATTTTATTTGAGTATTGCTCTACCCTTTTGTTTATGCATGGTTCATGGTTGTTTTCTTTTTACAATGATAGAGTTAAGTACCTGAGAAAGAAGCCATAAGTATTTACTATTTCATTTTTCACTCACAAAACCAGTGGCTGGCTCATGTTTTGGATATGACCAATTTCCTATTTTCTTTCTTCTTTGCAGTTGCTATTTTCTCTCAATGTGTAGAATTAAGTAGGGGGGGGGGAATACCTAATTGACAAGTGGATCTCTCTCTCCCTTAAATACCAACATGCCTTAGGTATTTTGCTAAGCATTGAATTTATTATTGCATTTAATTTTAACATTATCTTGGTGAGATAAGTAAACTACATTTGCATTTAGTCATAAAAATTGAAGTTTGAAAAAGAGTTACATATAAATTTACGTAACACTACAGTTATTAAGGGATTAGATTCTAAATCTCAAGTCTGACTCCAATACATTCAGCCTAGTTTTAGGCTTTTTAAGTATGAACATGTGTATGCACATAAATTCTCTATTAGAGCTGATGTGAGCTTTGAACAATGCATATGACATACTCAAAAGTGCTTGATGAAATGGATGCTCAATAACGTTAGTCTTGCCTTCATACATATTGAACTGACCTGAAATTGACTTAGAAAAATCAAAGTTCACTGTTACACGTCCATACATGTGTGCATATGTTCAAACCAAATCCTCCATCTGCATAATTAACAAAAGATAATAAGAAAAATCCATGTTCATTTGGTATGGTATGGAAATAGCCTATGTAATTTGATTAGATAGAGGAAGTTACAAGAATTGCTTTTGAGAAGTACTCCATTGGTTGATCAGATGTTAGTGAAAGGTGCTCTATGCCATCCACATGAAGCCACCTGCTTTTACTGGTGATTAAGAATCAGCCTTCCAGCCAGGCGCCAATGGGTCACACCTGTAATCCTAGCTATTCACGAGGCTGAGATCTGAGGATCATGTTTCAAAGCCAGTCCCTGTAGGAAAGTCCTTGAGGCTCTTATCTTTAGTTGAGTTCCAAATAAGCTGGAGGTGGAGCTGTGGCTCAATTGGTGGAGAACTAGTCCTGAGTTTAAGTCCCAGGACTGCCTTACGTGCGTGCGTGCACATGCACACACGCACACACACACATCAGCTTTCCTAAGATGGAAGACTGTAGGTGTAGATCTAAGCTATGCCAATGACAAAGATTTGATTTGAACTGTTTTTATTTTTGCTCAGTTTAACCCATAGGGACCAACTTCTTGACTAGTATCATTATTCCCAAGCTATAACCAGCTAAGCTAATTGCATTATTAGTATTCATAAACTCCAATTCAAAAGCTCTGGGCTCAGGGGAGAAGCTACCTAAATTCATTTGTGCTTTTGTCAACTTGGGTGACTCTTTCCTTATATTAGTAGGCTGTTAAATAATATATATCTGTAGCAGCACATTGCTATGTTCAATTGTTTATAATTAAAGTTTCAATGAATTTAGAAGTAGACAAAAAAGGAAAGAAATTTTGAGATTATGTGTCAGATTCACATATCATATACTTCTGTTTTTCACAGAGGAGATGGCCTTCAATGGTTCACCCTCTGCTGACAGAGAAGAGGAGAACTGGCCCCTTAACTACAGTCAGAACATCAGGGCAGACCATCCTGGACTCTTATTTCAGTCACGTTGTTGGTTCCTTAATAAACTTAGATCTTTTCCTGTCTGACCATAGAAACAATTGCAAGCTGGGTTCTTACCAGAAAAGAGTCTTCAGCTTGATGCTACTCAATATTTACTTAAATATTTGGGGAAGACGGGATCAATATTGAAAGATTCCTCAACGTGAATATTAACATTATAACTTAACCAAATTTGTTGAGAACATATTTGGTTGGGTACTTACAAAATTCCTACTCTTGAAGTGTATTTTGTTGGCATGCAAAGAGTTCTTATCAAAGAAAAGCCTAAGAAATCCTCTTCCTCCCCCTCCCCCTCCCCCTCCCCCTCCCCCTCCCCCTCCCCCTCCCCCTCCCCCTCCCCCTCCCCCTCCCCCTCCCCCTCCCCCTCCTCCTCCCCCTCCCCCTCCCCCTCCCCCTTCTCCTCCTCCTCCTCCTCCTCCCTTGTCTTTATGACTTTAGTGTAAAATCCTTGGCCAGTCTTCATGTAAAGACAAGAGTATGTGTACACCAAGTGAAAGTCTTTTCTTCTAGCTTACAGATTTCAAATTAGGAATCCAAATTTTCTCTTTCATTTGGAAAATAAAAGATCAAGGGTTAAATCCACTGTCTATCTGAGTTACACAATCAGTTGTATGGTTTAATCTTTTCCTTTATCTTCCCTTGATCTCAAGCTTATTTTTAATAGACTCATATTCTTATATTTATAGTATACAAATAACTATTTACTTAAATGTAACATTGCTTAGTATGTATTTAAGATATGGATAGTATTTTAGAAAAGCTGGCAGAGTTTACCTATTAATACTTTAGTCAAAGTCTTTACTATCCAGTGTACATGGCAGAAATCACTAATCAATTACAGTTTTCATGCTCAGGCAACCTGGACACCACCTCAGATTCCTTTTCAAACCTTGAGTCATATAGTCACTACCAATTGCAAATGCACTCACTGTGGAACCTATTTGACATTTCAGCAACATACTTAGTTTTTTGTGCACACTAAAAAAGTATATATACTACTTTTTAGCTATTAGTTGGGTAAAATGATCTCCTAATCTCCTAAATGAGAGTTATAAATTTTACATCCTTTAAAAAAACAGTAAAATACGTGAACAACAGGACATATGTTAAAAAGTAATCAAAGTAAATGGCAATCTTCCATGATGAATCTTTTTGGAGATGGAGAACAGTTTTCTCATTTCCTTCAAATCACTGACTTTGAAGAACAATTGGAATGTACTTTTATTCTGATTACTCTGTCTGTTGCACACGGTGGAAACCTCTGTCTAGGTGTGACTTATCTCAGCCATGTTTTGTGTAAGGAAAATGACTTCCATATGTCTCCACTGCTCACAGCCAAAACATTTGCACACAGGTTGGGTGAAGGCCTCCCATAGGGTGAACGCTCATCATTTCCAGTCATGAGAAAAAAGCCCTGAAAACCAGAAAAGAATTGTCTCCACTCTGTGTGTGTGTGTGTGTGTGTGTGTGTGTGTGTGTGTGTGTGTGTGGTCACTCACACACCATCTTTCAGGATTTTAAAATGGTGTTGCATTCACTAACCTGTTATGTGTTCATGAATGAAAGGGCAACTATCTGTGCTGGTGAGGAAATGTAAATCACAGATCATATAAAGAAAAAGAGGGAGATGGCTCTAAAAAAATGTGTGAAATATATTGTCGTGTGTGTCTTAGAAAACGCCAGTGGTTTCCAATATGCTCCTTTCTTTTCCTGTATTCCCATTCTCCAGAGTATTGCCCCGTACCAAAGCCAAGCAATTTTGAAAATTAAAAACATATTTTATTAATAGCTCAAATACAGGAAGAGCACAACAGCCCTTTCCTGGTGATGTAATTGAACCTGATGATTTGAATTAAAAATATGCTAACATCTGGTAGTTCCAAAAACATAGCCTATTAGGAATGGGATAGGCTAATCTCCGAAGTAATTTTCAAGCTTTTTATATACATTTTTAAGAAAAAGAACTGCAGTCCTTCAATAGCAATCTGCATAATTAAAAAGAAAATTAGAAACTATTTGGCTTTAAGGCTACATTCAAGTTTACCAGAAATGTCTATTATGAAGCTAAAGGAAATCATCCCTCTGAGGTTACATAAACTTGTTTCTACCAAGTCAGAACAAAAATAATGTGTATTTTTCATCATGCAAAGTTGGGACAAAGGATCATAAAAAGTACCTGAATATCATGTTAAATGAAATAAAGAACCTTAAGCAGATCTTTTAATGCTCTGTTGTTATTAAGATACTTTCATTTTGAAAGTAATTAAGTTTTATTGTGGCAATTTGAAATGTTTGCCATTAAATGTATATACCAAAACCTTAGGAAAAATGTACAGTTATTTTATTTTAATCTTCAAGAATGGACTCTATAGGGGTTTTTCATATGATAAATGCAAGCGGACAATCTAAAAACAGCTTGCTTTGTTCTAAATTTAGGAATTGTAAAAGGTGGAAATGTGTATTGTCACAAATTCTTAGAAAAGGACAGTCTGTAGTGAGTCCTAAAAATTACAGTTTTTTTTTTTTGTCCAGAGTATGGAAAATTACTAGAAAGGCTGTAGGAGTTATTTCTAAAGTAGCTTCCTGTAGCATTGTGCAAGCATTTGATTTTACGCTCCTAGTTCTACCTTGTCAAGTGATGTTTTTGTTTGAGGTCCTCAGGAACAAACACAGCCTGATAGCTTTCCAGAAAATAAGTCCTTTGCTTCTCTTTACCTTTCTATAATGGATGTAGCCAGCTCTGCCTGTGTCAGGACTCAGAGAACCAGCTCCTACCTTCTTTATTCAACTAAAAGTGCACCTCTCCTTCATTAAATGATTAAAACAAAAACAAAAAAAACCCCAGGGGCTGGGGATATGGCCTAGTGGCAAGAGTGCTTGCCTCGTATACATGAGGCCCTGGGTTCGATTCCCCAGCACCACATATACAGAAAATGGCCAGAAGTGGCGCTGTGGCTCAAGTGGCAGAGTGCTAGCCTTGAGCAAAAAGAAGCCAGGGACAGTGCTCTAGGCCCTGAGTTCACGGCCCAGGACTGGCAAAACAAACAAACAAACAAAAATCCCAACATCATTTGAATAGTAAAATTTAGCTTTTGTCACTCTGTGTATGTTTCTATGGTCTCATAATTTCAGAAAAAAAGGCATGGTGGGACAAGGAACTCACATACCACATGCATACATATACATACATACATGATACATACATACATACATGATACATACATACACAACTCTGAATACATGTATGTGTGTTTGCAAGTACATTTGTGTTTATGCTGTACTTTATCATTCTGTCTACTTCTCACCTTAATCTACCATATGCAAATGTGGTAGTTCAAAGAATGTTTGCAAACCTACACAAAACCTCATGGTATATTATAGAGATTTTTTGAAACATTTGTAACTTAAGGCTATTTTTGCCTCCAATTCTAAACAAATTCCACAAGGTTTTGTTGTATTTTGTATTTTTGATTCTCTTCTCCAACAATAAGAAACCAAGCTCTGATCATTTCTACTATAAATACTCATTTGCTCCTGTCTACAACATATGAAAAACAGTTTCAGAGTTGCTCATCATCTTACTGCAAAACACAAACTTACCAGCTAGAGAGCAATGTTTGTTAGCAATTTTGTCAAGGTGTAATTTGTGTTTAGTGAGACAGAATAACTTCAAGCACACAATAGGATGATGACAAACTTACACACTCATTTACACATATCTTTGCTAGGATTATCAAAATTTATTTTTAGCTTCAATCAACTCCCCTCAAAACAAACTAATCTAACATAAGCAGAATAAGCAAAACAGTTAAGTAAGGTGAAGGATTGATGAAACCAGAAAAATTATTCTCCATGGAGCAAAAATAGTCATTGAAATCATACCTCAATAAAATTATTAACAAATTCTTAGCTACATTAATCATTATTAGAAAGAAAACAGAAGGTATGAACATTTATTTTTAAGGTAGTGGAAGATTAGCATGGGGATATAAGAATATGCTACACAATTTGTCAATATGAATAAAATTGGCACAAGAAGAAACTTTGGCCTGTCAATCCATATGGGAAGGAAATTGAATTCACAACCAAAGAACTTCTGACAAATAAATCCCAAGATTTAATGATGAACTAAAACCTTAAACTGATAGAAATACTCTATGTATATTTTAAGAAAGCTGAAGACAATATTTCCATTCCATTTTATTAGGCCAACAAAACTCTAATATTAAAGCCAGACAAAGACATTGGAAATAAAGAACGTCTAAGTCAAATATTCCCCAGAATACAAATTAAATTTAACAAAGTATTTTTTTTAAACAGAGTAATATCAAGTGTGATATATGCCAGGAGGGAAAAGTTGGCCTAACTTTTGAAGATCTACTACTGCAATTTACTCTAATAATAAGATAAAAGGGAAAAAAATGCAATCATCTCAAGATGTAGAAAACGCATTTGAAAATATTCACTTATTTATGACCAAAGAAAATAAGCCATAAATAATAACCTAGAACTTCAAAAAACTAAGAATTCTTGATATAAAAAAAGTTTATGCACCGGTGTGGTTCATACACATTATATCATTCCTATAATCTCAGCTACTTAGGAAGCTGAGACCCACAAGACTTTGATTCCAAATTAGCCCAGGCTAAAAATTTCCATGTGATTCCATCTCATGGAGAAAAGCTAGGTAGTGCAAGACTGTCATTCCAGGTACAGCAGGAAGCAGAAACAGAAGGATCACAGACTAGGCCAGAAGACTATGCAGAGAGTGAGACTCTGTCTCAAAATATAGCAGTAGCAAAGAGCACTCAAAGCCTATTCAAGTGCTTCCTCAGCTAGCACAAGGGTTTGAGTTCTTACTCTATTATGACTGAACTTTGGAAGTCTGTACCTCCTTCCCAGAAAGATTTTCTTCTTCTGAACTTTTTTCAGGATGGACAAAATCTTGAAGCAGGCAGTCCTGGGTTCTACGACTGTAATGAAAGGAATTCTAACTTCATCCAGGTGGACTAATTGAGAATCAGGAGCTGTAGCTAAGATGCTAATTCCAGGAGAATTGTTGTTGTTGTTGTTTTAATTTAATTTTATTGTAAAGGAGATGTACAGAGCAGTTACACTTTACATAAGTAAGGTAATGAGTACATTTCTTGTCTTGTCAATGTTACCTTCTCCCTCATTTTCTCCTACTCTCCCTCCCCTCAGATTACCTTCACCCCCAAGTGGTAAAGTTCATTTCCAACACAATGTCTTGTGAGTATGGCTGTTGCATTGGTTTGCCCTTGTCTCAACATTATGTTTCTCTTTCCCAAATGAGATAAAGACACAGACAGGACACAGGGCACACACACAAAATAATCCCCCCCAGCCAAACCCAATAAAAACAGGAGATAAACCAAAGGGGGAAAAACCAAATGAAAACAGAAATAACTTCACACAATACATTAACGAAACAAACACCCCCCCCCCCAAAGAAAACCTTCTTGTTTCCGTTTCTTGGAGTTCATTTCAATTACTGTCATTTTATATAGTCTTATGCACATAGCTATGAGCTATTGTGATTCTCTGCTAGGACTGTACAGTGAAGGTGGCCCTGTCCTTCTGCAGTGAACAAAGACATTCCAGTATAGGTTTGAATGCCAAGTAAGATTCTCAATGGAGAGACCAGATAAGCTACACCTGATGTTTTATAATTTTAAACTCCTAAAAATTCATGGTCATGGATATTTATCACCTTAACAAAAGGAATTTAGGCTGAGAATATGGCTCAGTGGTTCTTGTCTAACATGTCTGGGCTCTGAGTTGGATCCCCAACATAAGAAAATAGGGAAATGAATGAATAATAAACAAATGCACATAACATATGTTTTTCTTCTAGGTAAGCTTGCTTACTGGATCTTTCTCCATTAGTCTATCCTATCTAGTGAATCTTTTTTTTTAAATGAGTTTGTGCCTAATTCTCAAGGTTCGGATCCTTCCATTCCTTGTTATTTTGAATTATAATTGTGTCCTTATATTTGATTTAGTTTGATCACTGTTACTGTATGCAAATTTTGTTGCTAAGACTCTGCCTTAGCAATTAGTGCTTAATTGTTCCCTAGGGAAAATTGCAGAATGTAGAGTGGCTTCTTTTGTGAGTGGAGGCTTCCATTTCCTTCTACTTATTTAACTTCCCAAGACCTGCTCAGTGGGGCTCATATACCCCTTTTCTTAGAAGATAGTGCTCAGAACATGCTGCAGTCACCACTGCCTTCCTGTTTGTTTTCTTTCATGCAGTCTGGGAAAGATCAACAATAGCCTCAGAGTCTTCTACATTCATTCTGGTTCCTATTCCAGCTGTACAGAACACTATTATTTTTTAAAGAGTATATGTTGGACTGGGAATATGGCCTAATGGTAAAGTGCTTGCTTTGTATGCATGAAGCCCCTAGGTTTGATTCCTCAGCACCACATATACACAAAAAGGGCAGAAGTGGCGCTGTGGCTCAAGTGGCAGAGTGCTCACCTTGAGCACAAACAAGCCAGGGACACTGCTCAGGCCCTGAGTTCAAGCTCCAGGACTGGCAAAATAAAAATAAATAAATAAAAATAAATAAAGAATATGTCTCTAACATGTTAATAGGGAAATATCACTGTTTCATAGTTGTATAGTGTAGGCAGGGGAGGGGTGAGCATATCTATTTTAGATGCTTGAATTACTTTTTCTCTTCATTGTCCTATGACTTTGTTCTGTTCTTGGCATATAAAATCTTGAGCTTGGATAATTCCAGGTATTTCTGGAACAGCTCTTTTCTCTTGAGTGTTAGAATGTGTGCTATCTTTTCTCTCATTTCATTTATATGTCAGCTTTTAATCTTAGTATTTCCTCAAAAACTCTGACATACCAGTGACCTTCTGCCTTGATTTCTGTATTAATTTGGATTAGTTTCAGTATAAATATAGATGTCGTCTTTAAGAAAGTTTAGGAGCTTTGAGGCAGAAGTGAAATGCTTTTGATGTAGTTTCATGTTACATTTGTATCATTGAGGTTGTCAGGTAATGAAGTAGCATAAATGTAATGATAAGATGTAAGATTAAAGATGGCTTTGTGACTTACTCAAAGTCATTCTGCTGGAAAACTATGCACCATGAAGCTGAGCATAAATTATCGAACTCTTAATCCAGTATTTCTTTGCCTCTCATTAGGACCTAAATCATAAATGCTAACCTAATGGAACTTCCTTTTTCAAATGAGCATTTATTGTGTACCCAATGAGCATTTATTGTGTCCTTATATTCTAAGACAAATTCTCTTAGAACTCTGATAATCCACCTGTCGAAATCATAGTCCAGTGCCTAGTAATGTATTATAATTGTATTTGGATTTCAGAATGTAGTTTGTGCTTTTGTTTGCTTTCATAGTTTTGTGTTTTCTCATGTACAACCCATAGCCACACACAGCTGTTAGGTAGGGAGATCTTAAGAGGGTGGACAGGAATGCTGAGGTTATATAGTAAGAACAGCTTTTGTGTGGAAGAAGATGAGCATATGCCATTTTCCCTTTGATGTCTTAGTAGTGTTAATTCCATCATTTGCGCTGGAATTTTCATTTGCATGCTCATCCTGAGTGGGAATTGTTTTCTTACTTTGTCTAATGATTCCTGACAGATGATTTTATATTTTCACACATGATCCTGTTCCTTCTCAGGTCAGGATTTATAGCCGCAGCTTAAAGGGCCTCCCAGGGGCCATGTTGTTTCCTGGACAGTACAGATCTAGTTGCCAAACTGGATTTGTCTGTGGATTCTGTTAGTTCTATTCGAGAGGCTGAGGAGAGTTCTCCCCAAACCCCCAGTTGAGCCTAACAGTCCTGGACGTGGGATGTTCTTCATCGCTGTTACCCCCAGATCATAGAGCTGGATGCCAGGAGATCCAGCCCAGAGGGCGGCCATTCTTCTTGTTCCCACCACTGTGGGTGAACCTTCCTGTTTGTTCACCTGTGGTTCAGGAGGATGCCCACTCCTGCTTTTATTCACTTGAATGTTTAAAATGGTGTCAGTTGCTGAATATGTATGGAGAGGGAATGTCCCTCATGTGAACTCACTGAGATCTGTTATCCTGAAGTTCCAGGATTTCTTTCTCCAGTTAGATCAACCCTTCAATAACCATTCTCCTCTCCTCTGTGCATGACTGGCATAAGCTTTTACTTCCCTGTGTTTTAAAAGTTCACTGTGAAAAAAAAGTAAAAATAAAAGTTCACTGTGTTTCTGATAAAAAAAATCTGTAATTAATTTATTCAGTTCAGTGAATGTTTTAACAGCAGGACGAAGACGCTTTCAAATCACACATTGTGCTAGCCAGCTCATGGGCCGGACAGATGCCAAAATATTTTTCATTTGTGTTTTGGTATTTTATATTTGCTAAATATGAGCCATTATGTGATATATTTACATATATATGATGAGCATGAATCAAAACATTTTCCTTCTGATTTTCCTAATTGGTTGTGTAAGAAAAAATGTCTTTAATCTTGTTTGTAAATGATGTTTAATTTTCCTGGTGTTAATTGGTGGCAATACGAAAGGATCTTAGTTGGTAAAACGCATACAAGAAGACCTTATTTACGGGTTTAATATCCTTGGTTAATGATTCTAGCACCTGGAGTTATTCTGTATGACTGAATTCCGTGAGAGTTGATTCAAGTGGTAACACTAGCAAGGTGAGTTGGAATGTCTTGTAAATTATAGACCTACAAATTCTGAGGCAAAAAAAAAAATCTGTAGGAGAATGAATTGATCAAATCAATCTTTACCAAAACATTTTTATGGGTACTAATCAGACTTTTTCATAAAGATATCCTGCCAGACTAATCTAGATTATTAGAAAAAGTCAGACAAGCATGTTCAGTGAATGGGAAGTGATGAGTACAAGAGAATTACTCGGATAAAATTATCAGGGTTATAATAATCTTTTATAGTAAAAGGTTGAGAATTAAAAATGTCTTAATTGCCATTTTGTTGATACAAATATTATCCACCTGTTTCACCCAAGCCCTCAAAACATTTCAAAAAAGGTTAAAAAAAAGTATCTTCAAATTGTATTTACCCTTGCATACAAATCAAAATCAGGTGAATAACCTTATGACTGAAATTACTGAAGTTTGTGACAATGGCTTGTTTGATGAATGGATGGTCTGAACGCACAGAAGACCGAGAAAGAATCCAACAGGCAATCATAAAATAGGCTTTCTAATCCCCTCCCCTGTCTCACATGCCATAAACCTTACCTGTGCTTGACTCTCAAAATTCCATAAAAGGTTTCCAGATTGCTACATCCTAGTTTATTGAAAATGCCCAAGGCATAAGAAACATGGATTTTCCTCCTTACATTTCTTCCATAGAAAAGCACGAACAAACCACCGCATCTTCAACCTATGGAATTTCCCTCCTCATCTGCTTTTTCCCACTACCTAGCTGGGAAAAAAGAGGCTAGATCTTCTGACCCATTCTGGAAACTGGTTTATACATCAAAATAGGCAATCTGATTAGCTTTGTTATTATTCAGTCTTTCCTAATTCAGATATGATTGGAACTCATAAAGTTATACAGACTTTTTATTACCTAGCTTTCCTGTTGTAGTGAAAACTACACTTTGATTAATTGTTGATTGCTACAGAGTTATTGAAGTTTTTCTCCTTTTTTGTGGCTGTCAAAAAAACAAAAAGCACAGGAAGAAAATCCAGCAGCAAAGTGTTCTGCAAAAACAGCAAGACTCTGTTGAGTGGAACCTACAACATGACTAAAATCCTTTGTCATTTGTCACTCTGTCATTCTGTTCTTGGCCCCAAAGGATGTAATTAGGATAAAAGCACAATGACCATGATGAAAAGAAGGTGGCCTAGTGAGTATAGAGAGTTCTTTTGGGGAAAAAAATGTATTAATGTATAAAATAAATTGGCAGAGTGGCATAGACTCTCAAGAGAAGATACCTATTCTAAGTATTTTGAAGAGAATGTATGGCAGAATCTGCCTTGGCAGCGGGTGTGGGAAGACAAAACTTAGCTTAGTGCACATGCCCTTCCAAACCATCTGAGGTATAGCTGATCATGGTCAGAATAACCTCATTTAATCAAAACATGGAAATAAATGAAAAACAGTATTTCAGATGTGAATTTGGGGGTGGTTGTGGGTTGGGAGAGATAGGACAGAATGATGGAAGAGGTGACATTGATCAAGATGCATTGTACTCATAAACTAACATATTGACTTGAAATCCCTCGGGGCAACTATTAAAAGATAACAAAAAGGAGATGGGGCCAAAAATCAAACGCAAATTCATATTGTCAATGATGGTTTGAGTCCCAAAGAAAAGTCGCATATGTCAAACTGTTTAATTCCTCCAGGTTCTTTATATTGGAAAGTACAAACTAGAAGCAAAGATATTTGAAATTGTTCATGCTCTAGAGCAAGATTTCGTGTATATAATTGTTTTAAGTATAGTATTATAATTTGAAAGCTGATAAGACAAGAAGTGTGAAATCAGCAAAATCTTTATTCAGAGAGTAAAATGATAAAGGATGGTATGTCAGAACTGAAGGAATCCTCTGAGTTTCTCAAGCCAACATTTCTCCAAGTGATCTGTGGACATAGGTAAACTGAGGAATAACCATGGGGGAAATAAACAATGCTGGAAGATAGAGGTCATTTCTGAGCAAGGTAGTTTAAGGAGGCTTAAACTCTAACTTACTATTTTTTTAGCCTGTGGCATATTTCAAACTCTTAATATGAAAACACATTTATAATTTCTAAAAGAGGATATTTCCACAAATGTGGTCCTTGTGAAGTGACTTATGGGGTGTGTGTGTGTGTGTGTGTGTGTGTGTGTGTGTGTGCATGCGCATGCATTTCTGTGAATAAATGTTCTGTGGGAGACCCTTTAAAAACTCCATTCTCCAATACCCATGTCTTAAAAAGATGGAAACTGAGGCCACAGTATCTTCAAGCACAACTTGTGTTCATTGAGCTGCACAGTGCTGCGACCCTGTGTTCTTAACATTATACTATGGAAAGATAAAGCCAGGGTTGGCACTGGTCAGAGCACAACGGGCAGTGGCTGCCCTGGTCCTGCTTAGAGACAGGAAGTCTGAGAACTCCAACACAGGACCACTACTTTCACAGAAGTAGAGTTCTGCAAGGGTCTATAGGGCCCGGAGATGTTTAATTGACCTTTGACACGACCAACTGGGAAGAATCCAGTGTTTCCCCAGCCTACACCTCAGCATGGAGAATGTTCACAATTGGTACCCTGGATTGGAAGAAAGATGACATGGAATTCGTCTTCTTCACAGAGATCCTGTTTTCAAACCTGAATAGGAAAAACGGGCCAGTACTTTTCAGATCCCAATACATAGGTGATCGCCTTGAATGCAGTAGGTCTGGAAGGGGCCCAATGTTCTACATTGCTACAAGTTCTCCACCCATGTGAGTGCTGCCAGTTCATTACATCATATTTTGAGTCCCAAGGGGCCAAGTTATGGCATAATGAGGCAAGGATTTCTGTGCGTGTCTCCATGGGCAGGAAAGGACAACATGGGTATGGAGCCTAGTCCAAACATCCTGGCTTTGTTTCCATTTTTGCTGGAGGGAGGATGTGTTGGTTAGTTTACCATTGCTGTGACAAAATTGCAGAGAAAGACAACTTGTGAGGAGGAAAGGTTTACTTTGGCCCAAGGTTTCAGAGCCTTCAGTCCATAGTCATTGGTCTTTGCTACCTCGGGAGCTATGTTGTGGCGGAACATCACGGTATGGTAAGGAACACATGGTAGGGAAAAGCTGTTCACATCATGGAAGACAGGTAGCAAAGAAAGAGAAAGAAGGGACTGGAGACCAAATTTACCCTTGTGCCAAAATATGCTGCATTTCTCCTCACTAAGCCTTGCTTCCTATGGTTTCTACAATTTTCCAATTGTAAATTAAGCTATGAGATTCACAGCTTAGATGAATAGATGAATGCATTCTTGAAGAGGGGGCCCTCCTAATTAGGTCACCTCTAAAGGACCCCACGTGTAATCACTGTCGCATTGGGGACCAACTGTACCTTAGCTTTTGATTGAAGTTAAGATCCAAACCATAAAGAGGATCAATCACTTCAAGACAACCAGTATCTTATCAGAGATAAGAATCAAACGTAAGCATTAGCACTTTCATAATTCTCTGCTATTTCTTGGCTGAAGAAAACTGGTTAGTTCCCCCCCAAGGTCTTTCATTTTGTTCACTCATTTTCTGTTCTGAAAGCAAGAAAAGACTAGGGTATGAGATTTCTTTTCCATTTACTATCTTTGTAAACTTCAAGCTCTTCTCTTGACCCTCACCTTTCTGATCTATTTAGTGGATTAAAAACATATGACCCCCATCTAACAAGAAATACATATGGCCTTCACATTTCCCCTTCATTTTCTCTCTGTTCCTGAAAAGGAATGAACAAATGGAATCCAGAGGTGGAAGCAAATATCTATTTTGGATGCCAAACAACAACAACAAAACAACCCAAAGCAAAACAAAACTACAGTTCTAAAGCTCTTCTTTTGTCTCTATTGTCACTGAGACAGGCACAGATTGGGACAAGGCCTCCGTCTCTCCATTAGTAAACACAGACATTTTGTGCAGGGGAGTAAGTGGGTGCATATGGCCGTAGGCACCAGTGTTTTGTTGTGGTTGAAAACATTTTTTTTTTTTTTACCTTTTTAGCCCTCCCACAGTCCCTTGTTGCTATTTTTAATTAAAGATATTTGTTTCTGTCCTTTGAGAAGGTATTTTCTAGACAAATGCTTTTTTTGTACACTGTCAAGGAATAAGTTCCATCAATGTGTCAGATTTCACACACTCCTGTGAACAATATGGACTTCAGAAAGAGCAGAAAACAATGTTGCGGAGCTAATAGTGTGGTCACTGGGTGGGTGGATGGGGTGATTCTTGTTTCCTGAGGAGATAAACTAGCAGCTACTGGGGAGAGTCTTACACAAGGAGATGATAGTGTAGTCTTTGGGTATTCTTGCATCCTGTGAAGCACAAGTCAGAGTTGCTGAAATACCTCGGGTGCCAGCTTAAAAGGGATATGGGAGGGTGCCGTACGTGTCTGCTTTGCACTGAAAAAGAATACTTGCATTTGCAATAATAAGGCCAACACCTGTTAGTTAACAAGTGACTCAGGGCAGCAGAGTTTCTCCATGCATTTGTGTATCATAGGGAAATGGCTGAGTGGATCTCAAGACCAGACCCAACTCAAATAGCTGTGGAAACTGAAATGACTGAACGTCTCAGAATCTACATTTTCACAGTTAAAAACGTGGACATAATATTCATCCTCAACTTTGGATCTAGAGCAAAAATTCAAACAATACATGTGAAATATTCTTCTGAGGTAAAGGATTAAGGAAATCACTATTGTATTTTTAGAGTCTTCATTTTATTATTCATTTTACTGTTGCTACTTATTTCATTATTTTATCGCCTTTGGTGTCATTACCATCCAACCTATCCCCAGGCATTAGAGTTAGTTCTTCCCACTGCCTTCCTCTCTCCCTGTGGGATTCCTGGTCTCCTGGTGATTTCAGTGTCCCTCATATCACCTCTTACCCCCCTCCCCCAACTTCCTCTTCCTCCTCTTTCCATATTGCATAGTTCCATTGTACATTGATCTTCACAAACCTGGCAGGCATGCATGTCCCATTGTACAACCCAGTATAGGGCCAAGGCACAGAGCCAACTCATAATTACTTTCTAGAAAGTTGTTTTTCAAGTGCTAATGCAGCACATCCTAAATCCTATACACGTAGGGGCTAGGATTAGCTGGAAAGTGTTAAAGTATTTTTCCCTAGCTGCTCTCTCTTTTATAACCTTGAACAAGTCATTTTCACTGTTCTCTTCTCACTTTCTTAATGGAAAGATTAGTGAGATAATATCAGCAAGGTGCTATCTAAATATGAAATGAGGTATAAAGGAAATAAATATCAGACTGTGCCTGTCACAACACTGCTGATCCTCTCAGCAATGTGTTTTTCTTATGACCTTCAGTCTCCTGGGAGTGGACCAGGCAGCAGTAAGGCAAGTCAAGAACTACTCACTTCTCCATTGACTTCTTCGTGGACTTGTCTTGTTGCAGGCTGTTTCTTCAATCATTTCTTCAGTGAATATTACTGCATTCCTACTCTGGGCCAGAGGACTTGAGATCAGAAGTTGAGAATGTGGGAATGAAAACAAATGGCCTATCCTCTCTTCAGGAAGATTTCATCATTCTGGGGAGAGAATCTGAATAATGAATAGCAAGCTTTGTGGTACAGGAAGGATGGAGATGAGCAAAAAATGCCATATGGACCCAAATATGCAGAAGCTATCCCCAAAGTCTGTGTGGAGGAAGGTTTCTTTGAAGAGATGACTTCTGTGACCTGAGCCTTAAAGGTTGAGTTGTGCAAGAGGACAATGGGAGATCCAGGGTAGTAAACAGGAAGGTACTTCCTGTCTCTGCCAGAAGTGTACACTGTAGCCACCTGTATCCAAGGGCTGCAGGGAAGGAGATGGGGTGTGATGGTGGAGGTGGAGTGGACATCCAGGCTATAAGGCTGCTACCAGGTAAGAACAGCATAGTGTGAGACAATTTTAGGATGCCATATGACCCAGGTGATATTTTTCTATGAAAGCAAAAGAGATGGTTTTCAATAGGAAACTGTCTGATAGAAAGCTGACTTCAGCTTTGCACATATTTGCTTTCCTTTTAGGGCTACTATTGATGCTCCTATAGTTCCTAATCAGGATTTTCCTTGCCTCTCACTGGTCATCCTAACAGAACTGGTAGCAACTACTTTCATGTACCTCCTCATTTGCAAATTTAAGTACATCAAAACAAAATAAAAATGTACACCTATGTGTTCTCCCACTACCTAATGTAGTTCGCAATAGTGATACCTAGTCAGTTTATGTGGTTACAGTACTGGACAGAGAAGGTGCAGAACATTTCCTTCATCACAGGAAGCTATAAGGGACAATTTTGGAAACTCCTGCTTGTTTAGCTTTAACGTGTCTCACCATTCCTGGGGCTGCAGAAGTGCTAAACTTTGTTCTCTAGATTCTTACCTTTCCTTTGCCATTTCTAGTAGTTTTAGAAATTTTAACATTCTTGGGTCCGTTTCCTGATAAGAGAAGCTATTGGTGTTGAGTCTTAAATGAAATAAAACATGCAGAGTATGATGTGGTGGACATAGATAATGAGTGCTACATAAGTGTTAGCTACTGGCAGCCATATCAGAAATCCTAACCTTTATCTACCTATTTATTTTTGGTCTGGTCGTGAACACTTTTCAAGATTGGCATTCAGCATCGATCTCTGGGATTGTAACTTGACAATCACTGTCTTGTGAATTCTTCTTCAAGCTTTAGCACTACCCTTCTTAGTTTTCCCTCACCTATTTCTGTCCCAAATTTGGGTCATGCAATTAGTAATACATTTCCTTTGGGACCTAGGATTGGGAGTGACAAAGACTGAAGTAGTGAAACACATTGCAAAATTGATCTCATATGTTGAAAGTTGAGAGCATGTCTTGGTGGATTAAAGATAGGGAGGGGGTAGCTGGAACTGAGCTCACAAAATTCTACTATACTCTTTAGGCTACAACAAGGATGGATAATGACCTTGGGATTGGGCCATATTTTCAAACCAAGGGTCAATGTTTCCTATTACTTGGAGTGTCTTCAAGATCAAGTTCATTCATACCTATGGCTTCGTGAAAGTGGCTACTTCAATATAATATTTCAGAATTTCAGCATAATATTTGTTTTTTTTTTTTTAGGGTGAAAGGAGGAGGCTTGGTATTTTAGCCATTAATTGGTGCTTTGACTAATGATAGAAAAGTATAAAATATTTTTGCAAATGTCTTAAATAATGATCATGTATGCTTCTAGGTTCAATTTTTTCTTTTCTTAAGCCCATAATCATTTATTTTCTACTAGTAAAAGTATACATTCTTTATAATGAACTTTTCCTTAATAGTTCACTTTTATTCCTTGTAAGAGCTAGTTTCATTTAAAAGTTACAACTTTTAAATCAGCGATCATTATTTTCCTGCTTTTCAGCCAACCATTTCTGTACGAGAACCATAAAAGTGTCATTCATTCTCCCTCATACTTCTTGGTATTTTGGTTTTTATGCTGGTAATTTATAAATCTCATTTGCACACATTCTCATACAAGGGAGGTTTTATTTAAGCAATTATTTTGCACATGATTTTCTGTTTCATAGAAGTAGGGCCTGTTCTCAATTGTGTTGAGGGGGAAACAGCAGTACCACTTACCTGCTCCTTTTCCACAGGACAGGACAGCTCTGTTGTGTACTGACTTAGCTAAGTTCTGGTATATATGAAGAGTGGGTATCTGAAGTGTCCTCCAGACACACTCTTCACTATTAGTTCAGGTTCAGGATGAGGAGTCCCAAACTTAAACTTCTATACAGATGATACAGGTATTTGAAGAAAGAAGGCCAGCCAGGAGGGAATGGTGAGAACTGCCGAGCTACTAACTAACTAACTAACTAACTAAAATTCCCTACTTCAAGAGAACTTTGAAATCTAGATTTAATTTTAAAAAATAATTTGGATATATTGATTGGATCAAATAAAACTTATCAACCTGTTGCCCTTTTGAAATCTTTTCCTACTATCCTCAAAATGTCTGACCATCAGCATGTACCTGAGTTAAAGTTGTAACTACTCATAACTACACAAATTATACATTAATAAATTAGAAAGTGACAGTCTCAAAGTAAAGTTATGGCAGAATAAGATGCAAGGTGGCAGGCAGGAATATTAGTTGGCAAAGACACTCAAGAAAACTCATTTAATAACTTAAAAAAAACATTTGATCACAAGTCAAAATGTGCTGCTTCGATTAATTCTAGGCATTGTGGTAATGGTTATTAGAATTAAATATAGTGGGCAATGCAAATTGGTTCTGCCACTATGTAAAACAGTATGAAGGTCCCTCAGAAACTTTGAAATGGAACTATCATATGATTGAGTTATACCACTCCTAGGGACACTAGAATTAATCAAAGTATCCAACAGAGAATATTTACATGCATATGTTAATTGTGGCTTTCTTTATTAGAGCCAGATTATAGAATCAGCCTAGGTGAGTGGATAAAGATGAGTGGATAAAGAAAATTGTGCTACATATACACAATGGAGTATTATTTAGTCATAAAGAAGAACAAAATATATCAGTGGCCAGAAAATGGATGGAACTGGACATCATCCTGTTAAACGAAACAAAGCCAGATTCCTAAAGACAAATCTTACATTTGCTCTGAAATATAGAACATAGTATAATTATAACAATAAACATAAAAGTTAAAGGGGGGACGATTTTGGAAGAGGAACAGGATCAGTGGGAGAAAGAAGGTAATGGGCTGTAAATACTATTAAAGTGCATACCCACACTTTAAAGTGTCATAAGGGTCACCCAAGCACTCTGCAAAGACAGGTCTAAGGATTCCTATTTACAGATAATGATTTTAGGAAGAAATTTACTAAGAATAGTATTAATAACAGAACTGCAAAGAATGCTCATGTGCTTCCTTCCCTTGCATACTTCTCTTTTCAATTTTCAATTTATGTTTGAGAAAAACTTTTAGAAGTGCTCTGGACCTTTTTGTTGTCAGCATATATGAAAGCCCACATAAGGACATACAGAGTAGAAATTAATGCCAATAACTTCAATGAAAAGAAATTTTCTTGTGTACATGATAAAAATCAATGATCTACTTATGTTCAGGCAAATATAGCCTCCAAATTAAAATAAATACACCCTTTTGAAACAATTTATTTGTGAAACCCAAGTATCAAATGCAAAAGTTCATGCAATTAACCATTTATTCAAGTTACTGCAAACAGGGTATGCATGTTAGAAACTTTGACTCTTCTCTCTAGAAGCAACTCTTTGAAATCTGAAAAGTTGCTCATTTCTCTCTCTGTTTTGCCTTAGGAAGAGGAAAGCCAGATTGCAGATTAATCTTTTTTTTTTTTTTTTGGTCAGTCATGGGGCTTGAACTCTGGGCTTGGACCCTGTCCCTGAGCTCTTCAGCTCCAGGCTAGACTCTACCATTTGAGCTACAGTGCCACTTCTGGTTTTTCTGGTGGTTGATTAGAGATAAGAGTCTCATGGACTTTCCTGCCCGGGCAGCTTTGAATCTTGATCCTCAGATCTCAGCCTCTGGAGTGGCTAGGATTACAGTCAAGGGCCATCAGTTCCTGGCAAGATTAATCTTATGCACAACCAGGCAACTGAAGACATATTTTTATGGTGACTTTAACAACCAACACATGCAATATACAGTAAAGACCTTAATTTTTTTAGGGGGGGGGGAGTACTGTGGTTTGAACTCAAAGTGTAGACACTGTCCCTTAGTTTTTTCACTCAAATCTAATGCTCAACCATTTGAGCCACAGCTTCATTTCCAGCCTTGAGCCTCAATCGAAGGTAAGAGTTTCATGGACTGCGTAGGCTGGCAGATCCTCAGATCTTAGCTTCCTCAGTAGCTCGTATTACCAGCATGAACTACCAGCTCCCAATGTGTGTGTGTGTGTGTGTGTGTGTGTGTGTGTGTGTGTGTGTGTGTTCTTTTAAATGACCAAGGATGCCAATGGGAAAAGGAACAATCAAATATCACAGTAAATTACACTCATTTCTTCTGTGTCTGTTAACAAAATGTGACATGAATCTAATGGGTATTAATTTGAAATTTTAACCCTCAGGGGTCAGGATGACAAGGCCCCAACAGCATTGGTGAAAATAAAACACAGCCGCAGGACTTCCTTCACAGATGCAAGAAAATTTCAGGCTGTGGGCTCAGTTCCACTCTGAATTATACATCTTAGAACACGATGAAGTCAAATATTTGAGTGTCTGTAAAACTGAGCTTTGCCACTTCAATTACAATCTATTATGCATCTGTCCTCCTTTTACAAGGCTGCTTTTAGGAGAGCAGCATCTTTTATGCTCCACTAAGACGGATCTTCACAAGGAACCTTGCTGAATGGACTTAGTTTGGGAGTCGTGGGAGGAATTTCAGTTTGGGGAGAGAGCTTGGAAATAACTGATAAAACATATATCCTCCAGGAAATTGTTTTAAACCAAGTCTGTATTCTTTAGAAGTCATTTTTATGCAATGGTTGTGGAATGCTTCCTGTTACGGTGACTTTTATGACTTTTGGTTTTGGAGACTCTGGGAGTGACTTCTAAAGGGTCTTCTTAATAACTCCCAAGTATTCCAGAAGAGTACAAGGGGACCCAAAGTTGTGTGGTTCTGACTCTTTGGTCAGCTCATGAGTACTCAGTCAACGTGTGTTCCATTGAAGCCATGTTCTGACGCTAGTAGGGAGGTTTTTCACCACCACATTAATATATATATTTGGTCTTGGGCCTTGAACCCAGGGCCTGGTCACTGTCCCTGAGATGTTTTGATCGCAGCTAGTACTCTACCATTTTGAGCCACAGTTCCATTTCTGGTTTTCTGTGGTTAGCTTGGAGATAAGAATCTCATGGACTTTCTTTCCCTGAGCTGGCTTTGAACTGCAATCCTCAGATTTTCACCCACTGAGTAGCTAGGATTACAGGTGTGAGCCACCAGCCTCTGGCTCACATTTGTTTTTTAAATGCCAGTACTGGAAATTGAATTTAGCACTTCATCCTCTTGCTTGAGTTTTCCACATGAGGCTGGAGCTATACTACTTGAGCAACACCAGTACTTCTACTTTCTACTGGTTAGTTGGAGATGAGTCTGAAGGACTTTATAGCCTGGGCTGACTTTGAAACAAGATTTTCAAATCTCAGCCTCCTGCGTAGCTGGGATTATATATACACTTAAGCCATCCACATTTAGTTTTACCCATCACATATGATTTTTCTCCTAAGAGAACATGGTGGAAGATTTTACATTGGAATTCCAGAGCCTATCCCTCACTGGCTAAACTCAGACAGTCCACCACGTAACCAATTGTCAGTGATGCTTATGGATAGTTTTGAAGAAAAGATTTCCATACATTGAAAAAGTGGAAGAGAGTTCTCAAATGGGATAGAAGTTCTCAGATCAGTAAAGCTGCCCAGGCAGTTCTTGATGGCTGAGCTGGTAAGACAAACACAACAGGGATAGTATCAAGTATGTCATGTAAGACGTCAGTAGAAAGTGGCTGCCACAGTAAACTTTATTTACATCTATTCTTTGTATGAGCTAGCAATTATTGTATAACAATCCACATAAGACACAGTGCTTTAAAAATGACCTATGTACTATTTCTTTCCAAATCTTAAATTGTATTTTACTACATTTACGCTTAAATAAACACATGGAATACATTTAATCTGCCCAGAGTAGAGGTCTAGAATTTTGCACAGAACACTTATATTGTGAGTAAAGAAAAAAAGCCACAGTGATGTGTTTGTTTTGAGTTCATTGAGTGGTGATGAAACATTCCATTCTTCTTTTGCTCATGGGTCTTCAAGGCCTATATAAGTAATTCTTCTAGTCGATCCAAACTCCTTCCTACGTCTGTGGTCAGTGGAAGTTGTGTATGTGCTATACTAGTCTTGGTTAAATTTTGAGCAGTTGAGGGATTAAGATAGGCCCCTGCACCTACATTTCTCTTCCATCTCTCTAACATGCCTCTTTGTCCTATGTTCTCTTGCTATCTATTAGTTACGTAACTTGGACTGGGTAAAAGGAGCACTCTCTTACTTAATTCATTGGGTTGTCATGTAAATTATGTTTTATGTAATGTAGTCAGCACGGACATTAGTAACATAGTATTATCAGTATTACTAGCTATGTTTTACTCAATCAGCTTTAAGTGCTTCTGGCATGGAGAAAACACTGTTTTAGGCATTATGGTAAAGGCTAAATAACTGTGCCTAACCTTTAGAATAATTTAATTTATAGCAAAAAAAGACATACTTATGTACTGGGTGAATGTTTATCAATACCTATTTAGGTCTCTGAGTGCTAATTATCCCCCTCACCCCCCCCCCACCACCACGGGGAGAAGCCCCTTGCATTCCCTTGAGGATCAGGGAAGACCCCACAAAGCTGGCATTTGAATGAGGCCTTCATTAATACATACATTGCCATGTGCAAGGGAACCATGAGGAAAGACCAGGCAGTAAATATTCCCGGAATTAAGGTCAATCTAATCCTTGCAGCAGCCTCTCAACTCCACAGTGTGGCACAAAACAGTCACAGACAATAGATGAAGTCATGGATCAGACCGGGTTCCAGTCACTGTTCATTGATAGACACAGACTTCCAATTTTGCGGTCATATGAGGCACTGGATAATATTCAGCTTTTGAGTTTTCCTCCAAACATTTAGAAATGCAAAAATAACTTTCAGCTTGTACAGCCATGCTTTGAAATGTCACATGCTGTATCATGAATATGTACAAAGGACTTTGTGTTGATTAAAAACAAAAAAATATATATTTTTGGAAAAGGAATGAGCAACTGGAGCTGTTGCAGAAGGCAAGGATGGGAAGCAATAAGATGAGGTCTGAACACCTGTGAACAAGCCCACCACATTGGGTGCTGAGGCATTTATGGCACCCAAGAAGCAGCAGCTCTGCAGCCATTTTTCTGGTCCCTTCTCCCATTTAATTCTGCTTTAATTATGTTGTGTGTAGAATTTACTCTATATGCCATGAATGGGGTACTATATTATAAATGGTTCCTGCCAGAATTACTGAAAAATTATTCTTCAAAATAATGTTTGGAACTTCTACTTTTAGAGAGACAATGCCTAGACTGCAACCCCAAGTGGCCAGGTAGTTTCAGCAAGATAAAAGGTTTTCTTTGAAAGAAGCAGTTGTGCTAGTTGAGTTTTGATTGCTGATGATATAAGATAGGACCTCGATATCCTAGGAGGTGTGCTTTTTTTTTTTTTTTTTTTGGCAGAAGTGAGAAATAGACCCCCCGAATGAGAGCAGGGCCAGGTGGTTAAGAGAATGGAGAGAAACATCAAGCATTGAAGGGGCCTGGACTCCTCCTGGATGTGGGAAGAAGAGCGGAATATTTCCTATACACATAGGGCCAGAACACCTGGGGCAGGAAATTCAATTCTCTGTCCACACAGCCAATCTAAATTTGTTTCTTATAACTTCTAAGTTTCTGTGCATTCTGTCTTTAACCTGACCTAGAATAGATCAAATTCCTTCAATACACAGAAAATTTCACTGAGCATATATGCTGGAGATTTGTGTAACTTCCTCTTCCCTCTATCAATGTCCTTCCTCTATGCTAGGTACACTGACCTTGCTGTCTCTATTCAGGCTGGCCCTCACTTCCTGAGATGTCAGCCTTAGGCTCCAGTCTTAGAGACATGCACATCTTGTTGCCTAGAGACAGTACTAGTCGAAAGAACTTTCTCTGGTGAAGTAAGTAATGGGTTTTTGCAGTGCTCAAGAAGGCAGCTCTGAGCCTCACATAGCAAGGGGGCCCCTGGATGGTAGCCAGTGAGACTGAAGAGTTAATTTCTGGTTTGATATCATCTTAATCAATTGTAACTCACGTTGTGTAGCCCTTCAAAGCCGGTGGGTAGTTCAAGGCTAGATCTGGGTATTAAACCTTCTACCCAAACTGTGAACACCTGGGGATTTTGACTGGAAGGGAGTTTCACGTGTTTGTCTCGGCCACAGGAAGCAGTAGGTAGGGCAGCCATAAGCACTGTCCCTGCTGTAATTCTTTCATGTCTTCCTTCCAGGACTCGTGCTGGCAGGATGGATTAATTAGTACTGCACAAGTAAAGAAGATGAATGTAATTAATTACATGGATTAAAGTAGCTCAGATTCAATTTTTTTAAGTGGCATAATAAAATTGGGCTATTCAACAAGATCTTCAGTGAAAGAAATCCAGATCTGATGTTCTCCTCGCTATGTACTGGGTGCTGATTACTGAAACACATTCTTCTGACTGGAGCCACTGACTGCAATGAATGCCATTTTATTGTGTGGTACTACTTCTCCCTCCCTCCCTCCCTCCCTCCCTCCCTCCCTCCCTCCCTCCCTCCCTCCTTCTCTCTCTCTTTTTTCTTTCTTTCTTCTCTATCTTTTCTCCTTCTGTCCCCTTCCTTCCTTCTCTTTCTCCTTCCCTTCTTTCTTTCCCTTCCTTCCTTCCCTCTTTCTTCCTTCTCTCTTTCTTTCTTCTCTTTCTTTCTTTCTTTCTTTCTTTCTTTTCTTTCTTTCTTTCTTTCTTTCTTTCTTTCTTTCTTTCATCTGTGTTTCTCATTTTTATTTCTTAGTCTTTTTCCCTCCTTCCTTCTGTCTCTTCTTTCTTCCCCATCCTCTTCCTTCTCTTCTCCTTCCCTTCCCTTTCCTTTGCCTTCCCTTTCTTTTCCCCTTCCCTTTCCTTTCTTTCATTGAATCCAGAGCCTTTCCCACACTGGGTAAGTACTTTACTACTTGAGCCATGTCCCCAGCCTTTTTATTTTTATTTTGTTTTATGAGAGAGGGTCTCTGGCTTTGCCAACTCTGAAATTCACAATCCCCTTCCCTCTGCCTCTCAAGTAGTTAGGATTACCTGAAGTATCTAGGATTACAGGTGTCAGTCAACAAGCCAGGTTCCACTTCTAACTTGATCTAATAGACAAACATGGAGAAGCATGAGTACCCTTGGCCTAAACCTCTCTAACTACTAGGCAGAACATATCTACATAGAGTCACAGTCTCTTTTAAGTTTTGCCATTAGTTTGGTAAGTTACATTTTAACTTAGCTAAGGTGTTTATAGTTCACAGTTGGATCATGTATTTGTGTTCTAGAGAAGAGGCCTTTAGTTTCCGGGAGCCATAGAAGGGACTGATAGGTAGAATTCCAGCCATGCAAATGTGGAGGGCGGGGATGAGCAAATCCAATCACATAAATATTTAGAATGTGATAATGACCTATGAAGCTTTGAGGTAAAGGAAAAACAAATCCTCCTTGTGCCAAGAGAGCTGTAGGGCAAAAACTCCTTTTATTTGCGCAGTTAGATTCAATAATATTTACAGTTTATTGGCCTTCCTTTTAAAGACTTCAAAGTATGATGTAACCAAACTCTGCCATTTTTATTAAACATATATGTTATACATTGCTAAGCCATTCAAACAAAGAAGTAGGGACATTGGCTAACCTTATGGTTTATATACCGTGCACGCATGCACGTGGGTTATATAGACACACGCGCTCATATATACATGAGTGCGTGCATAGCATATATATATATGTGTGCATGTGCGTGTGCCTGCTTGTGCGTGTGCATTTTCTCCTTACCCCCAATGCAGCTAAGTGTAATGGATTGTATGGTCCACTTTGCTGGGAATTCAGTTTCACCATTCTACCATTTCCTGGTTATGCAACCTGGAATGAGTCTCACACTCCCTCAGCCTCCATGTTTCCTGCATAAAATGAAAGCGAAGATACTACCAGGGGCTATCGAGCAACTGAAATCCAATAGTAGATGAAAGAGAAGTAAAATAGGGAGGCGTTTCAGGTCAGTGTGCTTCATGCAGGGCAAGCTGGGGATTGCTCTTTCTCTAATGTGCTCCTGAGGACTGCTGTGCTCCAGTCTGCAGTGAGTGACAAGGGTGTAGGGAAGCAGATGGATACAGTTTTCTGGACAGATGGCTGCTACACTCAGTGCTGTGCACGCATGGCTTTCATAAGGTTGCCATAGCACGAAGAGACTCTTTCAGGAATCTTTATGGGGGTAAAGTATGTCAGGTGAACCTCAACAAACAGCGAGCTGGAGGCTTGGACCTAATGCAAACAGTTGCCCAGACGTTTGGTACGGAGTGTAAATAACATCTTGAATGCCACCAAATGTCAATATGGATGCGATACTGGATGGTAATAGATAAATTTAGCTATAATTGAACAAAACAAACCAAATGGATCTGTTCATATTCTTGAATACAGAAAGGAAGTCTAAATCATGGAGATTGTATGTCTTGACTCTGACATGCCTCCCTAGATAGAATGTGTGTGTGTGTGTGTGTGTGTGTGTGTGTGTGTGTGTGCCCGCGTTTATACTTCCTCAGTTTGACAAGTCTTATCTCTTTGAGAACAAAGTCTCAAATAAATAGCCTTCCTCAGATACCTGTCCCAGAGGCTACTTGTTGGGTGGGACAGAGGAAGGATGATTTATTTTCCCTAGGGGAAATTGTTTATATTCTGTGTCAGTGTGTCCCTGCTCCACTAAAAAATAGTAACCAAATCCATCTATAGCAACTTTAAATAATAACATGGGTTCATATGAGGTTCAGTTACTTGGTGCTAGCACATTTACGACCTTGAAATAGATCATCTAAGGGATTTAAACAGAGCACTGAAAATGACCAAGATAAGGTGTTGGGTACTTTAAACAACTGTTTTTAGACACAAAAGCAAACTTATTGAATGCGTGTTGCCTCCTAACCAGGTGTCTGATGTTAATTTAGATGTTAATTTATATGTAAAATATTTTGCAAGTATGAAAGAGCAATGTAGCCAGTGAGCAATAAAGATTTTCATTTTGAAAAGGAGATGTCTGGGAAAAGATGAATTGTAGAGTCCCTTTGCTATAGACTCCAAGTGCCGTTATTAAAACTTTGATTTACAAAGGAAGAGCCGGCTTACACAAAGCTGGCTTTTGCTTTCTAGGTTCTTTCTGCATTGTTCTATAATCGGTCAAAGGGAAAAGTAGTTGTTTATGTTTCTTTTTAGTAACTGATAAGATGGATTATTAGGGTGCTTTACTTTTCCTTAAGGGTAGATCACTTTTCAGTGGTGAAATGGCTACTGTCTTTGCCTTTCTCTGAAGGATTTCCAAATCAGCCCCACTCTTCTTAAGGCTCACTCATCAGGAACGCTGACGTGTATGCAGGGCACTAAGTGTGCTGCTGGGCATTGGGCCAGCTTTCATGGCAAATGTCTTCTACCTGCCCTCACCGTGTAGGGCCATGTTACAGAGACACAAAGGAGATCAGTACATTTCATAACACATCGACAATGCCTGGCCTTTGATTTAGAGAGACAAGTGTTGCCTGGGAACTTGCTTTCTTCTTCTTCTTCTTCTTCTTCTTCTTCTTCTTCTTCTTCTTCTTCTTCTTCTTCTTCTTCTTCTTCTTCTTCTTCTTCTTCTCCTTCTTCTCCGTCTTCTTCTTCTTCGTCTTCTTCTTCTTCTTCTTCTTCTTCTTCTTCTTCTTCTTCTTCTTCTTCTTCTTCTTCTTCTTCTTCTTCTTCTTCTTCTTCTTCTTCTCCTTCTTCTCCTTCTTCTCCTTCTTCTCCTTCTTCTCCTTCTTCTCCTTCTCCTCCTTCTCCTCCTTCTCCTCCTTCTCCTCCTTCTCCTCCTTCTCCTCCTTCTCCTCCTTCTCCTCCTTCTCCTCCTTCTCCTCCTCCTCCTCCTCCTCCTCCTCCTCCTCCTCCTCCTCCTCCCTCCTCCTCCTCCTCCTCCTCCTCCTCCTCCTCCTCCTCCTCCTCCTCCTCCTCCTCCTCCTCCTCCTCCTCCTCCTCCCTCCTCCTCCTCCTTCTTCTTCTTCTTCTTCTTCTTCTTCTTCTTCTTCTTCTTCTTCTTCTTCTTCCTCCCCTTCTTCTTCTTCTTCTTCTTCTTCTTCTTCTTCTTCTTCTTCTTCTTCTTCTTCTTCTTCTTCTTCTTCTTTTGTTTATTTTTTATAACTTGGATAACTCACTACGATGCCTTAAATTAAATGTAAGGATGTATTTGAAGTCACTCAAATTAAGCCAGGACTGTGAACCATTGTCAGGAATATTGGGTCATTATTTAGGATACCAAGGGAAATACTGCTGCATATTTGTGGGCATCAGCAACTGTTCCAGGGCCATTTTTATGTGATAGGAGGATAGTCTCCACACTGGAAGATTCAGGTATTGTGAAAGGAAGTGAAAAGCCAACTGTCACCAACCTTTATAACAACAACATAAACAATAGATAACTATGGCTCCAATGACATGGAATCCCTCCCAAGGCTGCTCTTTGGTCAGGATATGAGTTGTTCTAGATCCTCTTTTGAAGCTGGTACTGGGCTCCTGCGGAGGTCAGTAAAAGGACCAGATGCCAACGGAGTTGAGGTTTGTACCTTCGTTATGAGGAAGGAAAGAGCTGTGAGAGGAAGAAATCTGAGTTCAGTGACGTAAAACTCTATTTCAAATGATACAAATTGGGTATCAAACAATCAGCAGACTTAGGTGATTGTCCCAGTCCTCGCACTGATGACCAGGAAGTTTAAACCACATGTGTAGATCAAGTATGGCACTTTTGCATTTTATTTATGTTCTCCTACATTTTATCCAAGAGATTCATAGATTCATGTACTTTATAGCCTTTACAAGAAAATAAGGCACAGCATATATAAATAAATCTCCGCATCCATAAAGAAAAAAAAGAAAAACAAAACATTAAATGGACTGTAAAACTTTGCTGGTTTATTCCTGTGTTTTACTTGGTGTGATCTTTACTTCCCAATATCTGTCTAGTTGGGCAAAATTTACAATGTACATTGGAATGAAATGGAATTGCTTACCTGAAGCTTTCCTCTTTCCCTAATATATTACATAATTTTAAAAAAGAATCTTACTTTCTTTCAGTGAATGCTTTTTCATAATGTGGTCATCAACTCTTGAAATAGATAGGAATAACACACATATCTCATTGTATGCTTCTCAGATGTATTTTCAAAGATCCCTGGTTAACTTCAAAAATTAATTTTAATTAATTTTAATCTAAGACCCCAAATCAAGTGCCACAATGACACATAGACAGCTAAACTTGTCCTAGCTATGAGTATCAGTTGACTAATCTCTACTGGCTATTATTTACCACACTGCACCAGGGAGGTGGGATATCAAACTGAATACCCAAATCCTACTGACGATGCATTGAAAATATTTTTAAAGTGTTTTTTTTTTCTCCTCAGATTTTCTTTTCCCATATTGTTGGGGATTAGTCAATCTGTGGTGTAAACTGTGCTCCGTGTTTTATTCTAAGCTTCTATTTGGCTTGTCCTTTGGCTTTCTTGACTTCTCACAGGAAAGACAATGTTTTTTTTTATTTTTGAGGGTGAAGAATCTTGTGGATAGTTCAGATGTTATGAAATATTTTCTCAGGAAACTATTTTTATGCCTTGGACTGAGAGCTTAGGGTTTGCTATTTGAAGACCTGGGTTTCTTTTCTAATTTACAGGCTCTGGACAAGAAACTGAATTCCTCTGGGTTTTGTTTTCCTGATCTGTAAAATGATGATGATACTTTCCTTTTCATTTTACAAGGAATAGTTGAGATACTTAATGCAGAAGTTCAATGACCCAATCCTCTAGTCACCTAAGTCATGAACTTCAGGGGCCATTGACTCAGTCACCGGGCCCCCTTGTCCTTTCAACTTTCCATTATCTCACAGTGGACTGTCCTACTGTGTGTAACTGTAACATACCTACAAATGTAACAGTCTTGCCTACTGCCTGCTCCTGCCCACATCCAGAGAATAGTCTCTACTCACATGAAAGCTCTTGCTGCATATAGGCTCAGCTTTAGTCAAATGTTCTCAGGAAAATTACACATGCCTACTGAATACACTTTGTGCCTCTGGTCATAATTTCAGATGAGTGCTCTATGGTAGTCTCTGTCTCTTGTTTCATCTGCCAATCTTTTTTTCCTCGAGCCATCAACTTGATCAGGCAAGAGATGACTTCTTTGCCTACCATCAATATCCTCAACCTCCTCCCAGCATGTGTGTAGACAGTTCAGGATCTATAAATATTAATTATTTCTGTAGTTCTATAATTCTTGGAGAGTGATATTCAATGCATTTGGAATGGATTATAAAAACCTTCAAACCTGACCTCTACATACTATTGTATAGGAAGGGTACTATATTAACTATGGCAAACTATTATGAAAGTCAGCATTATTAAAATATGTGTTAGGGGCATATAAGGCACTAAAAGAGATGCTTAAGTTTGATCAAGCTAATGAGCAATATGACCTTTTTTGTCATTGATTTTTAAGTTTATTTACATTTAAGGATATAATGAGCATCCAAATTTAAACATTATTCTGTAGATAGCAGTGATTCATGTGGGAGATAATTTCCTTAGTCTTAGAGTGTGGCTGTGTTGCTAAAAATCTCGGTGGGAAGTAAATAAATAGAATCTTTTACTTCCTTGTACCTTTCCACTTGCAGAATGGGTAAAAGCCCTGTTGGTGCCCGAGGTCAGTCTGTTTTACAGAGGAGGGCATCCTGGACTCCCATATCCTCTAGGAAAGGGGCTCTTCAAATATAGCTTATCTGGCAAGCAGCAGGAAGACAAATTAGCAACTTGAAAAATAAGGGCATATTTGCACAATCTGTCATAATCTCTTTGATCTTGTTATGAAAAAGACCTGTCACATGTCCGCCTCTCCTCTAAGTTATGGCTCAATAAGAATCCTCATCTCCTTGATGCCCTCATTACCAGGTGTTCCAAAAAAACTGGCCTTGACCCCTCTTCCCTGGGGTCCGTCTGTTGTCCAAACCTGAAGTGATAGAACACCTGAATACAAGATGTGAGAGAGGATAAAGAGAAGGGTCTTTGGTCTTCAGTTACCTTGACATCAGACAAATAAATCAAGTGTTTAATGTGGCTCGTAATATATAACTACATAGGCTTGGATAGAGAAGTTTTTTCTTTTTTTCTGTTTAGCTTGTTAATAATCTTGAAAACACTGATACAGTGAAACATTTCATTTAGCACAAAAACAATGTATCCATTGCCAAGGACTTGGCCAGTATTTGTATTTTCCTCTTTCTAAGAAATTCAAAATGCAAAGTATTGAAAAACTCTCCTGTGGAATCTGGAGTGAGCCCCTTAACCTCCTTGTATCAACTTGCCTATGAAATGAAGAATAAGGAAATAACTTTCTTGTCTAGCCTAATGAATTGAGAGTCAATATAGGTAACTAGGAGCTGGTGGCTCACTTCTGTAATCCTAGCTTCTTGGGGAGCAAAGAATGGAAAGGATCCTGGTTCTAGGCTGGCCTAGGCAATAAAGCTCCTGAGACTCTATTCAATGAAAGAAGCTGGGGTGATGGAGTCTATTTGTCAGCCCAGCTTCAATGGGAAACATCACCTATAGGTGGATGGTGGTTCTGGTGCAAGAGTGGATAGGAAACAAGATCCTATTTCTTTTAAAAGTGGCCAGCAGAAAAGATCTGAAGATGTGGCTTAATCGTGGAGCCCTTGCTTTACAAGTGTAAGGCCCCGAGTTCACACCCCCAAACCACCAAAATTAAAAGAAGGTTAATATTTGCAAAACAGTGTGTTTGACTACCTGACACAAGAGAGCTAGTCTTTCTAACCAAGTGTTTTCCAAACCTTGGAGCAGATAACTCATTTACATTATAGAAACCCCCAAAGAAGCTCTCTGAAACCGTTCTATGTCCCATGAGAGGATGAGTACCTTGCAGGGAAGGATTTTGTTCTGCTTTTTTATACCTACCCTGTTCTTGTCACAGAGCATGCTACACAGAGGGCACTCAGTGTTGGCTGAATCCATGAATGGAAGCATTCTCCACATTGTGCCCCCTCATCCCCCAGCCTAGCTTAGCTTAGATGGTTGGCCTATTTTTGACACAGCTGGATATACTACATTTGTTCTCCCCTTTTTGCCAATTGTGCAGTGCTGGGGTTAAAACTTTATAAGCTATTGTTAGTTACACCATTTTTTTAAACCTAAGTTGATCATATAGGGAAATTGAAATCAACCATATCATTATTGTGCTGTTCTTGTTATTATTATTAGTTTGTGCTGGTACAGGGCTTAAACTCAGGGTCTTGTACTCATGCTCAGTTTTCTTTCTCACAGCTGATGTTCTACCACATACACCATGCTTTCACTCCAGCCTTTTGCTAGTTAACAGAAGAGGGAAACAGGCAGACTTTTCTTTCTGGACTGGCTTCAAACTGCTGTCTGCCAGGTCTCAGCCTTCTGAGTAGATAGGATTATAAGCACTTGATATTGGCATCAGATTGCAATGCAGGATATTATTAATTCAATATTTAGGAGTAAAAGGGCAGAGGTATGATTAGAACCCCAAATGAAGACAGTAGGGAAGCTTGCTTAACTCCAGATTTGACACAAAGCTAGAGTTACATCTTGATTTTAGAATCCTTTCTTTGTGTCACTATAGCTTCCTCGGGGCTTTGGAGATGCAGAAGTTCTTGCAGTAATGGAATGTTAATTACTTGATCACTGTGCTGGGTGCTGAAACCTACAACTAAAGTTACGGGAAAATTTTTCTAGTGCACATCATTCCATTTGAATAACGTTCCACTAATAATCAATATTATTTGCTTGCTTACTTTGATTTTCTAGGATTCCCTGAAACAATGGCTTTATTAAGGGGATCTAGGAGCTGTGAATGTGTCTTAGTGGTAGAATGCTTGCCTAGCTTGCACGAAGCCCTGGGTTCGATTCCTCAGTACCACATAAACATAAAAAGTTAAGGGGATCTAGTGTTTAGCTGAAACCTCTTGGGTTCCTTGGGTTCCTTTGCTCAATTGAAGATGAATACAACTTTCCAGTAAACCAAATTTGCACTTCAACCTACAAAATTCTGCCTCATATGTCTAAGGAAATAAATTGCACAGCTTGATGAGCTCTCCTGTCAATATTTTCCACATCTCAAGTGGGCCACTATCAAATGGTCCTCTCAGTGTGAGGCAAAAAATGTTAGTTGCAATTTCCTTTTTTATATGAAAACAAAAACTTAGTCTCATTTTATTTAGATTTCATTTTTACCAAATGAGTTCTATAAGCATGAGATTTTATTCCCCAGTAGACTAATAATCCTTTTTTTTTTAGTTTTCCTTCCCCTTTGAAGATTTTGCAATCTTAACTATTTACAACATTAATGGCTTTTATTACTGATGATCTAAAACTATCTTCTAATATAATTTTATCATAAACACAGTTAATACTAAGGGATCCTTGTCTTCAATTTTAGGCAGAAAATACAGGCACAAAGAGAGCTTGCATTCTCTTTTGTGGCAGTGTGCTAAAGCTGTGCAGTATGTATCTTTAATTGTGAGTTCATTTTTCAAAAGGTATGGCAGAAAACCAGAAGCCCAAATGTGGCCTCCCAGCTTGTTCATTGATGAGCATGCTACCCAGACAACTGAGCACATGAGATGGCAATGCCATTCTTCTTGAGTTCTACCTGGAATTCTGAATTTGATTGATGCCATTTGAAGTGCAGGAACAGCATTGCTCATAAATAAGAGAAACTAAATGGAATAATGGAGGTAAAACTGCTTGTAAATGAAGACTACTGCACATACATAAACAGTAGAGAGCAAGCGGTAATACTCAAGGTGTGCCCTGGGCATTCTTTCCATCATCACCCAGAGCTCATCATTCATATCAAGATGTCACAAGGAAATGGAGCATCTTATCTTTACTCTTTGAAACAGTGAGTCTAAGCAAGGCTGTGTTGGCCTAAATAGAGTTGGCACATTTTTTTAGCTGAATTCCAGAGAAATATTACTTCACTTGTTTGCAGCTTGATCTTTGTCATGATTTAGGTCTGTTCATAGAGGTTCAAAGAATTTTTCTGATTTTTGTGCCTTTGATAATCTAAAACAGAATATAAAGATTAGTACTATATTTAATACATATGTTGAAGTTTACATTATCTTAGCATTTCTGAATAATATCTCACCCTGCTGTGAGATTTTTTTACTCTGGCACCAATACGATATTCTGTAAGGATGCTTTTGTTTGTTTGGTTTTGTTTTTACCCATCCTGGGGCTTGTACCCAGGGCCTGGGCTTTGCTCCCTTAGCTTTTGTGATCAAGACTGGACTTCTAAGTTTTTCTTTTTGTTCCCTCTTAGATTCTGGTATTATGTTAGATTATTTAATATGAGTTCTTTCTCTTTTTTGATTTAACAGAAAACTATAGCCTTCCCTTTCAGAACTATTTTTTGTTCAATATCTTAACTTTTTATACGTTGTATCCATATTCTCTTTTCAACTGCTCATTCAATTGCCCTTAAATTCCTCATTGATCCATGGTTTGTGTAGGAGTAGGATGCTAAATATAAATACACACACACACACATACACACACACACACATTTCTGGATTTTCCAAAGCCCTTGTTGGTTTTGATTTCTAGTGGTCAGAAAAGATACTTGATATGATTTCAAGCTCTCCCAAATTTTAAGTCTTGTCTTATGACTTAAAATATAATCTATTTTGGGGAAAATTCTTTGTAACTTTGAGAGGAATACACATTGTGCAGCTGTGAATGGAGTGTTCCATATTTATCTGTCAGATCTACATGGTCTATAGTGTAGCTGGTCTGATGCTTTTGTACTGATTTTTCTGCCTGCATGGTCTGTCCATTGTGAAAATTGGGTATTAATCTCCCACTGTTATTGCGCTGGAATATATTTCTCCCTTCAAATCTATTAAGATTTACTTTATATATTTAGATGTTCCAAGGCTAGGAGCATGCATTCATACAATTTTATGTCCTCTTGCTAAAATTGGCTCTTTACAAATAAAAAAGACCCTCTTATCACTCAAGAAATTTCAAGGGTTTTTGAAACTCTTTGCCAGAAACTGAGGACAAAGAACAGATGTTTCTTATACTCACCGGTTTCTTTTAAAAAAATAAACTTGGTATTTTAGAGTAGTTTTAGGTTCATATCAAAACAGCACCATGATTTTAATTCCTGTGGATGCCTTGCTCACCCAGTCAGCACAGATTCGCCGTCAATATCCTACATCACGGTAGACCATTTGCAATGGAACTTTTTGACACATTAGTATCATCAAAGCCCAGCAGTGCGTTGAGATGTGTGTTCCCCAAATTATCCTTTGTGTTTCTCTCACAGTGGGGATGATATTCATGGGGTAATAGAACTTGATCTTTTCTAATTTTGTGCATGGTGTTCACTATTTACAAGGGCACTGTATTAGGTACATAATCAGAAAAATAAATGAGATGTTAGATTTTACCCTGTGAAAGAGTTCAGATCTTCATGAACAGTACTCAGAACATTCTGCTTAGGCTGAATATCATTTCTACCATGGCATAGGTGATCAGATATGCTGAGCTGGGAGAGTGGAAGGACTGTTCCCGTCTTCTCGCCAAAGCCAAGCCCCTGGACTTGTAGGTGGCCCAGTATTTCTTCAATTTTTCTGTATGTTGGAATAGGAGGACAAACTGCACTTAGAATTTACCTGCAGTTTTACTACCTGCATCATGAAAGCTAAGTCAGACAAGCTTCCTCCAGTGTGGCTTGCACGAAGGTTACACCTTGCCCCAGAGTTGATGGGCTCCTACGAAAGACTGTCACACGTAGGGTTTCCAGTATGCAGACATGGGCAAAGCACCTGTATCCTTCTGTCTCTCTCTTAGAAAGAAAGCCAAAGAGTTAGGACATATCAGACAAGGGTATAACCACTGTGAGACTAGCCATGGGTGCCTATGGAGCCAGCCTTGCTGGGTGACAGGAACAGAAGTGGTGGGGCATAGCTTTCAGCACACAACAACATCAGTAAAGTGCATACACTGGAGATACTAGCCAACCCAGGCCTCCCACACCTTGGCTCCTGAGGTCATGCATGTCCCTCGCAAGGCCTCTGTGTGATGTCGCCTTGCATTTTCAGGTTGGATCCGGTTCTACAAAGGAACTCAGATCTGATTTTAAGACTGTCCTGGGCATCCTACAGAAACTGGAGTGTGCTTGTACCAGTAGCTCATACAGGTGATTCTAGCTTCTTCAGGTAGCTGAGATCTGAGTATCCCAGTTCAAAGCCAGTCCTGGTGGATAAATCCAAGAGACTTCTATTTCCAATTTGCCACCAAAAAGCTGGAAGTGGAGATGCAGCCCAAGTAGTAGAGCCTTGAGCGTAAAAGGCAAATGAGGGTAAAGGCCTTGAGTTCAAGCCCCAGGATTTCTCCCCTGGAAAATGTGAAAAGTGGGGTTCAATTTGGTGTACTGATGGATTGATGCCCTTAGAATTTAGTTGTGTGGAGGTACAATTTACAATTCACAATTAAAAAGAAAAAGAATCAAGTATGGGGCTCAGAAAGGACCACGCCAACAAAATTTCAAAGTTAATTATGATTAATCTCCTTAGATTTGGAAGCCAAGAATATGCAGAAAGGATAAATTTTATAAAAGGATTCCTATCTCTCTCTCTCTTTTTTTTCCCTGAATGAAGAATTGGCTATTCAGCAAAGGAATGAAAGTAAATGTCACAACAGTAATTCAAGATAATCTCTCCCATCTTAAGGCCCTTCCCCTCCCCACAGCTGTGCAATGCTACTTGCCACATAGGTAACATGCCAACCAGAGGCAGAGATGAGGCTCTGAACACCTCTGTTCACAATTGCAGCTCCTGTCATTCTGACTAGGAAGCGTCGTGCTGTGAGGATATCCAATAATCACACAAAATGTTTGTGAAGAGATTTTTGAAGTTTGATGACATTTCATTCCTAGTTTTAAAGCCTATACATTTTGATTAAAAAAATAGATCCCTTGAAAAGTGATACACTATCATTTTATCACGTCAAAGCAATACACAGGAACCTTGAACAACCATTTCAGATATCCAAGTCGGTACAGTCACATTTCTGCATGAATTCCTTGTTGATGCTCCACTTTGTTTCCTGTAGATGGAGTTTATAAATGTGGTTGTAACAATTTGTAGATTTACAGCAGATAGGGCTAGGACGGAGCTCAGTGGCGAAATGCTCACCTAGCAAGCACAAACATCCTGGGTTCATTCCCCAGTGCCAAAAATAGAAAAGACAAGGAAAAAAAAGATTTACAGCAGATAGCAAACATTAGCCTGTTGGGAATCAAATATTGGGGAAGAATTTTTGATGGGAGGAATTTCACTGAATTATGAATTTAAGTCTTTGTTTTGGGTCTTTGGGTCTTTGATTCCTTTCCCATTTGCAGAATTGCTTTTCATTATGAACTCATCTGTAAGCTAATGAATTATCTCTCTAAATACCATGCACTTCCTTTTATGCTTTAAAATTGAGTATCACTAAATATGTTAAATAAGAGAAATTTTGAATCCCATTGCATTTGGCTAGTGAAAGACAATTGCCTAATAAGCACTTGGCTGGATTGAAACACTGGTTCTGATGTTTAAACTCACTCCTCCAGACTATTAAATTAAAGAGAGAGGGAGAGAGCCAGAATCAAGATTAGAATACTTATAAACAAGATTCCTAAAGAATGAAGAAGAAAGGCAAAAGATTTATACGATCTGAAGAGAAAAAAAGAACATTTTTTTTTACATATATGGAAGTTAGATCTAAATTATAGACATACATGAAAACACCTACAGGGTCAGGTGCACATACTCACAAACACATTAAGCAAAGGATCCTATATTCAGAGGGGAATTCTAATAGTTTAACTTACTTCAACAACTAACTTATAGTTTAGTAAAATGGATACTAGGAAGCTGGATCATGTATTGGGGGAGGTTTATTTGAGGAGACAAAAGGAGAGAGGAAGGATGGTGAAAACAGGCACAATATTCAGTGTATCCACATGAAACGGGAACCAGGTAACTTTGAGATGATGGGTGATTTTGAGAGAGACAGAGGAAAATGGCTGAAGATATGTTATTGATCCAGATGCCTTGTACTCATTAAACTGACATATTGAATCGAAATCCCTTTTGTACGACTACTCAATTATAATAATAAAACTAAGTAAAATAAAGAAAAAAGAATTAAGAATGTATGATATCCATATAAGAAACATTTCTCTCATCAATGCTTTTATTTTGATACTTTAAAATAAAGTTGACTGCTAATTAATTTCTGATCAAGTGCAGTAGACTCTTGGTGACTTTTGTAACATACATTTCCCCTTTCTTCCTAGTGTCCCAGATTGTGTAGTTACCTTTCATCCAACCCTGACTCAATTGGTTGATCCTATCAAAATCAATCAGTGTAATTTCCAGGCACTTGCCTTAGGGATTGTCTTTAGCCTGGCCATGTTCAGGAGAATTTGTTTATGATGTCTTCTAGCTGGGACTTTAGTTGATGGTTTGGTAACTCTTCCTTTTGGGAGGTGTTATGTTATGCCTCATGAATCCAGAAGAAAGAGCACCTGAGGACAAGGCTAGATAAACAGGAGAGAATTGTTGCTGAAATAACTGCAGAGATTTAGAGACAGAACCCCAATAAAAAGCCCGAGCTTAATGACTTCTGGAATTTTCGCAATTGCAAGAAGTTCTCCTTCATGTCTTTTAAACACCATGTTTGTATGTTCTGTTGTTTGCTACCAGAAATGTCCTCAGGGAGACCAAAAGCAATATATAAAGCCCAAGCCCAAGTGCACCTAAATTGATTGCTACTCTTAATCCCAGGAATGGCCTAAAGAGAAATACCAGTAGTCTTATTATGACTTCAGTTGTTAAGATATTAAAGGGCATTGGTAAGTGTACAGGATTTATTATTAATCAAATTTAGGTAGAAAGACAATTGGATAAATCATAATCTTTGGTTCATAACCGGTTTTGTTATTGCATAGTTTTCTTGTCTGCTTATGGAATTTGTCAAAACAAATACAGTAGTTATTTTTGTTCAAGAACTAGCATAGCACCAACAGCTTTCATCAGTCCACATATGAATCCTATTGCCCCATAAGATACATACTTCCTGTTGCTGTTTTCTTAGTTTCATACTTATTTGGGTTATATAGATTTGTGTAGCTTATAGAAAGTTGTTTAACTTCTGTTCTTAAAGTCTATTAAGGATATCATTTGTTGTCTTGTAAGACTTGTGCGGTTAGTTAAAACTACTAATTATTGTCATAAGACAAGTAACCACTTTTTAATATTCACTGTTATTCCATGATAACTACATTATCATTTTCTTATACATTTCACACAGGTATTGAATTGTTTACAGGATTCCATCATTATAAACTGTTTGGGTGAAGAGTCTTATAGAAACATCATGGTCTTTATCAAAGGAATCAAATTGCTGTCAGAAGAAAAGAGAAAAATGTAATGCTGCTTTATCATCTCAAATAAACTATTTTATATTTCCATTAGTAAGTATAAGAAATGAAATATATTGAGTCCATCACATTTTAAAATATTTGCTATTTTAACATAAATTCCGGTTTGAATTTTGGCATACACTTTCTAGATTACTAATAAGATTCAACATATTTCCATATTGTTGGCCATATGAACTCCTTCTGGTACAAACACTCACTCATATGTTTTGTCAATTTTGAACTATATTGTAGTTTTTATGAAGATTGAATATATTAATTTTGGTTTTGTAATCAGTACTTTAAAATTTCTTATTTAAGAAATCTTTCATAGTGTAAAGTAATACATTTCCTCCCAAGTTCTAAACTTTTCTTACATTCATATTCTTTATTATCTTGAAATTGATTTTTGTGTGATATGGGATGTTTTAATGTGTTTTTCTTTCAGTGTTTCCATACAGACAACACAATCTCTGTATTATGTCACTGGCAGTCAGTCATGATGCTATTATATTTCATTCTCTTACTCATTCAGGGATTCTCTTTTGTGCTCTCCATCCTGTTTGTCAATTTTCTTTCTATGGCTTTCACTAACATCATAGATATAAAATTTTCTTTAAAAATAATATACATAGCTGCAAGAGGAGAAGATTTTTCCCTTTGGCTATTTTCAATCCTTTTCCTTTTCATAAAAATCTCAAAATCCTTTTTTTTTTTTTTTTTTTTTTTTTACTTCTTTATCAAAGATTAGGTGGCCATGAGTCTGCTGGTTCATTTCCTGGTCTTCACTTCTATTCCATTGGTCCTCAGGCCTGTTCTTGTGCCAATACCAAGCTGTTTCTTTCTTTCTTTTTTTTCTTATTTATTGTCAAAGTGATGTACAGAGAGGTTACAGTTTCATACATTAGGCATTGGATACATTTTTTGTACTGTTTGTTACCTCCTCCCTCATTCCCCCTCTCCCCCCTCCCCCTCTTCCTCTCTCCCCATGAGTTGTTCAGTTGGTTTACACCAAACAGTGCAAGTATTGCTTTTGTAGTTGTCTTTTTATCCTGTGTCTCTCAATTTTGGTATTCCCTCTCACTTTCCTAGTTCTAATACCAGTATATACAGTTTCCAATGTACTCAGATAAGATACAGTGATAGTGCAGGTACAACCACAGGAAGGGGATACAAGAGGATCATCAACAATAGAAGCTATGGTTTCACATGGCATGTTGAAAGTAATTACAACAGTGATATATCACTCATTTCCAAAACATGGAGTTCATTTCACTTAGCATTATCTTATGCATTCATAGGGGCATAGCTATTAGGCTCTTGTGAGCCTCTGCTGTGACTAGCCTAAACCTGTGCTAATCACAAACAAGGCCATACTAAAGCTACCAGCACAACCATGTTCATAGCAGCACTATTTACCATAGCTAAAATATGGAACAAACCCAGATACCCTTCAGTAGATGAATGGATCAATAAATTGTGGTATATGGACATAATGAAATTCTATGCTGCTATCAGAAAGAATGGTATTGCCCCCATTCTTAAGAAAATGAAAAGACTTAGGAAAAAAATCATACTAAGTGAAGTGAGCCAGACCTAAAGAAACATAAACTCTATAGCCTCCCTTATTGATAATAATTAGTATATGTCTAGTAGAGTCCTAGTAGATGATCACAATAGCTCAATAGCGAGGGACATATGATCACATAAGATGATGCTAGGAGAAATGATCTCCAGAATATGGAAACAAGTGGCTTATCATTGGTGTTGTTATTTTCAACATACTGTGAAATTATTTCTTTCTTCTATTCCTCTTCCCCATGACTTAGCCCCTGTTATCACTGTATTTGACTCTGGTATTCTGCGTATTTTATATCTGTTTGTCTTGAATTAGGGAAGGGAAGGGGAACATTAAAATGGTGGGAACAAGGATAAAAGACTCACCAGTGCAACAGCAATACTTACAAAACTATATTCTGTAAACCAACTGTACAACTTGGCAGGAGGGGAGGTAATTGGGGAGGGGGGATAGTGCCTTTAAATCTACAAATAAACCTAATGGATAGTAAAAGACAAAAAATACTTGGACATGATAAATTAAGCATAATCTAAATGTCACACAGTGAGACCAAAGGAAGATGTTAAGTTTTATGTGGAAGGGCCAAGAAGGAAATTTACATACTGTCCTCTGTCTCTTCATGTATTTTTCCCCTTTCTACTAGTATGTCCCCAAATTACCTCTTCTCAGGAGGGTATCTTTTATGCTGGACTAGGGCTCTCCTTAATGATATTTTAACATTTTAGAAATCTTATTTACTGCTTTAAGGATGCTCTATCCAGATAAGTTATACTGTGTGAAGTACCAGGCATTAGGATTTCTCCAATTTGGGGGATACACAATTCAGAATATAAAATATCTTCAGCTTTCCTTTCTGATAGGATATCAGCTTTTGACTTAGGCTTGGTCAGTCAAACTCTTTAACCCTAGAATTTAAAACTAATTACATAATTACATATCTATGGTAGAAAATTCTGTCAGATAAAGGCAATGCTGTAATGACAAAAATTCCTAACAGTAGTCATCTAGGGAAGAAAGTATTGACAATTAGACTTTCCAAACTAGTTAAATCTGCAAGAACAATAAAAAAAAATATAATAGATTCAAGTGCTAACAGGATAGAAGAAAGCTTCCTTCCTTCCTTCTTTCCTTCCTTCCTTCCACAGTCCAGTTGATTTGAGCATATACATAAGGAGTAGAAAGAAGCAGAAATTAGACACAAGGAAAGCAAGAAAGAAGGGAAATTGTTATCCCAATTGTGGGGCTTAGTGGCCTGGGAGAGCACCAGTCCAGAGATCAAGGAATAGCAGTGAGGATATGATGTTCATGATGTGTTAAAGGAGAAGAACTAGTGTTCTGCGCTGTCTAGAAAATCTTGAAGAGTAGCCTTCTGTCTCTTAGGGTTGGGCATTGCAGAAGGTTGGTAGCGGGGGCCAGGGGGAGGCCTGTGATAAAAACTATGAAATTTCCATTGTGGTCGGGGAGGGAAATGTTAGAAGGTGAAGAACATGATCAGCAAGTAGAAGACAGCACACAGCCCAGGGGAGAGATTTATAGACATATCAATCAAGCCATAAATCCTTTGCTAGTATTTTTTTCTTTTCTTACGAGTAATTTTCCGTTCTCTGTTTTTCTTTTCTTTTTTTTTCTTTTTTTTAGAGTAAGTGATTTTTTAAAGTGTCAAGTTGGCTAGGAACAAAGTATAAGATCAAAGCAGCAGCTATTAAAATACAATGGAAATAATAATTCCTTTATTATGCTCGATACGTAGGTTGGCAATGAAACACAGCAAAGCAATAGGAAAGAAAAGGTCATGTAAAATGACTAAAACACACACACATTGAGTGTTATTTTTACTTATCACTTATATTTTTTCAAATTGTTTCTGACTAGCAATCTCTGTAAATGTTTGTTCACAAATAGAGGTATGAATTCAGTGTGGGTGTTAATACCATTTAAAAACTGGAATTACTTAAGAGGCATTATTAGTGCAGAGGGTGGTAGCTATTTTTTCCCCCTTCTAACAGGAGAATAAATACAAATAACCTTCTTGGAAGAGAGTGAAATCACTTTTCCTCAGTTGAATGACAATGTTTTCCATTTTACGACTTTCCTTACCTTCAGGTTGTTATTTTGCAAAGTATATTTAAGAGTAATGGATTTTTTCCCCTCTTCCATTCTTTCTGGAAAACACTAAACCTATCTATTACCAAAGACTGCTACCAGTTTAAACAGAATTCTGAAACTATAACTTTTCCTAGGCCAAAAAAGCAACCAGAAATCTCTAACTATGGCTTAGCTACAGCATGCACCAGACTTTAAAGGAAACAAAACTCTGACATTCCACCCTCAGTTTTTAGCTAAAACCTTTGTCTAGCATACATATATGTAACAAACACACTTAAAGTATAACTCTGGTATACTTCAGCTGTATTTTTTGAGTCATCTCAGCTCCCAATAAATATGTATTTCTAAGTAATTTTAAAAAGCATAGCTTAATATGGGTGCATTTTAAGATAAAAAATCAGAACCATTTTCTACCCTAAATTTGATTCTTTTGAAATAAATGGAAGTACATCTTAAAAGTTCCAATATCCATACCCTTAACCATACCATTAACATATATCACATTTTATACAAAATAAATAAAATTACTTCTGCATTTCAGAAAAAGAAATGTAAATGTAACAAAGTTGAATTCAGTTCTTATCTAGATGTCTCCTGATCTTCAGAGCTAGTGTATTAGTATGGTCCCTAGAGAAGAAATTATATGGAAAATAAAAAAAAATTCAACCATGTGTATGTATGAAAGAGAAAGAGAGAAAGAAAGTGCACACATTTACTAAAATGACTAAAATTCCCATAAGCAATAAATGATCCTAAAATACCACAATATAATGAAATTACCACAAGTTAGTTTATTACATTTTACTTCTTGTATATCTGATTTTTTTTAAAGCTAGAGAAAAAAATTACCAAATGTTTATAGACAGATGGCTTAAACTTAATCAGATTAAATATCAACATGAAAATCAATTCAGGGTCTGAAAATTCCAAGAATGCTTTAAAAATTCTATAAACGAGGCAACTTCATAAGACAAAGTCAAGCAGAGTGCTCATATTTCATCTGTCGGATTTATTCTGCAATTGACTTGTTAAGTGTCCCTCAAATAAGCTGTCTTAGTAAATGGTTGCCAAAGTACATTTCTAAAGTTAGTATAAATGTATTGTTTGACAGTTGGGATTTGAAAAGTTTAACTAGTTTCTTTTTTTTTTTTCTTTAAAAACGAGCTTTTCAATGCAAGATTGCCTGCACTTAATAAACAGAATAAGTTCCTAGCTGATGGGTCCCACGCTTAGCTTCAGATTTTTGGTGAGTGTGGTATGGTCTTCACCCATGGTGGCAAGTCTGATGTTTTGTAGAGTTAATATATTACTTTTATTCTAAAACTGTATGGCTCCTTTCTGGATCTATGCATCCAGAGAAGTGATAGCTCTGCCTTAGTCCTCTAAAGAAATCATTGTTCAGTTGAGGAAAGAAAAAACAGTCAACACACTGTATAATAAAGCAAAGTTTAGATCAAGCCCATATCAGTGCTCTGGTCCCCTACTTTATAACACAAAGCTGTAAGACTACATCGAGCCTTTTCTTCTAAGATTTAAAGCACTCTATTCTGTCTTTCTTCACTATTCTACCTTCATAATCCTTTCAAAATCACCAACACCAACAACAGAGGCAAAAATGAAAATTCCTAACAATATAGATCAGTGAATGGATTTGTTGTTGTTGTTTGTGGTGGTTGTGGGGTTTGAACTCAAGGCCTGGACACTGTCCCTGAGCTCTTTTGCTCAAGGATAATAACACTGTACCACTTGGAGCCACAGCACCACATCTGGGTTTTGAGTGGTTAATTGGAGATAAGAGTCTCACAGTGATCTTTCTGCTCTGGGTGGCTTTGAACCATGATTCTCAGATCTCAGCTTCCTGAATAGCTAGGATTACAGGCATGAGCCAGCTAGGGTCTGTAAATGGATTTTGATAGGTGACTTCCCTATATTAATATTTTTGTACTTATGAGCAAAAGGGCAATTAATATGAACTCAACCCTATATTTTAGCATAAACATCCACATCTAGGATCAAGTTTACCAGTTCAATGCCAACTGACCAAGATGATTTAAATACAGATTTTTCTTTTTCTATTTTTCCAAATTGCTCATTCCCAACCTAATGTCTTTGTTTAGCTATACAACATAGAAAAATGTCTTGAAGAGAAGGTAACAAGTTGAACAAGAAAGGTACTCACTGCCTTCCATATGAAACTCTAACCCCTCTGTACTTCACTTTGACAATAAAGGAAAAAAATATATATGTATATATAAGAAAATGTCCTGAAAACAAGGTCCAGGCTTTAGGGGAAATATGAAAATTTGTGGCCCTCTAGTTGACTTTCTCTCCCTGGAGCTGTCTAAAGTTTTTAAGGATGCTTGAATTGCATACACAGCATGTTTATGAAGCCCCATCCATCATAGAAGACACTTTTGGGAACCTCTGGTTCACCCTATATTTACATGTATCCATTTATACATCTTACTCCATGTTTTCTTTGTTATTTTACATAAGAAATAGAATTCCTATCTTAATATTCTTTTGTCCCTGAAGGTGAAGGAAATGATAAAAGATTTTATAATGCTTGAATAGCTCTCACTTCCTCCCATTGCCTACTTTATTGAAAAGTATAGGATTTCTGAGGCTTCAAAATACCAAACTCAGTGGGTTGTAGTCATGTTCCAGATCTCAGAACTAATCAACTCAGAAAGTTATATTTTGTTCTTCATTTTTTAAAACTCAGGATACCAATCTGTCATATAATCAGTGGTGAACAATGGAAACTGGTACATGGAAAAGACAGATCCTGTCATGGGAAAATGCCACTTTTACCTATAAACATCTTACAAGAATTTCTATCTTTTTAAGATGTAAGCTTCAGCTTATGTAACAAGTTTCTTAAACATTGTTTTGACTGCTTTAATTTCAAAATAAGAATCTCAAAGGTGAAAACTTGCAACCTAACACATTGTCTGCAATGTCCTATTTTTCTAGCCACAAATACTTGTTTGATAAAAATAAGGAACATTTAACTTGGTTATATGAATATGTCCAAACCAATTAAATTAATGATAATAATAACAATTAGAAAATATTAAGGTCTTAGTATCTATACTAGTCACCTTTTTGTTAACTAGGGAAATACCTACTTCATAGAGTGGATGGGCTTTCAGCTCACAATGCTGAAGGTCAGAAGTGGCCATAGGGTATAGGCTCCTTACCACAGGGTACAGTGAGAATCTTTCTTGGTTGTGTCACATCCTGAGGTGTGAGTCTGCATCTTTGTACACTGTTCTTACTCCCTTTCCTTATAGTTATCAGGACTTAATTGTGAAAATTCTAAACTATTGGCTTAAGATAATCTAACCACCAAAGGCTTCACCTCTGAATGGTACAGTCAGATTAAGTCTCCACCTCCTTAGGATCATTAACCTAAGACTTTGGGTATCAAAGTGCATGTGTCTGGAGAGACCACACATAGTTAAACATAGCACTGTTGTTACATAGCACTGTAGATATTCCAACTCTCCAAGACAGTTAGATAGCTATAAGTAAGATTATAATTCCCTACTCATAAAATTCAAGGTAAATACTGTGATAGATTGTGGTATACCAAATAGCCTCAAAATACATTGGCTTTGATAGTTTATTTTGAATATGAATAACCCTGATCAGTGTTTATCTGAGGAGGGTCGCTTCCTGATTCACTCTCAAGTGCTGCAGATGAAATGTCACTGGAGAATACACTTCCAAGATGCCTAACGTTTGTGGTTGGCAAGGGTTGGCTAAACAACCATTAGATGGGAGGGTAGCAGGGGCTGAAGCTTGTAAACTTCCAGTTCTTCCTCCACATGGGCCTACCCAAGTTACCTGGGCTTCCTCTCAGCATGGCAACTCTATTCCCAGGGCCCTGAAAGGATGCCATGAAGATGATCTGTCAGCTGAATCAAAGCATCGTGCCTAGTCCACCCTCTTCACTAGGAACAGGCCGAGAAGACCAGGCCACATTCAACATATTTTCAAAAGAAAGGAGTTATACTCAATTTCTTTATGAATAGGGGTGAAGGGGGGTTGTTCAAAGGATTTATAGATATATTTTTAAATCACTGCAGTATAGAACAAAAAGTGCAAGCTTATTAAAATAAATATATTAACTGAAAATGGTAGATTCAAGGGAGAACTCAAATAATGTAACTCCTTAGAAAGGCAAAGTCAAAATTCAACAAAATGAACACCAAGAAACAGACACTTGGAGGTGGCACTATGGGGTCATGGGGAGAGAAGCAGAGGAATTAAGAAGATCAAGGGGAAAATGCAGTCAAGAATTCAATGTATAGCATTCATTCTAGGAAGCCATATTAGAAGAAGATGTGAGCGGAAGATGCTTTTCCGGCCCCTGGGAACTGAGAAGTCTATGCAAAGAAGTCTATGTTTTGTGACATAAACCTAGCTAGTCTATAGTTAAACAGGTAGACAGTCTTATGGACCATTTTCGCACATTCTTTAAGAAGTTTCATCAAAAGACAAATTTGAATCGTTAAACAAGTTCTCTGGGGGTATATTTACTGTACAGACTCAATGTATACAATGTATACAACTCAATGTATATTGTTGAGTTTTAGGTAAGTATAAACTTGTGAAACCTTTATGCAAACTATGCACGAACATCTCCACCTTCAAATATTTCATCTTGCCTGCTTATTACAATTATTTTTATGATACTAAAAACAACACTAAAATTAAGCAAAATTTTAAGAATTTGATATAATTATATCAACTAGGAGCATTATTCTGTACATTAAATCTACAGTATTTATTTTGTGCAATTAAAACCTTATATCTAGTCTCTCAAGTTTTAAGAGGGAGCTTTTAATCTCTGTCCACGTTGGCCTCTGAAATAGTTAATTCCTGTAGTTAAATAAAAAAATCATTTTTATGTAAGAGAAACATTTATATTGTACTTAATGTGATTCAGGCATAATGCTAAATGCTTTACAAATATGTTTTAAGTACAGTTGTAGGTTTTATTATACTATGATACTCATGATTACCAGTAGTTACTGCTTATTTTATTTATTTAATTACTTATTGGCTACGAGGAGGTGGAAAATGATTAGAAATTTCTATGACTCTATTGGGAGGCAGCTCTGTAGTATAAAAGGAAGGATGTGTGAATCAGAAAATTGCCATTTTTCTCAGGAAATTCACTAGCTTCTCTGAAACTTGTCCTCTTCTATCTAACATTCCCATGAGAAGTAAATATAATAACATATAGAACATGCATAAAATGTGTTTGTTATAAGAGAGAGAGTTAGGGAAGTACAGGGCAACAGAAGAACGGATGATGGAAGGTGACCTCAGGCCACAGAGGGCATCTCTGGACCAGGCTGCCTCTACTGGATGTGCTTAGCACAGTTTCTTTTAACTCCAAGACCTCTTCATTCACAGCTCCTCCAGGGTAATCTTTAGTTTTTACTCATTCCACTGGCTTAACTCATGAGTGAAAATAAAAACATGAGTTCTGAATAAGAAAGGCAAAGATACATGCTTAGTATGAGCTCCACCATTATCACTCTCCACTGTTGATTTTTCAAGTTTCCCAGTGCATTTGCCAATAAGCATTTCTTCCTATTGTGCACATCTACTTGTTTTATTGTGACTTTGATGCTATTGATCACAAATGTTACCTTACTATCTGCAGCCTTGTGAAAAGATATCTACCCTACTTTGCTCTTAATCATAAGTGATATTAGTGCTAGTCTGGAATAATGATACATGTGATACACATAAAATTTATGCACATATATATATAACAATCATTTCACATTTTATGTGTTTTTAACATGTGGATTCATATTTAATTTAATGTATACTTAATTATCCTCAAGATTCTTGGCATCTCCATATGCTTTATTATTGTTGTTGTTGTTATTTCAAATAGTTGCACAAGGGTTTCCAGATCTTCATATACTTTTAACTTCATATTGTAAATATTTCAGTGAAGAAAATAAATGAAATGTTATTTGAAAGCAAATAAAGTTGAACAACAGGCTAAATCTTTGTGTTTCAAATGTTTGAAAATAGTTCTAGTGCTTAGTGATAATATTTTGTGATATAATACATTATGAAAGAGTTATTTTATGTTTGACATCTCATGACATATTTGTTTTTTTCTTTTAAGAAGCTTTTAGAATTCTATAAAAAGTCACACTTTCTTAGAAAGATAACGAAGGGTTTAATAATCATAAATCTGGTTATGATGTAAACTGTTATTTCTAAAAAGAAGCTAGAGCTATAAATAACCATGATGTTTTACAGTAACAATAATCCCAGCCATTATAGGGAGGAAATGATAGAATCCATCTATTGAGAACCAATGATCTGCCTTTAAAGAGTCTTTCATAAACATCATTGAATTCCATGCTCACAGTAATACCCAGGATAAGTCATGCTCATTCTCATAACCATCAAAAACAGTTAGGCTCCAAGAAGTTACATGATTGGCCCTGGAAATCATGACATCTAAAATCAAATCTATGCTCATTTCCATTGAGGCAGTATGGGACACTTAAGACAAGGCCATCAAACACAGATGGCAAACTGGTCATCTTGTGATTACAGATCTTTGTTGAGATCAAGCTGATCATTTTTCTGGTTTCTGGCTCTTCTTTAGGTAATCTATTTTAGAAGAATCATTTACAATGTCAAAGTACTTAAGAATTATGATGTACTCTCCCACGTATTTTCTCTCATATTTTTCCACATTTGTAGTCTCTCTATACAATTAAGACACTAGTTTGTATTACAACTATGTCAGTAGATGCTGATCATAGCTATACAGATGTCACTTTCCCAGATATAAACACAGAAAGTGCTCAGTAAATGGTTAGTAACTGAGCAAATGCCTTTTTAAAAAGGCACGAGTCCTTGTTACTGAGCCATCATAAGTAACTGCTAATGCCAAGCAAGCAGAGTCTGAGCCTTCAAATTGATGAGAAGAGCTCAAGGAAAGGTCAGAGGGCAGAAGAAGATGAACCACAGAACCCATAGAATGACTCTGAAAGCACTGGCTACTTAAAGCACCAGTGCCTTAACCACTGCTCACTGGGTTCCTATCTCTTGTTACCTTTTTAACTGTCATTCTGTTGTTGGTTTTTATCAAAAAAATTCTTTAAGTAATTACACAGAAGAGTTGCCATTCAACGAAGTAACATATGAGTACAATGCGTCTTGAACAATGCCATCCGTTTATGAATTCTTTCCCATCCCTCCCAACTCCAACCTTCCCTAAATTTTCTTAATTTTACAGAATAGGCATTGAATTTTATGACTGCATTTCCTCCTTCCTCTCTTCATCATTCATCTTCCTCCCTCCCCTTGACCCCACTCACCCGCTTTTGAGTACCCAATTTCTTTTTAATCATCATTCTTGAACTGTGCAGATATTCTATGCATTGGATCCCATATTGCCTACAGTTCAGTAAAAGCAAACCGGGATATAAATAATAATAATAATAATAATAATAATAATGATAATAATAATAATAATAATAATAATAATGGAAAGTAGCAGTTTTCAACAGTTTATCAGCTATGGAACAGTCATGAATATGGTAGCATTTCTACAACTCAATCTCTTAGGTAGTTGATCAATTATAGCGAAAAGTTAAAACAAAACAAGAAAAGGAAAGAATAAAGAAAAAGCACTAAGAGGTTACTTGAGAGCTGAAAGAAAAAAATGTTACTCAACAATCTTTCAGTTCTTGCAAACACCATAGCTGTATTCTTAACCAGTCTCAATTATCTGTAAACTTCCCCTGTGCTCCAATGAACAAGAGGTATACAGACATTCTAGGGGATCAAAGACATCTGTGCAAAGACATGTGTGATGATTTTTACATTCACTTTTCAGCAAAGAATATTGAGCTCAAGTGGCTCTTATTAATGACATTATAATAGAAACTCAGAATCTTCTGTATTCTTCTCAATCTTACCTTATGCACCCATGGAACACTTCTATAACTCTTGCAAAGCTTGAAGACCATGGAGGTGTAGTTGAGAAACATTGTTTGAGGAGCTATTATATCCAGAGGAAACAGGATTAGTCTGCTATGTAGAAGTGCAGGAACAGAACTACTGCTCTATGGTACAACCTAGAAATATGACCACAGACTTAAGTTTACATTTGTAACTTTTAAATTATCCCCATCTGTAGGAATAAGACTGACAACTACTATTCAGGGGGGTTAGAAAAAAGAAGTAACTTCCCATGGTGAATCTACAAATCTAAATTCTGTAACTAAAAGAAGGTGCTGATTGCATTTGAGATTTAACTCTCCTTTTAACCATATGAATAAGCTCTGAGTGTTGTGGGAAAGCTAGAATGGGATCAAAATTAGGCCAGTGGAAAATGTGGTTCTATTTTCACTGAAAGTAGGGAGATCATCTTCAATTTAAGTCTCAGTATCATAATGCTGACATATAACTCACATATAGGCAATTTCTCTTCAGGTGGAAGGTCAGTCAATTAATCCATTGCATCACCTACTCACCTATGTGTGCCAGCTGTTTGGGAGAACTTGAAAACATGATGGAAAATTCTTAATATTCTTTGACAGGACAATATTTGTACTTATACTCTGGCTGTTTCAGAATGATGCTTCCCTCTTAGAATGGCCAGTCAATCTCACTGCATGATGGAAAACAGATGTAAGATTAGGAAGCAAAGTAGTTTTCCAGATCCTTGGTCCCAGCATGCTGCAGAGCTGAGCCCCAGAGTTAACCAGCCAAGTGCTGACACATGTCTTACAGCAAAATATCCCTCACAGCCACAGTTCAAAGGCCTCGCTACCCTCCAGGGCAATTAATACAGCATCACGTTCAATGGTGCTTGAACCAAATCCATTGAATCCTCAGGGGAGAAATAACGAAGCAATCACAGAGCTCAGACAAGAGCAGCATGCAATAGGGGCTAAAGTTTCAGTCCCTGAAAATGTAGCAGTGCCTGAAAGCTTGGGTTGAGTTACAGGTTACAGGCTTACTGGAAGGGAACTGTGCTCAGCTTGTGCAATCTACTTCTAGGAGAGTATTTGTAAAATAGCAGAAAAACTGAAGCACAATTAGTGGGAGAAGGAAGGAAGGAAGGAAGGAAGGAAGGAAGGAAGGAAGGAAGGAAGGAAGGAAGGAAGGAAGGAAGGAAGGGAGGGAGGGAGGGAAGGAGGGAGGGAGAAAAGGAGGGAGAGAGGAAGAAAAGGAGGGAGGGAGAACAGAAGAAAAAGAAGAGGAAGAAGAAAAATGGAGGAGGAAGAGGAAAGGAAGGATGGAAGAAAGCAAGGAAGAAAGAGAAGGTACAAAGAATGAAGAAGAAAATCTACTTATACATACTGAAAGTTCCCAGTGCTGTGTTCTACTAGAGAAAACAAGAGGAACAGCCTATTTCTAAGACCTAAAGCAAGAACTGTTCAATTCCTTGCAAAGCAGATGAATTGAAGAATGATGCATTCTCAGGGGTCTTCAGCATTGCTTTCTTTAGGCTTATGGAAGTGGCAGTAAGCAAACCATCCAGGATAAATAGGAAAACAAAATAAAATTTAAACTGTGACCAGCTATATTTCCCAATTTTTAATTTATTTTTCTTCTTGCTGTTGTTGTCATTACCTAGTTATCCAAAGAAGGTACCGTTCCCTAAGTCCAGTTATGAGTACAATTCTTGGGAAATATCATTGTTTCCTTTGTTCTTTCTTCTTTTTTCCTCCTGTCCCTATTTTCAAATGATATTTCCAATCTCTTATACATATCAATTCAAAACAAGTCTTCTTATTCTTTTTTATGCTTGGACACAAACTTCAGGAATAGCAACTTCAAGAAACGAATCTGGGTGCTGGGTGTATTAAGTGTAAGACACTTTGGGAATCCATGTGATCTCTTTCAGGCCTTTGGAATTTTGAAGGACAGCAATAATTCACTAGCCAGAAGGAAGAAAGTCCTGAAGGTATCTCATGTGCAAGGAAGCTGAAAAGCAATGTGACGCAAACTGCTGTTATCCAAATGCGGACTGCCTGTGTTGCATGTCATTTGTGACCTGGGTAAGTGAGTGCCATTGTCCCATATTGTGTACCTGGGTAATACTGTTCCAAATGCATGTATAGTTCTTTCCCTTCCTAAAAACATATAAACAACACATTGTTCACCAGAGAGTATACAACTATACTCAAATTAAGATTGAGTCACTTTAGGAAAACCCGTGAAATCTTGAAGAATGATATTCTATGTTTTGTTTCCCAGAGGTCTAAATACAAAAGTGAATTTATGAGCCAGAGCTCACATGTTTCTGTACAATGACAGGAATTATGTTGGAGAGATCAAGAATGTGGACTTAGTAGCCAAACCCCACATTTAAAGCTCACGTCTGTCATTTTCTAGCTGTTTTACATTTTTAGCAAATCACTTTAAGATTTCTAGATTTGGTTTCTTTATTGATAGAGCCAGGGACAGTGTCCATGAGGTTGAAATGAGTTACCATATGTAAAGAGAATGAGTATGTGTTTTTCTTATAGTGAACACCTTGTAAATATTGACTATTATTATTATTATTGCCTTCTTCGCATATCTTTTGTCACTTAACAATGAATATCTTTTCTTATCAATAAAATACATTTACGTCTTAGTTTTGAAAGACTATATAGAATTAAATACATTCTGTGACTACAGTGACATACTTTCTTATAAATGAGGAAGGTTTAGCTTTTCTCTCCTGCAAAGCATATTATATTGAAGTTACATCTTTGTTCATTTATAATTCCTTGATAAATGGCTACCATTGGAGTCAATAGATCAGTCCCTGATCTATAGAAGTCCTGGGGCTTGGACTCAGGGCCTGAGCACTGTCCCTGGCTTCTTTTTGCTCCAGGCTAGCACTCTGTCACTTGAGCCACAGCGCCACTTCTGGCCATTTTCTGTATATGTGGTGTTGGGGAATCGAACCCAGGGTCTCATGTATATGAGGCAGGCACTCTTGCCACTAGGCCATATCCCCAGCCCTCAATAGATCATTTTTAATGTTGTTGGTTTGTATGGTCAAAATGTTCTGCAGGAAATTTTCACAAATTATATTTCTACTGTGAAGAGTCTAGATCCATCTATTTTCTACCATTCTTGTCAGCATTAAATACTGTGTTTAAAAAATCCTTATTAAATATTGTCATTAAAATTTAAAATGTTATCATTAAAATATTATTGTCACTAATATTCAAGTCAAACCCAAAGGCTTGACTTGAAGAGGATGAGCTAATATTGGCATATTTAGGGGGAAATCTCTTTTTATCCTGAAAGACAATGCTATGTATTATAGCTATGCCTATGTTCATATACAGGTATGCTATACACATGCATATATGGGCAAATCTATGCCATTTATGTATGTAACAACATTTTCTTCATTTATGGCTATCAGAAAGCAAGAGGATGTATTTAAAAAACAACAACAACACCTTTCTCCTCATTGTGGATTATACTGCAACTCTCACAGAAGGTATGTAAGGAGAATTTGAGATAGAGAACTTGGTACCAGCCAAAATAACAAATGTACAGGGGGAAGAACAGGGTGCAGCACGACACAAGTCCAGAAATGTTGAGCAGACAACAGTGGAAGGAATAGGAAGCTCATACTGGGAATGGAAGCCAGGATCCTAAGACCATTGCATGCTGCTGAGTGGAGTGCAGATAGGAACGTTTGCATATGGCGGTTAGCATAGCTGGTTTGGAGACCGTGTGAATACAATCTACCAGGTGTGAAGTTATGAGGGATGGGAAAAAGTGAAGGAAGAAAAGGCCCAGGGAGAGAGACCCTGTAGCAGAAGCGTGTTCAGGAAGGAACAATCATGGGAGGTCTTGTGTGACATTGAAATGTAGCCATTAACTTCCATGGTGTATTAAAGGAAAGTGATTTTCAACTTCCATGCAGCTTTGTGTTGTAGCAAAAACAGAATCAGATATGTGCTTAAGGGAAAAATAGTGATCTTAAGAAACAGTCTACCCAGTTTTGTAGTATCTTCTTCATTGAAACTTTACTTATAGCCAATAAGAGCTATATAAAGAGGAAGATTGAAATCTTCATGTAAAATGTGGGGTTTTCTTCTTTACTGGATCAATCAACTTTCTGTGACTGTAACAGTATCTGAGACAATTCACTTATAATGAGAAAACGTCATCTCTGCTCACCATCGTGGAGGTTTGAGTTTATGCCTTGTTGTATCAGGGCCTGCAAAGGGAGCACATCAGAGCAGAAGAATGCAGCGGAGAAATCTTCCTACCTGACATTCAGGAAGCGAAAGAGTGAGAGAAGACACACCTGGGTGATGGGGAAATGTCACACTGGGCCCTATCCCATCTCCTAAAGCTGCCAACACCTGTCTGTCACAGAGCCTGGGGACCAAACCTTTAACAGACAGACCTTTGTGGGGCATTCCACATCCCAACTGTAGCACATGCTTACACGTTCATCGGTACTCTCCGTCTTCCTTTCCTCCTGTGATGGAAACAGTGAGTCAGTTTCTCTGGCTGGCTCAGTGGTCCATCAGAGCTCAGGGACTATGAGCAGCCTTGGACACACATCATAAAGGAAGAGCTTGCACTGCCCCTTCAACTGAAATGTTCCCCATTGCAGCATAACTTTCATTCATTTCCTAGCTGTTACTTTAATGTTTGTGTCTATCTCTTTTTTTTTAGTACACACCTAAAAAAAGCAAATGAAGTAATAAATACCATTAAACATTAGAAAAATGAGGACATAGAGAGGCCAATTCATATAGATGTAAGCAGATACTCGAGGATGGTTCTAAGCCTGATGGCAAGGATGGTATCATCATTTAAGAAGAAAGGAAGAGCTGGGGGTGATATAGATTCTCATCTCAGGGGGAATTAAAGTCTGAAAAGTTGTGCTTTCTACATAGGGGAAAGCGCAGCTAACATGAAAGGTTCTAATATGATGTGTGGAAAGACTATTCATTTCTTGATGTAGGTCCAAAAGAAAGGAGTAAAAAAACACTCCTTAAAAACAAATACATTGTTCCATATGAATCTACTTAAAATTTAAATTTGGAATGTCTTTAGTCTATTTTGCAATGAAATATTCTGAGTAGAGGGAAGGAGGGATTGAGAACTCTGTGACATCTTAACTTCGTGGGAGCACATGTCCCTGGGTGCTTCTGTCACACAGACTCTATTGCTTTTGTCAGATGTTTTATTAGATTTTTTCTGAAACTGTAAAGTGCTTAAGAAGAATGTAATTCTAGAATCAAATTCTGATACAACTTAGGTTTTTATGATGATTCTTTGGGTTACTTCCACCTGACAAATGGTGAATTTAGATTCTAAGAGATGATTCTGCACACTTCAATCCAATTAGTTCTGAAGGGCACATTTAATAAATTTGTTGTCATCTTATCTGATGTTGGTGCCACTGAGAAGTACCTACCTGTACCAGAAAGACTGCTATGTTTTGTAAACTTATCTTTCTGCTCTGAAAGTTTGGAAGACAAACATATTTTAATGACTAGCAGCCATTTTGTCCATTTCATTTTCTTCCAGAAGAAAATCTTGTTCAGATCACTTGAAATTTAATAATTTTTGATGATCATAACTAAAAATTATCATCAGTTGAATGACAACTGATATTAATGATTCTTTTTTCCCAGTTGTGTTTTGTTATTCTCATGTTAACTAAGAGGACTCCTGCTCAGGTTCATAGTTTAGGTAATGACCATGAGATTACACGGATAGTAAGAAAGATTCTGTATCCCACTAGCCTATGATCTGGGAAAAAGGACGGTGTCTGGTTTTGTTCACCATCATTTGCCAGTGCCCAGTCCACTGACTTAAGGGTATAAGTACTCAAAAGACAATATGAAACTGGGAAAGAATGAGGGTGGGGGTGACACTATTCAAAAGGAATTATACTCACTACCTGACTCATGCAACTGCAATCCCTCTATATATCACCTTTACCATATTTTTTAAAAGCTAGTATGAGAGAGAAAGAATTAAAGAGTAAATGATCTAGGTATATAATTACAAAGCCTGAGCCCAGACACTCCCAAAATTTGCAAGTGTGAAATGAGTGTGGTAATACATATGTGTAATTCCAGCGCCCAGGAGTCTGATCCAAAAAGATCCTAAGTGTGAGGACAGTCTGGTCTATGTAGTGACACCCTACCAATCAACCAACAACTAACAAATAATTTACAAGTGCAGCCGAAGGTCAGATGCAATTTTATTCATTCTATAATAGTATTTCCATGGTTTTAATCCGAAACAATTAAAAATTATCTGATGAATTTTAGGCTTATCTTCCTTTTGGGAATACTTAAAAAATAATAGTATTAGAGGGTCATAGGTCTTAATATTACAGACTTCCATGAAAAGCTGGCAAGTTTATGTAAGTTCCTGCAGTTAAAACCCCTCCTCCCCCCACTCCTCCGAATCCTGAAGTTTGAGTTACCTTACGCAGTTTTCTGCGACAGTTTTATCTAATAAGCCAACAACAGTGACTGGTGTGGACATTGTCCCTGCTCTACTCTTGTTTTCAAGACTCCTAACAAAACCCTGAGGAAGCTCGTTCTTCAACACATTGTTGTTGGGAATCGCCACTGTCCAGCAGTCGCTAGGAGCCGCTAGGTGCTTCATGCCACATAATGAATCATTACTAATAACACAGCTGGCGCTCTGAGCATGACCCTGCAGTCAGGATGATGTGAGACCAACTTAAGTCCACCTAGTTTAGAACTCATTCGTGCATTGATACAGTTAAAATGAAAAAACAAAAAAAAGAAGGACGTTTTTACAAGTAAAGAGTTACTTCTCCTGCGAGTTTTTTCAGTATTGGTAGTTGGGCTTAATGCTCATTTCTTATTATAGATGCTATACCCAGAATATTTCAAGAATAAAACATTAAAAATAATATTAGGGCTGGGAATATGGCCTAGTGGCAAGAGTGCTTGCCTCGTATACATGAGGCCCTGGGTTCGATTCCTCAGCACCACATATACAGAAAATGCCCAGAAGTGGCGCTGTGGCTCAAGTGGCAGAGTGCTAGCCTTGAGCAAAAAAAGAAGCCAGGGACAGTGCTCAGGCCCTGAGTTCACCGCCTAGGACTGGCCAAAAAAAAAAAAAAATTAAAATTAAAATAATATTAGACATGCATTATGAATAATCCCTATGATGTGTTTAGGTAAGAAAATCATTTGTTCACTGGGAACTTAAAGTAAGTTTGGAGACTGATGAAAAAGACAGTATTTAAACTCTATTATTATTTATATTTTTATTTGATTTTTTTTTACATATTGTATTTTTCATTATAATTTAAATGGCAATTCGTATTGTCTTTAGGTAGTTGTATAATGGAGTTCCAATTCAACAGGTCAGTTTATGAGTCCAGTACATTGTTTTCTCTCATCTCTCCCAACTCCACTCATCATCCCCAAGTTGTGTGACATTAGCTCATCCTTCCCCAGTCAGATGAAAGTAGCTCAGCCATCATTTTGAAAGTTAGATAAACAGTACTACCTGCTCGATATTGAGATGATTCCTTCTAATTTAATTGGCTAAATCCTTATGTCTATAAAAGCTCAAAACCGGATATTACAATTTTACAGTATGAAGATGTCTGTATTTGAAAACATGCAACGAAACCAAGGAGAACATTTCTGTATTTGTTCAAGAAAACACATCCAGAGTAGTATAATGAATATCCAGTTTTTACTTATTTTGAAAGGAATATTATTTTGTGGGTACCAACACCAATTACTAGGTTACAAAGAAGGGGAGTCTGGAGAGCCCACTGTGGTAGGAAAAATCTGCTCTTTTCATCCCTTCCTAAACCTCCGCAAGCTGTGCTTTCAGTCATGTTTTGACATTTTGTATGGCACTGTCTTATTAACTCTGAAATAATCCTGCATTCAAAATAGCTTAAAGTGTGACCATAGACTCTCAGCTGTAGGCAGAACACATGATAAGCACGTTGTTCAGCAATTTTCCATGTAAGCAAGAGTAGGAATACCCTTACCGGGCTCATGTCTGCAGTCACCTGCAGCCTCCCACCAATTGAACTCGCAGCCAGAGCTGTTCAACTTGAATAGCAGAATACATTTCCAAGGCTCCTTTCCTGGCTCTTCCAGTTTTCTGTCATTTTAGTCATAGCACCTGCGGCTTTATATCAGCCTTTCTTATGCTTTCTTAGATAATAAATATTCCTAAGAATGCATTTTTTTACTTTATAAAATGATACTGAAAAGACATATCAGGTTGATTTAAAAACATCTTTCTTCCTCTCTTTCCTAAGTTATTAATAACTTGAAATAAACTGAAATGATAAAGTCATGTCTGCAATGCAACGACAATATCTTAAATGCTATATTCTGCATGTCTTTGTACTTTATGCATAGCATAATGTTCTAGAGCTATCCTGGATACTCATCTAGTATTTTTTGTCGGTTGAGTCAACTTGTGTTCAAAGATTTTAGGGCTTGGATAATGCGATGCTTTTCTAGAGGAGAATAGGATTTGTAATGAAGAAATTATTTGGTAGCATCCATGTCTTTTAGAGTTAATCTATTATAAGAAAATTTCAGAATTGGTGACAAAAATACCAGAGAATTCTAGGTTGCCTGACAACCCTTGCTGATACTTTTTCCTCTCTTTCTGGATCTATTTCTTTCTTTCTGATTTCTGATAGATGAGGAATAAATGATGCATATACATGTAAACTTTTCCTGACTCTCTTGCCATTAAAAAACAAACAAACAGGGCTGGGGATATAGCCTAGTGGCAAGAGTGCCTGCCTCGGATACACGAGGCCCTAGGTTCGATTCCCCAGCACCACATATGCAGAAAACGGCCAGAAGCGGCGCTGTGGCTCAAGTGGCAGAGTGCTAGCCTTGAGCGGGAAGAAGCCAGGGACAGTGCTCAGGCCCTGAGTCCAAGGCCCAGGACTGGCCAAAAAAAACAACAAAAAAACAAAAAACAAACAAACAGACAAACAAACACCAAACTAACTACATCACTGTTCTTAATGACTTTAGTACACAGGTTGAAAGTTGATTAGAAGTTGTTTAGGAAACAATCATCTACAGTCTCAAAAAAGCCAAAAACATCCCCTTATCCTCTGGCTATATGTAGGTTAGTTTTCAACTTAAAATAAATAGAAAATTCTACTATCTAGCTGTTGCTACATTAAGACTGTGAAACTTTTCTTTGTGTTGTTTTACATCTTTCTTTGGCTTCCTGGGGAGGAAAAATCAGCATTTTTAAATATCCAAAAGATTTGTTGGAAGTTGTTGATGTCACAATGATTTGTAGTCCTATTAAAATGACATTTGCGGGTGACATGATACAATGACTTGCATCATTTCATCTCAGCAGGAAAACACACAGATCTTTTCATCACAGCAGCACGCACAGGTAATCTGGTAACCCGGGGCTCTAATGTGATCAGCCACGCGGCTATCACTGGCATTTGCATAAATGCTTTATGGCCATGGACTGCATTTCTAATTCAAAGTCGAGTCAAGGAAAAATGGCTGTTGAAGAATGATTTAGCCCATTATTCGCTAAATGAAATTATTCAAATCCTTAAGTCTGTTCTCTCTCCTCTAGCATTTAGAATTTCAAGTGCCTTTGCGCTGGTTCTATATTTGCCTCTTAAACACACACACACACACACACACACACACACACACACACACACCATCACCATCACCATCACCATCACCACCACCACCACCACCACCACCAATACCACTACCAATACAGACATGGGGGGTGGGGAGAGAGAATCTTGCAAAACCAGCCACTTGTTACCTGAGAATAGTTAAAAATCAAATCACCACTCTTGATGAGATACTACTGAGAATTTACACATGTTCAGTACACACACAAAACTAGCACAATCTTAGCTTTCGCTCTCTCCAGTTATAGGAGAAAGAAAACAACAGCTGGCAATAGAGCAAAAAACAAGAGGAAATTCTTTGATGCATACAAGACTGAAGCTAAGGTACTTTTCCCAGAGGAGAGAAGACCCTATAGACAGAAAGGTTCACCCTGAGACAGTGAGTGAACTTCATATTCCAACTTGGGCATTAGGAACAGAGAAAAAATATAGAAAAACCAATCAAATCAAATAAAAATGACCCCAAAGTACTTTTAAGTAGATGGCTCAGTACGAAATACATTTGAAAAAGTTTGTTCTGTCTCTCCCGCAGAGGAGTATTAACTATTCCAAATTGGGTTCTAATTCCAGATCCCGAAACTTTCAGTATATTCTCAAGTTAAAATATCAGAGGGGCAGTTTTCTCCTGTGCTATTTTGTTTTATCTCCTGTGAAAACAGTAGGCTGTGGGCATTGCAAAAAGCAGCCTGCTCTCCTGCTTGATGTGACAGGTTGCTCAGGTTTGGATATTTTGGGCCAGTTCCAAGTTTGACAATCCATCAGCATCTGCCCATCAATATTGAAACCTGTCAGTCTCTGACATAAAGGCCACGTGATGACAGACAGCAAACTGGATGTGAGACTGTAAAAATAAAGTCCACCTGGCTCAGCAAAACAGTGTTCATCTTTCAGCCGCATGTCTAGCCCTGAAGATGAGTTGTGACAAATCAGATAGACCACTTTAAAAGGAAAAGTTACCTTTCTCTTTTCTTTTCTGCCGGTCCTGGGGCTTGGACTCAGGGCCTGAGCACTGTCCCTGGCTTACTTTTTTGCTCAATGCTGGCACTCTACCACTTGATCCACAAAGCTACTTTGGGCGTGTGTGTGTGTGTGTGTGTGTGTGTGTGTGTGTGTGTGTGTGTGTGTGTGTGGCTGAGGAATCAAACCCAGGGGCTTCATGTATGCGAGGCAAGCACTCTACCATTTGGCCATATTCCCAGCCCAGCTTATTTTGTTTTTAATGCATACCTGAAGCCATTCCTTTAAAAGGAATCCTCATTCATTTCTCGCTTTCTCATTCCCTCATTCTCTTAATGTAACACGGTGTGTTTGATTGTTGGCTACACAAAAGAAAAGAAAAATTGGGAGGAAAGAGAGACAGAGGAACAGAGGGAAAAGAAGGGAAGGGATAGCAGAGGAAGAGGAAGGGAAGGGGATGAAGGAAAGAAGAAAGAAAAAGAAAAAAGAGGTAAAAATGGAAGCAAGCAAGACTAGGAGGTGGGAAGACAAAGAAGAAAACTAACATTATGATATCATGGTTTCACACAGTGAAAGCTAAGCTTTAATAATATTACATAAAGGAAAGAAAACTTCTGAAATCATAAAGCTATGGAAATGGCATTTTGTTCTTCAGCTTCTGTTTACAAACTTCTTACATCTGCTATACATTTTATTCAACTTGTTACTGTTTAGTCAGAGATGTCTTACTCTTTTGAGAAAAAATGGAGAAAAATATATAAGATAAATAACACTACCAAACTAATTACTAAACTGATGGGATTCATAGTGCAAAACAGTATACAGCATGAAAAAATAAATGTGAACATTTTGGTATGCTGCAGTATTATCTAAACAGGGTTGTCTTATGTCTTATAATGTAATTAGAGATAGATTTCTACCTTTAATCATTTTAGGAACTTGGAGCATTCTTTCAATTTTTCTTGGTAGTACAGGGATGTGAGCCAAGACCTTGCACTTGCGAGGCTGTGTTCTACCACTTGAGCCATAACTCCAGTCTGAAACATTTTTTTTAATTCTAGGACTTTATGAGCTAGGGTTTGGGGAAATATAAAATGATAGCATACAACAGTTTCCTTTGACCTGCTCCATATGTCTTACAGCCTGGCAGGATTGAGAGATTGACTTTACTAATCCTCTAAAACAATGGCCCAGTTCAGTGTGATATTCCAATTTTTGAAAAACAGCAGCTGAGTTAAAGCAGATTTCCCAAGCATTTTATAGTAACTCTCCAATTGGAAGCCTGACTTTAAAACTTTACACTTCTGGCTCTGATTTAGTAAATGTCTGAGCATATACATGCTGGTTTGGTGGAGCTGGGCATTTTTTGGATCGTTACCACTTTTAACTAGGCTAGCATGTAAAAACATTACTTTCAAATTTGACAGTTCTAATATTCTTTACATGAAACATCTTTCCTGGGGTCACTGTTCTCAATCATTCAAAACATTTGATTTTTAGAAATACACTTATTTCATGTTCACTACACTCAATTCATCTTACCCTCTAAATGTTACCTGATGTTTTAACATGACCTACAGTAGCTCTGTTTCCAGCAAAGTAAAACTGGGAGAAAAACTTGGGGTGTGGGTGCATGAATAGAACTGTGTGATTCACAAAGTGTTTCATACATACCTCATCAGTTTAACTTTCCTAGCCGCATAAGGAAGAACACTGCCCACCCATTATTTTTATTGACGATTATTACTGTCAGTAGTGGGGTTTGAACCAAGGTACTTGTGCTTGTTTGGCGTGATTGATGGGTGACTGATCTACCACCTGAGCCATGCCTCCATACTTGTCCCACTTCCCTACTCCCGTTCTCCAATCAGTCTGTCTGTCTGTCTATAGACAGACATACATATACAAAACACATATGTACAGATTTCTTTTGCATGTGCTTACATTAAATGAATGTTTATATTGTAGGTCCAACATTCATATGGGGACAGAACATGCAACCTTTGTCCTGAGCTTGGATAACTTTGCTTTATGTTTCCAGATTTATCTATGTCCCTTCAAATGATATCATTTCTTTGTTTTGTTATTACTTAATAATGTATGTTCTATACACATATAGAATATATATTCTATATACACATATAGTATACATACATATATAGAATCTATATTCTATATGCACATTCTATATACACATATAGAGTATATATTCTATATACACATATAGAATATATGTATTATACACACATTTATATGAACAAGAAATGCAATGTATTATCTATCTATCTATCTATCTCTATCTATCTGTCTCTGTCATTTTTCAATTCATTCTTCAGGCTTATGGGTGGTTCTCAAAACTTGTCTGTTGTGAATAGTGCTGCAATAAACACAGGTGTGATGAGTGTACAGTATCATGTTTTATATTCCATCAGACAAATGCCCAATACTGCTACTGCTGGATTGTGAATTATTTCCTTTTTATTTATTTTATAATCTTTAAGTAGGTGTACAATGGGGTTGTCATTTAACAAAAAGATCTATGAATCTGATGCATCTTGATCAGTGTCACCCATTTCATCATTCTCACCCCTTCAACACATCCTTTCCCTTACTTTTCTTAATTGTGTAGTATTAAATTAATATTTTAGCATTAAATTTGTAGTATTAAAATCTTGACTGTATTCGCCCCATGTAGATCTTTCCATTCATCTACCCCTTTCCCCTTGGCCCCACCCCACCTCTTGCATTTGACCTTTTTCCTGGCTTATTTTGCTTACTTTGCCTTTCTACACACTTTAAGTTCTCCCTTGGATCTATCACATTTCAGTTAATAAAACCATTTGCATACAACCCATCAATATCCCAACCTTGTTCTTCAATGAGATAGAGCAAGCCATCCAAAATTTTATATGGAGCCACAAATGACCCTGAGTAGCAAAAGCAATTCTTAGCAGAAAAAGTAGTGTGAGAGATATAACACTACCAAATGTCAAATTCTACTACAGAGCTATAGTAATGTAAACAACTTGGTACTGGACAGAAACAGGCCTAATGACCAAAGGAGCAGAATAGAAGACTCAAACATATTTAGTCGACAGACATATATGGCCATCTAGTATCCAGTCAAAATGACCAATAGACACATGAAGAAATGTCCAACATCTCTGGCTGTAAAGAAAATGTAGGCTAATTCTAGGTTAAGATTTTTGAGGAATCTCCAAATTGAAGTTCATAGTGGCTGCATAAGACAGAAATTCCACCAAGAGTCTACAAGGATTTCTTTCCCACCTCTGGGCAGCATTTGATGCTGTGGTGTTACTGATGATGCCATACTGGCAGGAGTAAGATGGAATCTCAGTGTTGTTTAGTTTTGCACTTCCTTTATGGCCAGGTATGTTCAGCATTTCTTCACATATTTGTTAGCCATTTGAACTTCCTCTTTCCAGAAGGACTTTTTTTTTTAGCTCCTTTGTCCATTTTTAAATGGGTTATTGATTTATTGGTGGTTTAATTTTTTAAACTCTTCCTATATTCCAGCTGATGATTGCTTGTGAGATGTGTAGCTGGCAATTATTTTCTCCCATTTTGTAGGCTATTCTCAGCCTGGTAACTACACTCTTTGCTGTACAGATGGTTTTTAGTTTTGCTGATCCTGCTTCTAGCTACTGAGCTTCACTAGTTCTATTCAGGAGATTATTTCCAAACCAAGAAGTTTTAGTGTTTTCTTTATTCTGTCTCATAGAAGTTTGAATGTTTTAGAGCTGACATTAAGGTCTTTGATCCACTTTAAATTGATAGTATGCAGGATGAGAGACAGAAGGCCAGCTTTAGTCTGCTGTACATGAATATTTACTTCTCCCAGCTGATGTTTTCCAATGCATATGTCATACATTTTTTTGTAAAAGAAATACAAATGAGTTGATTTATTTCTAAGACTTCCAGTTGGTTCTCGTGGTCATTTTGACAATCTTAATAAATAAATACAGAATCGTGGAGATAATATCCAGTTCTCCATCAAAGATGTAGTTACAGGGGCTGGGGATATAGCCTAGTGGCAAGAGTGCCTGCCTCGGATACACGAGGCCCTAGGTTCGATTCCCCAGCACCACATATACAGAAAACGGCCAGAAGCGGCGCTGTGGCTCAAGTGGCAGAGTGCTAGCCTTGAGCGGGAAGAAGCCAGGGACAGTGCTCAGGCCCTGAGTCCAAGGCCCAGGACTGGCCAAAAAAAAAAAAAAAGATGTAGTTACAGGTATAATCTCTGAATGGCATTTCTCATCTACATGCCCTGTCCTTTTTACACACACAAAATGATCATGCAGGGGATTTGAATCCAGCATGTATAAATATTAAAAAAATTAAACACCCATATTCTATATAAATTTATCAGAACTAGGGAAGGGAAGTAGAACATCAAAATGGATAGGCAAAGGTGAACCAATGCATCAGCAATACTTATAAGACAATATACTGTAAACCAACTGTACAACTCAGGGGGGTGGGAGGGAATTGGGGAGGAAGAAAGGTCGGAGAAAAATGAGAAAGTAGGTAACAAATTTGATAAGAAATGTACTCACTGCCTTATGGATGAAACTGTAACCCCTCTGTACATCACTGACAATAAATACATGAAGAAATTTTAAAAATTAAACACCCAAAGAACAAATAACCCAATCAATAAATGAGCAAATGAAAGAAGTAATATATTGTAAGAATACATATATTATATATACTATATATATTTCAAATAAACTATAAATGACCTATAATTATATGACAAAGTTCAACATCTCTTATCTGCTTAAGTATTACATCTCTAGACTTGGAAAAAGATTGAGATCCCATCTTAACAAAAAAGCTAATTATGATGGCATATTGTTGTCCTAGTTTTAGCGGAAATCACAAAATAGGAGGATCACAATCTGGATTGCCTCTGGATTACAAAAGTAACCAGCACCATAAGAACTAGAGATATGACCAAATAGTAAATTCATTGTCTAACAAGTATGAGTTCAAATCCCAGTATCTCCACTACAAAAAGATTCAACATTTTTAGACATTAGGAAGAATAAATCAGATATGGTGAGGTCCTACTTTGCCCTAGTCAGCATGACTACCTTCAAGGAAAGAACAATAACAATTGTTGGTGAGAATTAGGGGAAAGGGAATCCTCAAGCAGTACTGGTTAATATGTAAGTTAATGTAACTTCTATAGACATCAATATGGAGGCTCCTCAAAAAAAAAAAGGAAAATGGATCCAACAATTACCATTTTTGTATATATGCCCCAGAGAATCAAAGTGAGTGGTCTGTAGAAAGATACAGAGAGAGAGAGAGAGATACAAAACAGCCATTATGGGATGAGCCCAACTGTCCAACAACAGACTGATAAAGAAAACGTGGTATACAAATATCACATAAAAAAGAGTAATATGTGTCATTTGCAGGAAAATGGATGAAACTGGAAATTATTATGTGCAACAAAGTAAGCCAGACCCAGACAAACAAATGTCACCATGCTTTCCCACATATGTAGATTCAGGAAGGGAGATTCAAAAACATGTGGGAATAAAAAGAAAACTATTGGGGGTGAAAAAGTTGGAAAGGGAGAGGTAGAGGAAGGACAAGAAAGAGTAATGGAAGGGGTGACTCTAGTCCAACTACATTACATACGTGCATAGAAATATCATAATAAAACCCTTACTAGATGCCATTGTTAAAACATATACTAATAAAATAGGGTAAATAAATGACATAAGAAAGACAAGAAGTAGGAATGGGAAATACTATCTGATTATCATGTTTTATTAAGAAGGCCAAATTAAAATTAGAGGTGGTTGGATGTTTGCAGGCAACAGCCCTGGGTTCGCTCAGATAAAGGGAAATAGTGTTGAGATTACTGGCCGCAGCCCAAGGGAGAAAAAGCTTTCTCTGCTGTAAATTGCCTCACACTTCGACACAGTGCCAGCATTGTAAACAGGACATAGTTCCTCTCTCACTAAAGCCAAAGTATCATATTTACTTTGTCTGCATGCAAAAATTAAGCCATTAAGTAGGAGGCTTTAAATTGGACTGTGTTTGAGGGAAAGCATTAGGAAAGCATTAGAAGAAGGCATCTTGTTTTTGAAACACCATAAAGTGTTCAGCAAAATGAAGCATGGTAGACAGCCATTACCCAACCCTGGAATAATCATCTGAATTTACCTGGGAAACTCATCAAGAAGACACTAACAACTATTTGGTCTAGACACCATTTTGTCATTCACCTAAGTTAGGACAGTCTATGAGCTGAAAGAGGAAAAGGTTACGAATGTGCTTTCTTAATCTCTACCTGGAATTCAGCATTTCCTTCCATGGCTAATCAAAAGAGCCCATCACCACGGTATTAGCACAACACTTAACCAAAGCCATCAGCTATATTCATGTGTAAGTTATGGCAGAAGTTTCAGTATTATTTCAGCTTATCACTACTTTGAAATCACTGAAGTTTGAGCTGCTATTAGATTTTATTTTTGAATAAGAAACATAATATTGCCATGCCACAGATTTATTTTTACATATTTTGGTGACTGTATTTCAGTATAATTGGCTATTTTTTGTAACACTAGACACATTTCACTATATATATATATATATATATATATATATATATATATATAGCGCCACTATCTTGGGAAAGAATATGTAGACTTTATCAGAATGTCAAACAAAATGTAGAATACCTTTGATAAGGATTCCACTATTGAGATTGGCATCATTTATGTCTAATTTAATTTCTGTGTGTGTGTGTGTAAACACATATGTAGGTGCATGCATGATTCTATTAGGCACTAGAGATACCAGTATAAATCATTAGATTACTATTCAATTAATAAGGGTCTAGTGAAAGAATATGTCACAACCTCAGAGGACTGTAGCAGCTATTTGTGTCAAGCATTCTGTATGCATCATAGCTTTTTTTTTTTCCTTTGGCCAGTCCGGGGCCTTGGACTCAGGGCCTGAGCACTGTCCCTGGCTTCTTTTTGCTCAAGGCTAGCACTCTGCCACTTGAGCCACAGAGCCACTTCTGGCCATTTTCCATATATGTGTTGCTGGGGAATTGAACCCAGGACCTCATGTATACGAGGCAAGCACTCTTGCCACTAGGCCATATCCCCAGCCAACATCATAGCTTTTAATTTAATTATTTTATTTTGTTTATTATTTTTTGTGCCTGACCTGGGGCTTGAACTCAGGTCCCAGGCCATAGAATTATCTCTGAGCTTTTTTGCTCACGGTGCAAAGTGCTCTATCACTTGAACCACAGCTCCAATTCTGCCATTTTGATGGTTAATTGGGGCTAAGAGAATCACAGACTTCCTAGCCCAGGTTGGCTTTGGGTCACGATCTTAGATCTCAGCCTCTTGGGCAGCTAGGATTACAGGCATGAGCCCTCAGTACCAAGCTGCATCATAGCCTTTTATTTTCTCTTTATAGATGAGGAGATTAATGCACAAAGAAGTTGAAAATAATTGACTCAAGGGCTGGGGATATGGCCTAGTGGCAAGAGTGCTCGCCTCATATACATGAAGCCCTGGGTTCCATTCCCCAGCACCACATATACAGAAAATGGCCAGAAGTGGCGCTGTGGCTCAAATGGCAGAGTGCTAGCCTTGAGCAAAAAGAAGCCAGGGACAGTGCTCAGCCCCTGAGTCCAAGGGCCAGGACTGGCCAAAAAAAAAAAAAAAAAAAAAAAAAAAAGAAAAGAAAATAATTGACTCAAGCAAGTATCCGGAGGAACCGGGATCTGTAGCTAGGAGATGGGCTTTCGGAGTTGAAGGGCGGGATGGACAAGCTCACCAGTTGCTTGTCATGAAGTCCAGGCACACAGTTTCACAGCTTCTCTAGGAGCACAGAATGAAAGTAGGCAACCTGAAAGCAGTGGGAGTGTTTGTGGGTGTCATTTCTTTGAGTTAACCCAGATAAAGCTAGCAGGATGGCAGTAGTCAGCCAAGTAAGAAAGAAAATCAGGGCACTCTGAACTCAGAAGGCTAGTGACACGAACAATGTTGAAGATGCTTCATTCTGTTAACTGCTAAATATCACCGACTATGTAACAGAAACAAAGGGTTGCTATGCTTGACACTGGGTGAGCACAGTAGAGGATTATATACAGTACATAGAAAATGCTCTGATTTTTAAAAAAAAATACACGTACAGTTTAATCAACACATTCCTTAGTTGATCTTTTCGTGGTACTGCAATTGTCTCACTGGTTATAGCTCATGTTGGTTTAATGGCTGGATCAATTAATTAATTAATCAAAACATTGATTGTCAGTGTTAATGGAAAAGCTCATAGGCCAAATATCATAGTCACAGGCACAATTCATTTTTACTTACTTTATTCTCCTTATCACAAAGAGACGTTCGAATGCCATCTGTCCTGTTACTGTCTTGATCTTTTCAAAACCCAATGACAGCATAGAGCAGTGGTTATTGAAATGAACAATTATGAAAGCACTGTTTTCCAGATTCATAGACCTAGGTATAATGACCAGAAAACATGGTTCTAACGAGTTCCTATGTTATATTGCTGCTGGTGGTCCACTTGTGTTGCTTGCAGCCATGTTGCTTTAACAGAGCTCTCCCTAAATCAGCTCCAGTTCCTATACCTTGAGTTTAGTGAGGATTTTGTAGTGGGGGAAAATGGGTTACAGATGTAGGCAGAACTTGAGTCATTTTTTTTGGCATGATGTATAGCATCCCCAGGACCTTGGTTATTGTTCTATCACCCTCACAGCAGCTGTTAGAATGTATGAACAATTGCTACTTGATATGCATTAATAGACAATATGATCAGATTGTTGTTGTGGCTCGACTACAGGCATTCTTCTCTAGATTCTTCTATGGCATCCTTTGTCTACACTGTGAAGGAATGAGAAGGTGAGAGCATTTAGGAAGTAATTAGTTGTGGATAAAGTCTTGAGGGTGGGGCACCCATGATGGAGAAGAAGAGAAGAGCTTAGACCTCTCTGTACACTGAGAGCTCTCTATGGGAAGGCAGTGGTCTGCCAACTAGGCAGAGGGCCCTGAGGAGGAACACACATAAGCAGTATCCTGATATCCAACTTCTGGTGTCCAGAATGGAGAGAACTAAATTTCTGTTGGTTAAGTCACTAAGTCTATGGCTTTCCGTTAGAGACAATCCAGTTGGCTAAGCGTTCTGCCAATCGTGTACCATGCTAAAGTGGGTCATTTGAACATTTTAATGGAATTCTTCTCGCAAGTCCACCCTATTTTATATATTGGAACTGAGGCATGGTAAACGTTTAGTCACAAGGGTACAAGGAAAAGGCCCAGTAAATAAATGAATGCAGGTATCTCCAAAGGCTTTCATCTTACTCCACACAAAATGGCTCCAAATGCTTTGACTTTGGTGAACAGACAACTTCCCTTGGAGAAAATGTCTAGTCTTGTGAGAACAACTATCTCCCATTTTCTCTCTGTATTTGTCTTCCTGATACAATGATCATATCTTATCCTTTATTGTGCAGTGTGTTTCTACTCATTCTGACAGACATGGTAGATAAGCCTTTAACCTGGAAGTATTCTCAGACAACACAATTCATAATGACTCAATTCAATTCTAGTAGTGAAGACTCCATTATGATTTTTTTCTTTCCCTACTTTCTTATGAAACATTCTTTCTGTGATTATGGACATTTGTGTCATAATGCAATATCTCCAATACTTACTTTTTCTTTCTTCTTTGTTGGAGACAGCTATCTTTCTATCCTTTGCATTTCCCATTATGTCTGAGAGGTGACTTAGCAGAGAAGTCATCTAATAAATCTTAATCCCCATTCAGTGCTATTTCACTTCTCTGCAACCTAGGTCAACATACAAAATTGCACTGTATCTTATTTAGAATGTATGCCCACCATAACAAACTGGTGTGGCACTCAGCTGATACTTTATCCACATTGTCATCGATGTATAAATTAAACCTGCACAATTTTAGGTAGCGCTTCATCTTGGACATATGCTTCCAAAAGCAAGTAGATGTTTAAAATGATCACAAATCAAAATCTGATTAAATACTTTTGGACTAAACTGGATTCTTATGGAATATTTTCTACAGTATAGGGTACTGGAAACTGATTAGATCTCTTGTCAGAATAAAGACTGTCTTGTATTGAGCCTAAGCCACCAGCTTCCCTTGGATTTGTTAGATTTCCCATGCATCATTTATGCATCATTGCAATAATACCATGAGGAGGTATTTGTAATTCTCATAATACATAGGAGATAACTGGGTTGGGGATGTTGAATAATTTCCCTAGGGCTATCAGACCCAATGTCTGATGACAAAACCTCAACTTGACCATAATTCTCTGTCATCTTCTGCACAATATTTTGAAACAACAGCAAAATAATTGCCCCCACTCTATAACCAAATTGTTCAGACAAGATATTTATATTATATTGCAAATAAGGAAAATATACTAATTCCCCTTAAAACCATGTGTTTTTTTTTTCTATTTTGCTTGTAAAGTGGAGTTGTGAATGCAGCTTAAGGAAGATGAAATGCCAATCTTGAACAATCACATGGAAATATATTTCAATTGTGATATTTGAATAAGTCTTAAACATCCTTATAAATAACTGACAAGTTCACTCGGAGTTCAGAAATTCTCATATTCCCTTTAAGGATTCATTTCTTTGTCTCTGAAGGCTTAATTCAGTTCTTTTCTTTTTCTAGAAAATGTTTGTGAATACCAAAAAAGAGAACACTCTTGTTACTTTGTCAAAAAAATTACCACTATAGGAAAAGTAAATCAAAAAGAGGAGAAATGTATTGCTCCCAGCACCTAATTAATGCAGCTTGGGAAACATGTTATTTTAAGTTTACTACTCCTAGTCGCCTTTTCAAAAAGTTGTTTGATGAATATAATCTCTCCCTAGAGACCTATAAACTTATTGATCAGGCATCTTAAGTTGTACAAGAACAGAACACATAAGAATACTTAAACTGAGTCACACCAGCAGGCCACTGAGCCCTGTTATTCTGCAAACTTGCTAAGTATGAAGATGATGTCTTTAACGTTAATGTCATTTGTATGACTTCAGATTGCTTTCAAAACCTTGGATTTTTTAATATAGTTCTTAATACATCACTCAGGATAAGATAGTTTTGTTTTGGACCTCATGAGTGTGGAATATCAGAGCCATGGAGCAACTTACCTAATACTATCTCCAAAGTGAGCAGAAAGGAAGGCTGACAGGTGGAATAATAGTAATGTCATATGATCCTTTGTATAAGTGAAAACACACACAGGATTTGGTGATTTTTTTTTTTGTAGCACGGATTCTAGCTCTAGTGATATTCGACTTTCTAAATTATATCAATGCAATGCTTATAATAACTTTCTGATGTAGGTATACATATTACTTTCAGATGAGGTAACTGATGTGCTGGACTTATTCAAGAATACACAGTTCCTGGGCTGGGGATATGGCCTAGTGGCAAGAGTGCTTGTCTCGTATACATGAGGCCCTGGGTTCAATTCCCCAGCACCACATATATAGAAAATGGCCAGAAGTGGCGCTGTGGCTCAAGTGGCCGAGTGCTAGCCTTGAGCAAAAAGAAGCCAGGGTCAGTGCTCAGGACCTGAGTCCAAGCCCCAGGACTGGCCAAGGGAAAAAAAAAAAAAAAAGAATACACAGTTCCTAAGGCCCAGCAAACTAGGATTAGAGCCTATACATTTTGCTTCCAGCATTTCTAACCATGAAGCTTTCCTGTTCCTGTGCTTGAGAAGAATGGTTACAGTTCCCCTTAGGAGAGTTGGAGAGATATAGAAATTGAATGAAACTTAAGATTCCAGTGTATAGTTTATTTGGCCTTCCTCTCTCTCTTCCTCCCTTCCTTCCCTTCCCTTCCCTTGCCTCCCCTCCTCTCCCTCTTTCCTCCCACTCCCCCTTCCCTCCCCACCTCTCCTCCCCCTCCTCTCCTCCCCCTCCCCTTCCTTCCCTTTCCTTTGATGATACTAAAGTTTGATGTTATGCTTGCTAGACAGGAACTCTGCCACTTAAGCAAGCCATACCTCTGGCCCATTTTTCTTTGTAATTTTTTAAATAAGATCTTGTGCTTTGTGTTTTTTGTTTGTTTTATTGTATTTTTAAATTTTAATTTTATTGTAAAGGTGATGTACAGAGGGGTTACAGTTACATAAATAAGATATTGAGTACATTTCTTGTGGAACCGTGTTACCCCTACCTCATGTTCTCCCACTTCCCCTTCCTCCCGACTTCCTGTCTCCCCATATTGTGAAGTTCATTTCCAACATAGTGTCTTGTTAGTATCACTGAGCATTGATTTAGCCTTTTTCCTTTCCTCTTCACTTCCTCAAGTCAGAAAAACATATATTCAAGACACAGGGTACCAAAACAAAAAACAACAGGAGACAAACCAAAGGGGAATAAAAGAAAGAAAAAAACAAATAACTTCACACAGTACATTAAAATTAAAAAACAACAAACAAAACTTCTTGGGGATAGGAATATGCCTAGTTGTAAAGTCTTGCCTTGTATACATGAAGCCCTGGGATCGATTCCTCAGCACCAGATCTATAGAAAAAGCCAGAAGTGATGCTGTGGCTCAAGTGGTAGAGTGCTAGCTTTGAACAAACTGAAGCCAGGGACAGTGATCAGGCCCTGAGTTCAAGCCCCAGGACTGGCAAAACAAAACAAAACAAAACAAAACCCCCTTGTTTTCATATCTTGGTGTTCAATTATGGTAGTCATCTAATGTGGTCATATGAACATAGCTATTGAACTATTGTGATCCTTTGCTAGGTCTGTGATAGATACTGTTACAAAAGAGGGAAACCATGGAGCCTATGTTTCTTTGGGTCTGGCTTCCTTCACTTAATATGATTTTTTTCCAAGTATTTCTTCTCCTTGTTGGTATACAGAAAAGCCATTGGTTTTTGTGGGTTAATTTTATACCCTGCTTCTTTGCCAAAGTTTTGGATGAGCTCAAGTAGCTTGGGAAAGGAATAGGTGGGGCTCTTTAAATACAGAATCATATCATCTACAAAGAGGAAGAGTTCTACTTCTTCTGTCTCTATATGGATCTCCTTTATGTTTGTCTCTTGCCTTATTGCTCTGGCTAGGAATTCCAATACGATATTAAAGAGGAGAGGAGAGAATAGACATCCTTGTCTAGTTCCTCATTTTAGAGGAAATAGTTTTTAACTTTTCACCATTAAGTATAATGTTAGCTGTAGGTTTGTCATATCTAGACCTTATTGTATCAAGGAATGTTCCATGGATTCCTACTTTCTCCAGAGCCTTCATCATAAAGGAGTGTGAATCTTATCAAATGCTTGTTCTGCATCTATTGAGATAGTCATATGGTTCTTCTCCTTACTCCTATTGAGGTGTTGAATTACATTAATTGATTTGCGTATATTGAAATAGCTTTGCATCCCTGGAATGAATCATGTTGAACATAGTGTATGAGTTTTTTTGTTGAGTCAGTCAGACAAATTTATTGAGAAGTTTTGAATGGATGTTCATTAAAAAAATGGGTCTATTGTTCTCTCTTTGATTGATCCCTATTTGGTTTGGGGATGAGGGTTATGCTGGCTTCATAGGATGAGTTCCATAGTGATCTTTTACTTTCAACTTCATTGAAAAGTTTAAGGAGTATTGGAGTGAGTTCTTTGAAAGCTTTAAAGAATTCAGATGTGAATCGGTCTGGCCCTGGGCTTTTCTGGGATGGAAGGTCTTTTATTGCCATTTCTATTTCAATACTTGATATGTGTCTATTGAGCTGGTTTAAATCTTCTTGGTTTCGTTTTGGTATATCAATATTTGCTAGAAATTCTTCTAGATTCTCAGATTTATTAGCATAAAGGTTTGTAAATTATTCCCTTATAATGTTCTGAATTTCACTTGTTTCTGTTTTGTATTTTTAGTATCTTTAAGTAGTTGTACAAAGGAGTTACCATTCTCTGAAGCAGTTTTTGAGCACAATTTTGAGTATTAATCTCTGTCATCCTTTTAATTTTCTATTTCCTGTCAGCCTTGGAGCTGGAACTTGAGGCCTGGGTATTGTCCCTGAGCTTTTTTTTTCTCAAGGTTGGTGCTCTATCCTGGTAAACCACAGCCCCATTTCCAGTAGTTTGGTGGTTAACTAGAGATAAGAGTCTCAGACTTTCTTGTCTGCACTGGCTTTGAATCATGGTCCTCAAATTGCTATTCTTAGATCTTAGCCTTGTGAGCCACCAGCATCTGGCTTCAGTGTCACTCCTTTCAACATCGTCACCTATCCTCCTCGACCCACCCCTTCCCTTTCTTAATTTTGTTGATTTTGTCTTTTATTTTTTCTTTGCCTAGGACAATCTTGGATTTAGCCTTTTTACCTAACCCTCTCACATGATCTGAATATAGTTGTGACCACCAGAACTAGTTTGTATTTGTTGAGATGAGGTCTCACTAATATTTGCCTGGAGTGGCCTCAAACTGTATTTCTTCCAGTTGTTAACTGTTGAATACTCTCTAGCATCACAGCTGTGTGTGACACTGTGTCTGGCATATGGAATGATTAAATTATTTTCCAACTCCTCTCAAATTAGGCTCTAAGAACCGAGACATTGATGAGAACGTACAATAAACCAAGGGCAGATTACATTATAAAATCTATGTTTTAAAAAGCTTTGATGAGTGCTACCAATGTACTATTGAAGCATAGAAAATAGAAAAGAAGTCATAGGTTATCTTTGATGAAGAAAGAGTAGTGAAAGCTGATGAATAAAGACAAGAAGTACCTGTTTCATGGAGGCTGCCTAAAATAAATCAACTATGTTCTGACAGGCAAGAGGGAGCCCAGCAGTATCTGAAAGGATTTGAGCATCAGGAATTTTCCAATGGAGATTCCCAAACAGGCTAAACAAACATGAGAACAAGTTAGCTACAGTGGTTAAAAAAAACCAGAGTGCAGAGAGCTGCTAGCTAAGGAACTAGGTAGATTTCATTTTAAGCTATTTGCAATCCTGACAGGCTGACAGCTGCTTTTACAATAAAGACAAGGAATTAGTGAAAAGCCAGCAGGGATCTGTGGCCGTGGTTCAGTGGTAGAATGCTGGCCTAGTCCAGGGCTTGACCCCCAACACTGCATGGAGGAAAACCAAAAGGCAGTAACACCAGTGGGATGGAGAAGGAGGGACTACTTTTGCAGACTATTTTACAAGATCCTTTGAAAATATAAGCCAAGATGGTAGATGACTTCAGGGAGAATGCCATATTTTACAAGGCTCTGGCTGAGACATTTGAAGGACACATGCCAATCTCATTGAAGCACGAAAGCAAGCCCACTCCCGTTGAAGGCAAGATGAGTGAACATACTCTAATAAAACCTTATCCGAGGATGTCAATATTTGAATGTCACAGAATTTTCACGCATCACAATGCATCATTCCTTCCTTGCTTTTTCTTCAACTCTTTAAACATGTAAAAAGACCCTTCTTATCTCAAATGCTGTACAAAAACAGGCAATCGGGAAGATGTGACCCACAGGCTATCATTTATACTGGATTCCATCTAGGAAAAAGTACCAGTTTCAAGAAACTGTGCATGTGATTTTGACTGGTTTTCATGATGAGACTTACAGAACTATAACAAGAACTCCTGATCTGACCTTCTTTGTGCCCAGTATTGATCTGAACCTTGGAGGTAAAGGATGAACAAAATAAGAAATCTCCTGCTGCCATAAACATCTAGCTCTTAGTTTTCTTCAATAGATGTGAGAGGAGAAATAATTAAAATGTACTGAGTACTGAACTGGTGCCAGGGGCTGGGCATGACCATACCACTTCATCCCTGTCTTGGCTGAGATGCACCTGCAAAGTGGTCACTGGGACACCTGCTGCTCACCGCCCTGTGTGTCTGTGCAATGTGAAAGGTGCTCCCTGGAACTTCTATGGTGTGGCTTTGGGATCTGTTATCTTCTTCTCATGAATAAAGATATTTATTTATTCTCAGTCAAATTGCTCAGAGGAAAGACAAGGTCTATTATATATGCTTCCACAGTTTCTTGTTTTATTCAATTTTATCTTCTAATGATTGTAAACACACACACATATACATACATACACACATGCCTCAGGGTAAAATGGTCACCTTGCTGGATTCTTTTCTAAGAATATATGAAAAGTTGAGGTCAAGTCTAGTTCACTTAGCACTCTTTCCACTGAGATATCTTTGTTAGAGCCACTTTGAATTATAATTGGGGATTTGACTCTGGAAATAAAACCTTTTTTCCAGTATTATGTTTATATAACATGCACATTTCCTAAGTATATTTCTTATATTTCTTTGTATTCCTTATAAGGAATCGATTCCTCTATTTCCTAATTACATTTATATGATCATTTTCCCCTTAATATTATTCTTACATCTGTACTTGGTTGTATTTTTAGGTTAAGTTTCATCCCACATGGGTTTCAAGATATATGTCCCTTCTCAATTCCTTATTTCCCACAGTCTAATATCAACTTTGAAAGTTCCCATGAGACTTTTATGATATATTTAATGTGATGAGCCAGCTTTCAAAAAAGGAAACCCTTAAGTTTCCCATTTTACCAGACAACAAAACAAACTAGCAAGTGGATGCTCAGCGTGGACAGAAATTTAATGTAGCAGAAGAAAAAGGCATGTGACCCTAAAAGCATATTAGCTTAGAAACCAACTTGATAAAATGAAGGAGAAAGAGACCAAGGAGTTTTAAAATCACCCAGAAGTATGAGTCTGCTCAAGTCATTTCTCATACTAGAGTTTTTCTTTCCTGTTTAATCAAGTGCCATTTCATTCATCCCTTTACATGACACAGGCCAACTTCTTTTGTGAGCCAGATGGATCTATCTGGAAGGAGAAAACTCAAAATGGACTATAGAGTGACCAGACTGGAAATGGACTGAAAGTCTATTACCTGGGTTTTCTAAGCAGTAGATGCATTGATTCATGAAAAGAAATTGTGGCTAAGTTAAAATATCTCAAATTATTATGATAAACAAGTAAGCCAAAATATGTGCTGCAAACAGTGCAAGGCAGACTAGTTAGGTCTGGTGCATGACTGTGAATGATTTTATCCGTACCAGTAATTCTATAGTCAAGAAAATTCTGGTAGGCAGCCAGATGGGGGATACAGATGTCTTCAGTGTGGTCCAGATGTACAAACGCATCTCATTGGTAGCCAGATCCATAGAAGGATGTTTGGTGAGCTCCGAGTCAGTGCTAACCACAATGTATACTGTAAGGCCAAAGCAGCTTGGCTTGCTATGTCTGTTTCTAAGGTGAACTGAGCCCACTCCAGTATTTAGGCTTCTAGTTGAGCCTGACTTGACTTCTTGACTTCCTTGACTTCTGCTAGCTCTCTCTCTCTCTCTCTCTCTCTCTCTCTCTCTCTCTCTCTCTCTCTCGCATCTTTTCAGTTCTTCCTTTTTCTTTATCTCCCTCTCTCCTTGAACGTTCATAACACAATCCCTGGAACCTACATAGATCTTATCTGATATGGTGAAGTTATCTTAGAAGAAGAAAAAGGTAATTTGACTCACTGATTCAGAAGTTGTCCAGCTGGTTCAGTTCAGCTGGTTCTTTTGCTTTGGGCCTGACATGAGGCAGAACATCATGGTAGATGGAGTGTGTACTGGGTAGGGGCTTCCAGGGAAACCAGGAAGGAAAGAGAGGGAATGAGAGACCACAGATAAAATATACTGCTCAGGAAAGGCTGGTGTGATACTTACAGCAATGAGGGCTTGTGTCCTACAAGTGTCTGTCACCTTTCAGTAGTCTATACTGCTAGTACACTACCAACGGAATAATCCATTGAGGAAGTTAGAGTCCTCATGAGCTAATTATTTCTGAATACTGCTGCCTTGGGCTTCAAGCCTTCAACATGTGAGCCATTGGGGCCACTGCATCCCAAGTATAGTATACTATATCATTTATGGGGGAGCAGGGGGATCCTGCTTGCCAGAGAAGTCAAGGAGACAGCAATCGAAATGACGTGGGAAAGATGTGAAGATGAGAGCAGATGCTGTAGTGGTGGTTTGCAGTTTACGTTTATGTTTGCATTCTATTTCTTCATGTGGTTCACAGTCATGTCTATGGTCCATGTCTTCATGTGAATGTCCATAGCTTTGAAAGGCCAATCTTCCAAGTAGTAAGATTTTTGGACCCAGCTCACATGCATTGAGCCGTCTGTTATTTGGGGACACACTGAGCCTTAGGTGGTATGTTAGCAAGAGGCACAGGTCTGGTCTCATTCCTTTTCTGATTCAGGCTCCTATGTGAGCCCTTTCCACTCTCTCTAGGAGACTCATCCTACTGCTATAACTCATGGCAAGCTCATGTCTCTGGACTCTTCTAAAGCTTCCATACTCGAGGAACTCTGATATCACAGGATGTGAGCAGGGTTGAAAGACATTTGCTCTTTCACACTCTGATCAAAGGCCTTGCAGAAGTTCACCTTACGTCCCACTTCATAGGAAATCACTTTGAATAACTCTATCAACTTTGACCTCTAATTCTCCCTCTCTGTAGTTGGTCAAAATGATGTGGCCAGAAACAGCGATGGATACAGTGTGAACCTCTTCCCATTCTATTACTATTCCATCACCGAAGCCTCCTGTCTATAATCCAAATTACAAAGAATTGTGATGAATTAAGAGATCTAGTATTAATGATTGGGAAGGGGGAGCATTTCACTAGACTGTATGCATGTAGAAAAAAATAATAATAACTGAGGCTGACCTGTACTTCTATCCTCATTTCGAAACCCTGGCTGGACAATCTATTGCTGTTGTAGCTTTCTATGTCCCTCTTGGCCCTGTATTTTTAGTCTTGTTGATACCTGATCCTAACTCACTGGGAAACAAGAGAAGAACTCCTATTTAATAATTCAAATCCCACTTGGAGGTCATCTGACAAAGCCTTCAAATTAAGGCATTTCATAGTGTGGCACGAAGCAGTTCTCTTCTGAGTTTCAGGGCAACCTCTTTATTTAGAACAATGCTAGTTTCATCTTGCTTGGTATTCAAAATATTCTGAAGAAGAGTCAGGCTGCCTTTGCTCCTGTTTTTCTATGTGTTCTCATGAAAGCATCCAGTGGCATAGGAATAGATAAACTGACTCTCAGGCTCAGTGCATCTCATCCCCAGGGACTGAAGCCAAGAAGTAGCATCTGGCTGGGTTTGATGTCAGTGGTGACCTGGGACCACAACCTTTCACACTATGATTTGGTAACTGTTTTGGAGATCTTGATGAAACTTTCTTTGGGATGGGACTCGGTGGCTGGACAGGAATCTTATTGCAATTCAAATCCATTGAACATTTTGCTCATATAGTAGTTTAGACTAGGGATGAGTAATCATTATAAGAAGGAGTGAAAAGTTTTTCTTAAAATAAAACAAAACAAAATCACTTTTTAAAAATAATTTCCCTCCAATCTCTTATCTGCTATTGTACTTGTTTAAAAACAGGTACCACAGGGAAGTGTGGTAAGCAAAAAGATATTTTTTTTTAAAGTCTAGGTTTTGACTTTTATTGCATTAAGTTTATGCAAGCAGTTCATCTTTAGAGATTCAATGTTATGCTCTCTAGATCTGATATAAAAAGAGTCGTTATCTTGTTCCATATATACTTACAGACAAATGTATATAAAGTTCTTTTTACAAATAAGAAAAGTAGGAACAACCCCTGAGATTCAAGTTCTATTTGATTCCTGAATTGGGTGCTTGGGCATATTTAGATCTCAACCAAAAGGTTAAACTTATCTTCAAGGGATATTTGTCAACTGTTAAATACCTATACATGGTTTTGTCCTTAATAGATTTCAGTCCATCAAGTGAAGAGTGGTAGAATAAGGAAAAGTCATTTGACATGTATTTTAGTTATGGAATTAAAAGGAGGAAAGGATGCATTTCCATGTACAGTTTGCAGGAGCAATCCATTTCATGGTGTGGTTTTGCTGGCATGTATACTCCCCAAGGAAGGACTCTCATGTGAATTGTTCTTCCCTGTACTGCATGGTGAACCACAGTGGACTAGTCCTAAGTGCTCAATGAATGACAGTTTATAGAACAAACATACAGCTATTAGAACTCAAGAATTTGAGATTATTTGTTTCTCCACTTAATGATGCCGTATGAATAAAGCATTGTATTCAAGTGACTCTTCTTCCTGAAACATAATCTTATATTTTAAAACCCATACAAAACTACACACACAAATACAAACAAAACACACGATAATACACACAGAGAATTTACTCTAAATCATCTGAGTGATATTAGTGAGTAAACTAGGTTGGAGAAAGAAATGCTTGGCACTGTCAAATTAACATAATTTTTCGGATGACCAATCTCTCATTCTTACTAACGGTTTCCATGTTCTTTCTTTGTCTTGGGGAATTCATGTCTCCAGTTCCTTTCACTCTGGGTCGACCTATGAAACCATATCTTTGTTATCAACATAAGCATATTCCAGTAATGCAAATCTTATCAGCACACTGAAAACCATCCTTTTGTAGTAATAAAGCATTTAACATCTGTATTTTATTTCATGGAAATCCTTTTCTAGCCAAGCTATGTAGGAAAGTAGGAACGCTCAGATTTTAGAGAGAGATCTTGTTCAACAATGTGACTCTTAATTCTTAAAAATAAAACACTGAGTTTCTTTACAACCACTAGTTTATCTATTTTCTTAGCAGATAACCTATAAATCCCTAGAAATATGTGGATTTTTAATTTTAGTCCTTAATTATTCTTATCTAAGAGTTAATATGACAGGCAAAGGAACTCATTATAGCCTATGTTGAGATTCAAGCATGATTTGATTACAAAATCTTATAAATCTTATAGAATGGGATATATATTCTATAGTTCATGATATAGGAAAGGGAGATTGGAATGTTTAAGTTCCACAGACCTGTAAAGAATGATTTGAACTCCACCACCCACAGGTTCATGGGAGAGTCCCATGCATAGAAGTAAACTTTAGTTTTCTCTTTTTCTTCTTTTTCCCCTCATAGTTTCAAGTGGGTTTATTCTACCTGGTATATTATAAATAGAAAAAGACATGTCAACCCTGAGCTACTGTTAATTCAGAGACCACCTTAGTGCAGGTTTCTCAGTAGACTGCTGGTGAGCTCAGCTAACTGGTAACTATGATCAGAAGCATCATGAAGATAAAGGCGGAAAGGTGCCTTACAGCTTTAAAATTCACAGACAAAAACTTCCTTTTCTATATGAAAAGTCACTCACTAAATGTATTGGTAGGAGTTCATTTACAAGCATCATTCTAGAGGAAACAAAACCATGCTAGTTTCCTCCTTAGAAACAACCAAGGGCAGCCTAGTAAGGAAGCACACAGGTATAATTCCAGTTACTAGGTAGGCAGAGATAGGGGGGATCAAGTTTCCGGGCCAGCCTTGCTTGGGCAAGTTAATGAGAATCAGACTCAAAAGCAACATGTAAGCAGAAATGTTAAGGGCATGGTTCTATGGGGGTAGAATGCTCCCCTGATATTCCCAAGATTCTAGCCTAAATAAACCCCAATACTTCAAGAAAAGGAGAAAGGAAAGGAAAGGAAAAAAGAAAAGAAAACAAATGGGAAAAGGAAGAGAGAGAGAAGGGGAGGGGAGGGGAGGGGAGGGGAGGGGAGGGGAGGGGAGGGGAGGAGAGGAGAGGAGAGGAGAGGAGAGGAGAGGAGAGGAGAGAGGCCCAATAACTTTTTGTCACATATAAAATAATCCAGTGAATTGCCAAGAATCCAGGTCCCATCAGAGCTGCCATTTCTACCTCTTGAATCTTCTGCTGCCCTGTTCATTTGTTCCCATAATGTTCATGGTTCTCTTTGCCAGATTTTCTCTGCCCACAGGTCTTCTCATGAACTCACTGAAATGTGGTCTCCATGCAGAGATCTTCTATTATTCGTCTTCAGTGATTTAGCCCTTCCCACTACAACATAAACTCGGGAAGAAGCTTCCCTTTTGTCTAGTGCTATTATCTTTATCAGTGAACTGTCACTAAGTAGGATGATGCCATCCAGTATTTGTTAAATAGCTTTTTAAAAGCATGCTTCTTACAGGGCGCGGGTGGTTCATGACTATAGTCCTAGCTACTCAGGAGGTCAAGATCTGAGAATCACAGTTCAAAGCCAGCCTGGACAGGAAAGTCCCTGAGACTCTTATCTACAATTAACCACCAGAAAAACAGAAGTGGCGCTGTTGCTCAAGTGGTAGAGCACTAGCCTTGAGCTGAAGTGCTCAAGGACAGCACCTAGGCCCAGAGTTCAAGCCCCATGACTGATCAAAAAAGAAAAAAAGGATGATTCTTATTCTTATATACCTGAATATAAAAAAGTAACTTGACTTTAGGGGTCCACCCAAGATTAAGCCATCAATCAGTGTAGTAGCTAGCATGGTTATCAATTGTTTTCTGTTGTCTTATAATCAGAATTGCTTAGCATTAATCTTTGCCTCTTTAAAACTAATATCATGTGTTTTTCTTCTTTCTACTATTTTCTTCTTTTCTAAATAATTTTATTCTTCTCTAAGTAATAGTAAGGAAGCAATTGTTTTGTTATTTGAGAAGGGTGTGTAGAAGATACTTTCAGAATTTACAAGAAATAGTCCCAATTTTCCATCCTAAAGATGAGAATAAGGAACCTAAGGACAATCTGTGACAAACTGTGTCAAAAATGAAAGAAAAAAAGCGCAACAATACTTATAAACATTTGTGTATGCTTGTGTGTACTTTAGGAGACTCTGGAAGGCTATGCAACAGGTGGAAAAGGTGATTATGTGAGAGGTAGAGACAGTGGATTAGAAAAACCGGATAAGAGAAAAATACTTCACTCTACCAATTGTAAAGCATGTTTGAAACTTTTAAATACTGTGATACTTTATTCAATAACTAGAGTAGTCAAACCTGTCACATACATTTTGTAAAGTATTTACATATTGAAGGTCATGCATAATTGTTTTTATTTCCAGAGGCAGATGGGCAATGTGGAAATGTGTGCATGTGGTCACTAAGTGGAGCAGTTGGGAGTGAGTCTGTGTGCCATTAGTTGTCGAAGTTGAACAAGTAAGAAGTTCTAAATGTTAGTCAATAATTTCTCTTCTACACTAGGTAAGCAGAAAAAAATATACTAAATTTCCTATGAAATTTAGTTGGGAAAACTTTTGTGAGTGTGTGCCAGTCCTGGGGCTTTGAACTCAGGGCCTGACCACTGTCCCTGGCTTCCTTTTGCTCAAAGCTAGCACTGCACCCTTGACTTTTTCTGTTTGTGTCGTGCTGAGGAATAGAACCCAGGGCTTCATGAATGCTAGGCAAGCACTCTCTTGTTAAGCCACATTCTCAGCCCCGGTTGAGAAAACTTAAAGACACGTTCAGATTTCTTTTCTAATTGCAATTGCATCATTCTTTTATTCTAATTCTATTTCATGTCGAATAAGTAATACCTCATTCACAGCTGTTGCAAAATCCCCTCTCTTGACTCATAATGAGTAAAAGAATAGGAACTTAAAATGATGACTATGGTCACTTAGATGGTGACCATTGGCATTGAAGGAAACATACTGATTTTTAGGAGATTTTATAACATTGCTAGAGAAAGTAACCACAAACCTTCAGACATAATTAAGGCTTAAAAAGTTGATTGACAGTTATGAATTCATGTGGGCAGGCTTAAAAATGAAAGGCACATCTATGAATATGGGTTAAGATGAATGAAATAATTTTTCTTGGATTATAGACCTGTGAATTTGTGGAATTCCCAAGGAATAAAAGAATCCTCTATGTAAGCCTTGAGATATTTCTCTGTATTTTCACATTGCACATGTTTTTCCAGGTTGGAAGATTTAATTAAATATTCTCTAAAACACTGGATGTTAAGAAACATACAAAACCTAAGATCCTGAGATCTCCCATTTTAGCGTTGATTAAAATCAATGAATTTGGAGTTTTTTGTTAAAGCTTCTAGCTTTCAGCAACTCTTTATTTTTTGGAGAAACAGCTTTTCTTTGTGTAACAAAAAGGCTTAGGAGAGCTTCTTTTTGTAAAAAAAGGCTAAACGGCTGCTGAGTCTTAAAATAGCCTTTGAGAAGAACAGCAGAGGAAGCAAAGGTGTGCAAATGTACTGGGTAAAAAACAGGGGAGTGTAGGCTTCCTGGTTTAGCAAGAGCTTTTTGCTGCGATTACAGATGCCAACTCAAGGCACTTGCTGTGTATTACCATCCTTGAACTCATTACTAAAGAACGGGCCTTTTCCTTTGTCTTCCCCCCCCCCCAACCCCCATTTATCTCATTCTTTAAACAGCTCACAATATCCTAGTGCAAACATTGTATGCACAATTTGTCATTAATTGACTACAGGTATAGAAACCCTAGGTTAGTGCAAAAATGTATTACTCATGACTTTTTTTTCTTTAATTACAAGTGGTTTGAGATTTATTGGATGTCTATACTAGAAGTTCTTAGATAAGAGATATTGGCTCTGCCCTCAAGGAATCCCTCATATAGAGTGAAGAAGACAAAATATGAAAACACTGGGCTTAAGTGCTGAATGCAAAACATTTCAAAACTCTGTTTAGAGTTGATCAAAACAACGGGAAAATGAATGTGATAATCATTTATCTCAGAATTAGCTAAAGGAAACCTCAGTACAAGATGTACTATGTCACTATGAAATTTTGAGAAAACAAAGACTGATGAGATATTGTTCAGTTTGCTCTGAAACTGTTTTAAAGGTAGGAAGAGATAGGTGCTTGGTAGCTCTGCCTGTAATCCTAGTTATTCAGGAGGCTGAGATCTGAAAATTGTGTTTCCAAGCCAGCCTAGGCAGGAAAGTCCATGAGACTCTTATCTCCAGTTAATAACTGAGAAAACAAAACAAAATGTAAAGCTGTTGCTGAAATTGGTAGAGAACTACCTTGAGTAAAAACGCCCAGGGACATTGCTGGGTGCTGGTGGCTCACGCCTGTAATCCTAGCTACTCAGGAAGCTGAGATCTGAGGATCAGATTCAAAGCCAGCCCAGGGAGGACAGTCCGTGAGACTCATATCTCCAGTTAACCACCAGTAAACCGGAAGTGGTGCAAACCGGAAGTGGCACTGTGGCTCAAGTGGTAGGGTGCTAGCCTTGTGCTGAAGAGCTCAGGGACAGTACCCAGGCCCAGAATTCAAGCCCCATGACTGACCAAAAAAAGCCCAGGGACAGTACTCAGGCCCTGCATTTAAGTAAGCCCTATGACTGACAATAATTTTAATAATAATTCTTATTATTTAAGAACTGTGTTTGTGTTGATTACTCACTTTGACATTGCTTGATTTTCTAGTCCTTCTGTTTCTGCTTGGAATGAGGTTTAGAGAATCTCTTGCTTCCATGCAGTGAATTGGAAGAGGCGGATAATTTCTCCAGCAAACTGACTCCAGAATGTGCTATAATTCAGTGCATAAATGTATTTCAGGCTCACACAAAAGGGTAGATAAACAAGTTGGTGAAATTCTTGGCTTCCACAAGTCAGCCCAAGACTGAGGATTAAAAAGGTAGAGACATCTCCCATTAGTTAGCTTCTAAGTTCTCCCTGGGCTGGTCCCCATTCTTGTAGAAAGGAGGAAGGAAATCTGGAAGTGATTGATGTGCTATTTCATTGAGCCACACCTGCAGTGTTATGCGTTGTTTCTGCTCACTTTTCACTGACTATAGTTAATTGGATACCTAACAACTGGCTAAATTGCAAAATATAGTCTATTTCTGATCCTGGAGTAAAGTATATAGATTTTAAGGCATATCTGTAAATTGCTTGAGTTGATTTTTTCAGTTGGTATAACACCCTGTTACATCAGTTCACTTGATAAGAAGCTTTCTATAGTCTCACATAGCACAGAGACAAGTAACTGAATGTGATTGATAACTATAGATTTATATACTAATGGAAGATATCATCCTAACTTAATTGTGAGTTACTTTTGTCTTTCTTTTTTTGATTACTTTTTTCCTTCTTTTTGCTAGGATATTAGGTTATCTAACTGCAATGAGACTTTTTATAACAGAAAAGAAGACTACAATATTATTATTTATTATTATTTTTTCATTGTTTTAAATCTATGTGAAAAAATCCTTAGCAAACCTTTCTTATAATAAACATAAGTAAATGTACTGTGCTTTAAAATTATTTACATAAATGCATCTTAGTAAATACTATTGCTATGATTCTTGCAAGAGGTTGCATTTTTTGCTCCATTTTTTTTTCCAAAAAAGTTTCTGGAACTAGTTGTAAGAAGAAAATTCATCTAGGAAACATTGGCAAGCATTCATTTCCTCATTTATTCTGCAAATATTTACTGTGTTTCTTATATGTGCAGGTCTCATGCGATGGGCTTGTTCCAGTTGATGGGCATTGACTATGTGTCAGCAGCAAAGCTGGGTGGCGTGCATCTGTTTCCTCTTTTAATCCTCCTGAAATCCTTCTGAGGCAGAAGTTAAAGCCTCTGAAAAACTGAAAGGTTGCGAAGATTCAATTTTTTAACCAAGGTCACTTATTAGCTAGATAGAGTAGCATACACAGTGTTAGAAACCAAATCCATATGATTCATACAGTTTTAACTGTTCTTTCTGGGATGCAAATTTGATTTCTTACATCATTGTATATTGCTCTGATCATTTGCATAATCAGACTGAGCCTCTGATACCTTTTTGCACATAAAATAAAACAACAGGGTAGGAAAGAATTAAATAATTTCAGTGATGATACTGGTTTTACCCAGGACACTAGGGCTTGAACTCAGAGCCTTGTGCTTTCCTTTGGCTTTTTTTCCTCATAACTGGTGCCCTACCACTTGATCCATGCCCCTAGTATTACTTTTTACTTGTTAATTGGAGATTGTATGTCACAAATGTTTCTGCTCATGCTTGCTGTAAACCTTAATTCTCCAGGTCTTAGAATTGTGAGTACCTAAAGCTAAAGGAATAGTTGCTCAGTGCCTGCTAGGGTTCCTGAATTTTTTTCTTAATTATGCATTTTAAATGTCTATATGTGCATTTCATTTTACAGTTATAAATTTTCTAATCTGTTTTAGACAACAGCATGTAGTAGTTTTGAATCCACTGAGATGTTGCTTTCAATTTGAAATATTTGTGTATACATGTATGTAAAAAATAATTCAATATATGAGTCATCCTACAGATGTTTGAGATCAGTAAAAGCTTATTTTTGAACATGCAGTTAGGAAGAGAGGGAAGCAACTCAACCTTCTCTTCACTGTCTTGTTGCTGGCTTGGTTTTGCAGTGGTATCAATAGTGGGTTTTGGAGGGAACCATGTGCCTTCAGCCTAAGTAGTTAACATCAGATACTACAATCTTAAGAGGGGTAGAAAACATGGAGAAAGCAGAATAGGCAGATTTAAAAGAACAAATTGTGTATTTTGTGCACTTATGCAGAATAAAAACAGGCCATTGGAAAGGAGATATAATTAAGAACAAAAGTGCAATCAAATAATAATAGCCAAATTAAGTTCTTTTAATAGATTGTATATATAGTTGTTTAGCCATACTCTAAGATCAACAATTTAAGAGTAGAACTTCATGTATCCAATTTACATGCTTCAGATATTACCTTTCCTATTTGTTACAGTAAGGTCTTATATCCAAATATCCACTTGTACACTGAGAGCTTTAAGGAAAAAAAAAAGGAAGACACAGATGGAGTTGCCACTTTTAGCAGCAATGAATATCACTAACCCCTTTTTACATACCAAATTCAAGTCACTATCAGAGGTGAGTGCACCACAGTCACCAGGTACAAAATTGCTAGTTCATTTTTAAATTAATAATTAACCTGAAATTACCCCCACCCCCACCCCATTATATCCCTTCTTATAAACAGCAAACATTGCGTTGCTGAATTTTAATCGCCTCTGTTATCTTCCTGTAGGATTGCAATTGTTTAAGTAGGAGCCATGGCTTTAAAGTACTAAGCACAGATGTTTTCTTCTTCTGATAATAATGTGTGAAAAGTTTCCTGAAGAAGCATGGCGAAAGGCCATAGAAAAAAAATAATCTACCTCTTTTTAGGAAAATTTCTATCACTATAATGCTTTATACAGGAACTTTTTCTAACTGCCACAAACTGTGGGAGTAAAGCAGTGAAACTTTCACAAGAATGGACTAAGAGATGTTGGAATACTAATGGAAACCATAGAAATGTTGTGGCTACTTGCAAACATTTGTTGGCCTAGGGTCATGTTGATTAGTAGCCAGACAAGGCCTATGTACACAGATACATCAGCCTGACCCCATAACTAGGGGTAATTATGTTGCCCTGTGATTACAGGACCAGAGAGGTTTCCTTCAATAGTTTTGATTATCATTAATACTTTTATCACTCACTAATCAATAAGTTTGATTCCAACTTTGATAGAGAAAGGGGTTGCTTTACTGAAGAAGACATTGATTTAAAAGTATTGATTTTTGAAAAATAGCTATAAATCTTTGCCCTGAATGGTAGGATCTGGAAAAATAATGGCCCAAGTTATCTCTCATAATAACCTGCTACATTAGTTCACTTTACCCAAGAATTTTATTTATAAGCTTTCTATTATCATATGTACCATTTATAATATGCCCGAAAGGTTGGGTCATATAATACACCTCAGTGGAGTGGCTACAATACGCCTAATCTGGGAATTAAGTGTTCAACATGTCAGGGAAGTCCCTGTCCTGATCACATTTACCTACTTCTAGGGAAGACAAGCAGGTATGTAAATATAAATTTAATGGCATTTAAGGTAATAATGCAAGTTAAGGTATTTAGCAGTGAAGGAGCAACTTTTCCCAAAGAAATTGCATTAAGAGACCAGAATTTTTTGGTAGAAAAAGGAAGTCTATTTAAATAAATTATGGAGGGGTGAAGGAATTATGTGGAGAAGGAAATGAGTGAATAGAGGCAAACACAGAAAAGGGGCACAGAAAATAGCAAATAGTGAATCTGATACAGGAAAATAAATGGAAGATAAAATTAGAAATAAATTAATAGGTAGCCAGGATCCTTGTAGCCCATGGTAAAGACTTTGAGTAGAAGCCATTGGCTTTAATAGGGGGGTTATAGTAGCTGTTTATTTAGTGAACTGCACTACCCTAAAAACAGAAGTAGAGAATCCATTCAAAAGGAACTTAGCTTTCTATGTCTAGGACATTAGAGTTGACTTTGCCCAGAATGACAACACTAAACAAAATGAGACAGTTAAGTGAAAGTCATAAATTTCCAGTTTTAGCTATGATTTATATTCAGGATATAAATCATATTCAGGTAAGTTCCATGTCCTTCCCCCAGAAAGCTTACATTTTAGTGGGAGAGGTAAGAAATTGGAAGCTAAATTAATGGCATGCAAGGCAAAAATCATATCAAGCAGTGTCAGATGGAAGGCCACTACTTGAATTGAATAGTGGATATGAAAGAGACTATGAGGATGGAAAAGAACTCTTCAAGAAACATTTTTACGGTAGCTTCTATTGTTGATGATCCTCTTGTATCCCCTTTTTGTTGTTGTACCTGTACTATCACTGTATATCATCTGAATACACTAGATACTGTATACACTGGTATTAGAACTAGGGAAGTGAAAGGGAATATCAAAATTGAGAGACAAAGGATAAAAAGACACACGACTCCAAAAGCAATACTTGCAAAACCATTTGGTGTAAACCAACTGAACAACTCATGAGGGGAGAAGAAAGGGGTAGGGAGAGGGGGGAATAAGGGAGGAGATAACAAACAGTACAAGAAATGTACCCATGGCCTAACATATGTAACTGTAACCCCTCTGTACATTACTTTGACAATAAATAAGTAATTATTAAAAAAAAAGAAATGTTTTCATTGTGTTCCCTACCATTTGACGTCCACATACAACTTTTAAGATTAAACTGTTCAACTATATTCCCCATTGATAACACCTCTCCCTTTCCTCCCATTTGCCTTTTTTTTTTTTGGTTGTGGGGCTTGAACGCTGGGCCTGGGCGTTGTCCCTGAGCTCCTCAGCTCAAAGCTAGCGCTCTACCACTTGAGCTATAGCAATTCCTTTTCCATTTGCTTTTTCCCGAACCATTTTATCAAAAATTACACAAATGATGCCCCTTTACATCTAACTACATAAAACTTCCAATTTCAAAAAGGGGCATTTTCTCATATAGCATCCCCACAATTATCCACATCAGAAAACTCATATGGATACAACACCAGTTCTCCAAATAATGGTAGGAATAAAAGTAATGTTGGGCATCATTTGGCCATACTCATGAGATCAGTTTGTTCCACTACTAGTGAGGCTATTCTTGGTCATTTGGTTTTATTTATATTACCAAGTGTTAGGCAGCTTTGTTTCTTTAAAAATTACAGTAAAATGCCTATTTCCCTATGTAATTAGTAGGTATCTTTGAGTTGGTCCTTTAATATACTGTGAGAAATTGTGGGACAAAGGGTGAACCAATTCAGCAGGGTGGGGGGAGATTAAGTTGGGAAGGGAAAAACTGGGAGAGAATGAGGGAGTGTTCAAAAGGAAATGTACTCATTACGTGAATTATGTAACTGTAATCCCTCTGTAGATCACCTTTACAAGAAAATGGAAACAAAGTTAAAAAATAGTCTGTGACTTCTCAAACTTTCACTCACTTGCTATCCCATAGTTCCTGTGATTTTCTTGCCTGAATCGTTTCTGATGATAGTTTCCAAATGTTATTTTCTAATCCCGCCATTCCTTAGACATTTTCTGACTGGCTTTTTCTTTTATTGATTTATTTATACTAGTGTGGACTTTTGGATTCATATTTTATTCAGTACCTTGAATCATTTAGTAATATTTATTTTGACTTGTGTGAATGTACCAGATTTGACCAGTGGGAGCTCTTTCGTGTGTCCTCTGCACATTGATTCAGCACGTCCTTCCTTTCTGGCACAACAAAGTTCTCCGGTCTTATCGTTTATATTTCTTAACTCAGACCTTGGGGGATATCATCTTTTAGAAAATCTTTTAAGCTATGATATTAATGGCAAGAAGTAGACAACCATGTGGTTTTCCTGGAGTTAGGGTGTGTGTGTGTAGGAATCATCAGTATATGGTCCAAAGGTAGTGATTCCAAGTTCAAGGATCAGAAAGAAAGCTTTGTGACTCAGTAGTGGTTTGAGAGGGAGAATCACATGAAAGGGAGTCACAAGGACTCAGAAATTCACAGTAGCATCGTTGTAAGAGTATGATCCACATATTAAGACCACACATATTTTAGTCATTGCTGGAGATGTGTTTAATCCCAACGAAACTGAGTTGAAAGTATCCCTTCAGAGAGCTGAGAGATTGGGGAAAGACATGTGGAGAGAAACACGGCACTAAACAATAGAACACAACATAAGAGAAGCAAATAAATGCTCATCCCTGAATTTCACTATGTGATACTTCATTAGTGGGGTAAAGGTTTTCAGTAGATCTCAAGCACAAAGCAACAAGTAATAGGACTAGTTTTTCTCAGTATTCAAGGAGATGTATTTATGTTTCTGCAGTGTCACAAACAAGATAGGAAAACAGTTATCAAGGAAACATAGAAGAAGTAGAGGCATATGTTACCTAAGAGAGATCATGCTATAGTATAGAAGGTGTGCTTAAGGAAAGAAATGGGTAATATTGCAGGGCCTCCATAGGCAGCAGTCTTCTAGGACCATTACTGACAGCAATTACTCTTAGTCTAGGACAAATAAATGCAAATATCAAAGACGGGATACTGCAGAAAAGAAAAAAAATGCAAGATAAACCTTTTTACCACAAGGCTGTGGAGAGAAGAGCTTAGCATTTCCTAGTACCGTAGCACTGTTGATGAGAAAAGAGCACTTTTACTTGAAATCTGTATAAAGTTTGACCACAGTGTTTGAGTTCTATTTAATGGTTCCTGGGTTTTTCAGACCTCACTGGAAAAGAGATCCACTCAGTTACTATGGAAGCAGAGTCACTGAAAACGTGGAGCAGCAGAATGAAACACCAGTGAAGGAAGGATTTTCTTCTCTTTCTAAACCAGTGCTAAGTACAGGCTACAGTGGGAGATGTTAAATTACTCTCTCCATACTTGTCTCTCCCTTCCACTCAATCTTAACCAGTCCTTCTTTCTTGTTTTTTTCCTATCCTTTATTGATTTATTCATTGATGTCAGTATGGACTCTTGGATTCTTATTTTACTTCAATGCCTTTATTATTAGTAATAAAACTGTTAGGTATAGTTTGTACATTTATTGTTATACTTTTGTTGCTCCATGTTTCAATTTATCCAATGCAAATAATGTTTGATTGCGCTATTTAATCAAAATCTGTGTGAGCCACAAATACTGCCTGGCACAAAAGACAAACTCAATAAATGTTTTATTGACAAAGAACTACACAAAATGAGAAGGTCCCAGAAATACAAGTATCAGCTAATCATCAACTACCTGAACAGATATTATAGTTGATTTTACCGTTATTGGGTTGGTATTAGGTTTTCAGAACTCTGTGTGTGTGTGTGTGTGTGTGTGTGTGTGTGTGTGTGTTGTGTGTGTGTGTGTGTGAGTGTGTGTGCGCATATGGTGTAGCTTATAGGTTGCTATTACTATAAAAGCATAGTAGCTTTAAAAATTTTTCATAAATGTTCCCTGTAATGAAGACTGTTGAATATTACTTCCTTTCTGTGAGGATTTATATGTTCCCGATGAATGATTTAAAATAAGCTCTTCATAGTCTTGGGAGAGAGCATGAGTTCTCTTTTTGTTTTTAATTGAAAATTGAGCTGTTGATGTCATTGTAGAACTTCAAGATGCCTAAGGACTCAAGAAAATGAGGCATCTCCTTTTCACTGTGAGGGCTTCAAGTCTCTCATACAGAAATGGCACATATCAAAGTTCTGATCTGGCCCTTGAGCAGCACGAGCTCAGAGCTCCTTTGCCCTGACACACCATATTGTTATGACCCTTTAACTGCGACATGAGACTTCATTGTGGTGCTTGCTCAACATTTCAAAATAAAGCAGAGATGTTGGAGAGAAGTTCAGAGAGCACATTGTTAGTGGTATTGGTGTTGCTTCAGATTAAAACTAAAACATAACCGTGGAATCCAAATCATACGTCTTTTCTTAAAACCATTTTTGGACAAAGGTCATGTTTTTTTTTTTCTTGTGGGCTAAAGTGGTGATTAGTACACACTGATTTTGAAGTTATTAAGAATTTCTGGCATCTGTTGCTAGATACATCTTCCCATTTGGGGTGGTGGTGGTGTTTTAGGAGGTATAGGGGAGATTCTCTCAGTCTTCTTTCTATACTCAGTATTTTGTTCACAGTCCAGCATGAAGTAGATGAGTAATAAATAAATTTACTGATGTATATATAAGTGCATGTGTGTGTATACACAACACACATATACAAACTGTTATGTGTTGGATTAGGGACTGCATAAATCAAGAATGAAAAACATCTTTGGCTTGTAACCATCTTTTTTCCCCAAAGAATCGAACAAAAGAAAACACACACACACACACACAGACACACACACACACACACACACTCCAACCTGAACTGTCTCTCCAAAATGCTGTCAGTGGAAAATGTTTTAAAAAATAACTAAAGAAAGTTTTTCCACAAGAGCTTATTTTTTCTTAAACAAGGTGAGAAGTAAGTTATAATCTAATACTCCCAATACTGCAGCATGTTTGCTTAAGTGAACAAGTCAATAAGTAATTGAGAGAATGATTTTGACAAAAACAAAGAGCTTTCTTTGGAATTAATATGATTGCCTTCACATCAAATCTATTTTAAATATAAAGTATGCATAAGCACAATGTACACACAATACCTCCCTGTTTCTTCTTTGTCTGTCTGTCTCTCTGTGTCTGTCTCTCTCTGTCTCTGTCTCTCTCTGCCTCTGTCTGTCTGTCTGTCTGTCTCTCTGTCACACACACACACACACACACACACACACACACACACACACACACACACACAGAAACACTCTTTTATTCCCAGGCTGTCTCATGGGTCCGTAAGTAACCTCACCTCTAGGTATGCTGTGGGGATTGTAACTTAAGCCTGTTTGGCAGATCCTGAGTAGGTGGTGGAGACAGGACTGCTTTGAATGGGCCCTTTGATAAAGCTTAGCATCAGCTATCACCAGCACCTCACTCTCATTAGCACTGCCCCTCAGGGCAGCCCCCTGCCAAAGGAAAATGGATGGGAGCTGCCCTCACACTGGCCATTGCCCTGTCTGACCAAGACTTTCCTCCTTGGCTTTGTGGCCCAGTTGGGAGGTGTTTCACTGCTTCTCCGTTCATGCACTGGAGCCATCTTCTCCACACTCTGCCGGTCTCTCCCTGGTTGCTGACGTGAAGTCAGGCCAGGACAAGGCAGCTTCTGGCTGGCGCTCGACGGCCCCTGATGATCGGGTGCACAGCAGCTGGCCTGCCTCCATTGTGTACCAGTAAATGCTCAGAACTTTTGCTCCCCTCCCAGGGGACTCCCCATTAAAATGATTTTGCATTCACTACCTGCCAACGGTTGCTGTAAGCGAGCCAAGAGGAGCAGCCGATTAGGCATAATTATGAATTCTGAGTGGAAGGGAGTAGTTTAAGATTGTTTTTCGTGAAAGACCTATTTTATTTTTTTCCTCTTGAAAATTCACATAAGGAAGTATTGAATGCTCCACGGAGTCTTTATATTTAAATGTGCTTTGCAATGAATTCGTCTTATGCTTTTATGAAACTGATAGAAAACCTCCCAACTTGAAAGCTGTTCTTAGAATTGGATTTTGGTTTGCTTCAGGATTTGTATCTAATTTCCCAGAGAAGTAGTTTAACATTTATTAACAAGAACTGGTACCAAATGTAACCCTCAAGACATTTCCCAGGCTTAGCTGTCAATGAGCACTTAATCCCTAGGGATTGCTAAACCAGAAAAGCCAAGTAAGGATTCAAAGGTCTCTTGCAGGCTGTTCCAAGCGCTTAACACGTGGGTACCAGCAACAGGCCAATTGTTCATTTTATTCTTTGTCTTTCCTTCTTCAGAAATGGGAAAAACAATCCAGGATGCTGAGCATTTCAAAATATTTGCATTGCCTGCACATACCACACTCACTGCTATGCGCGCTGACAATTCTTCTTGTGACGGTGTTTCCTAATTCAATATAAAATGAGCCTGTCTCATCAAGAGATCCCTTCATCTTGATGGTACATCTCTCCAACTGGAAATACTTCTATCTACAGAGTGTTGTGGCAGTCAGGATTGCCAGATGGCTGTTCCAATGGTCTATGTCCCCATTAGAGATTACCATCCTATTAGTTAAAAGGTAAGGTAAGAAGTTGCTTGACAGTAAGTGAACATGTGTACTTTCAAAGAAAGTCAGTAAAACCTTGGAAGGCAATAATAATTTGTAATAATAACAACAATTGTAACAATAATAATAATACCCATAGCAGCTAGAAGGCCCTACATACTTGTAAAGTGTCACATGCTTTCCCAGCTGTTATTTCTTTAAGTCTTCACAGATCTATGAAATAGACATTACTATTATTGTTGTTGTCATTATCATTATAGATATGAGAGCTTAAATCAGTTTCCTAAGATCCTGAGGCAATCTGGGGGGAGTGGCTGTAATTTGAGCCCTGACATACATATGTTCCATGTATGCTAAAAATATTTTCAAAAAGTCTTTTATTTAATTGCTTTCAGAGTAAGCTTATAGAGAACACACAAGAAAAATCAGTCTCATTTCTTTCTAATTGCCTTTCTATAAAACCCTCATGTTTCCCATATTCTTGAAAATTATTTAAATATATTCACTGTATGTGATGTAAAGAGCAACTAATGCATTTGGTTAAAAGAGAATCCAGATGTTTATTCAAAGCTACATAGCCCCCAGATCCCAGGTGAATTAAATTTTCACTTTTTATCCAATTGTGTGTTTGGATTAAAAGAGAAATCCACTTTTATTTACAATGTTAAAACAAGATGGCTTATTATCATGTTTATTTACAAATTTATGTTTAAGAATTTCTCTTATATTTGCCAAAATATTTAAAGATGAAGCAAACATAACTATAAAACACAGAAAGATACATTTTATCTTCATGTATTCTGTACTTCCTCATAAATTGAACATCTCATGGAATTAGTAGTTTGTGCCTTTAATGCTATTAAAAACATCTTATTGTTGTTGTTGTTGCAAGGTGGGATATAGTTCTTCTTTAATTGCAGATATTTGATTATTTAAATGACTTAAAATAGAATCCAAGGGAATTGCACATTTTTACACTGAGGATTTATTAAATACATGACACCTTCCTAAGGGGTAGGCTTGGGGGATCATGCTTATAAGGAGGTATTTCAAGTTTGAGATCAATGCAGCAAAGCAAGTAACACTTTAATCTCAAAAATAGAAATAAAAACAAAAAACAAAAGGTATGGGGGTTCAAATTGAAGAGCACTTGCCTAGTGTATGTGAGAGTCTGGATTCAGTTCCTAGTAAAGGTCCCCTCCCCCCTTGGCCCTACATGCAAACACCTTGCTAGTCTAAAATTTGTTTCTATTTTTGACTTCTCTTGCTTTATATGAAATAAAAACGTTGATCTGCTCGCACATTAGTTGGTTACCATTAAAATCTGTAGATGCATAGGGTGGGTGGAGTTCAATTGTTCCTTTTCTCAACGTTGGAATGCCTGAAGGTTTTTGAAACACTTTCACAGCAAAAGAAAAGCTGCATTAAAAAAAATAAAAACTGTATAAAGGGCCAGAGTGTTTATCTAGCCTAGTTATTTTCCCCCTCCTCTCCCACTTTCATTATTCAAACATAGTGGTGGCCATGCAGAATGGACCTGGAAAAGCATCAAAGGAATGCTTTTCCCATTTTATTTGTGTGCGTTCTGGTCTTCAAATACCTGAGAGGACTTAGAAAGTTTGGCTGAGCCCCCTTCTGATAATAAGCCCATAAAACCAACTGGTAGTTGATGAATAACAACTGCATAGCCCCTATGGGTAGGAGTTAGAGAGGAGAGAGGGCCATTGAGTGCTGCATGTCTCCGTGGTAGCATAAGAATGATACTGGAATACTTACATTTGTTCCTATTTATAAAATAAACATATCCGAGTTAGAGAAAAAAAATCTCCACAACCTATCTGTAAGCTTTCTTTATTAAAAAATAATTTTTTTTTATCTCTGAAGAGTTCTACAAAGGGGTTTCAATGTAACAAGTCAATTTGTGAGTACAATGCATCTGATCAATGTCACCCCACCCATCAGTCTCCCCTACCATCTATCCCAACCCTATCCCTCCCCTCAGGCCTCCTGTTTCCACCTTCCGAGTTGTACCTTGTGTTTTATGACTCTATTCACCCACCATTCCCATATTCATTTGTCTGCCCCTCTCCCCTTCTCAGACAGGACATAGTTCGCTTACTGGGTATTCGTTATAGTAAACTGTGTGTTAATTATTTAAAGCAGTTACATTTAGTTAGTTTGATGGTGTATACATGCATATGGTCCTTCATGTGTTTTCATATGTTTATTTTTTATTCAGATCTTTCTTGTCTCTATATATTTTCATATGTTTATTTTTATTATTATTTTATTATTATTTTTTGGCCAGTCCTAGGCCTTGAACTCAGGGCCTGAGCACTGTCCCTGGCTTCTTTTTGCTCAAGGCTAGCACTCTGCCACTTGAGCCACAGCGCCACGTCTGGCCGTTTTCAATATATGTGGTGCTGGGGAATCAAACCCAGGGCTTCATGTATACAAGGCAAGCACTCTTGCCACTAGGCCATATTCCCAGCCCCCATATGTTTATTTTTTAAGTATTACTTTCACATATGAGAGAAAATATGGACCCTTTGCCTTCCTGGCCTTGACTTAATTCACCCAAGATATTTTTTTTTCCACCTGATCTATCTGTTTCTTTATAAATGGCATAATAGTATTCTCTCAAAGTTTTCCTGACCAATATTTATTTAGCAAGTATGTTTAGAAATGTAGTAACTGGAAAAATGCATGTTAAGTGTTGGTAAAACTCATGTTGCCCTTTGCTTCATGGACTTGCTTGGCATTGTCTTTCTCTATTTGCAGGTGAAAGAACCCATCATCAGCTCCCCTCACCCCTAGCTCACCTCTCATGAATCTTGCTCTCAGACCTCACCCTGTCCTTGTTCTGGCTATAGACTCAACATGGTGTGTTCTAAAGCACCTTCAAGTGCAAACACGTGATCGAAGTTTGAGTATGAAACGTAGTGTGACACTTGGAACCAAGAGACCCAGAGAAAGCTAAGAGGTGAACTCCAAGTACCTGCTGGTTTCCTGCCTAAAGCATGTGTGATGTGTGATGTGGACATTGTATCATGTTACATACAGAGAAGGAATGCACCTCGAACTGATAGGATGACGCCATTGTGATGGAATTTCCATAGAACAACTAAGGATTCATGATTTGAAAGAGTGAACGGAGTATTGTAAGAAGCCATCATTAAAGGAGAACTGAAATTGAGTGATAACAGGTGCAGTTCAAATAATACTAACTTAAGGTGGGGATTATCAGGTAAATTTCTAGAGCTAGTAATAATGATGATTTGGATATAGGAAGCATTGATAATCCAAGTGAGTTATTTTCATTATTCTTCTTATTTAACTTTCTCAACATCCAACTGAGTTTGATGCTGTGAAAACCGATATTTCTCAGAGGAGACAAGTAGGATGTATTAACTTAGTACATCAGGGGGTGTTAGGATTCCCCGGAAAAAGAGAATCAGTAGGGTAAATATGTTCTGTATGTATCAGAATATGCACACACAACTGCCTATACATATATATGCACACACACACACGCATATATGCACAGAAAGGAAGGAACTGGCTCATGTAAGTCGAGCTGTTTCATAAACTGCCATCTGCAACTCGGAGGAGAGCTGGAGATGATCATAGCCTGAGTCCAATAACCTTAGAGCCAGGAGATGAAACAGTTGAAGTTCTAGTCCAAGTGTGGGAGAGGATTGGAGGGCTAACTCAAAAACTAAGCCAACAGCAGGCTCTCCCATTCTCCGCCATTGGTATTACATGAAAACTTCTACCAAACTAGATGGATGAGTCTAACCCTCATGGAGGAAAGTAATCATCTACTTTACTCAGCTGCTTGACATTTGAACTATTTCACACGCTACTCTCATCTAGAACCAAGCCTCAAAGACACACCCAGAATAATATTTAACCAAATATATTGGCACCCTGTGGCCCAGTCAAGCCGATGCATAACATTAACTATTACCAGCGAATTAGTGAGTTTAAGATGTGTTGTTTGGGCTGGGTGCCAGTGGTTTACACCTGTAATCCTGCATCTCAGGGGGTTGAGATCTGAGGATTGTGGTTCAAAGCCACCCCGAGCAGGAAACTACATGAGACTCTTATCTCCAATTAACCACCAGAAAACCAGAAGTGGCACTGTGGGAGACTGCTCCCACTCAAGTGCTGCACTCAAGTGGGGGAGCGCTAGCCTGGACCTGAAGAGCTCACGGACAGTGCCCAGGCCCAGAGTACAAGCCCCACATCTGACAACAACCACAACAACAACCAGACAAGTTGTTTGGTTTCTCAGCCAATGGAATGAAAACACTAGGTGCACAATATTAAACCAAGTGATGGTATGTTAAGAATCTTTTAGCACTAAGCCAAGCAGTTGATGATAGAGAAGAAGTAGTGGAAACTACATGAGTTATTTATTTTATTTTTACATGGGCTAGTGGGATGGGAGATAGGAATGTTTACATAGCAAAAATAAACAAGGGAACTTAATCTATATGATAAATAATATATTAGAGTTTATTTGATACATATACATTAACTAGAAATAGATCTTCTAATGTTACTTGTTGTTCAGGCTTCTTTACCAAAGGCTGTAAATGGAACTACTTACTTGTTGCTTAAAATACTGTTGGGTAGCAGGAATCAAAAGCAAGTCATGACTTCAGAGAGAGAATGAAGAACATTCTTCAAAGAAAAGCAACCATATAAAGGTGGGAGCTGAGCTCCTCCACAGTGAAGCCAACAGGTGACTGTGTGTGGAAAGGACCACACAGGGCCAGTGGCTGGCGCCATGTTCTTGTGACAGGGCTGATGTTTCCTGCATGCAGAACAGTTCTTCAAGCTAAGTACTAAGCAGGTGCAAGACCTGAGGCCCTGTTGCTCAGTATCTGCTGATGGATTGTGGTCCTGGTGGGATCACGCACCTTTTGCTTGCTCCTGGCTATGCTGTCAGGTGAAAGGGACCCCAGTGAGTCTTTCCACCTCAGACAGGAAGCTACACCAAAGCCCACATAGGACTATTAGACAGAATTAGGACTTAGTTCGATTCCATTTCAGCCTTCTCACTTCCATCTTCTTGTTTTATGACTTAAAAAAAGCAACAACACTTCATGTGTTCATTAAAATTACAAATTGTAGGGGACTCTGGTGTATTCGGTTCCCTGCTGAATGGTGAGTGGCATTGAATTCATCTGAAACATTCCAGTCATCAGTAACAGAGGAAAGTTAAAAACAACTAAGCAGTTTGATACTTTCTAAAGACAATTGCTAGGAGGCAAATGGACAACGCAAGCGTGTATAGTGGATGGAAATAGCTCTAATCTCACAGTGTGGACACAGGAAATCAAGCAGGAAAGGGCTCCTGAAAAGCAGAGAGAAAGAAGTGAAAAGCAAGCCAAAAACTAGTGTCTCAAGCCTGTAATCCTAGCTAATCAGGAGGCTCAGATCCCAGGGTCACATTTCGAAGCCAACTTGAATAGGACAGTCCGTGATACTCTTATTTCCAAGTAACCACAAAAAAGCCAATAGATATTGGCTCAAGTGGTAGAGTGCCAGCCTTTTGGAATAAGCTAAGGGACTGGGCTAAGGGACTGAGTTCAATCCCAAGTACCACACACACACAGAGACATATACACATGCACATATACACACGTACACACATGTGGAAAGCTCCTGTGTGAGAGTCTGGGATATCCATGCAATGCTTGAAACAGGCCTGTGAGCACGAAGAGGCACAGGAAATATAGGCCCCATGCGCCTGCCCTGCTGTGCAAAATCTTTGCATAGGCTGCATGACTGCAATGCTTTCATTTCCATGGTTGACAATGTCTTCTCCAGGGAACATACACAATGATTAAATGAGATGCTGCACAACTCAGACACTTAAATCACCGAGTTCCCCTTTCTGGTACATGCAATTTATCTTCCAGAACAAAAGACATGGCCTCTTGAGAATTTGACCCTTGGAAAATTTAAAATGATTGCTTACCTTTTAAAAACTTTTAATCTATTCAAAAGTTAGACTTAGTTCATTGACCTGATAATGTCCCCTTCCAAACTGAATGTGAAAACAGTTTAAAAACACCAGATTGATTCTTTTTTAATTTAGGTTTCCCACCCCCTCCCCACCATAATGTACTCAGCTGTGGAGACACAGACTCAGCCATAAATCTTAAAATTACTAGAGGAATTAATTTAAAAATCAAATCCAGCAGGATGAATTATCAGCACATAAATGATGAGCAATGAAGAAAAATGGACCTGGCCAGTTAGGTAGCTAGGTTTATGGTGACGAGAACAAGTGGTCTGGGCAGGTTACCATCTAGGACAGAGGGGGTCTGTGTGAAGTATGCTTCCTTAATTTTCATTTTGACTTTACCTGCCAATAAGCCCATGCCTGAAAAAAAGAAGCTATTTGTAAATTGGAATTTCCTGTGAAGCTGTGATACTTTGCAGTATACAGTGATCCTGAGAGGAGTTGAGGAGTGCATGCCATGCAAGAATCACAGGTGAAATGGGTTGATGACTCAGCCACTTGTTCTGCATCCTAAGCCTGCTCAATCATTCCTCTTTGCTAAGTCTAGGCCCTCTTCCCCTGAGCAGCTGGCCACTGGTTCTTGCCTCACAAATCCAATATCAGTCTTTGTTCTTCTTATGAAGGGTTAACATTTCTCTAATACTGAATGCTGTATAAATAAGTCATGGTTCTATTTCCGTCTAATGACACTAAACAGTGATTTGGAAGCTATTGAATAAATCATAATGGTTAACTATGCATTAAAACATGAAGCTATGAATGTGTCGTATATGTGTATATGCATGCATCTATATAGTATCTATATAGATGTATCTATATAGTATATCTATCTACCATCTATCCCCCTCTCTTGCACTCTCTCTCTCCATCTATCATTTAGTCTTTCTACTTTTCTACCTATGCATATCTCACTTGGGGAGAGAACTGTAATAGGATGTTTCTTGATCTAAATTCTAGGGGTAGGGATGGGGTTGGAATAGTGGGAGAAAAGAATGAGGCTCCAGTCCTTCTGATCTTTGCTACTTTTTCTTATTAGAAGATTCTCCCAGCCTCAGTTGCTCTCTCTCTCTCTCTCTCTCTCTCACACACACACACACACACACACACACACACACACACACACACACACACATTTCATTTATACATAGCCCATATGGAATAGTCAAGTCAAATCCTGTGACCTAGGATTGATAGAGTTCTTATCTCCATTTAGAAAAGGAAGAAATGCTCTTCATAGTTTCTGTCCCAGGAGACATTTATCCCAGATGATATAAGTCTGTATGCTTTGTGGAGGAAATGATGTCGCGAGTCAGTGAAGGTGATGAGTGGAGATGCAAAATTCCCCCTACCTGCCAAAACTTCTCCACTCGCTTGTTAGGAACTGGAATTCAGAGTTTCAGTATAATCTACCAAGCCTTTGTTTAAAAATGCATGTTTGCAACCAGACCGATGAATGCTGTTCATTGGCTCTTGATTGGATTTGTAGCAATACCTCACTACAGCCCTCATCCATTGGTTTTTATTATTCAGCTCCCTTGTCTGTCATTTGGTAACTATGTGATTCTGGGCAATTGATCGACCTTTCAGCTGATCACTTTTCTTAGCAATAAGATGGTGGAGTCCTGACCTCATAGGTTTAAATTAAATCAAATTAGTCAACACGTGGGAAGAACCTGGCACTGTATCTAGAACACAGTTCACACTTCAAAAAAAATGTTAGCTAGTACTAACTTTATCAGAAAACTAAAAGAAGGAGATATAGGAAAAGCAAGATTTGATAAGAGGGTAGGGGAGGAGTTAAGAGAGTGAGAGCAAGATAAAGGGGAAGAAGTGGAGAACCAGACTTACTTCTGAGGACTTATCCAGAGGGCTTGGCTACTAAATAGGAAAATGGTAATGAGTGGCCAAGATCACAAACTATCACTCATTTGTAAACAATGATTTAATTTTTACTTCAGAACTTTTTCTAGGAATTATATATATACATATGAATTCAATGAGTCCTCATTAACATTGGTAGACATCCATTTATGGATGAAAAATACTAAACAACAGAAGGCTCAGGTAACAAGCTCAAGGATGCAGAGTGGGTGTGGGGCAGAGCTTGTGTGTGACGAACCCAAACTCTCAAGTCCTGTAATTTCAGTCATTAGGCTAAGCTTCACTTTTAGAATCATTCCTACCAAGCCTGGTCCTGCTGATGATAGGGCTATTCTTAATAGTATTTTTCTTCCTTCCATGATCCCTAACTTCTTGAGTACTTACTTGTGTACATACACAAGTTCTGGTGGCTCCTTAGCTTGTAATGGTAGCTACTCAGGAAGCTGAGATTTGAGAATTGAGAATTGTAGTTCAAAGCCAGCCTGGACAGAAAAGTCTGTGAGACTGTTAACTCCAATAAGCCAGCCAAAAGCAAAAAACAACAACAACAAAAACAAAAAACATAAAACAAAAAAAAAAACCTAAAAACTAAAGGAGACTGCCCAGGTCCTGAGTTCAAGTCCCAATATATACACATACAAACACACACACATACACATTCCACTTGTCTACCTGTATTTAAACTTCCTTGCATCTTCCCATTCATTCATGTATTTTACATTTTCTTCATGATTAATGTCACCCTTTTCAACATTCTCATCCATTCCTCCCAACCCATCCCTTCTCTCATTTTCCTTAATTTTGTAGGCTGTACATTGAATTGTTCACTGCATTCCTGGTACTTTATGTGATTAAGAAAGGGGTGCTAATTCAACCTGCCTGAGAACTGTCAAAATTCAAGTGTATTACCTCTGCTTTTTAATGTATGCACTAAGAGATACGTGTTTTGTTTATGAGTGGTGAATTTGTTATCTTTTGGAGGAATGTCAACATTCAAAATTATAATGCAGTTACTTATTGACTTTCTTAAGTATTGCCAGCTTTAAAGTTCCAAACCTATTAAAAGACAAGGACAAACATAAAATGGTTTCTAAAAATCAGAGTGAACATTGCATTTGAAAAATCTCAGCTTGTTTTTTATGGAACTATACGAAGGTGAAAATGAGAATAATTTTTGTTTAGTTACTCAGATATACATATAATTATTTTTGTGACATTTTTTTTCCTCAGGGGAATTGAAATCACCGGGAACAAAAGTCATCTCTTCATCTACTAGGCAAAATAGGCTGAGCTTTGGGCTGTGCTACCTGAATAACGGCTATGAGCTGGAGACAGCAGCTTTACGACAATCATTGCTCTGGGAGGAACTTTCTATCTCTGGATGCTTCTTTGAGGTTCTGGCTTATTCTCACAGGGCTCGTGCTGGCAATTTTGAAGGGTGTTCTGATTGCCAAGAAACCAATGAAAAGTCATAAAAATAGAATAAATTGTTCTTACCTTTAGCAGTTACTAAGGCAATTTGAGTTACTAACTAGTCCTAATTGTGATTTTGCCTTTATTTATTTTAATGCACATGGCTTAGAAATATTTCATCTGTATCCCAGTGACTCAGAAGTAAAATGAAATATCCCAGAAATGTCATGAAATACCCACTGTCTGCCACCTGAATGCTTAATCAGCAGAAAGGATGCCTGAAGGACTGGGACATCAAAAAAAAAAAAAAAAGAAAGAAAGAAAGAAACAAAAAGGCCCACATGATAATATGCTCCCGCTGTTTCTCTTCTGTAGGGTGTGTGTGTGTGTGTGTGTGTGTGTGTGTGTGTGTGTGTGTGTGTGTGTGTTAACTTTCTGTAATCTGGATAAAAAAAGAGAGCCAAGAATAGGCATAGAATATGTTCTTTTTGGTACCACCCTTGTTCTTTCTTTTGGAGAAACCTACTTGATTATTTTAGTCAAGTAAAAAGAGTTGGTAGACAAGCACTGGTAGCTCACATGCATAACCCTAACTACTCAGGAGGCTGAGATCTGCGTACTGTAGGTTCAAATCAGCCAGGCAAGAAAGGAGGAGGAAAGAGAAAAGGAGGAGGAGCAAGAGGAGGCGGAAGAGGAGGAGGAGGAGGAAAAGGAGAAGAAAAAGGTACTTAAAGCTCATTTTTAAAGCATTAGTACTTACTAAAAGATGAATGACTTAAAAACATTATGTAGTAATCCTTTTCTAATTGTGTAACAAATTACAGATGTTTCAACTTACGTATAAAAGAAGAAATTGAGGCCTAGAGATACAAACCTAATTTTTATTAAGCAAACAACCTTAAAATAAATGATGAAATATGATACTTCAGTCATTCATATTTCCTCAAGTGTTTATGTTGACTATTTGTATATCTTTAAAGACAACATAAAAATGATATTTATGCAGTCAGTTCTGGATAGTTTATAGAAGATTTGGCATCAAACCATCATTATAGAAATAATCCTGGTTAGCCTGGCCTTGTGGGTAAATTCCTTCAAAGATGCAATGTTCCTATGAAGGGGGAATGAGAATCCCGTTCTACTTACACCCAGAGGTTTCCTTTGCTTCTTACTTCAGCACATCGAATGTTCTAAGGAAAACCATGCAATGTTAGTTTAAAGTAAAGCCCAGTCCAGTTGTTAAGCTCTTTGTGAACACAATGCAGACCATCCCTCACCTTTCCTGCTCCTGGAAATCTTCCTTACTGGTCTCTGTACATTAGGAACACCTTGAACCCCAGCCATCCTTCCTCTGTTTATACTTTTCAAGTATTATCATGTCATCCTGTTAGTCATCACTCTGGCAAGCATGTCTGGTGCATCAATCTTGCCACGTAAGTCATGCCTTCCAATACCTTTATCATTCTCATTGCTTGTCTCTGAAGGCTCTCCAATGTATCTCCTGCCTTCTTTCCGGGGCCGTGAGGCCCCGACTTGACTGTGGTATTCTCAGCATGATTTCACTAACCTCCATCTCCATGTCTTTTCTCAGTCGTAACACAAGACACAACTTGCCCGAGAAGAGCCAGTTTACTCCACAGCCCAACGTAACATACAAACAAAGGAATAAATCACCATCGTGCCAGCTTTCTACTCTTAGTTGTCTTCACACACAGTTAGTATTCCCATTGCCACAAACTGTTAAAAGGAACTTTGAAACTTCTCATTGGTTTTAAAGGTGCATATTCAGAAAGAATACAGGACTTCCTTGGTCTTTTCTATAAGACCTAAATCAATATGGGTACTACCTTTAAAAAATATTCAATAGGCCTTTCTGATAGCAAGTATCTCCCCAACATACAACTCTGCTACTGATCTATATTTTATTTCAGTCTTCATTTTGAACAACTGGATGTTCTTTATTTAATATTTTAAAACTCCCTATAATTAAGATAGACATAGAATGGTCCAGATCTATACAGATAGGGATAATTTTCAGAGATGTCTCAAGTTCTTTCCTTGCATGGGAAAGTGCCCGGAGAGGTGTTAGGTAGTGGAACCAGATTGTACTATCATTTCTGAGCTTACAAGAAGAGAAGCACATTAGTCTAATGAAGGGAGTGGAAAAAAATATGCCTGCACATATTAATTTGAGCAGCAAAATGATCTGGAGAAGTAGGAGATCTTGATAAATGGGGCCAAGTAATTGACAGAGTGTTATAATTAGGGCAAGGCATCTGCCAGTTAATTACCTTTTCCTGAATAAATAATTACAATTTCTACATGTTCCCATAGCTTATAATTCTTAGCTGTGATTATCTTCTGCATCTTCATCTCCCTAAGCTTTGAGAACAGACAGGAATTGACATAAAAAGAATTGCTTGGTTGTCTTCTCACAAAAAAATCAACCGGGCAATTCAGGGTAAGAGATATTTGGCCGAATAGGCTATCGGTTTGATAGAAGAATAAATGAGTCAAAAGAGGACTTGCAATCTCAGGGTGCTTTTATGTGTAATTCAGACTATAACCATCTAAGTGGAGTCATTTATTTGCTAATATTGTAATAAATAAAGGGGATATAAAGACCTAGAAACTTGTGACACAGGGAAATAAAGTTACACATAAACAAGTTAACAAAGTGATAATAGAGAAAAAGATATCCGCTAACCCTGCCCTGTATTACAAGGGGAGGAGGGCTAGGGAAGGATTTTAACAGGGCCAGGAAAGCATAAAGAAGGCCAACTAAGGACATTTAGAACAATGGTCCTTCTACTTCAATTTCACATATCTGACAGGAAAAATAATTTTAACATTGACCCTCATTATGTGCACATTGTTTATAAATTATGTGTGCATGTATCTAGATAAAATTATATTAATGTATATTATATAATACACACATATATGTGTGCATATATATTCAGTTATGATGTGAATAATAAATTAGATATTGGTAAAATTCAATTTACCTTACTTAACTTTTAAGATAAAATACACAGGAACAGAGTTTCTGGTTTTCTTTTAAAATATAATTTTTATGTGTCTAGATTATGCAATCCAACTTTGAAATCCTTTTGCTTCAGAAAACTTAATAGTAAGTGCAATTTGCAATGTGGCTCAGGTCTAAGACATCTGGGGCAGCAGAAAGGGGACATGACACTGCAAAGTGAAGCAGTGGCCAGACACTAGTCGTGGATGTTTCTGTGACCACGTTCCCCAGTATGTATGCCATTGAGTAGTAGTAAGAATTCCCGGAAAGAAAGGTAGGAAATTCTGTCCCTACGGGGCTCATCTGCCGCTGTGCTACATGACCTCATAGTTGTGTGTTTTCTATGTAACCTCCTGAGTTGAGGGGAAATAATTTCTATTTCAATCAGTAATTGAATGCTAGCTTCTAGAAATACGAACAACATTTTTGCTTCAAAGGCATTCCCTTTTTTGCCTAATATTATTTTCACATTTTTGACCATTAGTGAACAGAGTTTATGTTCTGATGTAGTCATGAAAACCCACCTTTTGCACACAGAAATGAAATAAGTCATCTCTTTGGTTTTTCAGCTGAGAGTCTCCCAAAGGGTCTATCTACTAAAGATTTCCAAAAATTGTAGTCACTTTTTCAGACTAAGGTCTTCTGACTTCAGAAGATGTCACCTGCTGTGGAGAAAAACACCTGGGTAAGTGAAATTACCTTTTATTGCCTGAGTATATGTAGATTCTGAATTTGGAGAGACACAGTTCTCAGATGCTCTGTGTAACCATCCTGTCTCAAAGATGGTGTAACGAATACTACATAACCTTTACCCAGTGACATGGAGTTGTGATTATGGTCATTAATCACTGTACTACGATTGATGAAGCCAGGATTTACATGGGCATTCTTGCTAGGTAGGGGTTATTTTTCTCTCCCTATACTAACAGAACCTAAACTAGATTCTTAAAAAGTAATTGTGTCCTCATTTAATAATGGTCTGTCTCATAATTAACTGTCAAGTATTTACATATATATGTGCAGATGTGAATAATTTGTATATTTATGCTTATACACTTATAACACGTACATATGGTCACTAGCAATGAGAACAATGTGGCTCCATAGATTTGTTACAAACACATTTATTTTATACCTTATCTTTTTTTTACATTTTTTTTCAAATTTTTATTATCAAACTGATGTACAGAGAGGTTACAGTTTCATACGTTAGGCATTGGATACATTTCTTGTACTGTTTGTTACCTTGTCCCTCATGCCCCCCTCCCTCCCCCCTTTCCCTCCCCCCCCAGGTGTTCAGTTCACTTACACCAAACAGTTTTGCAAGTATTGCTTTTGTAGTTGTTTCTCTTTTTTTACCCTGTGTCTCTCAAATTTGGTATTCCCTTTGAATTTCCTACTTCCAATACCAGTAAACACGGTTTCCAATATACTCAGATAAGATTACAGAGATAGTGTAGGTACAACCACAGGAAGGTGATACAAGAACATCACATACACATACACATAGGACGTTGAAAGTAGTTACAACTGTGAAACTACACATACACATAGGACGTTGAAAGTAGTTACAACTGTGATATAACAATTGTTTCCATAACATGGAGTTCATTTCACTTAGCATCATCTTATGTGTTCATAAGGGTATAGCTATTGGGCCTTGTGATGCTCTGCTATGGCTTGCCTAAACCTGTACTAATTATTGCCAATAAGGGAGGCCATAGAGTCCATGTTTCTTTGGGTCTGGCTCACTTCACTTAGTATAACTTTTTCCAAGTCCTTCCATTTCCTTACAAATGGAACAATGTCATTCTTTCTGATAGAGGCATAAAATTCCATTGTGTATATGTACCACATTTTCCTGATCCATTCGTCTATGGAGGGGCATCTGGGTTGGTTCCAGATTCTCGCTATGACAAATTGTGCTGCAATGAACATTGTTGTGCTGGTGGCATTACTGTGATTTTGAAATTCAGAAAATAATAAGGGACTATTTTTTTACATTTTTGACTAAACATTAATGATTTGCTTAATAATTTCCTTTTTATTTAATATTCATAATCAAATAGCATATACTATGTTGTATGTAAATATACTGTTGCTACCCATGATCTAGTCTCTAATGACTTCCATCCTGCTTCTTCTGATTAAAGGAGGTAAATTTTACATGTGATAACTTAATGTAAGTAATAAGTTACAACACAGCTCCTGTTGTCTACTTGAGTCTCTCTCAAAGATCATTTCTGCTGATTTATACCTATCTATTGAGCACTTAGAAAAGTAGCAGATTCTTTCACATACAATCTGCATAAATTTTATTTGTGTAGTAAGAAAGCAAATCAGCTATAATTAGCTGCATTTTTCAGGTGAGTATGGCTTCAAGATATATTGAAGGAAATGTTGTACTTCCAGATAATGCCAAATTTCACATAGATAAGTGAATACTTAAAGCTTAATACAAATATATTTCAGGTGACAATAATTACAACTCCATGCCACTGAATAAAAGCTAATTGTGTTTGTTAATTTGGGGACCTTAGGCAGTGTGGAGCACTTTACAAGTCTTTCTCTCTGTATTCAAACTCTAGCAGTGCTTAGCAGTCTAAAGTAATTCACTCCTCAGTAGATGACAAGGAGTCTTCTGGAGACCCAAGGCTTTAATCTGAACAGTGAATTCATTGATGGAATTCTCCAGTAAGTGAACCCTTGGAGAGGCCCCTGAGGACAACCAAAGATGGTAATTTATTTTATTTCTGCAGAAACCACAAGACATACTTCAATGAAAAGTGATTTCTAATTTATCTGAAATTCACACTTAACAGAATGTCCTGGTTTTTATACAGCAACCTTATAGTTTAGAAGAGGCAGCTCCAAGGGTGTAGGAATCGACACAAATTAGCATAGTTAGGAAGTATTAAGGTTGAGATTTGGACCCAGGTGTCTTGGTTTTAAGCCTAGGGTTCCTAACTGTTTTCAATATTACAAAAAATGCACAGGGTGCATTTTACAGATAAGCAGAAAATTAGTAGCTATGAGGTACAGTACTTGTGGATGAAATCATTAAAATATTACTTTCCTAGCATTGTTGTAACAATTCACCATTAACTAAGTGGCTTAGAAAAACATACACACAGTCTCGGGTTTAGAGGGCAAAAGTCCAAAATTACAGTGTTGATTTTGCCATTCTCTTCCTGAAAACTCCAGGGAAAGGTCTTTCCTTGTCTGTCTTCTGGTGGTTCTGACAAGTTCTGATCTTCAATGTAACTCTAACCTCTGCCTCTAGTTTCCATGGCCTCCTTCCTGTGTGATTCTGTACTCAGATTTTTCTTGGCTGAAATTTAAAAAGCATCAGTCAAAAGAATAGGGCCTATCTACTATGACCTCATTTTATCTCTATCATCTCTATGGGTCATTCAGCTTCCCATTGCCATGGCAAGTGCTTGAGATCTGCCAGTTATAAAGAGAAAAAGGTTTCTGTGAACCCACAGTTTTCCTTTTTCTGTCAGTTGTGGGGCTTGAACTTAGGGCCTGGGCGTTGTCCCTGAGCTCTTCAGCTCAAAGCTAGTGCTCTATCACTTGAGCCACAACACCACTTCCTGAACTCACAGCTTTGAAGGTTCAATCTATGATTGGCTAATCCTATTGGCCTTGTGCCCCAGGGCAAGATAGTACTTCATGGCAGGAGTATGTAGCACAGAAATCGACTCACATCCCCCCAGAATTGAATAGGGAGTGAGGAGGCGCATCTCTTTAATATCATGTCTCCAATGACTTGAAGATCTCCACTCAGTCCCTCCTCTTAAAATTGCTTGGACTTGACGATGTTTTGAAGGAAGCACAACAACTCAACCCATGTGAACTAATCAGAAGTACACATTGGAACAGAAGAAAGTTCTTACCAATCCAGCATTCCTGGTGAACTCAGTTCAAGAGCTGGGGATTGGCCAGGTCCCAGTGGTTCACGCCTATAATACTAGCTACTCAGGAGGCTGAGATCTGAGGACTGCAGTTCAAAGCCAGCCCAGGCAAGAAAGTCCCTGAGACTTTTATCTCTAATTAACCACCAGAAAACCAGACGTGTTGCTGGGGCTCAAGTAGTAGAGTGCTAGTCTTGAACTGCAAAGCTCAGATACAGGACCAGGGCCCAGAGTTGAAGCTCCACGACTGACAAAAAAAGAAGAGCTAGGGGTTTGAGTGGAAATTGGGGCTCCCATAGCATGTAGCATTTCTGTGGAGGTAGACGCCAAAAAACACAGCACAAAGTATGGGAGGTTAATAAAACTATCTACCGATAGCTTTATATGATTTCCATAGCCCAGTACTTCCACAAGTGTAGAGACATGGAGGAGTACCAGGTGGTAAGTACTATGATTTTTCTATGTTGCAGATAAAACATTAAAAACAAAGATCCTAAACAGTTTGTTAAGTCCATGAAGCTTATATGGAATACAGTTGAAATGTATGTCTACAGTACAACTTGCAATCTCAAACTTAGGCAAATGTTAGACTCAAAAGAAGGACTCCTTGAAGCATAGGCGGGGCCTTCCTAGAGTAACAGGCTCCACAAGTCTTGTCTAAGGCCTGGAAATGTGCATTAGTCATAATTTCCCACAGAATACTGATGGGCCAAACAGGGGACACGGCTTAGGAGCTAGATAGAAAGCAGAGATGGAGTAAGAGTAGAAAATGGTGCCCTGATTTTAAGGAAAGAAAACAAAAATGCAGCAGGAATAACTATTTTATAGGTCAAGCTCAACGGCCCTTTTAAAGGTAAATGTGAAACACTATGTGGGTATATGTTACACACACACACAAAATGCCATTCTTACATTCTTACAACTCCTTATAGAAGTTCCTGCATTTACAATAGTCAGAAAGCACCATAAGGTTTAGACATCTGCTAAAAAGGACTTGAATTCAATTCCAGGCTTGTCTCTAAATAAATCAGAAATTTCTTGTCTTTAGGCCATAGTCCCCTGACCCCAGTATAAAATTAGAGATTTGAGATAGAAAGAATAGTTAAATACATTGTAATGTCTAGACATTAATTGCCTTTTTTTAGGCAAATAATATGGAAAAAAGATACATGATACATTTTTCTTATTAACTTTTTGCACAAACATGTTTATTGTAAAAATTACTAACACAATCAGACAAGCTATATATATGCATAATCAGACCTTTAAACATATATAGACAAAATTGATATATTATGTGTTCTTTCAATAGTTGATATTCATGTATACATTTATCCTAAGAATAAGTACTAATCTGAACTCATCTTTGTACCCATATTCCAAGTTTATGTATTCATACAGGTATTGTAATGTTACTGTTGTATCATATGGATATCCCACAATGCATGTAACCTATCCTTTCTTGTTGGTCATCTAGGCTTTCTGTCTCAAAGAGACCATTAAATATGATAGTAGTGTAGATGATTGCCCTGTGGTGTACACGTGGACACAGGTCTCCATCCTAAAGGTGAAATTGCTGGATCAAAGAGTAACCTTGCCTCAAAGACTCATAAAAAGCTAAATGAGAGAAGGCTGCACCATGTGTCCAGTGATGCAACTTTCATGTACATGAGGAGGAGAAAAGTCCTGGGTAGATGAGTGCACTTATATCTTTAGGTGTACAATGCACAAAACTCCGAGGAAATAACCTGGTGTATGAACAGATGCCATGTCTTGTTTCTTACATCTGAATGATTTTTTTAAAAATTTACTTCTTTGTAGTTTTCTACATGTCCTAATTAGTCTCCACTCGGCTGGAGGTTAGTTGGGTTTCGCCATAACGAGCACACTTGATCATAGTGGCTGTAGCTACCTGGTAATTGGAACCAGAACAGTAAGATGGGAACATCTGCATGTGGTAAGGGATGGCAGGAGAGGAATGCTTTCTCTTCTAGAGAGCAAAGGAAGAATTTGGCTTAAAAGGAAAGAGAAAAGCTTTAGCAAGGTTCAAATGAAATATGTCAATTCCCTCAGGTCTTTGAGCCCCATCCTTCTCTCACAGAAAAGAGGCAAGAGAATCTGAGAAATCAAATGAGCACAGAGCTGAAGCCAGCAGACACACATGGCACGGAGGGGCTGAGGGTGTGAGGGGCTCAGGCAAAGTCACTGGTGAACTGAGTTTGTCTTTTGTGAGCCAAAGACCGCCGAGCGGATCCAACATGTGTTAGCTGAAAAGCGGCAAGAGGTGTATTGCTGAAGCGACTGGCTTCAGGGAGTCCTTGCCTGGAGACCATTCAAACAGGAGAGAGAGGGAGAGACAGACAGACAGGCAGACAGAGACAGCAGAGAAAGGGAGACAGAAACAGAGATGGAGACAGAGAGAAAGAGATGAGACAGAGAGACAGAGAGAGACAGAGACAGAGACAGTCAGAGCCAGTAGGGGAAGTTAGAGCTCAGCAGATGAGTGCAGAGCAAACTGTGCCGGCCAGTGTGGATGTGACAGCATCAGGGTTCAGAGCAGCAGCATGGCCAGGGCCCTGAGTACCCAGAGCGACAGGAGATGGTGGAGGCAGCCCAAGCTCAGTCCGGGCATGCAGGAAATGTCAGAGGCAGCAGCCTGCTGGAAGCCCGGAGAGAGAGCTGTTGTGCGTGGGAAGGCGTCGGCCGATTGATTCCCTGCTACATCAGCTGGTGACGTTAGTCAATCAGCACAGGATCTGTGTGGGGTGGGGAGAACGACGGAGAGTGGGAGGAGAAGGAGGAGGTGGGAAAAATGTGCCAAAAAGAACTAGTGGTGCCTTCCAGAGCATCGACTGAAAGAAAGCTCAGTATTAGCTTGGAAGCCAAGAGGAAAGCCTGGCGAAGACAGACAGCAGCCTCCCCCGCAGCCTGCAGCTCTGTGGCCCAAACTGCCCTTTGATGGGACATAGGACTTGTGTCCAAGGGAGAGACCGCTGCCCAAGAAGCAGACAGTATCCCCAAGGGCTGGAGGGAAGGAAGGCCCTGCCTTCTTGTAAAGGAGGACCTGAGACTGGATTCACAGTCAAGAGAGGTTTGTGTGCTCTGGGCAACCTGGGTGGAGGCTGGAAAACCTCGGCCATTTCCCTGGACCCATGCCTTTTTAATTTTTAAAACCATGAGAACATCAACAGTGACAGAAATCCTATGGAGACCCCAAACCAGAAGACTCAAAGAGTCTTCCAAAGAGGTAGAGTGTGGGTGCATTCCTCTGAGACAAAGGGAATCTCTCTCTCTCTCTCTTTCTCTCTCTCAAATAAATAGACCTCTGTCAACATGGAAAGGGAAAATTGAATATAGATAAAAGAGTGAATAGAGAAATGAGGATGGAGTCACAGAGGATTATATACACAATGACATTCTCAGGAGGGAGTTTAGCATTTTAAGAGTGGAGAAGAATCTCAAAAAGAAAGTCTGATAATGTTCCTTATCCTCACAGGTAGCCATTTTCAAGGGGACATAGAGCTGCTAATTTGGTCCATACCGATAGAGATCTTACTTTGGCCTCCTTGGTCTGTGCTTCCTTGGCTTCCTTAACCACCCTTTGTGGAGTGACAACCAAGACCCCTTCCACAGGGACACTTCTAGTTCCTGCTGGGGTCCCTATGATAGCATTTGATTCAAGGTCACAAGATATAATGAAAACACCTATCTCTTTCTTTTCTGCCTATCTCTACCTCAAGAACTCAAACTCCACAAAGGTAAGAACCAAGGCTGACCTAGTCCTCATTCTATCCCCAGACTTACACCGGCTCATGGCAATATTTATTGAATGAAGGAAACCTGAGTAAAAGACAAGCTTTGAGAAAACACAGGCCGAGGGTTGAAGACAAGTTTGATGGTAGATTCAGGTAGACCCATTCTGGAAAGCCAGCAATCTGTACAAACCAAGGACACTCTTGAATGTGAGGGGAACAAAACCTCATGAGGCCGTTTTCTAATTACGTGACAGTTTTGATTGACAGGGGGTGGGGATATTCCAGAAATCTTACAATCATTAGGAGCACATTTATTTTTACCTATCCCCACCTTCAGAGATTCACCAGAACATGAACTCAGAAGAGGAGAGGCAGGGCACTGAGTGTTTCGAAGTACTTGCTGTGCCAAAGAGTTACGCAGTTTATACACGGGACCATTCCCTTACCCTAGGCTGATTTGTGAATTAGGTATTAGTGTCAGGCACGCCTTTCAGACAGGAGCTAACAGATTTCATCGGAGTCATTTCTGGGAAAGCCTGCTCAAGGGTAAAGCCAGGATATTGACCTACATTTGCTTCTGACTCCAGCACCTGTAGTTTTTTTTTTTTCTTTTCTAGACAACAACCCTACGTAGTGAAATTTGTCTAGCATAGCTGGTTTTCTAGGAGTTTATATATTCCAAGACAGTTTGAATTATTCATAAAGCTGCCACAGAGCTTGTGTATGTATGTGTGTGTATACATGCATGTGTGTGTGTGTTGTGTACTGTCACTGAGCGTGTAAATAGAACAGACCTTTGGAGTAACCTTTCCACTTCAACCATGTCACCTTCCAGTGAAAGGAAAGAGGTGGAATTTTAATGCCCAGTGACATCGATAATAAAATCAATAGTGTATTTACTCAGCGTAGGTTGCAGATCACGTGTCTAGCTGTGTGCTCATACATATACTCGCAAGATTGAGAGCTGGCATATCTGCTCACATGTGTTTACCTGGGTTATGAGAGAAGAAGTCCCCTAACTGTTTTCTCCCTCAGTACCCTTGGGATTTACCTTGCTGGTGACTCTGTGGGTAGATTATTCTGGTCTGGATTTGCCCAAGAAGAAAGGTACATTCAAGTTCATGAATAATGTCCATTCTACACACAGGCCTCTGGTGACCTCTCAGCTCCCTCTCTCTCTCTCATTTACTTTTCTTACTAAGATGTCCTTTGAGACCAAACACTGGACTCAATCAGTGGGAGAGTATGGGGTGTCAGACCTGAGTGGTCTCAAAGGAACGTGTTGATTCTTGAAGGGGAGTCATTTCCACAGAGCACTTGAGTCAGAGGCAAGATGGGGAAATTGGTCAGGCATTTGGCTTTTTTTTTCTCACTTTCCCCTTTTGTTTCTACCTACAGAGATAACTTTGCAACCTCACTTGAAGTGATTAAACTTTAATGTTGCAGATGTATCCTCATCCATCTATAAAAGCAAAATATAACTAAAGGGCAATCTTACTTTATCAACGTACTACTAGCTGTCTTGTTTGGGTTATCCATGACTACTCATCTCCTGAAGAGGAAATAATTGTGCTTGAGCTTTATTTATAGACAGGATTATGCATCTTGAGAGGACTGACTCCTTGTTGTAAATACCAGGTGGATGGAAGATACTATGCTTTGCTCTGGTTCTGTAAAAGCAATTTGCAGACCAAATTAGTCCTGTATTTGGGACTAGGGAGGCTCTCGGAGTTACAAGCCTCATGGATTGAGAGGTGAAGAAAGGTCTTTTCATGTCTGAAGAAACGTCGTGCTACCCATCAATCAGGGTTTAGTTTCCTCAAGACAACAAACACCTCTGCTGCCTCCTGACAGAAGGCCAGAGGAGCCACTAGGAGGAGCTAATGACTGACCAAGTCTGTGCTCACCAATATGTAAAGCAAATTACCTCCCAGACTGCCCAACCTTGGCCGGCTACAGGCTCAGGGTGTTTAATTATTTACACGGTAATGGATGGGCCAGGAATCGTGTCTGCCCTTCAAACAGCTCACTGAAGAGAGCAATTGTATCTCCTTGTTTCGTTTGCGGGTTTTTTCCTATGGAAAGCATTTCAGCCTTACTGCAGACAGAAGAATGGAGGAAGGGCTGCATTAGCACAGCTTCCAGAAAGCTATTTAAATACACATAGGAAAGCTCTTGTGTGCAAATATACGCATGTGCACACACACTTCTACATTTTGGGGGAGCCTTAGAAACTTCACCCTCTTCTATAGACAGGATGTGGAGGTAAAGTAGGAGGAGACCTCGAAGTGTAATGCCCAGATTTGAGGCCTACATCTAAATCTGCCATTTAAAGTTTGTCTATTTTTGGACAGATTTCTTAAACCTTGTACTCCTCTTTTTCCTCCCTCAGTTGTGGTGAAGATAATGCAAGTCAGGACATGTGTGTGCATGTGTATAAGGTATTGTTCTGCTCTGATTGCAGGACTTTTTAATCTCTATGGCTGACCCTGTACATTCCAAATGGACACAGAGTTCAAGCGCAGTAACAATGTTCCTTACAGCTTTTCCACTGCATAGTTGAACACAGCTACTTTCAAAAGTATCCTCCAGGTTAAGTCCACTTGGACAAGAAGGTCTCTTAAGAAATTTGAAGATGCTAAGAAACCCTGTTATATTATCCTGCCTGACTTAATTCCAAATTGTTTCTTTGCTTTTCACAGGAACTCTAGAAATTCAAGTTTTCATTTTTCCAGTTTGCTTACAGAGTCAAAAATCTTGTGATTTTTGTTATCTCTGAGTATCTTTTAAATGTTTAAAAAATAATTAAGCACAAGCTTTTAAATTAAATGGAATCTTTTGAACTTTGAGGGTCACAAAGGGAAAATTAAAATCTTCCTGACTAAGAAAAAGAAAGAAAACTTCTATTATTTCCCTAATAAACATTGCTATAGCCTGCCTCCCTTCCTCTCTCCCCTCCATCCTTCCTTCCTTCCTTTCTTGATGAATGAGCTTTCTGATGAAGTAACTGTGCTAGGAAGTAGCTAAAGCCCATGGTACACGTAACCTGGCCAGGGACTTTGTGGTACCCACGGCATCATTTTGAAGCTGTGGCATTAGTTGGAGCAGAAATGTGACCCTGTCGCCCAGCGCAGGCACAGAGGATGCTTCTGACAGCCCTGAGTCACAGAAGCAAACTTGACAATTTTCATTTACCTCCCATTATCTATCCCCACAACAGGAGGCAATGAAGAGCCCCCTTCCTCAATCCCGGGATGTGTGAGAGTGCAAAGTCTTCCACAAAACAACATCTGCCTACTTAGTGCCTAAGGGAAGTCTTTCAAATAGCCAGATTGTCCTTTATTTAGGGTGTCCTCAGAGTCTCTGCAAGCATGTGGGTGGGTTTAGGACACACCTACAAAGAAATGAAGGGAACACATTTCTGAGTGGAGCATGAGTATGTTTGCAACCCTGCCTTGTTCTCCAAGCACAGCCAGGGCTCTCCTGTGAAGATCAATAAGGAAAGAATTACTGGAATGACTGCATGGGGAATGTGGATTATCTGAGATTTTCACCTACCCCGAGTAGGCCACCTTGTCCTAGCAGGAATTGCTTTGGGTTTCCAATATCATGCCAGAGACTGAGGCCAGGGCCTGCATATGTTAGCCCTAAAATGCATCGTTTGTTTCCAAGAAGGATAATGTGATTTGCCTTGCAGAGGATCTCAGCGGTAGTTGGCTCGCCCAGAGCGAAGTCAGGGTTAAGTTACTTAGGAAGCTGAATGAGTCAGAGGGCTTGGACAGATGGATGGAGCAGGCTTGGCAAGCTCTCTTCCAGAGATGGCTCCCCTGCCTGCCACAGGAGCCTGTCTTTTCATGTACTGCCTTTCCAGGACAGTTTTCCTGGGTGACACAGTGGCCAAGGAAAACATGCATAATGAAGGCCACACTTGATTTCCAGTCTGGACACCACATTCTCTCCCCTGCATTCCTCCTGACCTTCTTCCCCATCATGCACAAGAGCCAGGAGATTTCCCACAGCTTGAAGGAAACAGATATGAAGTCAGAGGAGACTTCAGATCGGAGCTGCATAAACGCAACACCGTGGGATACAGCAGGTGCTGTCAAACGTCCAAGTGTTAATATCAGAGAGATTATGAGAAATTCCTTTTTGATTTAAGCAAGCTCTTTTTTTTTTTAATAGAAGCCAGTGTGATTCAATTAAATGTGCAAAACTGCCAAAGCCTGTAAGACATATAAACTAAACTGGGCTAATAAAGTCTTGAGGTATGTTAGCAAAATCCAACATGTTTGTGCTAACGAAAGAAAAAAAATCGATGATTTAAGGAACTCACACGCCTGTAGTCTCTGAATGAGAGAAATGGCGCAGGAGGTGTGAGTGACACACTTCAAATACAAGTCCAGACATTCCGGAACTTTACGTGCATGTGTGCAGTGTTATTGAAGGAGTCGTATGAAATGGGAGAATGATTAGAAAGCCCATCTACCCTTTCAGAAGATTTATGGAACAATTAATCAATTCAGGCTAATGTATTTAATTTACCAGGAGTGATAGCTCAACAGCATTAATGACCAAGGGAGACAGATGCCTGGTCAGCCACACGCAAGCTTATTTAAAGAGTAGAAATGCCATCTCCCACATCCACAGCGGGGTCTTGCGAGGAGAAACAGCTATATTTCACACCGGGGACTCTACCACACTGTTGCGTTTAGCTTCGACGTGTGAGATAAACTTTTAAAACTGTTTAGCTTCCAAGTTAACCTCAGAGTGACTCTCCTGTTGAAATAAAAATTCTCACTCGTTATTCTGATCCCTCACCCCGTACCTCTTCAAACCTCCCTCCCTTCCACAGGGTTAGAAAAACAGTTTAGCTTTATAAAAAAAAAGGAAGGTAAAGAAAAATAAAGAAGCCCTGTAAGAGAGCTTATAGATATTCTATGCTTCATGTACATAAGGGATGAAATGCAAAAGGAGAAACAGAGGGGGCGGGGGAGAAGTGGGATTCAGCAAATATTGAAACCCCCCAAACTAAACGAGACTTGTATATGTGTAGGAACCACTATTAAAGGCAAGTTTCACATAGTAGCTTTTATTATTATACTTAAAGTGGATGCCCAATATCTACCAATCTAAAAATAGCCCATGGACAAAGACGAGGTTGGCACTGGTCTGTCTTCGAGTGTGTGTTATGCTGGAGATGAAAATGTGGTGCACGGGCATTGAAGGCAGAAACACCCAGGAGTCTCCCCTCGCAGCTGTCTGAGAAGGAGGCAGCAGCTTGAAAGATAGGCAGTCTGGGTTGGTCCTATCCTCAGACAGCTCAAGCTTGGGATATATTTCATCCTTCTGTCTCTTCAAGGAAATACCCTTAAGATGCGCATAGAAATGGTCAGAACAGGTGCTCTGTGCATGAAGTGACTGGAGGCAGGGAGCTCTAAAACTCCACACTCAGAATGAATCCCAGTGTTTCCTTCTCTCTGTGCCTATGGCTTCCTAACTGTGGAGATGGATTCTAGGGATGGGGCTAGAGAACATACGTGGGTTACTCCTTGGTGCAGATGTCCTTTAGAAAGGGGGAAATGAAACAAAATTTAAAAAGTCTAAAATGTTTTATTTTTAAAGGATGTCAAAAGCGAACAAGGACACATACTAGAGCTCCAAATGTGCTGATGTGAATTTGGCTCAGGCCAAAAGCTGCGTACATGAAACAAAAAACAAAAAAAGAAGTCGAAGAAGAAGGCTGGTTTTCTTAAGCCTATTCTTTAGGGCTTATTGCTGTGTGATTTCTTTTCCTTTTTCTTCTAATTAATCTCTTCCACAAAATGGGGATCAGAAAAGGAAACAGAAACCTCCACAATGCAAACTGGCCCCTGGGAGCCAAGACTGATTAATGCACAATTTTATGGCTCATTTGTAATAAAGGAAATTGTAACAGAGCCCTCTGTTTACTTTGCTCTCACAATTCATATCAAGAGGACAGAAATTAGGGATGTGGGAAGACGGGGGGGCATTGTGAGATCTCTGCTAACTAGAGCAAATAGATTATGGGCATCTGTGCAGCCATGAGCCCAAATTACCTGGGGATTTATTACAAATAACAATTGCCGGGGAATGACAAAATGCTAGCATGGTTTTCACTTTCCTCTTCTTACTAGCATGGATACAAGATCAAATAAATCAGGAGAGGCTTTGCATGAGCTTCTCAGTCTTTCTTCTTTGCCACAGAGAGTGCCTCTTATTGCAGTGGTGGCTTGCTTAATTACAGCTGGCATATTTATAAATCTGAGGGCTTGAGCCGGTTGTATCCACATGTAGAAGAACCTGCAGGGTGGGATGATCACTAGGCGTGTACTTGAACTTGTAAGCATGTCCACATAGGTTAGACCTTTGCTAAGCTAAGTTGGTTTCCCCCACTAGCCCACCTGGCCAATTCTAAAGAGAAACTCTGCCAATCCCAAATGGGTATTCTGTGGGTCCCCATTCCTCCACACTCTGATTTCAAGGAATTTCACTTTAAATTCCAGGATGGGTGGTGTTCTCCACTGCTGGTTTGAATTTGTTTAAATTATATTGAAACCTGTTTTCCTAAGGCTTACTCTTCACAAGCATTGTTCCAAAGTCCCTAATTCCGAAAAAATGACATCAAAGGAAAACAAAAACTTATGTGGAAAGAACAAGCCACGTGGGGCCAGTGGAATGGGCCAGTGCTGGATGGCTTCCCCGTTCATTGCACGAGCAATGCCCACTAGAACCTTCCATACACGTGATGTAGGATATTTGCACTGTGGTTGCCTCCATTTCCCAAGGCACTGCCAAGTCCCGCGTATTGTCGCATAAGGACCATCCTCCATCCTCCATCATCCTGAAAGCTTTCTTAAGAGACCTGCTTTCCCCTGGCACCTGTCCAAGGCTAGGTCTGGCCTGTCTTGTTTGCTGCCGGCAAGTTTGTTGCTTACTAGTCATCTCTTATGGTAGAAGTCCATCTTCTTCCGGTTGTGACACAAGCTTAGCTCGAACTAGCTTGTACAAAGTAAAGTAGACGAGTTGGCTCCCCATCACCTGACACCACAGCTGGCTTAGAGGTTGAAATGATGCCATTGGGATGCTTTGTCATGTTTCTTGGTGTTCTGTACCTTCTGAATTGGTCTTGTTCTCTTCATGGTAGCCAGCCACACCAGGTCTGCCGTGTGCTGTTCACCAGTGCCTGCAGGGAGCCAATTCCCTTGTCCCTGAGACAGTCTCTAAATGCCATGAAGATCTGTGCTGCCCACCTGAGTCATGTGACCATTTCCAGACCCGTTTTAGGGCTGGAAGCCGCGGAGTGGCATAGTATTGTTGGTTGACTTTTAGTCACGGGTCCATCTTTTGTCTCCCCTATAATGAAAAGGAAAGAAAATGTGTAAGCAGAATGGAAAAAGTCAACAGGTGGCCATTCATCTCCTTTAGATTTCACACCCATGGGTACTTTATTCCTCACACAGATAATTACAAAGAACAAATTGAAAAATTAGTAGCCGTGTACCAATGTCTTCAAAGTATAGCTTTATGTCCTCATCTTTCCAGAAACATGCAAAAGGACATGGTAGTATATGGCGAAGACAACTAGTCACAAAGAAAAGATGGAAAAAAGATTGTGTTGTTCCTAATTTTTATTCTTTTACTGTCTTCAGCTACTACTACACACTTACATTATTTTTGTTGTTGTGAAATAAACAGAACCCAAGCCAGCTGCTACTGGCTCTCACCTATAATCAGAGCTACTTGGGAAACTAAAAACAAGCAGATCATCATTTGAGGCCAGTCCTGGCAGAGAAGTTAGCAAGTTAGGTGTGGAGACCTGCACCTATCACATGGGAGGTTGAAACGTGTCGTATTGAGCTGCCAGGCCAGTCAGGAGCCAAAAGTCCACAAGACTCCATCTCTAAGGAAGGGAAGCTGGACAAAATCGGCTATAGTAGGTGGGAAGAAAGATTGATTCCTAAAATAATCAATGGAAAACAAAGCTGGAGTCATAGCTCATCATTACTGCAACAGCATAGCAAGTGCAAGGCCTTGAGTTCAGAGAGTCAGTAATAGCAATAAGAATAATAAGGTAGAAAAACATATCCAAATAGCCTGCTCAGATATCTCACAGAAATATATCTTGATTTTTGATATAGAAAGAATGAAGTAAAGAATTATAAATAGGTTTCAGCCCATGCATAGCATAAACAGAGAAGGGAAAGTATAAGCCAAATAACCCTGTTTCTGCTTTTCTTTTTGCTCTATGTTTTTTTCCCACTTGATTTTATTGTAAAGGTGCTATACAGAGGGGTTACAGTTACATAAGTAAGAAAATGAATACAATTCTTGTTGAACATTGTTACCTCTCATTTTCTCCTGCTTTCCCTCTCTTCCCCACTCCCCTGTTTCTTAAACAAATTACAGCAATAAGTTGAATGATTAGATTTATTGAAATAATGTTTTATACATTATTTAATAAAATGCATATTAAGTGTGGGAAAAGCACAAATAGACCTAAACATGAGGATTCTGAATCTTCATTTTGTAGAAATCCCTGTGAAAAAGTCAGTTAAAACAGAGAAAATATGTCTTGATAATATCAAAATAATGGGGCGCAGTTTTCTCTTCGCATTTTTCATTATTTTTTTCAATGAGTATTAGTCTACAAGTAGATAGCAATTACCGTTAAAAATATGTCTAAGGACACTGAGTGGCAAGTCGGGTTTCTACTTTAAAAAAATGTGGCATGATTCTTTGTTATAACAGTATTGCCACCCTCTAATTCTTCATTATAAATAATACCATGCAAGAGTTTCAGCAATATTCTTGTTGGTATATTATTTTGTTATTTTATTCATTAATGTGGCTGGAAAGTTAAAGAAAAAGGAAAATCAAAGATTGGTAAAATTCTGTTTCTACTCAATGGACTCCCTACTTGAATAGTCATGAAAGGGTTTCTTTTCTTTTTTGCCTGAACCCTATTTTAATTAATTAGAAAAATCCAATCATTTCTAAGAAAATACTAAAATATTCAATATACACTGGGGTCTTTTCCTTGGAAAGCCTCACAGTGAATAGTTGTATTGAGCCTCAGCTACTGAACAAACTTAAGCTTCAAAAATGTCTCATCGTTATGAGGCAATCCGGGCTTATAAGGAAATTTCATTACTTCTCCTGTTGTGCCCCCATAGTCTATTCTCATCTCCACGTTTGACTGAAACTACGATTAATTTTGGAGGGAGTCGGGCATCTGTATCTAGGGAAGAATAAAACTCTAAGTGTGTAATTAGCAATTACACACTTTTTTCTAGGTCCTGACTTGTGGAGATCGATTTTATTTTCTCCAGTTAAACACAATGACTGCATTGAAAAAAAATTTTTTTTCTATACTTGACCAGTTACACTGGTTGCTTTCTGGGTCGGGGGCAGGTGGGTGGATGGGGGAATTATGTGAAGGATTTTTTAATGTCGATTTTATTTTCCCTTGGCAATAGGTTTACATTTCAAATGTTTAGAGTGTGTGGCTTAGTTTTTTTGGATGGCAGCTTTGGCATTGGACAACAAAGCTAGTTTGTATCACATAAAAGGGCACTTGTTGACATCTAAGTTTATTATAAAAGGTGCGATTTGAAAGGACCTCCAGTATCTCTCTCCCTCACTTTCTTTGTCTCTCTCCCTCTTGCTCTCTCTCTTTCTCTCTCAACACACACACACACACACACACACACACACACACACACACACACCCCCCACATGTGACAGGATTGGCTTCTTCCTTCTTCCATACTCTTCTCATAAGTATGTTCCCAGATTTTATAATGGATAGTACCATTAGGAAATCACACTTCTAGAGAGCTACAGCAAAATAATGTAGTTCTTCCCAGATTTGCCACAGCAACACACCAGTGGCCATTTTCTCCAGACTCCAAGTTTCTTCATCCTATCCAGGAGTCAAAAGTTAACCCACAGCAGCCAAGGGGCTGAAGCCCCACCCTAGACGGAGGTTTCCATTGCAGGGCTTGGGCCAGGAATTCCTCTCTCCCAGCATCATGAGAAAGACACAGGGTATGGGGGGGGGGGGGGGGGGGAAGGGGAGTGGACTGTTGCTCCAGCTTCGAAAGATGCCTCCGCTCTCAGGGACCCTGTTAGAAGATGGTGTGATTTTGATCACATCATCATGAATGACATTCATTGAAAGGATAGCCTGGTTGCAGCACAGTTTGAAAAGAGTTATAGAAAAATTCCAGAGAGCTTAAGCATGATAGTTTGACTGAGTAAGGACTAATTCATTTCCTGTTTTCTTATAGTTAAAACTCCTGACTCTTGCTTAGGTTAGAAGGGACTTTATGTATGTATGGATATATGTGTGTATGTATGTAGGTGTGCATGTACGTATGTAAGTATTTTAGTTGCTAGTTCTGGGACTTGAACTCAAGTCCTGATCAGTGTCCCCAAACTATTTTACCCAAGGCTAGCACTCTTGAGCCATGGCTCCACTTCTGATTGTGTGTGTGTGTGTGCGCGCATGCGTGTCGTGTGTGTGTGTGTTTAATTTGAGATAAAAAGTGACACAGACTTTCCTGCCTAGTTGGGCTTCAAACTGAAATCCTCAGATCTTAGCCTCCTGAATAGCTAGAATTACAGGCACGAGCCACCAGTGCCTGGTTACAAGGGACAATCTTTGGAGTGCCTCCCCTCCTTTCTTCAAGATAGGACATCTATAATGTGGTGATAACATTGTGTAGCTCAAGGCCCCTCAGCTCATGAGATCCCATTTATACTAGTGACAGATAACAGAGTTTTGCCAAATAAGGAGAATTCAACTCTTTCTGGTTGAATAGTCACTCATGTTTGGCTAGCTACTTAGTCAATTTGACATTCATCTGTCCTGCTTCCAGGTAGTTATCCTGCCTTAGGTTTAGGATAAGCTTGCATGGGTCTGCGTGAACCTTCCAGTCCTATGGCCCCTGTGATCAGTGACACAGGGCTATGTCATCATGCCATGAGTAACTAAACTGTTTCCATCAGTGCCTCTTCTGTCTCTGTTGCCTCCTTTCTCCCCAGCAAGAGCCTCCCAGATTCATCTGTGTCGCGGGGCGGGGGGGGGGGGGGGGGCTTGTGTTGCAGAGAAACTTTTTTCTTTCTTTTTCTTTCTTTCTTTCTTTCTTCTTCTTCTTCTTCTTCTTCTTCTTCTTCTTCTTCTTCTTCTTCTTCTTCTTCTTCTTCTTCTTCTTCTTCTTCTTCTTCTTCTTCTTTCTTCTTCTTCTTCTTCTTCCTCCTCCTCCTCCTCCTCCTCCTCCTCCTCCTGCTTTCCTCCTCCTCCTCCTCTCCTCCTCCTCCTGCTTTCCTCCTCCTCCTCTCCTCCTCCTCCTCCTGCTTTCCTCCTCCTCCTCCTCCTCTCCTCCTCCTCCTCCTCCTCCTCCTCCTCCTCTTCCTCCTCCTCCTCCTCCTTTCACCTTATTGTTTTGTGCTCACAGACAAATTGAGGACTCTCCCAGTCTCTTCTTCACTTAGATCTTTCCAGGGGCCTTTTGTTTCTTCTGTAGCAGAGAGGCTTGACTTTTCTAAGGGATGTGACTTTTCACAGAAGTTTCTCTTCTGCTGGCTACATTTCTATTCTTCAACCCCACTGGATAGATGTGGGGTTTTGTTTATGCCACTAAGAGCTACACAGCCTTCAAAGGGCTGGAATCCCATCCTCTGAATCTGACTGCAAGGCTTCTCTGTTCACTCTCTTCTTTCAAAACATTGTGGGAGATGGCCACTTGCCTGGATCTGCATTTCTCCCTACTCAGATTCACAGAATGGAGGCTCTGCCTTGTGTCTATGGAGTTGTATCTATATTCAAATCAAGCTTTTGAAATTGCTCGTTGTTGAACACTGTCATTGATACCTGACAGTAAGGGTAGTTAACACATCTGAAAACCCCCACTTTAGCCCAAGTGTTTTGGACACTTAGTCTTCACCAGGTGTCAAAGAAAGTGAGCAGATAGCTCCCCACACATGCACTTACAAGTGCACACACATAACACATGCTCAAGCATGCCTGCCTGCCCACGTGTCGCTTCGAATATCATTCCCCACTTCATCTCCTCCTTACCACCATTTAATATGTTTTTGTTTCCTCTGTGTGAAATGCTTTTTATCTGATGTAGTTCTCAACTGGCTTCTCAAAGTCACCTCCAAGAAACCTTCTCAGACCACCTATCCCTACCTATCCCTAAACTCATACTCACTTCCTGTTTCAAATCAGAGTTGCCCATTGTTTTTCTGACTCACACCGTTACAATTTAATGGTCAGTGATTGTGTCATTCTCTTAGCTGAATGCACATGTGAAGGAGTGGAAAATAACGTAGATGAGCTCAGTGCAATTTCATGATATTGTAAGCTGCCAGGGACTACCTCAGGCACTGATGCATTGACTTTGACGTCAAAGGGAATGGTGGGGAAGGAAATAAAGGACACTCCAATTTTAGAAAAAAAAAAAAAAGGTTGATTGCTTGAGACTCATGCAGAGAAGTTCTACCAGCTGTCTTCAAGATACTGAGTATCCTTCCCTTATGTATTCTCCATAGAGTATATTTTACTTGGTCTCCACTACATATCCTTTCTCTTACATGTACCCCTTTATGTCCTTTTTCTTCTGCCTGAACAACCTTTTCTCCTCTAGGTTTCCATGAAACTCCTCAAAACTATCTTAAAGAAACCTTCTGCTCTGAGGAACTCTTCCCCAAACTCACTGGCGGGTTCTTGCTGTTCCATGTTCCCTAAGGCCCTGGAGTGAACTCCCATTATGAGATTTATTGCATCATTTACTAGGGCATTGTATATATCCAAGTATATCACCAGATGGTGATCCCTTTGAAGGCAGGAGCTGAACCCTCACCACCCGGGACCCCACAAAGAATAGCAGCGTCTGACACATACATTCGACCAATATTGGAGAAATGAAAGGCTTACTACCAATGGAACGGGCCCAGTGAAAATAAACACAATCAAACAAAAAGGGCAAATGGAAAAGATGAACTTTGTTCATCTGTTTTTCCAACGAATAATCTGGAATTTAATAATCAGTGAACCAGAATCTACGGGTGTGAAGGGAATAAATTGCTCACATTGTAGCAGACGTATTAATTCTTTGGGGCTATTAAGATCCATTTTGATTTTGATTACACAATTCTCAGATTGCCTGCTAGCATTGTGAGAAAATCAGTTAAAGCTGGTGGAGTAAATCCTTACATTGGCAAGGAGCCAAAACTAAATTACTGAGGTGTTAGCTTTTTATTTGGGAAATTGCAGGTTTATAATTTTAAGGTGAGTGAAATGCCAGGTCCGCTTTAATGAATAAATAATATTTATTTGTAATTATCCAAGGACATTTTTGATATGTAAATGGATATCCTGCTAGTTTAACAAAAACATTTTTAATAAAGTTGCTCTTTACAAATAATCTCATAGTAATCTTGTCAGCACAGTTCCTTCAAAATTACTTTAATTTTTTTTTGTAACAATGCAAAGGTAAATTTTAGTTCAACCTAGGTGGAAGCATACCAGTTTTCTTACTAGTAACGTATAAATTACAGAGATCATATTTTATCTGGTGGAATTTAGGGTTCTTTTGCTGTACGTGTTCTTCTCACAACAATGGTTATATGAACATTCATGTCTATCATTGGCAGTATCATTAATCCTACACTGTAATCTGTCTAACATGAAACTATAGTATGCTGCATGTCTGCTCTAAACTTCTCAGTGGCTTTCCAGTATTCTCAAGTCAAAATTCAAATTTGCAACTCGTTTCTGGTCTTAGTTTCCTGGTTTTGTATCATTTCCCTCCATCCCTTCCTCTAGTGCACCCATCCCTTTCTCTATTGCCTCCATCAGTTGCTGCTTTCTTTCCATGACTGAAGTCTCTTTGCTCACCTGGCTACACCTATGTCACCGCGAGATCAGCTTCACCTCTTTGCCCCAGTGGCTCATGTGTTCCCTTGCTTCCAGGTCAGGGTTAAACCACATCCATCTTCCCCAACATAATTTAACTAAACTGAACTTGAGTTTTTCTTTCCCCAGGCGATATCTTCCATGAGTGTTTGAAGTGTTTGAAGGCAAGATCTTCATCATATTATCTTCGGAGGTGTGATTGTACCTGGTTATTGTAAGCGTCATGCATTTGCCAAGTGAATATACAAATGGACTCTGGTAGGCACAAAGCTATCTTCAAGATCTTGCTCCACAAACTTGAATGAAATATTCTCCACTTAGTTTTTAAATATGTAAGTTTTAGTGGAAGTGGTGTAGCATCATTACTTTCGTTTTCCACTTTTATTTACATCTAAAAGAAATTCTAGATACCATTTCCTTTCCAGAAAGTAAGGGGTTTGGTAGTCAGCCATTGTGTGCAGAATTAGAAGAATTCAATGTTCTTCTTCACTATCTCATCCCATTCCTTCCCCCACAGCTTGGAGATTCCATCAAGATTTTCTCTGAAGCTTACACACATCAATTAAGCTCATTATTCCTGATCCTAAAAAGACTAATTTCTGTCATTAATGTACATTAATGAATATCATCTGAGTTTGAAAGTGGGTGGGCTGAACATCCAGGCATGATCAGAAAATGAGCTGTGACTGAGAAGTTAGAGGCATGAATGCCTAGGAACTTCCACCAACACATAAACTCCTCTGAACTTTACCATCACACCTGGGAAATGGACGTAGCTTCTACTTCAATGGAGATAGAAACTGACAAAACTCTGACTTTGTCCTGGTAAATCTTTGTATCTCTAATCCCTTCCATGTCAAGTATCCTATATCTCTTCTCCTGGCAATCAAGTGTTTATCAAAACTGAAGATGAGTTTTAGCATTCTAGGTTTCCTGGTGGGACCTTAAGCCTTTTCTTACTACTGTTTACAGTAAGTTCTTTGAGATTTGTCATGTATATACACACCTTAGTAAATTTTGTGGAATGAATGAGTCTGTGATTACATCTCATACTCTGTGCTGATTATTTCTTCATTACAGCTTCATTCCCTTGGAACAAGAAAGCTTATTTATTCCTGGATGCAAATGCCCATGGGGGAAGCAGAGCACATCATTATTGTTAGCTAATATTTATGGGGGATTTATCAGCTGTCAACTTAGATCTGCCAGAGGACAGGAAGTAGGACTTTGCAAGTGAGTCTGAGAGCTTAAATACACACACACACACACACACACACACACACACACACACACACACACACACAAAGGGGGTGGGCGAGGGAGAGATGGGCTGGAAGAAGGATAGGAAGAGAGAGAAAGAGAAAGAGAGTGTGGGGAGAGAAATAGAGAAAAGAGAAAGATATAATGACATGTGCCTCTGATGAGGCAGAAGAGCCTGGAAGCTGGAAGCCCAGTCTATCCTCAAAAACTAATTCTTATCACTCCTTGGACCACTAAAGTTATTTGGCTGTTCTTTTTCGATTGCCAAACAATTCGATCATCAAACCCAGTTATAGTTATAGACATTTTCAAAATGTCTCTTCTACCTGCTTCAGGGAGTATCACTTAAAAAAGGAAAAATAAAACCTAGTAAGGGACTTTATTTTCCTTAGGTACCTAACTGTCCCAGTGTACTCTTGTAAGTTGAATGAATTCTTTTTGCTTTAAAAACATTAAATTGATTAGGTTGTTTTGTCCTGTGTTAGTTCACTTTCCATCTCTATAACAAAACACCTGAGATCATGGGCATGTGAAGAAGAAAGGTTGTTTTAGCTCCTAGTTTTAGAAATTCCAGCTGATGGTCAAGCCAGTGGGGGTCTGGAGGTCGATGACATGGAGTGTGTGATGGAACAAACTGCTTCCATCAAGTCCATAAGGAAAAACAGAAAGAGGAAGGTACAGTGTCCCACAATGCCTTCCAGGGCATTTCCCCAATGACTTCCCATTTCCCCCCAAAGACTTAGAGTCCTCTTCCTAGGCCCATCCTTCTATAGGTTCTGCCAACTACCCAAGCTCCCTTCTGTGGCCAAGACACTGGCAGGTGAAGTTTTGGTGGGTATTCTACCTCCAGCCCCCAAATGGTCACATCCACCTCCTTATGCAAAATAGATGTAGCTCATTTTCAAAGGTCTTCAATGTCTTAAGGATTCCAGAATTACCTAATAGTGCGAGTCAGATGTCTTCTCCAGGACTCAAAGCAAACTCAGCTCAGAGACTCTCTGAAATTGATAAAGGACATTATAGACTTTGAACGATATCGCGGTATCTAGATAATCTTAGGGGAGGTGCAGGGTGTACATTCCTGTTCCAAGGTGCCGATCAGAAAATAGTAAGGAAGAATCACTCCATCTCAGCACTAAAATCCAGCAGGAGGAACACTCCATCCTAAAGTTCCATACCTGACATCTGGGCACAATGGTGAGATATGGACTCCAAAGGTCTTAGGCAGCCCCATCCCTCTAGCTTTTCCCATTGCAGTCCACAAGACTCAAGTTGTTTTTACAGGCTGCCTCTAGCTATCTCCCAATCACTGCTGTAAGGTACCTACGGGGTGCACAACTTGAAGCACATTGCCTGACTTCCCAGACTTTCCTTTGAAATATCACTGGAAGCCACCCCGACCCCACAACACCTTCATTTTGCATGCCTGCAAACCAGCATCATGTGGCCACGCCCAGATTTGCTGCTAGTGCGACCCGTAGCAGGGATTAACTGAACTATGACTGTAACAGTCTTTGAATGTGTTGCTGACTAGACACAGCAAAATAAATCCCAAGACATTCCTGGGCATGCAGGGTATCTGTTCCAAGACTCTTTTTAAAAAACTGATTTGTGTCCTGGAAAGACTTTGAGACAAATGCACATTTGTACATCTCATAGACTTTGAGGGCTGCAACTTTGCCAATTTCCAAGATTGCCTTTGAATATCATTTATAATATCCCAGAGCAAAGCATTTGGCTTCTTTTCATCCATGCTAATCTCTTCAGCAACACAATTCCTCTTGGCCACATCTTTTCTGGACAAGCTGGACATTTTCAGAATCTTTCTGCTTCTAATTTTCACCATAAGTTTGGCTAGCAGTGGACAATAATACCAGTGCTACAACCTTAATTCTGCCTTAGAAAGCTCCCCTTCCAGTAAATTGGGACCTTTAAATTTTGCATCCTTCAAAGTGCCAGGGCACACAACACACAGTTAAAGCTTTGCCATGGTATAATAATAACGGGGTTCTCATCTCCATTTGAGAGCTCATCAACACAGCCTTTACTAATTATTTATAATGGTTTCTGGTCTTCTGAGCCCCTACCATAATTCCAATACTTGCTCAGCTTACAATATTCTAAGTTTGCTCCAGTTTGCTTCTCCCATTTCTTGCCATCTCTTTTTCTGAACCATTTCATGAAGGGCCTTCCGCATGCTCCTAGTACTAGAAGTCTGTTTAAGTCAGGGAATCGCTATAGAAATATAACTGATCTAATATTGGTAACTACTGTGATCATGAAACTGAAAGGACCCATGATGTCTGTCTGTAGCCAGCAGGGCCAGGGAAACCAGTAGCTGCTAATTCTGAGAAGCAGGAAGCCTGAGTTGAGAGAGAGGCCAATGACACAGCCCTTGTTCCAGGTTGAGGAGTCACTAGCACATGTCTCAATTCAAACGTCAATGAGCCTAGAATCCTGTGTTTATGGGTATCAGAGAAACATACCTGCCTTGAAAGGAAGAGGTAGCTTCAACCTGCTTCCACTTTTCTTTTCTTTTTTTTTTTTTTATCAAGTCCTCAGCCTGTTGTCTTGTGGTGCCCACATAGAGGATGGCCCACTAATCCACATTGCTGATCTGCTCTACACATGTTCTCCCAGGCACACCCACGAGTCTGGGTATCTCTCCATTGGGTCAAGTTGATCATCAAAATTAGCAACCACTGAACCCATAGACATAAGCCTGAGCCAAGAGCCTTGTGGTTTTCATGATTTGGGACCTCAAATTCTTGCTAGTTTTGAAGCCTGACTGTCTCACTAAGGTGGAGGACCTTCGCAAGCAAACAGTAGAAGGCTATTGGGTTGGGAAGGGACCTGAAGCAGCTACTGGTGTCCCCTTGGGCTCGGTCCTGCCCATGGTCGTTTACTCTGGGCTGAGGCTGTGTTGCTTCAGCTGTGAAGGTTGACAGACTCCATAATCGCCCTCCAGTACAAACAGTTGGGAACCCTGACAACTTAGAAGCATGAGAGAATGAACATTCCAGTGAGTAATTTCTCCATGAGTGGCATTCTAGGTAGTAAAGTAAGAAGAAATACTTTGAATAGTTGTGTGGTATTTCCTTATTTTCTGGTATGGAAGGTTAATCTGCCATTATAATTGGGTAAGTGGTCTGAATTCAAAGAAGAGCAGGACTTGTTAGTATACTAATATGGTATCTTTCTAATTTATACTACTTTCTCTCCAGTAACAAAAATTAAGAGCAGAGATACAGGGTGTTTGTGAGGGTCTGAGGACTCACTGATTAGACAGGATGTACAATTTATAGTCTTTCATGACTTCAGGATGCAAAATAATCAACAGATAATCCAACAGCAGCACGAATGCATAACCAGCTGCAAGTGTACCTGGCACCACTATTAAATGTCTTACCTTTTATCTCTACAGATACATAGAAAGATAAGGGATGCCATTCTGATTTTATCGGTGAGGAAACTAAGTGCCAGAGAAATTAAAAATATTGCCCTCTTTATCTTTTTTTTTTACTGGCATGTATTTATACAATGGGAAGGTTTTCTTTTATTTTTTTTCAAATTTTTATTATGAAACTCATGTACAGAGAGGTTACAGTTTCATACGTTAGGCATTGGATACATTTCTTGTACTGTTTGTTACCTTGTCCCTCATACCCCCCTCCCTCCTCCCCCTTTCAATGGGAAGGTTTTCATTGTGATGTTTTTGTGCATGGCTATAATACACTTTGGTTTTTTTCTCCATTCATTAGGAGTGAATTGTTAAATTCAGGTTTTCTTCTTCTCTAAGTCTTCACTCTGAACACTAAGAAGGATTCAAAATGGAAAACATTACCATTGTCAAGAGACAGTTTGTGAAATGTGACTCTGAACTATGAGTAAATAATAATAGTACTTTCCCATAGTAGAAGCTTATAATGTAAAGAGAGAGCATGGGTTTGGATAACCAACTACAAAGCTGTCTGACAGTGGTAGATTATATCATTGGATGCCAAACTAACCCTTCCAATGTAGATAGTATGGGACAAGTCTCACAATAGTCTACCCAATAAGCAGATAATAGAAAAAAGAAAATAGAGAGTATAGATGTAACCAATAGTTTTATCAAAGCAAAATATAAATTGAATTACATTAAGGTATCAGTAAAATATGAATGAGATTTTAAAATCGTGATAGTGGACTCTATACCCTTTTTGTTTATCATCTTGTACCTTGTAAAACCTTTTCAAATTATCCTCTGCCATTTATAAAAGATGCATATATACCATTTTTAAATTTTCAAATAAATGCAATGAATATTTTTTAAAAAAGAAAATAAAGACCAGTAATTGATATATTTCTACTTTTTAAGAAAATGAATTATTATCATTTTAAGTATATGGACAATAAAGAACAGTTGTAGTGAAACATAAAATTCAGCCATAATCTCATAAAAAATTTAGAATTTCTATTTTTGCATAGCAAAAATCATGCTGAATTTAGAACTTTTATTTTATACTTCTAACCTTGCTATAAATTCAACATTCTTCCATTTCCTTAAAAATATCTCATATACAATTTTAACACCTTGCTGATTTTTTTATGATGTGGCTGCTTTATATTTTCCTTAGTTTTCTCATGTTTTTAACACATAGATATTGCACACTGTTTCCAATTGTCTCTCTTCATGCAAAACACAGGGAATAGTGCTTTTCATTTTCATGTACTATAATAACTAGTACACGTCTAGGATAGTCCTAGCAGAAGATCACAATAGCTCAATGGCTATGTACATATGAACACATAAGATGATGCTAAGTGAAATGAATTCCACGTTATGGAAATAAATGGTTTACCATTGTCGTTATTTCCAATGTGCCATGTGAAATCACGCCATTTGTGTTTCTTACCCAGGGTTTTACCCCTGCTGTCACTGTTATTGATTTCAGTACCCTGGGTATTGCATATGCATTTATTGGAACTAGAGAAGGGACGGAGAACATCAAAATTGACAGACAAAGGGTACAAGGCAGACCAATGCAACAGCAATACTTACAAAACTATATGCCACAATCAACTGTACAACTCATGGTGGGGGAAGGAAAGTGGAGAGAGGGGAAGGAGGAAGAAGAATGAGGGAGGAGGTAACAGGTTTGATAAGAAATGTACTCACTGCCTTATGGATGAAACTGTAACCTCTCTGTATATCACTTTGAAAATAAATTACTAAAAAATATTGCAAAACTCTTCCAAGAAATTCCCATATAATCTTTACCAGAATTCACTAATTGCTTATTTTTTTGTATCACTTGCTTTATCAGTCGCCCTCCCTCTCTCCTTCTGACACACACATACATACACACACAAACCTAATTTTTAAAAACTATTTGAGAACAAATTTTCCCTTTATCCCTAACATTTCAATACATATTTACAAAAAACAAGAACATTTTTCTTTATAAGACCACAATTTTCAAAAATTGGACATTTTACATTGTTTAAGAAAAACCTTCATTATCTAGCCCACATTTTATCTTTAAATTCATTTTGTTCCAGACTAGACTCTAATCCAGCAGAGAAAAGTACATTTTTATATATGAATTTTTATTTGGCTTTATAATGATCTCCTTAGTGTAGATTCTTAAAAGTAGGATTATTGGGTAATTTGACAATATTTTGGCTTACTTGGTGCAGCTATAACAGAATATCAGCGTCTGAGTAATGTATAATGAACACACTATTGTCTGGATAGCTCAAAATTGGAGTTCTGGTATCTGGCCAGGAACTTTTTGCATTATCATCCCGTAGCAGAAGTCAAAAAGACAAAGTAGGGGGGAGGTGGTAAGAGGGACTCAAATTTATTTTTTTATAATAGCACTGATCTTGCCCATAAAGTGTTGTGAACACTCTTTAACAACCTCACCTCTTAATACTGTTGCAATGTTAATAGAACTCCAATGTGAGTTTTAAAGGTGATAAATGTTCTAAGTATATCTGTTTTACCCCAGTCTCTGCTTGGTATGGCACAAGGAAGATCTAGGACCACTCTGGAACAGAGCTCAGAATCTCAAATTTCTTAAATATGAAACTGAATGGCAGTGCCCACTTTATCAGTTTAATTTATGTATCGAAGAGTAATGTGACAGAGAGTTGTTATATATGTTATTTGTATATGCTTCGGAGTAAGGAGAGACTTCCGTGATACATTTAGTTTTCATGAAGGTAGAATTTAGGGGAGAGTTTTATGGGTAGACAAGAATTTACAGGAGGTATATTGAGGTTGTCTAGAGTATATGTGTGAATTTCACTGCACAGCAACCAAATAAAAGGCTTGAAAGTGGAGACTTGAAGGATAACAGCAAAGAAAGACTTTCAAAGTCAGAAGCAGAGATCTAGGGGAAAATTGAAAGAAGATTCTTCCTGGAGTCATTATAGATGTGTTAGGAAAAATGATGAACACACGGACACTTTGAAAATCGTTGATTGATCCTTCATCATTCATCTAAGAAAAATATTATGACCTTTGTATGTCAAGCATAGTCTTGGTGTTATAAAATAACAAGACGACTAAGATAAAACTTTTTTCCTCATCAGGCTATAGCCTACTTCGCAGAATGGTGGATGTGAAATCCCACATAGCACCATTATGATTAAGAAGGAACACATATGTACACTGTGTACGTACCAGGATCTATTTGTAATATGGGCCTCTTTCTAATGTGGATGAAGTAAGGTAAGGTAGAAAAGGTTTCCAGCTGGGGAAATGAACAGTGTTTTGCAGGTTTTTGCTTACTCAAAGTTATATAAAGTGTTAAAAAATCAACCCCAAATTCAAAGTATATCAAAATACACTCATATCTGCACTGAACATGCCTAACAAAGATGGCTGTGTATGCACGTTGTGACTTCAAAACACGTGGCTCCAGGTTCAAAGTGCTACCAGCAAACTAGATCTCTCATGAAATAAACCAGCTGAGGGCTGTCCATGACATTTGTTTCTAGGGGTGGAGGGGCGGGGGGGGTGGGGGGAAGCTGGAGGAGAAGAGAGTTCTGCCTGCTGCAAATGTAATATTAAGGAAGAAAGCCTGGATACAGGTGCCAAGGGTAGATGAGCACACAGGCAGTGAAAGCATAAGGGAATGGCAGGAGACTCCTAGAGGGATGAGTGGATTTGGTCTTGGAAAGGTATGATCAGCACCAATCAAGCCATATGGAAAATGATGAGTGAAATCTGGGCATGTTCCTCAATCCAACTGTGTTCAATCTGTGGCCATGTACAAAGCCTGCCACAGACCCAGCCTCACCAATGGCTTAGTCCAAATGGATACAGGAATATTTAGTTCAAATAATGACAGGGTTTTATTTCATTTCCTCAAAGCCAGGAAGCAGGTCAAGGAATGTAGAAATGACCTTTGCCATCATTCTTTCTGGGTACTTTTGCAGCTCCTGAGCCTGCCTGAGTTTCTCAAGGGAAGGGGCGGAGCTCTCCCCATAAGAACACATACATACCTGCAGGCTGAATGTCACATTGGGAGCTTGCAGATTAAGAGAAGAAGAAAGGAAGAGTTTACAGAGAATGGCAAGACCTTGAGTCTTACAGCCAAAGCCTAAAGATCTGGAGACTAAATGGTTAAAGGAACAGTTCATTTTAAATATAAATAAAGTACTACATACTGTTTTATGAGCAAACTGCAGTTCAGAATAGCAGACTTGGTACACCACTAAATGTTTTAATTTTTTTATATGCTTCACATTAGAGCTTGCATTTTTCTTATCCCTCCAAGGCATAGTCTTTTATGGCTCTGGAGATAAAAGATTTACATTTAAATCATGCTTTCCTCATGCCACATTTTAACAATAGCATTTTAAGTTCTTCTGTTCACCCAAAGGTCAGAACACTTAAAAAAAAAATCTACATATGCTACCACCTTAGCAAAGTGAGCAAATCCTTTCAGCTTGGAGTGTCTACAAGTTATTTATAGTTTATGTAAAATGGGATCCAAACTCCAAGGGTTTCTCAACAACAACAAAAAAATGGAAACAGGGAGGTGTCATCATCTTGGGATTGTTGGGAAAAAGTAAAGACATTGCTGTGGTCCACAAATTCAAATCTCACAGGATGTGTTTTCTCTTAAAGGAGCAGATCTTTGAGCAAAGCAAGCCACCAGATGACTGTGCCCCATGTTAATGGGTTCTCTGGAAAGGCACTGTCTGGATAGTCAGGAAGCAAGACCCTTTTATCTCTGACTATTACATGGTTTCAAGTTTTCTATTTACTTTCTTTCCCTCCATAAGGAAAATATCAGGGAAATAAAGCGCACGCGCGTGCACACACACACACCACACACACACACACACACACACACACACACACACACACACACACCATGTCCTAAGGACTATTTGGAATGTGGACTTTTTTGTAACTGTCATTAACAATCACGCGTTCACAGGCTTATCTGCCATATTGTTCTGATCATTAAAAGCAGGCGGTAGAACAGAGCACGTATGTTTCAGGATTGTATAGCTCCTCTTCAGGAATACTGAAGAGATGGATCTCACAGGCTAAGAAATTCAATTGTACCTGTGACATTTTACTTACAGCCCAGTCTGAGGTTTTTAAATTTGCACTTATAATCAGAGGCCATCAGGTACCAGTGGCTCATTGTTGAAATCCTAGCAACTATGAAGATTGAAATATAGAGTGGTACAGTTTGAAGCCAGTCTGGGAAGAAAAGTCTATGAGACTCACTCTCCAATGAACTAGCTAAACACTTAACGGGAGGCATTACTGCAGTAGTCGAGCACCAGTTGAGAAAATGTCCTGACCCCAAATTCCAGTACAGAAAAAAAAAATACTAACTAAAATATAAAGGGAGAAGAGAACTTATTTTTTTCTGAAGTGAAAGGAAGGTGTTATTAGAAGCATGTGTCTCTGTAAATTTTTAACTATATATATATATATACTTACGTAAGTATATATATTTATATAGTGTATAAGTGTATGTGTGTACACACACACACACACACACACACACACACACACACACATATATGCCCATTGTGGACCAAAGAATAAGGATATTTCCAAGAATTAAGAAATAAGTAGACATCTAAATACTTATCTAATAACCCTTTACATTGAAGAATGATGTGATCAGAGCCCAAGAATTTTAATAGAAAAAGGAAACCAGGGAAGCTCACTGATGACCCATCCCAAGCAAATGGGAAATAATCAGAGAATTTGTATCACTTGTGCTTAGTCATTTTGTGTACTGCTTATTAATAAATAAGACCTGGTGATGGCATTATTTTTCAGTATGTGAGAAACTTGCTGTTTCCATTGACATGAACATATGGATTTCCTCTGTTCCAAGGTGTTCTTAGGCTGCAAGACAATTGAAGTTAAACATAGTTTCTTCTTTTAGTTTCAATGAAACATGGTATCAGGAGAAACCATTACTACATGATGTTAAAATTGGACTCACAGTATTACTCCCACCTCTTCTACTCTTACATCTCCTGGCTACCTGATCTTTTAGAAAAAAAAATGCATCTGTGAAGATTTTGCTTTGTCTACTTTGGGCAATCAAGATATATCTCTTCCTCTCAAAGGCCTGTGGAGGTGATGTAGCACCTGTAATGCGTTCATAGGCAGGAGCTTCCTGAGGATGCAGGTTAACTTTGTATTAATAACCATTCTTTACACAGTGTGACTGGTTAGAAATTTCTATCAAAAGTTTCTTCTGAAAAGAGTTCTGGTTGCTCACTGGTGCATAGTTCTATGTAACAAAGCAAGTCCCCTTTCAGATGAGAAACTTTTTATTCATTCAGGAGCTATGGAGTGCTACCAAGAGAGCCTCAGGCACTTCCTTGTTGTCTGAACCTCCCCTCTTCTACCTTACTCTTATTCACTTTCTTTCTTTCTACTCAAACCAATTAACTACACTTGAATGCTGTCTACTTACTCTGCAGACATTTCTTTAATACTTTTTGTAGTCATTCATATATTAGCCAGCAGTTAGAGGAAGAAGTCAAAGCTATGGGAAACAGAAGACACAATGGTTTGTGGAAATCATGCCATATATAAACTGCTACTCCAGCTTAAATACCCCAGAGTAATATTAGTTTAGTTTTTCACACCACAGAGCCCAAGAACCATCTGTGTTATTTACCTGCCCCCTGGATACCTTGAGAGATATTAGTGATTCATCCAAAACAAGAGTATTCTATGTGAGCAAGGGCAGAATCTCTTAATTTTCAGACTATAGATATAGTACCAAATCATCGGACTTGCAGGCATCTTCAGAATGGAGCAGGGATGGCAAATGTAGATGCAATCTTTGTGTAGTTACCCTTACCTTGGTATAGAGTCCTCTTTCCACAGTCAATCGGTATGTAAATGTGCTAGAGGCACCTCTTCTGAGATTTGATTTGGTTGACTCTTGCTAGAAGACACTATATTTTGCTGGAATAGATAGCTATGGGTGTACAACCAACTTTGTACCAGCTTTGTACAACCAACTCATAAAGAAAGTATTCCTAAGAATGAAGCCAACACTTGACAGAGCAGAAATGAGAGATAGGGAAACACATGCCTTTGTGATATTTCAGCCTTTGGGCAGAGCTGGGCTTGAAATCAGCTACACCTCTGGACTCTTCATTACATTCTAATCTGAAATTGGTGTGAGTTGGGCTTTTATCATTTGTGACCACAGAAATACTACTTACTTAATCAGGAACCTCATCACGAATCCTATCCATGGAAATGCTAGACGACAGATTACAACTAGGAACACACAACAGAAACAACTGCGGCAGCCAAACCCAAGGTGACATTGATGCTACCCTTTGTTGAATGCCTTCCTCATGACAGATGATAGCGATGTCACAGACACACAACCCCTTCTTCCCTGTCTCCAGCTTTTCTCTGATAGGTGACTCCTGATTGACAGTAGGAACACATTCCTAGAGTAGACAGCAAGGTGGTATGGGCTACCAAGCTGTTTTTTTCTTCTCAGTTATTTAATAGTGCCCGTTGGATCTGGTTCCTCTTTGCTGAGTGTCATTCAAAAAAAAATCACCCAATTGTTGGTCCATCCTTGATCAGTTGTTGATGATTATGCCATGTGTGCTGAAATCAAAGCCTCGCTGAAAATTTTCTATCTTACATCTGTTCCTGGCTGGGAATTTAATGAGATGCATGGCATAATTAGATGTGTGTCTGCAGTGGGTAATGAGATTCTTGATTCAAGTGTCTAATGAAGCCTATAGCCTAATGAAATATATAGCCTAATGAGATGCATAGCTTACATATACAGTACGAGTTTGAAAGTACTTTAAAACGTATCATTAAGGATGCAAAAGTTTTCTGTGTCTGCATAAACTCCGCACATATTGTTTTGGGATCTTTCATTCATAATTTCTCAATGCTGTTGTCATCCTTGCAAAGAATATTTTCCATATCCAGAACTAAGATTTATAATCACTCATATAAGATAGTAGGAACCTGAAAACAGAGGAAATATATTTTTGTCTCCTTAAGACAGGAAAATGCGTGTTTCTGTCTACTTCTTGATTTTTTTTACTATAACCAGTATCAATGGATTGCCCAAGAAAATAGCTAAATTTTCTGACTTAAAACAATTAGCCCTTATCATCATTCTAGTCTACAAGTCATCTGAATGATTCTTTTGGACTTGAGTGAAAGCAACATCGTGTTCGCAATAAGCCAAGTCAGACAGAGTCTCTGCTGATCTTGGATGGGTTATCTCATGTCTTTGAATACACCTATAGGTCTATCTAAGAAGACTTTGGTAGGGACGGTTGGGGTCACTTTGACTTGATCTTCCATTGTTTAGAGATCTTGTCATGGCTTATGAAATGGTGATGGAGTCGAGGAGAATATGAAGGAAGGTCCCAGTGCTTTAAGAGGCTCCACAATTTTATTCCAGTTTGTTATTCGTTCCTATTATTTGTTATTCAATCATATTTCGTTTGTTATTCACTCATGTTATTTGTTATTCAATCATACTATTTAAAGGACAAAAAAATCTATAGGGAGAGAAAAAATAGATTTTAGATCCTAGTATGAGAAACAGTTATGTCACATTGGGGTAAAGGGCATTAACATAGGAGGGAAACATTATTGTACTTTACTTAATAACTATAAAGTAATAGCGATCGTGTTTATATTTATCTTTCCATCCTTTCACCACTCAGGAAATTTGAATGAGAGGATGTTTGTAAAAAGTAATTGATTTCTCTATAAAGGGAAGAAAATTTCCCAAGGGGTATGATATAACTGACTGTGAGTATCCTAAAACTAAAACTGTATTGTACCCTTATGTTCTGTGACTCAGCAAAGGGTGCTACTAGGAGAGGAAATAGAGGAATTACGATCTTACTGGAAACAATCTGAAGAAAAACTTTCATAAGAGTTACCTCTAATTCTCCTTTCAACATTTGAGCAATATCTGATAGCAGACAAGTTTAAGAATCTCTCTCAATGTTTGAATTAAGGTCTTGTGGAGTTTCCCTTTGTTTCAGAGATCTGCTTTAAGTGCATTAACGATTGGGTTCTGCCAAGAACTACTGGTGATTGACCTCAGGCTGAGGGTGTATGTTACATGAACTTACCTTAAAATTTCTGAAAGACTGGGTGAGTTTTAGCAGTGTGTATCTCATTTGCAACAGTCTCCTGGATGAAACCCAGGACACTTTTTTGAAAATATATAGGGACCTGTGTATCCAACAGTTTAACAGGCAGTCTGAGTTCTTTTTTTTTTAAACATACCCTTGCCAAGGTTTTATCTCTCTCCCATCTCCCAGATTGAATATCCATTATCTCTGAAGATGCCATTACCCCCAGATGCCTCAGATTTATTTGTCTAGCTATTTTATAGAATAAAGGCCTGACAGATTCCTTTTTAAGCACACATCCTAAGCACATTTTAGAAACCAGCAGTTGGTTCCATCATTTCCCTAACTTAAGATTTTGCTTTTCTGTTGCCCAAGAATCATAAATTCTACTCCCATGTGTACTTTACAATTATGGAAAGGAATGAATCAAACAAGATACCCAAATATCAGAATGTTTTTCCAACTTATTTTCCAGCTGTGTTTTCCTATCCATGGTATAGTTTACTTACAAGCATGTGCCTATGATCTCTATGCAGAGATTCAATGGTTAAATGATTTGTGGTTTATTTAATTCCAAATCTAGCATCAGTCTGACTAACCCAATCAGCCTATGTTTTCCTAATTCACCAGGTGAGATTATTTTTTTTAATCATCTTCATGTATCATGACATACTTAGGTATGATTGTTCTCAGACTTAAGATTTCTTTTATCTGGATCATATGTACCACTGGAGACTAGTGGTTCCTGATTAAACATTAGTTATTTGCTTCCTTGCACTAATCCTGCACAAAATGACAACAAGTAAAGATGGTTTTATTTTCATAAGAGTTTCTTCAGTGTACAGTGTTCTTTGAAATATGTGGGGATCTCTATCGCCTAGGTGCACCGCTGAAAACCCAGAAGATTGCGCCTCAATTTCCACTTCTCTGGGAGTTGTGATGGCTTGTGTGTTTAGCTGTTTTTCACCCGGAATTCTGCTATCTATTTCATCTCTATGGACAGTCGAATCTACAGCTCATTTAAACTTGGTCATCCTGTGATTGTGCTCAGGACCAGTTCATGGCACGTTAAAGGACTTGTGCACAATCAAATGGCAGAATAAGACAGGCAAGGAAAGGATTACGCCTTGCAAAAGGCTGGCAACCAATATGTAAATAAAAATTTCATAGAATCCAGTGGACTTCTGCAAGGGAGAATATTTATGAGATCAGAATTGCTCAGAGTGGAACCTTCCCATTGCATGAAAGAATCACTTGAAAAGCTTACTAACAATGATAGTTTTTGGTTCCCACTGTTTTCAACTCATCACACACTCTGGGGAAAATCTCCAGAAATGTGCACCTTATCAAGTTCAGAATTACAGAGCCAATGTACTAGACTGAATATGATAGCACACAGTTTTTGCATAATCATCATTATATTCTGTGTATCTGGCGGCTTGCATATGATGCTTGAATGAATAAGGAATAATTGAACCAATTTTATTGGTACCAAGGTCAGAACCACACAATCTGTTAGTGGTCCAGCCCCAGGTTAAGAATGTATGAATACAAGACAACAAATCAATGAGGGCAATCATCAACAAAAGAAAGTTTGATACTATGCCAAATGCTATTGAAATGGCTAGTGTTTGATGTGTGTTACTTCACTGCATTTTTAGATCATGTGAACGGAGCTGGAATAGAAGACTCCTCAGCTCCCTTCTGTTCCAAAATCATGTTCAGTTTTTATGTGTAGGGAGATACTGGGAGTATTTCATACATAACGAGCTATCACTTCTAAAACACATACTGCAAAAGGAATTGCCGTAAGAGTTTATTTCAAATGCAAATATGTTCAAATAGATATATTTATTTATTTCATGCATTTATAGTTGCTGCAGTTTCGACTCTATCTCTATTCTTGATGACTAGATTGTTCTTGATTTCAAATAATAAAAAATGCCTGTCTTACACAATCAAATGTTCTAAGCTTGATCCAAACCTACTTTGCAACCATCACTAGCACCAATGCGTTAACAATCAAAGATCACAGATGGTTTATTGCTGCGACAACCTATGAGATTATAAAAAACAACCCCATCATTTTATGTGAGGACACTTTGGCTCAGGGAGATTAAATACTTTTCCAAAATTTCACCCAGAATTGCCATTATGCCCTACTTGGGCATTAGCTCAATTGCAATATGAATACATTCTATTGTTAAAACGATAAGTGGTTTTGAAAGTTGTGTTTCCTTTTTGTAAGTGACCTTGACATATCCTATCATAGTTACAGAAAAAATGGTAACATTAATATCTAATTCTGACCATGTCGTAGTGAACTAGAGTACCAATAATATCTAACACTGTGGGCCTGATAAGATGTATATGATGTGACACATATCATTTTCATATAGAAGATGCTTTTTATAAGTCAGTGTGCCTAGGAGAATCTGATTGAGGCAGTTTCAAAGGCCAAATGATGATTGAAGGTAAACTAGTAGTGGGCTTGTTGTATTAAATAGCCATTTGTAGTAGGAGTTTACAATTTCTTTAAGGAGGTCTTATGTATGTAAATGTCAGGAAATTTGTTGGCTCTGTTTCTCACTTTTAGCAAACATGTGGATCCTATTCCACTCATCCACGCAAAAACAAGATTGTATATTTTAATTCATCTAAAGTTTTACCACAGAGTCTATAAATATTACATAACAAATCTGAGCATTACTACTTTCTTGTGCATTCAGGATACATCTCCGTGATCACTATAATCAACCTAATTGAGCAAGACTCTCTAAGTGAAGGCAATAACATTTGTTTACTTCATTGTAGGGATGTGCTCACAGCCCGGTAGCACCAACATTTAAATTAGTTTTTATCCCAAACAGAGAGAAATGCAGACTTCAGTCAACACAGTCTGTTAATTTGAATGCGTTTAAATTAACTGTGTGCTTGCCCTGAAGCTCTGCTCTTTGTCTCCTGTGAGAGACTTGATGACATTGAGACCTTTGTTTCACTCCATATTTTGTAGAGGATAGAGGAGCCCTTAGCCCTCCTTGTTCTCAGAAGGGGGCTGATCACATGCGCTGAGCTGCCCCAGGAACTATATTCCTGATTGGAATGGAAACACAAGTGATTCCTACTGAGTGTTCAATGTGTAGTTTAAGGAAAAAAAAAAAAAAAGGAAAAGCAAGGTTGTAAAAGGAAAGAGTGGAATAGTTCACAAGTCAAGTCCAAATGAAAGGGAGTTGTTATTAGTGTCTCTTCTGTAGGAAAGTTGAATTTCTCACATCTGTTCTACACAAAAGCCGTGCCTTTCTATGTATTACCTTATTTCCCAGAATCAGCCTCTTTGCCCCAAATGTTTTCTTCAGAATAGCCCATTTCGCCCTCATGGAGATGGCACACCTTCTACATCCCATGCCCTTCCTTTGTCTTCGCCCTTTGCTTTGTAAACCTTCCCCGAGCCCCTTCTGCATCTTAGTTTCCCTTGATTCCACGCGGGAAGCATCCGAAGGTAACGAACCTGGAGCTGAAGGACAGGCAGAAACTTGAAGGAGAGAATTAAAGAATCTGGACACTTCTCCCTTGAAAAAGTTAGGTATGCTGCAAAGTTCAAAGATTGTTGTTGCCAGTGTTGTTGTGTGAAGATAGTATTTCAATATAAGCTGTTTTAGGTAGAGGGCAACCATTTTCCAAACAAGGTAAGACAGCTGGAAGGAAGAGTGGATTTTAGAATCCACTCTAATGGCACTGTTGGAGGCTTGTGGTTGAGAACTTCTATAGGGTAACTGCAAAAGTGGGATAAGCAGCTGGTGCCTCTCAACCATGTCAAAAATAAGCACGTATTAAAACAGATAGTGTGTGAGTGTGTGTGTGTGTGTGTGTGTGTGTGTGTGTGTGTGTGTGTGGTTTTGGGTCTCAAACCCCGGACCTCATTCCTGCTAGGCAAGTAACACTACTATGAAGCAATGTCCCTAAGCCTTTATGATCTTTATTGTGAGATAATGTTTCACTAGCTTCTCCGGCCGAATTCACACTTGTGATTCTCCTGTCTCAGCCTCTTGTGGTGTTGTTGAGATTACAGGCTAGTGCCACAGTGTCTGTCTACACAGAGAAATTACTTCCCATGGTATTGTGTGATAGATGTGTGGGATTACACAGTTGTCCAGACCTAGAATGTTCAACACTGAGAGTGAATCAATCCCCAGTGTAAACTACGGACTTTGGGTGAATATAATGTGTCATCCTAGGTTCGTCATTTATAACTAATCTACCACTCTGAGGAGACTGACAAGGGAGAAAATGGGAGAGGCTGTGCACGTGGGTCTAGGGTTGGGCAGGAAGTAATCTTTCTACTTTCAGTTGTGAACCTGAAACATCTCTAATATATTCTTAAATACACAACAAATACACACACATACACACACACACACACACACACACACACCTTCAAGCAAAACAACCTATGCTTTCCTATGCATTGTTTAGGAAGTTTTGTGTTTTGATTTCAGTGTTACTTTCTCAAAAGCAGCCTCTTAACAGCAAGATTCCACCAGTGTCCATTTTCAGGAAGGGTCAATGATTATAATAGCCTCATAGCCTTTCTGACAAATATACATAAGAAAAGGGGATACCAATCTTGTCCTCTCTATCTGGTAGCTACTTCCCATAATGGAGCACAAAATTGGCCCTCATTAATTGTGTACTAAATGAAAGTCATACCCCATACAACTTTCCATTGGCCTACTCTGGAAATGTTAATTATCAAAGAAAGTATTTTTCAGCAACTATAATAAACTCTAATTATCTAGGTCACACCAACTGAGAGGTACCATTTAGCAAGGATAATGAAAAAACAACAACTATTTGGGCTGGACCTTTGGCAGAACACATCCAGTGTTACTATTTTTCTCTCCCATTTGGTAATTTCCTTGGGTATCTAACATGAGGCTATGCACAACCATAGATCTCATTTTTCTTCCTCATTTCCTCATTGCTCTAGCATGATGCATGTAGTTGATTTTAGCCAGAAGTGGGTACTCCTGGTATATTTCTTGTCACTGCTCACATTTTCTGAATGGATCCCTGGTTTTCATTACAGGAGTCTTTTTTCTTCTTTTTCAATTTTTTTCATGACAGTAACCCAAATCAGATTTGTTTGAACAAGACCAGGAATTGATCAACTTACAGGTACCGGGAAGAGCCATGGGTAGACATTTCTTCAAATATGGCTGGTTCCAGTTACCTGCAAACGTCATCAGGGTTCTGTCTCTTTCTCCACTCTTAAATGCACTCCAAGGGCAGCTATGAATGACAACCAGTAACCTACAAAATTCATCTCCTTTGAGATTTAGTAACTACAGAAAATAAGCAGACTTCTCTAAACATGCCTATAGAAACAATCTACAGAGAATTCTAAGGAGTCTGGTGTGTGTCACCCACCCTCCTGATTAACTGAGTCCAAACGCTGTTCCGTGTTGAAGTATAAGTTTGGCTCTGCATGTCCAATAGTGATTGAAGTCTCCATAGGAGAGATCCTACATAGGAAAAAGAGATCCTATTCATAATAGAAGCAGGGAAAAGGAGGATAGGAGAGAGGCTAGCATGTGTTTCTTTCCTTGTCTCTTAGACAACATTCTTTGATGCTTCTGAAATTATGAGATGGATCTCCAGGTCCCAACATTAACTTAGATGAGGTAGCTTGTTAGACGCACATGTTGCTTGTTGCTTCCTTTTTACTAGTCATGATTGTGAAAAAAAAATTGAAAGGCATGAATCTTTTATTTACAATTATTATTTATTGAAAGTTAATGACAAGCAAAATAAAAATAATATGACATTGAATATTATTTCAATTTGGTTAGAAATTGAATGTTTTATAGACTCAACACTAAATATATTAGTGTTTTTCTATCACAAATCTTTTTTTCTGAATAATTAATTATTTATTGTCAAAATGATATACAGAGGGGTCCCAGTTTCATATGTAAGGCAGTGGGTACATTTCTTGTACAATTTGCTACCTCCTCTCTCATTCCCCCCCTCCTCCTTTCCCCTTTCCCTCTCCCCTCCATGAGTTGTTCAGTTGGTTTACACCAAATGGTCTTTAAGTATTGCTTTTGGAGTCGTTTGTTTTTTCATCCTTTTTCTCTCTATTTTGATATTCCCTTTCCTTTCCCTTGTATAGCATATGTATGTTAATACATTTACCCCTAGGTAACTAGACAATCAGTAGCTAGTGAAACTCAGTGGCTGTGTCTTAGCTGCTGCCTCAGTTTGTATTTCTACACAGTGAGCCTCTTTCTGTCACCTGGAATCCCTTCTCCCAAGACAAATAGACCTTAGACACCTAGAGCATAGAGTCTGGGAGGTAACCCCAGTTGATTGGATCCATTCATTGATTACACGTGAAGTTCCATTGAGTCATCTAGCAAACAGACCAAGCCTCTACCCTCTGCTCAAATGTCACCAGTTCAAATAACTTTTCCACACCTAAAACAGCACCCATCCTGGCTCACTATTGGCACTCGTACACTCCTTTCTTTCGTTTTCTCCATAGCACTTATTCGTACCCCATGTTATGCGACATTTATGTTTATTTGTTAATTACATGACCTCCCTATTACAATAAAAGTGGTAGTATAGGCTTTTATTCCTCTGTTATTCTCTGTTTCATTTTCTGTGCTTAGAATCCTGCCTGGCTCATGCTAGGCATGAAATGACCATTTATTGTGTCAAGAAGTAAATGAATAAACAAACAGAATTATAATATATACAGAGCATAGGCCATCATTCTGGGAACTCCAACACACACACACACACACACACACACACACACACACACTTAAACAGATGTTTAGTTAAAAAATGCAACTGGCAATTATTTTAATTCATGGATAAACATGTTTTTAAAAGGTCTTATACCATGCACTGAAATCTTGTTTTATATTACTAGTCTTGCATCACCTTTTAATTTCCTTTTCATATATATATTTCATATATATTTCCAAAATAGTGACTAAGCTAATAGGATTATCTAAAAATAGTGCATCCTAATGTAATTTATGCTAAGAGAAGTATAAATTAACGTGCATGGAACATTTATATTAATTCCAAAGAATTTTATAAACAAAATCTTGAAACAAAAACAGAGCTGGTACTGCATCTCTTCTCTTTGTAACTAGAAGTATATGTCCACTCTCCTTTACTGTCAGGAATCATGTTTTCTGCCTTGAAGTAAGCTTTTTTTAGGTTTGTTCTCTCTCTTGTGCCATTGTTAAAGGTCATAGCATCTACAAATAAGGACAAATGAAAATTAGATTTTCAGAATTTCATCTCTCACCAAATTTATCCATCCCCTTGTCTTTGGGGTGCCTGGGGGCTGTGGGTGAGACAAAGCCAAGCAGAACCAGTAGCCTGTTCATGAGGCTCTGCTACCCTTCAAGTGCAGTGGGAATTCCTTTTCGCCTGAGTGAAATGTCTAGTCTATAAAACTGGTTAGTAAAACATACTGTAATTTGGAACTTGGTAATACGGACTTCATTTTGACAGAACCCAGGCTGACCCACAGCATTATGTCATGAACAGATGTGAATTCTAGAGGAGTGAAATGATTAAAAACTTGTTCAGAAAGAAGAAGGAAAGTTAGTCATAGGAAGTCTTTGTTTTTCTATAATCTGGCTCAGTTAAGCTGTGTTTAACCCTGTTTAGCCCCAAAACTCTTTGTTTCCAAATGATAGTAACCTTCTAGAAGGTTAGAAATCACCTTTACCTCTCTTGATATGTGAAGAGTCTACTAATATGCATAAATCGATGCTTTTACTTTTCAATGTAACTTTTAAAGGCAATAAAAATGTAATTTAGAGCCAGGTGCTCATGGACTATATCTTTCATCCTAGCCACTCAAGAGACTGAGATCTGAAGATCTTGGTTTGAAACCAGTCCAAGCAGGAAAGCCTGTGAGATGCTTATCTCCAATTAAACACCCCCAAAGCAGGAAGTAGAGCTGTGGCTCAAGTGGTAGAGGGCTACCCTCGAGCACAAAAATCCCAGGGACAGCATCTAGGCCCTGACATTAAGCCTCAGGACTAAAACAGAAACAATATATATATGTACATATATATACATAAATGTACATAAATATATAATTTAGACACATTAGAAGCCAGGTGTGGTAGTACAGACCTGCAATCCCAGGGTTTGGAAAGATCATAAATTCTCACCTTGCCTGGACTACATAGGAAGACCCTATTTCAAAAATTCACCAAACTAGCCAACAAATCAAGCATACATTGTGGACTGTGTCACATATGAATCTATAGGAATATCAATAGGTTAATTGAACTGTGCTAAGTCACTCAAGATACCCAATCTCCAGTTTTTTCTATAAAACAACAAAAAAAATCACAGAAAGAATAAGACCCTATGTGTGGTTCTCTTGGAAGAGAAACAACACATTAAGTGTGGAGTTACAGTGAAGACTGAAAGGGCAATGACTGTATGAAAGTACTTCCCAAACTGTAAAGCATAATAAAACGATTACCAGCAGTTAGCATTAACAGCAACAGATAGAAATAACGCCAACGACTGCATTGTATGAAAATTTATTGCTAATGCTTTTAAAAGGTTAAGCTGTACTCTGGATTTTTGACAACTCATCAAATTGCATATCCACATCCCAGATTGGACCCATAGTGGTTATTTAGTCACTTCAAAAGCTAATATTTGGAGCTGAGAATGTGGCTTAGTGGTAGGGTGCTTACCTAGCATTCACGAAGCCCTGGGTTCGATTCCTTGGCATCACATAAACAGAAAAGGCCAGAAGTGGTGCTGTGGCTCAAGAGGGCCTGGAGCTTGAACTCAGGGAGTGAGCCTGTCCCTGGCTTCGTTTTGCTCAAGGCTAGCACTCTACCACATGAGCCACAGTGCCACTTCCACCTTTTTGTTTTTTAATGTGGTGCTGATGAATTGAACCCAGGGCTTCTTGCATGCTAGGCAAGCATTCTACCACTAAACCACATTCCCAGCCCCTGCATCAGCAGAATTTTATCAAAGAAATTCTTGAAAAATGAGTAAAACACATGCTAGGCCCTGTAAAACATCATTCAATTGATAATATTATTGGTTATTTCTAAGGTACAGTATATCCAAGGAGAAATGGTCCTTATTTAAATGTTATTGTATAAAATGACATCTACCATCAAGCTTAGAAATCATCCTGGTAAACAAATAGAATGTTTCTCTATCTTTCTTTGAGCCTATACTTCACATTAATCAAAGAGATTCCTTGAACTCAGAACATTAGTCAAGTATGAGTCACTCAGCATATAGTCACTCAGCAACCGTTCAGCACTGGGGATAGAATGGAGAATGAGACAGATATTACTCTTGATCTCATAGAGTTTGTATAACTAAACTCAACCAATGGGATGGCATAGTCAAAATAGAATGACATCCAAAGGCAACAATGACTTCATGATGCAACACAGGCTTAGAGTACTGACTCTTTCAAGACAACTGGTTAAAGCTTTGGTAGTCTTTGATTCTTCTCAACGAATTCTTCAGTTCACTTTATAAGTTTTATGAATTTGGCATACTACAACTGGCAAGAAGACATCACAGAAGGGAAGTCTGAAACGACTTGCCACAAGTTGTTCCTATGACTTAGACACAGAAGTCCTTGTTTGAGGCTGAGTCTTCTTGAGTCACTGAGCCTGTTCTATGCCTTGTTGTTCTGTCCCATGACTGCATGTGAACATGGGGTCTCTCTGACTCACACTGGCCAGGATCAGCCAGGACATTCCTTGTTGCTGCATCTACTGATGCTGTCCATAGATTATGCAGTGTGGTTTTTACATACCTCAGGCAGTATTCTTAGCATGCTACTTAGAAAACATATATCAGGTCTTGAAATACTGAAGGGTTCTCAAAATTTGTATGCTTATAATGGCTTAAAGCCTAGCTGTATAAGGCAGTCTTGATTCTTTTCTTATATTGCAAGTGTTGGGCCATAATTGCACCATTCTACCTCCTAAGCCTTTGACTGTAAGAAACCGGGGGGTGGGGAGGGGAGGGAGGAAACACACATTTAATTAGCTTCCCTGTGAGTATGTCTATATTATATTTCAAAATTTAGAGAACTTTAAAAGTTATGAAGCAGCTAAAAGTGTTGCTAGCCATTCAGGTGCTGTGTCAAGATTATTGATTAAGAGTATATCTCAAACCCTAATATTTATTCCTCTCTTTTTTTTTTACAATGAAAAGAACTATATGTAAACAAAGATAAAGAACCTGGGAAAGTAGATGGTAAGTGTAAGGTCTTGTGTGTGCCTTTGGGAATGTGATGGTTCATGGTGTGCAGAAAGGGTGGACACATTTTAAAACTTTCAGGAGAGCAATAATTTCCTCTGCCTCAGTGGCCAATCTGGGAACACCTGAGTGCAAATAAGATTTGGATCCTCAGACCCATAAGTAGAAACAGTCTGAGAGGCATTTAGCCATCTTTTAAAACTTTATTAATATTTATCAGATGAAGTTCCTACTCCTTCTGATAAATACTCAATCAGTCTCACATCCATAAACAGAAGGAACGAGGGCCTCTCTGTTAAATATTCCCATCAGCAATCAATGTTAGTAGAGCCTGAACAAGAGGTCTACTTTAATCTTCTGAATAGAAAGTGCGGTCCACTATTAACCATGCTTCTCCAGTCCCTTCCAATTCTGATGGGCCCTCTTTGCTCTGAGTCATGGATTCCCTCCCTTCTCCTTCTTTTCATTTTTCAGTTGCCAAATCTCCATTTGGGCTCACGTTTTCAGAAGAATGTCCTTCCTTGGAGAACTTCATGGACCCCAATCAGAAGCATTGTCTGGTATTTGGAGCTTGATTCACCCATATGTGTGCTGAGAACAGATGAGGTGAGAACAGCTGAGGTGAGCTCAGGGTGGGTAGTGCCCTGGCCACTGATAAAACGCCTTTCTCCCGCAAGAATCTCCTGAGAGACTCTATCGTGAACTAACCAAAGAACTAGCCATTGTTGTTGCTCTAGTGATTCAGAGTGAGAGAGGCAGACAACAAAGACTGGCTAGGGTGGGAGAGATAGCAGCCCGTTGGAGACAAGGCCCCTTCTTCTTCCTAAAGACCCCGGAAGACAGAAGTAGCAACCTGATGAAGACAAGGCCTTTGTGGACACTGGAGAAGACCCATGCAGGGGACAGCGGCCCCTCCCCACTGACCCAACCAGATACCAAAGCAGCTGAGACCCACCAAAGGGATATAAAAAGTGGACCCGACCAGAGCTACAGTGGAGTATCAAAGTAGGGGTCCCACTTCTCGCTTGTCTTGAGAAGTTTGTACTCTCTTTCTTTTGCTCCTCCTCCCTGTCCTCCTCCTCTTTCTTCTTGCCCAGGTAGCTGGTAGATAGGCTCTCAAATGGTATAAGGTAGTCCTCCTCTGAGAGCCCTAGTTGGGGCTTATACCAATCCGCTGGTAAGTAAGTAGGTAAGAGGCCATCTCATCTTCTCTGGTGTAATCCTGACACTTTCAAATAAAGTTTGCATGTGCTTCCACTTTTCCTCCATCATAGTTCTTTCTTTGGTGGAGCAAAAAGGAACTAAGACATTTCTCACACTCTTATAAACACTTCATATGCTCTTAAACACTTTTTACACTCCTTTTTTTTTTTTTTTTTGCCTTCTGTTTTCTGCCTGCCTGGGGCTTTAACTCTGGGCCAGGACACTGTCCATGAGCTTCTTTTGCAAATAAAATAAACAAATAAATAAATAAAAATAAAGAACCTGGCATAAGAAGTCCTCATCTCCTAGCAAGTATCATTTTAGTTTTACTTGCACATATATTTATCACAATCATAGATTTTGAAAATTGGTGACTGGTGAGGCTTCCAGGTGGCAAAAGAATATAAGAGGAAGGGTTGGGAGAAATGAGGGAGAATGAGGGAAGGAAGGGGTGACATTTATCAGGATGCACTGTACTCATGAACTGACATATTGAATAAAAACCTCTTTTAACACCCAAAATAGAAAAGAAAAGAACAGTGGAGAACAATGTCTGGATTGCCTCTGTAGTAAAAGAGAATGAGCATGAAAGGAAGGGAAGGAGGGGTCACTAAACAGACAATATATGCACAAGGAAAATAATGTTGCAAGATATGGTGGGTCATTCACACTATTCGAACAAGAAGACCTTGAGTTCCTTCCTCTATCACTGTTATTGCTTAAGCCTTAGCTCCTCGAATGTGCCTGAAAGTATATGAACCATTTCTGCATCTAGCCTAAGAAGTACTAGTATCCTGCATTTTCTCCCTCTTATTGATATTCAACCATTAGGCTATAATGAAGCCAAATTGTGTAAAGACAACTTGAAGGCAGTGACCACAGACAGTCCTGAGTCCTGCAGTGACACCTAACATCACTTGCTGACTCTAAGACAGACCATCTTAGCAATATCCAGCCTAATCAATGGCCCATGCAAACAATGGCCCGTAGGAACAAAGAATTCTCCAGTTGAATCAACCCACAGATTATGCAGAGCTAATAAAAAGGGTTTTGTAGCTGCATTGATAAATGCGAAGGGGCATATTCTACAGGAGTAAATAATTGAAACAGCTTCCGTACTAGAAGTGTGGTGCTACAATGGCAGAAATGAGCTATGCAGCACTGTTGGTAAAGGGATGAAGGATTGAGAAAACCCCGGAAGCTGGAGAAAGAGGACCTACGTGATGAAATGATAGAGCTGTTATATGAAAACCTGGAAGAAGGTAAGGGAAGTCCCTAAACTTGTGGATCTGGACAAAACTAAATCTAGAAAAATATTCTGAAAGTAGATCAGTCCTATTGGTCAGACAAGTCATGGAACCAACCAAGATCAAGGAAAAGGGGAATAAAGTATATTTCCCATGGGAGGAAGGCAAAGGAAGGGTGGTTTTCAGTAATCCTTGATAAGGCACAACAGATATTTGAAGAATATTTTTTAACCCTGGTAAGCAATACATGACAAATCAGAAATTACCCCAGGTCCTGACTTCATAGCTAGATAGGAAAGCAAAAGTAAGCAACGAGAAAAGAACAACACAACGCGCTGATTTAATTTTTAATTAAAAAGGTCTCCTAATTCTATAAACCTGCTCTGTGCCTCCTCTGTCATCCCTAAAGGTAATCAAGCAAGCCAGCTTGAATAATCACAGGTATAAACAGGAAAGTTGCTCCATTATGAGAGAATAAACCATTGGCATTGTGGGGTATTTTATTTTCCTTTTTAAATTATGTTGAATTATGCAGCTAGTCAGGTTTTTTCATTTAAACAGAACTAAAATCTACAGCCACATGAATTGCTTGGCTCTGACTTCAAACAAAAGACCGTCATTGTCAAGAGAGAAGCTGTTTCATTTTTATCACAGGAAGAAATGTTAAGGTAGGTGAATGTCTTTAGGAATTATTTGTTCCTGAAAATCTCCAAAAGCATTACAGTAAAGGAGACTGGTAATTAGAAGACATTGTCTCCAAAAGCAATGGCTGTCTTCCTCAATACTAATCTAGCAAGATGGTACTGTTATGGCCAACTCCACTCCCCCAAATACCTAAATAATTAGGTCTTTCTAGTCTTAAAAAAAGCACTGATAGATAACAGCTGTGTTCTATTAAGTTGTTTGTGTGTGTCCTGTGGAAGGTTAACAATACCTTTGCACACAGCTTTTATTTGGTGATGATCATTGGCTGGTTCCTGAAAAGAGCCTGGGAAAATGGAAGGATGGAGCGCCCTTCCATGTAGATAACTTGGGCCTTTCTTTCTCTGATTTCCAATAAAACCAAAACCTTCCCTTCACAGGGAACATGAGGCCCTTGATACTCCTGCTACAGACCAAATTAATACAGGTCAGGAAAAGGAAGAGAAGGACTGGAAAGGAAGTGGGAGACTAAGAAGAGTCAAGCTCTGTTGAGTCGACAGGCGTGTGCTCTTGAATTCATTTCATAAGAGAAAAGCCTTGGAGCTCTGACCTGACATCTCTCAGATCCATTTAATTCCTGGCTGGTGCAGGTCCTTAATAGGCACTCAAAGAGCTTCCAATTTGTTCCTTCGATTTTTAAAAACAGAGTGGAAACTTTCCACAGTGAATAGGGGGCTTCTGGCTATCTGTGCTTTTACAAAAGCCAGCTCAAGAAGAACATGGATTGCTATAGAAGTTGATGGAAAACCTGTACCATTAAACTGCTCATCAAATTTCCCTGCCTTTTATGCCCTGCTTCAGGCCTAGTTGAGGTTCTATGGGATCCCCTGGCCCCAGTATGTGCTGCTGTACCTCAGACCACCAATGATGCAGGGTCAGGTTCTCTCAGCCCCATGCCCAGGCTTTTGTGCCTAAGTCCATATTCTCTCAAGTAATTGGATCAATTATCATCTCTCATTCTAACAGCCTTTCATGATAGAACATAAGCTGTGTGTTCTGCCTAAGTCCGGTGTTCCTTAGCTGTGGTCCAAAGGGCCTGAGCAGGTCAATGTAACTTCCTTTCTCTTCTCTACAAAATGCACTTTTGTTTGGATAAACACACACACAAAAAAAATCATTAGTCCAGATGAACAAAGGAACATAGTCTTTGGAGAAAAATTAACTTGAGTTTCTTACACAAGAGCCAGCTGGTATTTCTACAATATGTGTTCTATTCTGAGCCAAAGTGCTAACAATAGCGCACAACACAGTTGGGAGTGAAAGGACAAGAGCCACGGAGTGCGAATTTTCCCCAGTATGTCACAGCCACACAAACATCTGTTCCCAGGGAGCGGGTGTGAGCTACGATGGGCATTGTGTGACTGGCTCCAGAATGCCTCTGTTGTGACACTGGGTTTGGTAAGAAGAGTGAAGGCTTAGACTTGGAATAGAAAGTATGAGATTTGATTTTTTATTTGTAAAGTCTGGTTAGCTTCCAACACTGAGGACATGCCCTCTTGAAAGACTGTTGTTCCACATGATCAGAACAACAACAATAACAATAAACAACAAGAAAACCGTGTCAAAGAGACAACCAGAGAACATTGACACCCCGGTGGTAAGAAATGAATATAACCTTGCAGTTACTTGGTCTTGGGGAGGAGAACTCAGTCCAGGCAGAAGTCCAATTTAGAGGCTGCTTCCCTTACTTTATCATCATCATCTCCACCACCACCACCACGACCATCATCTTCACCATCATCATTACTATTAGTGTTGCTGTCTTCTGTTAGCCTTCTAGATTTCCAGGCTCAGAACTTGGGCATTGTTCCCCAATTTTCTCTCTTTCCATGCAACCAATTTGCCATTCTGCTTCTGATGTCTCTTTTCCAATCACCTCTTTTGCTCTTCATCGCTGTCACCAGTCTTGTTTTGGTCTGCATGAGTGTATGAACACCTCTTTGGAAAATGCTCCATCTTCCATTGGGTGCATAGCCCTTTGTTTGTTTGTTTTTATCATTCTTATATTTATCAAAGGTTGCCTCACTTTGGTATGGTTTGTATTTTTGTCTGGCTTCCTTACCCTACTAGACCATAAATAGATGTCAGGAAATATTTCCCTGGTGATGAACTTTTGCTGTAGCATTTGTTCTGCACCTCTATACATGATAAAGCTTCAATATAGTTCATAAATTGAATTTAGTAGCTGATAAGTTATTTCTCTGGGTCCAAGTAGCCTATGGGGTATGGTGAGAGCAACTCAAAGATTAAGAGTAGTGGTCATCTGAGCAGTGGTAATAAAAATAATAGGGCAACAAGAACAAATTTGTTGAAGACATATCAGTTTCAAGCCCTATACAAATTGCTTTATATATTTTCTTTTTATCTAAGAACAAATGAATATGAATTTTATTTTCTGTTTTATAGATTTTTTACATCACATTAGAGGTTAGAAAATTATAAAGAAAGGGGCTGGGAATATGGCCTAGTGGCAAAAGTGTTTGCCTTGTATACATGAAGCCTTTGGTTCAATTCCCCAGCACCACATATATTGAAAATGGCCAGAAGTGGTGCTGTGGCTCAAGTGGCAGAGTGCTAGCCTTGAGCAAAAAGAAGCCAGAGACAGTGCTCGGGCCCTGAGTCCAAGGCCCAGAACTGGCAAAAAAAAAAAAAAAAAAAAAAGAAGGAGACGTTAAGTACCAAACATTATCCAGCATACAAGCATCACTGGTATACTCCAGAAAGCCGGATTCTGGGACCACCACAGTATTGTGCATTTCTGTCTGCCTGGAATTCACCCTTCACATTGCGAAAGACAGTTTCTGGGTTGTCCTCAGGCTCTGTCTTCCTCTAACTTCCAAGGCATCCCATGTTCTTTAACTAAAAGGTTAAGGGCCAGGAGCTGGCCAGAAGTTCCTGCACAGGTGGTTCAGAACCAAGCAGGACCACCTCTATCTTTAGCTGGGCATTGAACACGAGAGCTGGAACGCACTGAGTGTGCTAACAGGGCTTCTTTGGCACAGTGGTTACCCCAGGAATTTAACATTCTGATGAGTAAAGATGCCTAAGATACAAATCATCAAGTACAGAGTTGTGAAAATGACACATGAGAAAATCAGCAAGCGGAAAGGAGGGAGGAAGGCTGTTTTAGAAATGGTTGGGAAATGTTCCTTTTTGAACTTCCCAAACATCAAAACCCAAACATTTATGCAGAACTGTCCTGAATTCACTCAGTCGCTGATTAAAATATTTTAATTTCATTTGATGTCTTCTCTTGTGGGGAAAAAAAGGAGTTGACAATTTACTAAATGCAAGTTGAGAATATGAACACAAGAAGAGACTGAAATACTCTGCAAGGGCTGATGTGAGCAACATCATGAAGTGGGAGTATTTGATGAGGATGTGGTCCTATCTATTCCATCCTTCAGAAGCCCCTTCCATCTGCAGAAGATCTCTCCCTCTCAGCAATCTGTCTCTTCTTTGCTTCTCACTGGATGTCACTGTGACTACATTATCATCATCTGGCCGCCATGTTGCTTCTAGTAAAAACAGCCAATCACAGACCCAGACATGGGCAGACTTATACATACTACATACAAATGCACATAGATGACACACAAAGAAATGACACAGAGACCCATGCCATACTGTATGCCTCACACACAACTAGGTATATGTAAACACATGTGTGGATAGATGCTAGCACCATACAATACCTCATATATAGATATGACACATGAATACATATAACCAAACACAGACAAACATGTACATATACATAAGCGCACAGAGACACACATGTATGGACATGACACATTTGTATGAGTGCAGATACACAGTGACTTCAAGAGTTTTAAGGCATCCACATTTGGCTTCATGAAAACTAAAACTCTTCTTCAAAAGGACAGATGAGAAGCACAAAGAGCACAAGCAAATTCACACACAGACAGGCAAACATGCACGAAGAATAAAAATAATTGATTTCATGACTCAAGTGGCAAAGTATCTGCCTAGCAAGTAAAAGAACATGAATTCTAACCCCCCAGTATGTGATAATAACAACAACAACCATAGCAAGAACAACAAACAAAGGAAAAATCTCTGTGTTTTTTTTTAATAGGAAGCTTTATGGAGCCAAGTAAGACAGGGGTTGGGGCTACAATGGCTTTCCTAGCACTTCTGAGAGCAAGTCCCTCCCTGGCTCTCACCTGTTATACCTGAGAGGCCTGTTATAGAGCATTGCTTTTTGATTTGTTGTGTTTATCACCTGCATCTTAGCTTTAAGCTCTTGATAAAAGACATTGCAGGAATATATTTTATTCAAATTCAATCTGCTACAAAAACACCCATTTGATCATAAGACCATTCATGATACGAGGGATTAAAAAGCTGGGGAAAGAAATGACAGTATTATTTCTCAGCTGTTAGATGGTTCCTACTTGAAAAAAAATAGATCTCTGGTCTTTCCTATCCAATTGTTCTTCGTAAATTTAATTAAAAATTATGCCTACTATTTATAAGATTATCCCAGACGTAATAGATTAATTTTGTGTGTTACTGTTTTGGAACCAAACAGAAAGACAGGAACAAATGATGCCTTTTTGTTCTGAGCCACTCTTTGAATTTTCACTTCTGCACTAATCAGATTTCTATGACTGTGGCATTGTTTGCAGTCGTTACCCATTTCAGAGAAGCTCAGCAATTATAGGCTCTGCTGACATAAACCAAGGGAATCCAAACATGCTTTCTTATTTACCTTAATACATCTTAGTCCTCTGTATTGATTGTCTACGAGACCCTGTAATGAAACACGGGGATCAAGCACAGCAACACAGCGTCCTTGCCATTCATCCTTGAGCACATTAAGTCCATTAACAGACAGAGCTCAACAGCATCCGTTTTAGGTCAATGGCTTTTAAAATCCTGGATTCTATACTTCAGAAGGACTTTTCCCACAGAGGGAGGGAAAAAAAAGCTGAAAAAATCTGGGTTAAAAATAGAACTCAGCCTTGTACTCATGTATTGATATGCTGAATGGAAACTCCATTGTACAACTACTTCATGATAAAAAAAAAAGAAGAAATAGAACTAAATCCTCACCACCCCCTCTTCTAAAAAGAAAAACAGATGGAACAGAATCACATTTTCAATCATAAGATTACTTTTCTCCTCCATTTCTTCCTTTCATTGCTTCTGTGTCTTTCTAGGCCCATTTTCTTTGCCTCAGGATCTTGAAGCTAAGGATTACAAAAGACTGGAGATGGAAAGAATTAGACCTCTAAGGATTGAAACCGGATCCAGCAACTGGCTTTCTTGTGTCTAAGAGATAGGTCAAGAGACTCAGTGATGTGATAAATTTGGAGATAGAAAGGCTCACAAACTTTATATTGGAGAGGAGGCCAGCTTTGATTATTCTCATCAGCAATTGGCATGCTAGGCAATTGTGAGCTTTTTGGATGAGAAGACTTATGCCATGCTGACAGTCAGACAACTGAAGGGAAAAAGGAGATTACAAGAAAGAGGAGAATGAACAAAACAGATGGATGATGCAACTGAAAGCAATGCAAAAATTTGGAATTTTCAAACTCCCTATTTGCTCATTGCCTTAATCTGCTACTAATTAATTAATTTTGGCTGTCCTAAGCACTGGAGATAAAATGAGGAACAAAAGAGACTAAATCCTTGACTTCATGGAACTTATATTCCAGTGAAGGAAATACCAAATATATACCAATGCGTGTTTTAATGAAGTCTTAGTAGTGAGCGACATGAAGAAACATATAAGCAAGGAATGAGGAATGAAAATATGGTCGTGTGACACTGGAGTGACTGAAACAGAGAATTCTGATTCATAGCATTATCTGAAATGCTATAAACATTCCCACTATGCCTGATTTCAACTGCAAACATGACATCACTGAACATGGAGAAGGGAACAGAATCTGTTGCAAGCTGGGACGAACTGGCTGCAATATGCCACCAAATGATAGAGAGGGCTTCTTTGAAGAGAGCAGATTTGAAAGAAGACTTGAATGAAGAAGGGGTGAGGAAAATGCAGCTCTTTGATGGAAGAATATTCCAGAGTCAGGGAAGACCCTTTTCTATGCTCTGGTAGGGGGCTCTGCTGCCTGAGTTAATGGAACATTAGGAGGCCAGTTTAGCTGGAATGAAAATACAGTGTGGTTACAGAAGAGAGAGAGAGAGAGAGAGAGAGAGAGAGAGAGAGAGAGAGAGAGACTTAGTAGAGCTGAGATCACCATACAGACATTGGATATAATTCCAGATGCTATAAGAAATGATTGAAGAAATTTGAGCATGGATGTGATATGAAGTGATTTACATTTGAAAAGGATCATTCAGGTCACAGTTAGTGAATAGACTATGGGAATGACAGAGGTTGGGACAATAAGAGAAGCAGAGAGACCAATTTTGTTACTGATCTGGGCAAAAGAAGAAGGTATATTGAAAAAGTGAGATAGCAGTAAAAGTAGTGAGAAGTCAAATGTAGGAAGTATCTATCTACCTATGTTACACACACACACACACACATACACACCTGTGTATACACACATTTATGTATTTTATTTCTGGAAATCAGTTTGTCTTAAGATAAATAGGAAGTGGTTAATATTAAGCCCCTAGCTGTCAGCTCAAAATGTGATACTAAATGACAAGTGTGGTTGTTTTGAAACAGACCAGGATTTGAAGACACTCCTGACTGACTGATATGAGGTTTGGGACATATATTGAAATTGGAACAGGTAATGTGTGTTAATAGGGTAGATCTACAGAGCAAGAGAGAGGAGCAAAAGATTCCTGATGTCTCCCTAGTTTGTATCTGAACCACCATATGTGAGAAAGCAATAGGAAGAACCTGTTTATGTGGGAAGGCTAACCTGTCTGGGGTGTATTACAACCATGAAGCAAAAGAGAGGTAGCTAGAGAGCTAGCACAAGAGGCAGAGACAAATTTGGAATTTGTCATCTTTGTATGGGATGTAACTCAATGCCTTAGACAAAACACCTGTTGATGAATAGATGCAGCGACAGAGGACAAATGAGGAGGTCAAAATCTTAGACGCTCTAAAAGTTACAGGTGAGAATGCAGGAGAATACAATGGAAACAGGAAAAAATAATTATGTACAAATGTGTTTGAGTTGCCAAGAAAAATGGGAATAATAGAATTATCAGCTTTACAAAATGCTTCTGAGACTGAAAACTGACTAGTGAATGTGCCAATATTGGTAACCTTGATTGACCTTGACAGATTTTGAGTGGGATGAAGATCCAGTAAGGTTCTGAGCAAAAGTTCATAGTGGCGATTTTGAGAGACAGTGTGAGTGGGGAATGGAAACACTCTTTTGAAGTTTGTCTCATAGTAGAGCCACAGAATGACATCTGAGAACCATGTGGGATGCAAGAAGGCTTCCAAATAATAAATATTTCAATGCTGGTTATAAATGATCCAGCTCAGAAGGAAAACAATCCAGATTCAATGGGAGAAAATGACGGAGCAAAGTGTTTGCAGAGAAAAATGGCCACCCTGTCCTCAGAGAAGCCTGGATGATTCACTCAGCAGGACAGGAAGGAAGGCAGATGACAAGATCCAGATACAGGACAGACAGAGGTTTCTTGGTCAGCAGAGAGGTCTTCTCAGATTGCTTCTACTTTCTGGGCAAATATGAAGCCAGACCCTTAGCTGAGATTACAGAGTGGAGAAGAAATGGATGGGGTTCTAGAGATTAGGAAAAGGTGTGGGTAAAGCCACAGAACAGAGATGGAGGATTATCCCACAGTTCTGATGTACCACTTGAGATCTGCCATCATGAATACAAAAGATGACCTAACGTGGCTATTGTTTCCTCCTGAAATTGAGCCTGATGAGTATGGTTGTAGACCCTGAGAGGTGCTGAAGGTAATCAGGATTGGGTTTTTTAGGTACAGAAGAAGGAGGTAGGGAAGGGCAAGGAAATAGGCTGCAGTTACAAGGTGTGTTTATAATAATAGACTACAGAAAGGGAAGGCTCAAGGGGGGCTGTTACATAGTGCTTTGGATAACAGTGGACACCAAAGATAGATACCAATGGATCCGAGGTGCAGTGGGGGTCAGGTGGCTAGGGTTGGGAGATATAGAATGAACGGGAAACAAGAGGAAATGGCTGGAGAGTGGAATAGGCTGAGGCTATAAAAATGGTGTAACACAGGTGATAATAAGAAATCACTTGGGGGTATTTTTAAAAAACACATTTGGAAATTAAATTTAAATTTCAGAGGAGTGGGATTTGGACATTCATATTTATGTTTTTCCCCCAAAGATTATAATGTACATCTAGAGGAGAGAACCACTCTTTCAAGGATTATTTTTCAATTGCTGTGGGACCATGCTGAGATATTTGGATTTTAAAAATCTCCTCTAGGTCATCTTTAACCTGAAGCAAGTGGCGAAAGTCACCCACAAGGTTTGTTCATCCATTTTTGCCTAACTTCCCAAGTTTCTGATTCACTGTGTCTAAGAACCAAGCCTGATTTAATGTGACAACTTGCTTGGTGAGGGTGACGTTGCAGACAGTGGCTCTCAGATAACTGAATAGTCAGGAATGCTTGTACTCATTCAGCCACTGATCTATATGCCAAACATTGGGAAACTGTCTGCTAGAAAATTATACACAAGTAGCAGGGATTTACTAAATAGATTCTAGGCTTCATTAAGTGCCTCTTGCTTGATTACAAAAATAACATGTTGGTATTTTGCAGACAGTCTGGAGTGACATAATGCTGTATTCTCAAGTTTCTTCTGAACAGAATTTCCATATGCAGAGAAGTCTGGATACCGAACCTTACTTGTCTGTTAGGTGAATTGAAATAGACCCCTTTATTATGGTCACCACCATTTAAAGTTATGATCATTCATGAATTACTATTTTTAATAAAATATTTTCCCTACCATCTTCTTACCATGCCTTACCATACCATATTCTTAGAGGATATAGAGTAAGCATGAGTATTTGCATTGTCATTAAGAGATGAAGAAGGAGGGGAGGAAGGGAGGGAGGGAGAAGGGAAAGGGGGAAATTGAGGAAGAGTCGAGGAGAAGGAAGGCAATGATCCAGTTTGCAGCCACTACAGTGTTACCAACCACTCCAGTGTTCTGAGGCTCTGAATGCTTTCCAGACTCCAGTGGAACCAAAGTTCAATCTCCACCACTGTGGAGTCAGTCTAGGGCTGGCTCCTAGAGAGGGGTTAGCTTTTACAAACTTCACTTTACTAATCTGCATATAGAAATTCAAGTGTTCTTTACTACTACTTGACTACTTTACTTGACTTTACTTGACTACTAAATATAGATCTCCATTCAGTCTTTAGCCCAGTGCCTGACACAGGAGAAAGATGCTTTCAGTGTTACCTGTTCTTGTTCTTTGCTTATGCAGGGAGGGGGAAGCAGTAGAATTGGATCCAATGATTACCTGAACAGCGGAATGTCTTCTAGATTTTGAGGCAAGCACTTATCTTTTTAGAACATCAGCGTTCTTCCCTGGAAAGTGTGAGGAGAGCCTAGATCTGAGCTTCTCAAACTTCATCAAGCACACAATGCACTGAAGTTTCTAGTTTAGCAAGCTGGAGTGTTTCTAAGGAGTTCTTTCTGCCTTGCAGTAAAATAGAGCAGGGAGTACAAAGAACTTAATAATCATAATCAAGAATTAAGTGAACTGAAAGAATGTGGGAAATTGTGGAGCTTGGAGTCTACCACTGGCTCTAGTGAGGGCAGAGCTAGAAACCTCACATGGACTCAGATGCCCCTTTTCATCCACAGTTGCTCACGCCACTTCCTCCATTATTGGAACTATGAAAGAACCTGCTGAACCTGGACAGACGTTTAGATTAACTTAGACTAGCTTAACCAATGTTTGGTTGAATTTGCCCCAGCCACAGCATACATAGGATACAAATTAAAACAATAGCTAACACGTATGGGATCTTTGACCTATGCAAGGAACATTGAAATAAGCCACATTTCCCTTGCCTGAGCATTTACCACGTAGTCCCATACATGGTTTCCAAATGTTCCCAGTCACTTCTAAAACTACCAAGAGGTCTCACAAGTGGTCACAGACAGACCGGTGGTGTTGTCAAGTTTCCTCTGCCCTGACTCAGTCCCCTAAGGGCTCTGAGCTGCTGGATTTCTCTAGCCAGGCGCCACTAGGTGCCTCAAGATGGTGCTTCTTTACCTCACTGGTCCCAGTCACCAGGGCTCTGCCCGGCAAGGCTTCTAATTTGGGCACTGGGCAACTGCAGGTGTAGCCACACATATCTGGTGCTACAGAGGCAAGCATCACACAATCTCTGGAGCCTGCACTATGCCAACAACTCCCTGTGTTTCAGGCAGATAGTGGAGACCCACAGGGTCCCTGCCCACACTAACGGCACCTGCAGCTTCAGAAAGCCACCCCACATGGAGATATAACTGTTGGTTTCTTATTCACACAGACCTGGAGGGACCCAGGTGGGAGTCCATGATTAGAGAAAACAAGTGTCTTCTTCCTTTCTTTCAGTCCTGATAGTTTTATTGAAGCCTTTTTAGTGGCTAGGCTATTTGTGGGCCAACACACACCATTTGTCTGATTCAAAGGGAATTCTTTGAAGAATATGACAATAGGAACAGTCAGATGTTTGGGGGGGGGGTGTTGTTGACAGCCTTTATGCCGAACCAAAGAGCTGATTAGCATTTTTAAAATGTACTTCTAGGAACTTGAGAATTTCAAATAAACTGCAACAAACTAATGCACTGAGTTCACTTTCACCCTTTATCCAGCTACCATTGTTATGAACCTCCCTTTATAGCCATGGGACAGTCATCAAACTAGGAAATTTACCTTGGCCAGTACTATGCACTGAGGTGCACCTGATTTAAACTTTGTCACTTTTCCCACAGAGCTTTTACATTTCCCCTCATTCTTTGGGTCATTATTCCTTTAGTTTTTTCCATCTATTACAAATACTAAGTCTTTTCTTGACTTCTATAACCTCAAAAATTTGGAGAAGCACTGGTGTTTGTCCTCTAGTCTAGATCTCTTTGACCATTTCTCTGTCAAGAATGCCACAGAAATGATGTGTACTTAACAACTGACCTTTTTTTGTGCAATAACCTTATTAACCTTGAGGAGCAAAGTAGTATCTGTAATACTTCCTCATGATTATTTCCTCATAATTAACATCTAATGATTGATAAATATCTTCAGAGAAATACTTCGAGACTAGACATGTATTTTTTGCCCCCACAATTGTTTTAATCCATCAATTTTAGCATGTATTCAATTATTCTGGTGGTTGCCTAATACTGACTGCTCTATTTCTCTTTCTGCATTAACACTACTCCTTTTCAATTGTGTAGTGTCATGGGGAACCTCTGAAGCTTGGGAAACTTGTGATGCTGGTCCCCACTTCAGAATTCTAGTTCAGAGCATAGGAACTGAATCTTGTAATCTTCATTTAACAAAATCTTTGAGAGGCTGTGAGGCTCTTGGGCTGGAGGACACAGGATGAGCAACATTGAGTGACTGAGTGTATGTTCTTCACAAATTGGTGCTCATATGTCCATATGTATATAATATATATACTTGTATATACGTGTACATGCACACAAATATACACCAAATATTTTTTACTAGATATTGTTTTCATTGTTGTTGTTATTGGTGTTTGTTTGTTTTCATGCTTGTACTGGGGCTTGAACTCGGGGCTTGAACACTGCCCCTGAGCTTTTTCTCTCAAGTTTAGTACTCTATCATGTGAGCCACAGCTCCATTTTTGGCTTTTTGGTGATTAGTTGGAGATGAGACTTTCATTCTTTCCTGTAAGGAGTAGCTTCGAACTGAGATCCTCAGTTCTCAAATTCCTCAGTAGATAGTAACACAAGCATGAGCCACCAGTACCTGGCTGATTATTGGTTGTTAAACTTGCTTTGCTTGCAGCAATGAATTCATTAACATTTCTCTGTGACAATGAACAGGTTTGTGCAACACCATTTCAATGGCTATTGTATTCTTTGTAACACTCTATTATAAATATTCCTAGTCTAAATATTCCTGTGTATATGTATGTGCGTGCACACATAAAATTTGTGTATATATTATACGTAACGGATACTTCCTTTTCCTGTTTTTTTTCTTTCTTTTTGCTACAAATGAAATTTTCTTTTCCTTTTGTTAGACAAGGTATTTGTATCTACCCAGGCTGGTTTTGAACTTGCAATCCCCATATCTAAATCTCCAGAATGTTAGAACTACATAATATATTACCATACTTAGCTGTAGGGTTTTTTTTAGGTTAGAAATACTAAATATAAAATAGTTGCTGAAATAAATTTGTTGAATCAAAAGTTATGCACAGACTTTGAAAATAAGTTAAAAATTAGCCTTTCATTGACAGTATAAAATGGGATATGTTGCTGCTTTCCCTGACACTTTAACACTCACATTATTTTAGGAAATTTGGCAGGAGAAAAGATATTGTTTGAAATGCTTTTATTTGTACTAAAATTGAACCTCTTAAATATTTTTGTTGGCTGTTTATATTTCTTCTTATAGCTTTCAAAGTTGAAACTATTCTTGGTCAAGAATAATAACTGAGGGACCAGTGGCTCATGCCTATAATTCTAGCTATTTAGGAGACTGAGATTTGGGGATTGAAGTTCAAAACACACCCTCCCCCTCCCCCCCAACCAGGGCAGAAAAGTCCATGAGACTCTTATCTCCAACTAGCCATAAAAAAAAGTTTACTTACAGAGTGGTGGCTCAAGTGGTTATAGCATTAGCCTTGACTAAAAAACAAAATCAACTGAAATAAAACATTCAGACCCTAAATTCAAGCTATAGTACTGGTACAAAGAAAGGAAGGGAAAAAAGAAAGAAAGAAGAAAGCTAACTGAAATTAAAAGATTAATTATACAGTTGAGAATCAGAGACATGAGTTCCTGTGGTGGTACCTTCACTATCTCTGTATCTTATCTGAGTACATTGGAAACGTGTATACAGGTATACACGTATGTCTAGCATTGTCTAGCATGTCTACTATGTCTAGCATACAGGTATGTCTAGCATTGATGAGAAAATGTCTAAAATCATCCTGATCTTGAAAGGAGAGGATCATTCATGCAACTTTTCATGTTAGGAAATCATGGTTGAAAGTTGTATCTTTTTTTCTTCTAAAATCTGTCATTTATCTTGATGTTGAGTGGTACCATTGTTTGCTCGCTTGTTAACTTTTTCTGTCTTGTCCTGTATGCTTTACCTATGCCAAGAAAATATTTTCCATGGTCTAAATTAGTTAAATATAGTAAAAACAAACTTAAAATTAAAGGACAATTTCCAGGAACTTAGAATAAATTGGTTATTACTGTTAGTAATAAAATTTAACTATAAGATTTTTGTGTGCCAAGAAAAAAAAGGTAAACATATTGAGTTGTATAATTTTTATTGCCTCTTAGAGGAAGGTCAGTGGGAAGAAGTTAGGGAAAAATTACATCACCAGAATCTTTATGTAAAAGATAAATTGGGTCACATCAAGAACAATGTCTTCTATTAAACAGTTAGAAAAAAAAGAAAAATGATACATATATATTTTACATACACATGAAACTTTTTTTTCTTTATGAGGGCATGGTTGTATAGCCTAATTTAGTGAAAAATTTTAATAGACTATAGTCCATATATATTGCCTTCTTTGTCCTTCCTTTCTTCTTCCTTTTTTCCTTCCTTTCTTCCTCCTTCCCTCTCTCTCTTCTTTCTTTCCTTCTCCATTTCCTTTTTAAAAATTTTTAGTATTGGAGCTTGCATCCAGGTCTTTACACATGGTAGACAAATGCTCTACCACTTGAGTTATACCCTAGCTATGTTATTTTCTTTTTGTTTCATTATTTTACCTTATTTCATCTTAGTTTTTGAGCAAGTCTTACTAACTTTGCCCTGATTGGCCTTGTACTTGGGCTCTTCCTAGCTCCACCTCCTGATTAGGTAGGATTATAGTACCCAGCACAGGCATTTTGCGTTCTAGTTCTAGTATAAACATTTACATAAGACTGGAGCTCAGGAACCCTAGATTTCACCAGTGCAGGAAGCTGAGGCATAGGTTAGATTGTAAGAGCACTAGCCAGGCATCCTTAGGGGCTTGGATAAGCCTCAAGAGATCTGTTCATTCCTAAAGCTGTTTACACAGGTGAGTGTTCTCTGGGGGAAGGTCTATCTCTGCCTCCTAGTTTCAAAGGGTTTATTGAACCTATCTATGTTAAAAATGAAAAAGAAAAATAAGAAAAGAAAGTACTCAACTGTGGTAACAGATAACTCCCAATCATTTTTGTCTTATTTTGATGTGATTTAAAAAAATCGTAATTATTTGTTCTCATTCCATAAGCTGAGAATTGTACAATTTCTCTAGGGAGAGATGGGACAGTAAACATAGGGTGGATGTCCTGGGCTTTCCTAACCCAAGGAGGTGGGATTCTGAGGGAGCTGGTAGGAATCCAGAGCTTCCTTTTCAAGGACAAGGTGGTGCAGAGTGAGGGGTTGGGCTAGGGGAAGAACTTGCTTATTGAATAACTAACGGCCATAAACTGCAATTGCTTCCCTCCTTTTCTAATTTCAAAATCCCCCATTAAAAATTTATAGTGGGCAGTCATCCAGCTATTTATGACTATGTCTAGACAACTGAGAAAGAGCAGACAGTGGCAGGGGTGATTGGGGCTTTTCACTTGTCTTGGGGACCGGTACAGATCAGCATAGAAGCTGATCAGCTCAATTAGGTAGCAATCCGTTGCAAAAGCCAATTGGAAAATCGACCTAGGTGGAATCTGAACGTCTCCTCTGAGGGCTGCTGGGGACCACCGGTGACCATCTATTGTTGTCAGCATGTAGCAAAAGGATCAGTGTGCTGGTATGCTGAGGCTGGTACAGCAAAATACGATAGATCACGTGACTCAAGGACAGAAATGTTCTTTCCCACAGTTCCTGTGATGTCCCGGTCTTGGGTCTGTACATAGTCCTTTTACCCTTTGTCCTCACATGGCCTTTCCTCTGGGCACACACCTCCCTGGTGGCTCTTCTTTTTCTCATAAGGACACCAGTGCTATTAGATTCGGGATCGAACCTTTATGATTTCCAACAGTCCTACCTCTCCCTAAAGGCACACTCTCCAAACATTCTCTCTGGGGATAAAGTTTCAATATATGCATTTGATTGGACAGAGGTCAGTCCAAAACAGCCATTGACTTGAATACGGTAAGACCAGCTGGAAATTTCTTGTACAAGTGAGATGGTACCCCATCATTTTCCAGATAATTTTCCTTAATTACCTCTGTGGCAGTGAGACCCATTAGGGGCTATCTTTGGGAAGGGTTATTAGATAACATCAAAGGCTGATCAGGAAGCATCCATGTTTTATGGGCACTGTTACTGACAAAAATGTCCAGTGAGAGGTAGAGAAAATTCAGGACACCTGAGGTGCAGGGTGAACACGGATGAATCTTGCAGCCACTAGAGAATTCTAACTTTCAGAGGCAGAAGCTTAAAGTAAATAATGTCTTGTAATCTATGTCAGCAGAGTGAAATGGAAGCAGTGAAAGGAGCCATGGTTCGGTGCCCAGATGATTCCCATTACAGTGTATGCATTTGTTTGCTTGTGGCGTAATGGGCTCTGCGTCACTCTTAATGATGTGGCAAATTGGAGGGTTGTGGAAAGCACAGGACATTCTCAAAACTGATGTATGGAAAGAGCATAAGATCATGAGATTTTAGAAACAGTATTCTACAGAAAGGAGAAATGCAAAGAGCCCCCAGGTAGGTTTGTCTGCAGCTCCATAGATGATGAGTTACTTCGATAACACCAGCTGGCTGAGCCTCACTCCAGGTGTACACACCTGGACAGACATGTGATGTCCATATCCTCTCTGCTCTGAGTGTGGAATTAGGAGAGAGAGAAATGGGCTATTTCTTGATGATGTTTGGGAGTGTGGGTATATAAATCCCAGGAGACAGGAGGAAGTTGTATCTAAATGGAGCCTGCTGAAGCTAATTGGCAGACAGGAGACAAAGAATTAGATATGCAGAAAATTGTAGAGGTGAATTGTGGGAATAGAGGGGAATGATAGTAGAAATGCAAGGGAGTTGGAAACTTGGAAGCTGGGGCTGAGGGAACTGGCTAGTTGCACATGAATACCCAAGGAGATCTCTGACATTGACAGTTCAGATTCGTGTGTGTGTGTGTGTGTGCATGTGCGTGTGCGTGTGTGTGTGTGTGTGCATGTGTGTGTGTGTGTGTGCTGGTACTGGAGCATGAACTTAGGATCCTGGTGCCCTCCCTTAGCTCTTTCACTCAAGGCTGGCTCTACAACAAAATGAGCCATAGATCCATTTTTATTTTTTTTTGCCAGTCCTGGGCCTTGATCTCAGGGCCTGAGCACTGTCCCTGGCTTCTTTTTGCTCAAGGCTAGCACTCTGCCACTTGAGTCACAGTGCCACTTCTGGCCATTTTCTGTATATGTGGTGCTGGGGAATTGAACCCAGGGCCTCATGTATACAAGGCAAGCACTCTTGCCACTAGGCCATATCCCCAGCCCCCATAGATACATTTTTGGCTTTTTACTGATTAATTGAAAACGAGAGACTCATGGGCTTTCTTGCCTGGGCTTACTTTGAATGGTAATCCTCAGATCTCAGCTTTCTGAGTAGCTTCAGTCACAGGTGTGAGCCACAAGTGTTTGGCTTCAGTGCTTCAGTTCAGACTTGTATAATATTTACTTGACTAAATATTTCTGCCTTTTAGAACACACACAAAACTATTAACACCGTGGTTCAAATTGAGAAGTATATCAAAGTATACTTTGCATTTAAAAGCCACGCACTGAAATACTTTCAAATTAACTCAAGTAACTGACAAGCAGATTCTAGAGATATTTCTGAAGTGTCTCTATTGCTCCTCTTCAATGCACTGTTCTAGTGGCCTCTTCCATATAAACCTCTGTAGTCTTTATTACTCAGCCTCCTTACATTTTTTCCTCTACGTGGTTCTAGTTACAAATTCGGGAGTCTTGTAGCACTGTAAGGAAACAGAGAGGAGGGAATTAAAATTTTCCTATTAGCATTCAGAGACAGAGAATATAAAGGCCACTCTGCTTTTATGATTTGTGCCCTTGTATATTTATATCAGTATCCAAAAAGACCATATAACACTAGAATTTTGACAGCTGAGGACTTTTGAAATTGTTAAATCTAGACAATGACCATACAAATGAAGACACTTGCTCTTAAATTTGAGAAGCATATTAACAAAGATTACACCATTAGATAATAGCAGCCTGATAAAATGAATATCTTTAAAGGGCAAATGTCTGCATATTGCTGGAAAAGGATGGAATTTAGATGATGTTTTGAGCATCTTTCCTTTTATATGAGTGTTCTACAGGACAAAAGAATCCAGTGGTGTAACCAACATCTGAGATCTAATTAGAACTGGAGCTAAAATTTCAGCCAGGCTCCCTAACACATCAACAGTTGTTTTAATGGGTTAAGAACCACAGTTTCCATGTTCAGCATTTTAATTTCAAGAGTGAACCTACTGTTTAGACATATTAAGACAAGATGTCTAATTGGTAATACTAATAGTACTTTGAGTAAAGGAATCTTGACAACCCCTACGTGCCCACAAACTGGCAGACAGACAGACAGACAGACCTATTTACTTCCATTCTACATGTTTTGGGTCCCTGGAGAGATGCTAAGACAATTCTAGAATTTTGTACAAACAGAACTTGGAAGTCTAGGAATCCAAATCATACCAAGACACTCCCTGCCTTTTCAACACATGGCCTGGGAAAATTCAGGCTTTCAAAAAAGAAAGTCAGAAAATATACATTTACATTAGAAGGTAACACCGTCCCTTTCCTATTTCTACAAAGCAGCATAGAATGGAATAGCAAATGAATGGAGTGAGGGGAATCTGATTGAAACCTGGCCAAGGGTGTCTTCTTAGAATCCTTCCTAGCTCAACCCTTTGAAGAGGTAGAAGCATTGTGTGGACATGTTCCTGTTTGTTAGACTGGGGCTCCATCATGAATCAATAGATGTTTGGACCAAAGACCTGTTGTCACTACTCCTCAACATAAAGTCAGACACAAATCATTTACTAATTCCCAACATGCTTACTAATCCTTTAAACATCTTTGTGTACCAGGAAAATCTGCAGAGCTCATTAAGAAAGTAAAATTTCTTCTTGGTGTGCACATGGCTTGTTCCCATCAAGGCATGCCAGCAACCCCCTAAAAAGGAATTTCCTGAATGTTCTTAGGAAAGAACACAGACTGAGGAAATGATGGATAGGATCAGGACTAATGGAGGAAATTAATAACTAATCCAAATGAGACACGAGTCTGAAGCAAAGGAGTTAACAATAAGGGACTGACATTTCTTTCATGACTAGGTAGTGGAAGAGTTCCAACACCAGCTTCCCTTATCCATCTCCATCTGTCAGAAATTACACCGAAGGCCTCATCTAAAAAAGTTCTTGCATTGCTTTCAATTTGAAATATCACTAACATAGGAATTTTTTTTAATTTCACTTTTATTTTTTTCTCATATATTACGAATAACCACAAGCCTATACTATAGCTTTTCAAAATTTGAAGTCTTTTCAAAAGTTTTCAAATGTATTATTTCAACAATAAGGTGATTATTTTTGTGACTAAAGAGTAAAACACAAAGATAAAAATTTAAGAAATAATTTTGTAAAGTCACTGGAATGATTAAAGAAAACAAATAAAAAGAAAAATATTAGTTAAGACCTCGTTGAACATTGCTTTATTGTCAGACCATAAAAAAGATGTCGAATATATCATCAATAAGAAATTTATAATGAATATTTTAGTGTTTGAGGGACTTTAAATAGAAACTAGCTTACCTGAAGCTCAGATTAAAAGAATTAAAGAAATCCTGTAGTATAATTATAATTCTGGTTCTAATGTGGTCTCATTTTATCTACATTAAAATAGGCTAGTAGAGAGGAGAAAGCTATTATTGTGTTAATCTCACCCTTCATTTGGGCTTCTCAGTACATTGCTTATCAGCTCTACAGAAATTCATGGACAAATAGATTTCTATGCAAGAAAATACAGAAGCAAATAATAAACCATATTATCATCCTGAATGATGTAATTAGAATTAATACACTGTATCGAAGTCACCCCAAAGGGACTTTTACTTTAGAGTCTGCTTTTATAATTTCAAATAATTACAAACTGACGTAATACATGTATCCATATCAAAATTTATTTGGCATGAATCGAAATTTAACATGAAAAGGAGAAGGGTTTGCAAACAAATAATGTGATCATTACCACTTGGTCATGGTTGATTTTTATTCAGGTAAATTGGGACAGTTAATTGTGAGCTAAAGCAAAAGAGTAAAGTGCACAACTACTATTGTTAGATTTTATTTTATTTTATTATTTCATTTATTGTATTTTGTGCTGGTACTGGGGCTTGAATTCAGCACCTCACATTTTCACTAATAGTGCTATACCACTTGAGCCACACTCTATTTACAGATTTTTTGTGTGTGATAAACTGTTGCTAAGAGACTCAAATATGTCTACCAGGACTGGCTTCAACCTGTATTCTGAGATCTCAGCCTCTTGAGTAGCAAAAAATTATAGAAGTCTACCACTGGTTCCTGATTGCTGGAAGATCTTAATATGGAATCAACAACATTTCTACTTGCAAAATCCAGTGTTTTATTTTACAATTGAAAAGAAAATGTGTGGGAAATGTTTTCTTTTTATGCTTGTATTATTGGAACAAGACAATACAATTTGAAGATTTATTTCTATCATTTGCTGAATATAAAACTATTAATTATCTCTTCCGTAGGGAACTGGACTTCCTCATCTACAAAATAAAAAGACTGAACCAGAAAATGTCACCAAGAACTTTTAGAGCTCATATGTTTATGATGACAATAAAATATATTTTAAAATCAAAAAGTAAGTTTTCTGTCTGTGACTAACTTAGCAACACAGGATAACTAATGCATATGCTTCACCTGTACTGGATACATGAAAGGGAAAATATGACTCAATTCCCATAGCTGAGATAATGTAAAAGGACATATGACTAAAAAATTGAAGAATCAGTATGAAATATAGAAGATGTTACAACTTTAAAAACACCAAAACCCTTCTTACCTTGACAGACATCCCATTTTAAACACAATTCCTACTAGATATTTGATAAAGGATTTTAACCTATATCATTCTTAGAATATAAACAAAAATATTCATTTAACTCTCGTGATTTAAACTTTTTATGTAATTATATGGGATATGTGGCATTCCTGCCATAATGTTGAATCCTTAGGTACTGGATTAAACACTGAATATTCATTTCTGAACTCTTTTTGTGTCTCCCGGAGCCAAGAAATTATGCATGTTTTGGCCTCAAATGCTTCAGTAGCTCTTCAGTGTCTTCTCTGTCCTTGGCAATGGACCTAAATCTTAATGGGGGAAAAATGGCTTTACAGGAGTTCCTTAACTAGTATTCTTGAATGAGTGAATTTTAACTATAGATATGTTTCAGCATGAATTGTCAGTCTTGTCAGCTTTCCTTGTGATTCCTTCTTTTGGAAGTGAAGGTCAAATTTCCTAGGAGAGACAAACTGTAAACTCCAAAGATTGTTACCCCATTTGAGCAATACAAAAAATACATTATGCCAAAGTTCTCTCCTCTCTCACTATACTATGGCTACTCAAGTAGATTTTAACTAAATATTCTTAACATAGCCTTGGAAAGGAAAATGAAAGGGTCTCCTTTTATACTCTCCATCTCCTTCATTCATCTCAGAACTGGATTAAGTGAGATTATGTGTCAGGTCCCAGGGTACGGTGACCATGAATTACTCTTTTATCCCTTTCTTTGAGGGTAGCATATAGGAAAATAGACAATGGTAAAGTCTCCAATGAGAAGAGAGCCCTGTGAGGGCTGTGTCTGCAATGTGGAGAGTCAAAGAAAGGGAAAGAGAGTCTCCTGATAAACTCAGAGTGAAACAGTCTTCATGTCGCCAAGTTCCTGCAGTCTGGCTTGCCTCAGCTGGGCATCAAACTTGCTACAAGGAGGACTTTCTGTCCCAGAGGGCCTAGGTAGTCTGTGTCTCCCTTTCCTCTTCCACTGTATTGTCCAAGGGATAGGAATGACAGATGAAACACAAGACACACAGATAAATGTAAATTTCAGATGAACAAGAAAAACATTTAATGTAAGTATGTCTCAATACAATATATAACAATCAGATCAAGACAGTTTACATTTTCATCTCTCTAAAGACTGGCCATTTCTATAGGTTGGGAATCTCGGCTCTTCTTTCCTGGTGACTTTGAAATGTACAATAATGTAGTAGACTATATTTAACCTATTGTGCTTAGAATGTAAGAGCTCTTCCCATCCAATGGTATCCAACTTCCCTGGACACCTTCCATTTCCCCCTACCCCCCCCCCCCCATCCTTCTCAGCCTCTGGAGACCGCTGGTCTACTCTTTGCTTTTATGAGATCAAAGGGGATTTTTAAAGCCAATTGTCTGTCTGCTGAATAGAAACAATCGGGATTTTTTTTAAATGCTTGGGATTTTAGTCATTCCTTCTGAGAAGTGATTCTTGTTTAAAAACTTTTATTTTCACTACCCAGCAACATTTTTCAGCTAATTGCTAGGAAAACTGAAGTTTCTACATTGGGGAAGCTCATTTAGTCCAAGGATGTTATTAGTTTATGCAGTTTTAAAATGTCATTGCCAATGACCTATGGTTTGTTCAGCTAAAATACCAAACCGTATTGTCTTTTCCTCTTAAAATCACATTTTTATGTATTTCCTTTGTACTATTCTTTTAGGTATGTTAAATATACACACACACATACATAAAATCACACATATATACATATGTCTATAAATATGCATATATATACACATACATGTATGTGTATATTTATTTAGCATGTGGGCTTCTATGTGCTTATGCTTGTTCATTATATGTCTAAGTATATTTATATATGTATGAATATATGTATGTATGTATGTATACAAATATAAGAGATCTATAAAATTGTATATAACATATACAATATATTTCTTCTTAAAGGGTTTCACCTCATGGAACCTTGTTCTTTATTCAAGTTTTTTTGTTTAACCAGGCCACATTTAAAACATTCCTTTGGAGTTTTCTGTCATTTAGTTCACATCTGTCTTGGTTATCTGTGACTTCTGATCTCTGAAACCAAAGGTTTGCAGGGAGTTTGTGTTTAGGAAGATGAGAGAAAATGGTATTATTGTTATATGAAGAAAAACACAAAATGTATGTTGCTCATGGAATGCAATGCATCACTCCAGCTCACCCCACCATTTCAAGGCCTTCCATTTACAGATCTCTGTTTTGGTTCTAAAAGCCGCATTGAATATCCAGTGTGAATGTATGAGGTTTCGTTTCCCAATGCAGGAAATTCCCTACACGTATACTGCCTGTGACCCACATTATAATAATCACACTGTACTCTGTTTGCCAGTCAATCAACTTGCTTGTGTGGGTGACTATATAACATAAATCCTTACTCAATTTTTATTGTGCTTCTTTCTGCAGCTTTGAAATGACATTAAAAGGACCCTAGATTCCAGTATGTGTCCCAGTGTTGGGGCTTAAATAACAGAGCAAGTTTATTTTCCCTCTCTGAAAAAAAAAATGCCACCATTTCCTCTTCATCCAGACTATTTGGAAAGGATTTTCCCAAGTGGGAATTCAACAAGAGTTGATTGCTTAGGAACTTGAGTTCCTAAGTAAAATGTGCAGAATGTTCGTTCCCTTCCAGACTGGGGCCATAGATACAGGGCTCTCCCCACTGTACTATCGGGGTCACCTCCCCTCAAAGAACTCTGAGGTTTCTGAGCTTCCTGGAAGGTGTCCTGTCCATGATAAATGCTGTTGTTTCCTATCATCTTCTAGTAAAATTGTGAACTCCTTATTTTCCTTCCAGTGCACTAAGACACACACATCTCTTGGCCAGATGGCACAGAAACACTGGTGGTCAGAATGCCGTATCCAGACATTACGGATTCTTCAGTTTGTGCTGCTGAGAATCAGTTAACCTTCCTTGTACATCAGGGGAAAGCAAAGGAAGGGACAAATAGCTGCAGCAGAATTGCAACCAAAGGCTCCTTTGCTAAGTGAAGGAATGAAACATTAATAAGAGTAATACCACAGGCTGAACGTGTAGCACATAGGCCTTGTGCTAGCATTATTTTATTTATTCCTCTGGCAAAGCATACAGACTAGCTACTACTGCTATTATTATCCTAGATTCTCTGCTAAGTTACTTATGTGTATCATTTCACTCAACTCAAAGCAATATGGAATATTATTACAATTATTTACCTTTGTACAAAAGGAAACATATATAAGTGAGAGAAATTTAGTAATGTTCACAGTTATAGGCTGAGGATATAGTTTGGTGATAAAGTACTTGCCTAGCATGCTTGAGGCCCTGGGTACTTATCTCAGCACTGCAAACAATAACATGAAACCAGAAAAATCTCCCAGGTTGCATATTACATGAAGCCTGGTTTCAACCCTAGTGTCTACCCCAGACCCACACTTTAGCTTCCAGCACTGTCATTCTCTGTCAAGGGCGTTGGTTTAATTGAAAGTCTGGACAGTGGTGGGCCTTCTATCTATCCATGGAATGTTTTTGCAGCTTGCCCTAAGGTTGACAAATTCCAGATTGTTCTCAGCAACCCTTGGCTTTGCACATCCACATCCTTGTGGAATACCTCCTTGCAGTACAGTCCTGACCCAGGTTTCCCCTACTGAACAGTGATGAGATGTCACTTGTAAGATTAGGTTGTTGTAATTCATAAAATTTAGGAATAACTTGTTATGCCGCAAAAAAAATAATGGATATATTCCACTTTGGTTCTTAGGTTTACCCAGAAAAATAGTAGCAAAACAATCTGCTAAATTTCCACTTTGATACCACAACTATCCATTTGAACTTACTATCCTTAGAACTTACTATCCTTAGAACTTACTATGTGCCAAATACAGAACTATGAACACTTGGTTTCCATAATTCAGTGAAGATGTTTTATTTGAGCAGAATTTAAGCCATCAAATTCTATGCCATTAGGAGTGCCATTTTAATGTTCGTTTCCACTTGTCTCACTCAACAATCCAGTATGTCTTAATTCTGATAATATCTTGGGTCTTCACGGATTTTCTAAATTTAGGGGTGCCCAGATAGCTGATAAAACATCACTTCTGGAAGTGTCAGCGAGGATGTTTCTTTTTTTTTTCTTTTCTCAAATTTTTATTATCGAACTGAGCGAGGATGTTTCTAGAACAGATTAGCATGTGGAATGGTAAGCTGAGAAAAAGCCATGTGGGTAGGCGTGAATACAATAAAAAGATAACAAAGGTCAAGTTCAGTTTCTCAATCTGCCTTGGGACATCCATCTTCTGTTTTGGAACACTAGAATACTTGGCTTGGGGACATACTCATTTAGATGAGGATACATACATATGTATAATATTATGTGGAATTATATAAATATTATATATTATAATATATAGTATATATAATTTTAATATATAATATTTTAAGTTTAGCATATAATATTTTAAGATATATTATACAACATATATAACATATTATAATACATATAATATATTACATATTATACATGTATATAATAGATAATTTTACTATATGTTATATATTTTGTATATTATAGCATTTAATATATCATAATATTTAATATTTCTATGTGATATAATAATATATTTAATTAGATGCATAATTTTATGTAATTATATAACATATCATAAATACATACATAGTGTGTAATATACAATTATATTATGTATACAGTAATTATAAATAATACAGTACAGATAGGTATTTGTAAATTACATATTACTAATATATTATATAAAATATGTTATGCATTATATATTTTATTATATATATAATTATCCCCAATTGTTTCTCCATTTCTGAATAACTCTGACTAATTCAAACACATATGCATTTCCTTTCCCAATGCAACTTGAAGAGAAACTTTCAGTTCATTTAAATTTTAAAGGATTTAAAATTTGATGTTCAGGTCTTTTCCTCCTTAAATAAACATTTCTAACATAATTGCTGAGCTCCTTAGATTCCATTCAATGTGTTTTTTCTGTATGTCTTTTATTGAAGTATGTTTAAGTTCAGGCACCTGGCCACTGATTTAGGAATTAACAATTTCTTCAAGACACTACTGTGAAATGACTATCTGTGCACTTTAACATTTAAATTCTCTTCTGCTCCTTAATTGTTGCACGTAATAATTTGATTTTTGAAGGAACTGACGAACAATGGGACCTCCTTCTTCCCCCACCTTCTCTGAAAGAGACCTCAAACTCTCCATAGATGCAGGATCACAAAGACAAAACTATACTCCCCGTTTTTTATTAAAAACAACAACAGCAGAGCCTTACATTTTTCTATTCTGGTGCAATGCGGAAATATGAATTAGATTATTTTGCAGAATGAATGGCTTTGATGATTTATTCTTAATAAGTATGGATTATTAATTTTAAAAATGGCATGGCTCCTGGTCATGCAATTTTTCTTGTTTGGGTGGTGGATGGAGCCATTCCACAGGAATGTATGAACATCAGTCCATTTTCAGTGAAATGCTTGGTTTTATCTTTCGGTATTGAGTTGGAGATTCCTGACAGACTTCCATTTGTAAATTCCCAGCTAGCATTTACATATATTTTCATGGAGTCTGCCAAATGGTTGAAACTAGTAATTGATGGTAAATGAATAGATGGGAAGTAATGAAAAAACATGATTGTATATGGAGTGATTATTGCTGTTTATGGAAGCATACTTAAATTTACAGAAGTTGGGTGAAACAATTATATCTTTGACATAATGTCATAAACTTAATTGGATGTGATGCAGTCCTTTGAACATATTTATTTATTTATTACATACAGACTTATTTAGCTACTATGATATTATCTTAGCACTGGGAGGAAACTTGTTATTTCTAGATTTAGATCATTATCCTTGAACATTAGTCACCTCTCTATACCTTTCTCCAAGTATAGATCAATCCTTTTGATTTTATAAATATTCTTTTGATTTTGTAGAAAAACAATAAACAAACATACACTATTTGGGAATATTTGTTTAGTTCACCATAATATATATACACATATATGTGTGCATGTGCATATATGCATATACAAACATGTGTCTAAATAGGTGTGTATATATATGAGCATGTATGTATATATACAGGGGAACATACCTATGCATTTATGTGTACATGTATGTATACATGTGTGCACATGCATAAATACTATGTATATGGACAGATAGATGATTGTTTAGATAAATAGGGACACAGATAGATGGTAGACATGTAACTGTTATAACTATTACCATTGCTGTAATAATGCCACCCTAACAAAGAGACACAAAATACCAGTAACATACAAGAATCCATTTGGGCTCACATGTCTGGGAAAAGCTGAAGGCTGGTTAGGTGGTCATGCTGATTTCAGCTGTGCCTACACAGGTCTGAATGTCATCTGCCTGCCAACCGGGGCAGCTGGGGCTACTCTGCTCCATACGTCTCTCATCCTTCAGCAGGCATGTTTTGATTGCAATGTCAGAGGTGTAAAAGAGCAAGCCTGAATTGAAGTACAACTCTCCTTACATTCTGTTAATATCCCATTAGCCAGAATAAGTAATGAGTTTCACCCCCATGAAAAAGGGTAGCGTGACATCCCAAGTCTGGTGAGAAGGTACAGAGCAGAGCTTGGGGTGTAGAGATAAGGAAGGAAGGGAGACAGATTGGGCTAAAATCGCAGTCTATCCCAACATGACTCCTACCCATGAGAGAAAAGCCCCGGAGTCAGTCATATGTCTTCTACAATCAGCTACAATTAATTAGATCAAGGGTGATCACTGTTCAGAATTACCATTGCAGAGATGAGAAAAATGTCCTCCATCTGACATCAAGATCTATAATATGCTTCTATCATCAACCAAACATTTACTGTAGTTTAATTATTGTTGATATGTTGAAGAGAAGTCTGTTTTATAGTGCTGGGGACCAAAGCCAGGGTCTTCTGCATGCTGAGCAAGTACTCTCTGATAGAGTGACACCTTCAACCCTAAAAGAATCCTTATGATAAATAAATAACCAATATGTCCATATCCTTACTTTCTCAATATTTTGCCTATCACCTTCATTGCATACACATTAAAATTATGAGGATGGGATTTTTTTTCCAATGTGTTATAGTGTCTTAGGAAGCAATGTGCAGTCACATCTAATACAAGGGCATAGGTGACTATAATCAAATCCAGGCTAATGTCCATAGACTTTTGTCCCCTCAAAGGAAAAAGAAAGAAACAGCATGCATTTAATTTCGTGTCAATTGTTCTCTATTTTTAAATCTCATAACCTTCAGCAAATAGAAAAGGCAGATACTTTTATTGCCATTTGGTAAATAGGGAATGCAGGTCCTACTCCTTTAAGAAATTTCCTTAACATTCATTTACTTTTCAAACCTGACCTAAGATTTGAACTTAGATATTGCTAGCTTCACAAATAAGGTAACTTTAAGGAGTAAAATTGTTCCTTATAAAAGAAACATTGTCCTCATTTTAAAATATCATAGTGATTGACTATGAAATTTTGACATGAGATTATATTTTCATAAAAAGAAAAGAAGATGATAATTGTACTTTACCAATTTAAAATGAATAAGTTTTGAACTGAGATTAAATTTCCACCTAACCCTTCTCATATTTTTCACCCATATATTTCCTTCTTGACTATAGAATTCTGTTTCAATTGGCTGTCCATATTAAACATTTTAGCATCCTATATACATGCACACATATACATGTGATGTTATACATAAGCAAAATATATACATATAGATGATGTTGATTATATCTTTTATATATTTTGCTGATGAAATTGAAAATGTATTCCAAGCATCCATAATAAATTTGATGGCTTCTACCCAGTGAGACTAATTGATTGGCACTAGAGAACATTTAAGAAAATGAAAAACCATTGGCAAACATCAACTCTAACGCATAAAGCTTCCAAATGACTTTAAAATGGCTTTCTATATTTGGTTAGGCCAAACATACGTTATAATAATGTATATATTACTTGCCCATAATAGTATAAAGAAATTTTCTTGAATATGTAATGATTGTAAATTAATTGAATGTAAATTAAACTTGGTCATTAAAATTCATTGTTAGTATCATTGTTTAAAAATAATTTCAGATATCTAATAACTTTTCAACAAGCAATCACATCAGATACTTTTGCTTTCAAATAATAAATACCTTTAAAGTGAAGGTGGAATGCAAAGGTATATTACAGAAAAGTGTTTTAATACACTTTGGAAAGGTTTAGGTTTTATTTTTCTAACTGCTAAATTTGCCAGAGGTTTTCTATTTTTCCAAATACAGACATATCGGGGCTGGGGATATGGCCTAGTGGCAAGAGTGCTTGTCTCATATACGTGAGGCCCTGGGTTCAATTCCCCAGCACCACATATGCAGAAAATGGCCAGAAGTGGTGCTGTGGCTCAAGTGGCAGAGTGCTAGCCTTGAGCAAAAAGAAGCCAGGGACAGTGCTCAGGCCCTGAGTCCAAGCCCCAGGACTGGCCAAAAAAAAAAAAAAAAACCCAAACACTAAATACAGACATAAAAACTGAGATGAAAGGGTTTTTTTGATCACTTTTAATATCCAGTGCACAAAAGAAAGCACATATGCTAAATTCCCATTTCACTAGCTTTATAGTTATATAGTTAAATATATATATATACATATATATATATATATATTTTCTTAAGAGCTTTGTAATAACAGGAAAACATAAGCTGTCAAATCTGTATCATGACACATATGGTTAAATATCGTGTGTGTGTGTGTGTGCGTGTGTGTATGAGAAATCACAGGAACTTCTATTTTTGGAAGGCAGCTATGCTGACCATTAAACCACCAATGCTCATGCAAATAAAAACTGCTTGTTTTTGTCAGTACTGGTGCTTGAACTGTGGGCTTGGCTGCTGTTCCTGAGCTTTTTGCTTAAGGCTAATGCTTTACCAATTGAGCCACAGTGCCACTTCCTGTAGATCTGGATATTACTTATGCTGCCTGAAGTCAGGAATAGCAAATTTAGCTCAGGAATTGAAGTTTGAAAATTACGCTTTAAATTTGTATTTTTCTCCTTCTAATCATGGCTACCATTCAAATCATCTGAGATCTATTGGTGATGCAATTGATGCTTGGGCATCATCTTCTGATGCTAAATTCATCCAGAAAGACTACATTGTCTCTCACACCAGAGGAAAGAGATGCTGAGCCTGTACCTTCATCTGTAAAGAGAACAGCTTCTTAGGATGGCTTAGAGAATCAAATAAGATAAATGAATGTATTTTATCAGCCTTTGATACAAAGCTTTACCTCTGTTATATTGCCTTGTATATTGTATATTGTCTTATTATATTGCCTGTAAGTCTTGTCTTTATGGGTCTCTATTGCTTAACTCATTCACATTTCTATCTTTTTTTTTTTTTTTGCCAGTCCTGGGGCTTGGACTCAGGGCCTGAGCACTGTCCCTGGCTTCTTGCTCAAGGCTAGCACTCTACCACTTGAGCCACAGCGCCACTTCTGGCCATTTTCTGTATATGTGGTGCTGGGGAATCGAACCTAGGGCCTCATGTATACGAGGCAAGCACTCTTGCCACTAGGCCATATCCCCAGCCCCCATTTCTATCTTCTTAAAACTTGTTTATTAAAGATTTTTCCAGATGCAGGAAAAATGTTTTCTAGCAGAAAGTAAGCTAGAGAGTATTACAAACACAGCAAAAGGAAAACAACTTAGCTATGATATACAGAAATATCATGATTGAGAGTTGGGTTCGGTGTTTCTCCACCCTTTCAAAATCATCTGTGTGGGTATATTCTGCCAGAATATAACAGTATTGAGTCTGTTACGTATTTTGCAGCTTTATGTTCATCTTTGGCCTGCTCTCTTCAATTTCTTCCTCCATGTAGTGAGACACCATCTCAACACAAAGGCAAGACATGGTGAAACACTGCAATCCTAGCTAAACAGGAAGCATGCGTAGATTGGAAGACCACCATTAGAGGTTATCTGCGTAAAAAGCACAAGACCCAACCTGAGGAAATGTAACTACAGCAAAAAAGAGAACATCCTATGAGTGCCAGAGTGCTAGACTAGCAAAGCACAAGGCCCTAAGAACTTCAAACCTCAGTGCTGAAAAAAATAATTATACAGCTCATCAAAATAAAGTCATAGGACTGAAGAATTTAGGTAAATATTCATCTAATACAAAAATATATAAAGGTACAATTTCAGTGATCAAGTTGTGAAATATTGAAATTTAGAAATTCTGGCAAAAGCAGTGAAATTAGAAAATCTCTGACACCTTTTTCCAGAATATGAATCTCCTACCGCATTTCCTGGCAAGTATTTTATAATAATCAATAATCTTCAAAATGTACAAGGTCCTTTATCAATTATTTGGAGAATTACAATATAAAGAAATTATGTACACTACATAGAGATTTGGATAGCAGAATTTGTTTCTCTGAAACAGAAAAACAAAAACAATCAAAGAGCTAGCCAACAGAAATTGACTAAGGTTACTGAAGCACATTTTTTGAAATGCAATATTTCAAAATATTTATGACCACAAAATAGAGGTCAGTAAAGTACATATGGTTAAAAATGATACATAAACAAGTGTTCACAATGTATGTCTAGGTAAAAACAATATGTATAGTTTGTTTAAAAGGAAATGAAGCTGGGTGCTGGTGGCTCATGCCTACATTCCTAGCTACTCCAGTGGATAAGATCAGAAAATCAAGGTTCAATGACAGCTGATAAGGAAATATTCCAAGACTCCATCTCAACTAACTAGTAAATAAAACAGACTAGAGGCATTGCTCAAATGATAGAATGCCAGCCATGATCAGAATGCATAAATGAGAAAGAAACACAGAGTTCAAGTTTAGCACTGTTAAAATAAATTAAAAACAATATCACATTTTAAAAACACACCAAAGTCTTGACAGTGGTTTATTTATATTTTTATAAATATTAACAAATACTAACAATATTAACCAATACTAATAAATAATTTTTATATAAACACTTATAAGAACCTGTAATACCCATAATTCACTGCAGCCAATTTTCATTCTTCCGTGAGGAACAAAGACTGGTAATGTAAGCCCCCACTTGTTATTTTCTTTTAACAGAATGTAATAAAATAGATGAGCTAATCTTTTGATCCAGAGCCTAAAGCTTTAAGTAAAAGTGGAGATATGATAAGCTTATTTCCATGGCTATATAGGTAAAGAAAGTTTATCCATCTGGGCAGAGTGCAACCAGATTTGATGGTGCAATAGATTTGGGATCAGAACTTGCATCAAATTCTAGCTTAATCTAGAGCAAGCATTAAGATCTCTCTAAGTCCTAGTTTCTTCATCTGCAAAACATGGGAAATGTTTGACTGCCCTAAGAGGTTTCAAAGGACTCCATAGTGTGTGTGTGTGTGTGTGTGTGTGTGTGTGTGTGTGTGTGTGTGTACCCAAGCATCTAAAATGTAGTTAATAGATGAATATCAGCCCTAGAAGTCATCTGAAACCCATTTAATGCTATCTTTGAGTCAAGAGACACCATTACTCTTAGGAGGTATGCATACTCAGTTGGGGGTCTGAGTTTTGGCACCTATACAAACATTATCAGCAAACACAACTCTGAGACAATCTGACCCATTATTAGAAACCTGGTACCGCTCAACAATTAAAGCATTGTATAAAGATAAATCAGGGAGTTATGTTTCTTCTCAAAGAAGCACACAATGTAAAAGGAATAATAAAACCTAGTGATTTAAATCCCTATAAAATTAATGCATTGTATATGAAGAATTAGCATAAAACATACTGACATTTATAGAATTGTTTCCAAAATACACGGAAGGAATTCCTTGTTAGAGAAAACAGTGTTTTAGAATTGTTTCCTCATGTGAACCATAAAATGTCTTATACTTTGGTACTTTTATTTAGTTACTTTAAACCACAATTGAGTTCATGTAAATTGGAGCTAAATTCTTAAATATTTTTAATTTCTTCATTCCCACAGTGGAACAAACTATTGAATTCTAAGGGTTATAAGAAAATTTCAGAATAGCAATAGTAATTTGGTTTGAAGCAGGAAAATTTCAGTAATAGCAATTTTGTTTGAACCAGAGACAATTGGTAGAGTAGGTTCATATTATGTACATATTATGAAGAATAGCCCTTCTCTTCAATTTCTGAATTTGAAATATGTGCCCATATTTTTCTGATTTGTAAATGTTTCTAAGTTAACAGTTTTTGAAGTTGTATCAGATAAATCTTCCCTTTTTAATTAGTATCTAACTATACTACTTAAAACAAATAATTTCTATTTTTAATTTTCAAGAAAAATACTACATATAATTGTCTCATATGTTGGAGATGATAAGATTTGAAGTTTTTTTTCAAGCTCTTCTATAGAAATTTTTTGTGGTAAGATATTCACAAATTTTATTGTTTAATGCTTCTAAAATAGAATTAAGTGGCATAAAGTACATTCAAGATATGGTGCAATCAAAATGACTCCCTAATTGCAGAATTTTTTTATTTATCAAAACTAGACCCCATGTACGTTGAACAGACAATAGCCACTTCTCTGTCCCTCCCTTCATACCAACTACTGATCTACTTGCTATTTTTAAAGATGTGCCTTTTGTGAATATGTAAACCCAACTGTGTTGATAGTCTTTTCCCTTCCTTATCCATTGGTCCTTCTTCTCCACTCTGAGTTATTTGTTTTGTTTTTTGTTGTCAGTCCTAGGGTGTGAACTCAGGGCCTGAGCACTGTCCCTGGCTTCTTTTTGCTCAAGGCTAATAGCACTCTGCCACTTAAGCCACAGCACCACTTCTGGCCATTTTCTATATATGTGGTGCTGCGGAATCGAACCCAGGGCTTCATGTATATGAGTCAAGCACTCTTGCCACTAGGCCATATTACCAGCCCCTTCTTCTCCACTCTGGTCGGGACCTCAGCAAACTTTGTGCGTCTAAGCATCAGCTTGTAGTTGACCTTGGTTAATAGTAGGAAGTTCTGTGGAAATATTCGAGGAGAGGAGAGGCGTTTATTTCTTAAGCCTCCTCCCTGCTCAGATATGGCTTAGTCTGACAATGACTATGTCCTCCCTCAAGACCTGGGCTTTTGTTGGAGTCTCTTTCCCAGCACAATTACCGCCCTCTTTAGACTTGTATCATAGGCTTCTCGGCATTCCACTTGGTATTAGTAGTGTCACCTTCTCTGTTGCTGTTTTTGAACAGCAACATGCCTTCCTAACTAGTGCCTTCCTTACACTCTCTCAGTGCTCCATTCAAGTGGGCTGTTCCCCTATGGAAAGAGGAACGATTACTAGTATGATTCCTTATCTTCATTTCCTGTGTAACTATTATGATTTTTTTTTTGCCTTAAACATTTTTTTCACTCTATAATCAGGCACTACTGGCTCACGCCTGTGATCCTAGCTACTCAGGAGACTGAGATCTGAGGATCCTGGTTGGAACCCAGGAGGGGCAAGATAGTCCAGGAGACTCCTGTCTCCAATTAATGCCTAGAAAATCAGAAGTGGTGCTGTGGTTCAAAGTGGCACAGCACTAGCTTTGAGCATAAAATCTCAGGGACAGTGCCTGAGGCCCTGAGTTCAAGCCCCAGGACTGACAAGAAGAAAAAGGCACCCTTTCTCCAACAGAATGCTGAGGCTGCGAGGAAAACGAACACAGTTTTAGTGCAGATGTACTGAAAATTAAATCAGAGTACAGTTGTTGCTTGTTTAAGGTATTTGCTTGCTGTTTCTTGGGTTTTTTCACCTATCTCTCTTTAGTTTTATATTCAAGTCCTAATTAGACAATCAGTTCTTACAGAGATTGAATAGAACCTATGCTGACAATGAATAGTGAATACACAATTGAAAGTATCAAAACTATCAGGAATGACTGTTAGCTCAAAATTTAAAAAAAAAGATATTTTTGGTTTAATTTTTTAAAATTTTTAATTATTATTTTCTTTTTTCTTTTGTATTTCTGTTTTAATTTTTTAAACCCAAATTTACAGAAATATGAAGTTGTAAAGAAATGCAACATATTACAGATACATTCTTGCCTAATCTTTCCTTGGTCCATCTTCTGAAATAATCAGATATCACTAGTGCCACTTTCTCAAGTTCCTCATTCCACTTGATGACTGTGCTCTTAGAAGCTCATCTTAGAGATGTGATCTAGGCTGAGATGCTGTTTGTAGTTGCTGAAAATCACAGGCAGAAATGAACAATAAATGGTATATAATTCTTTCTGTATTGACTGAATTTTAACTTGAGGAAACTAAAACTCTGGTAGATTTGTTCTTTCAATTTAGACAGATGAAGGAGAAAAATCCTGTAAGTTTTAAGAGAATTCAGTCCAACTTTGGTATTAAAATTCTCTCTCCAACTCTAAAATTGGAATGAATTCCAACTTAAACCACAGGGTGACTTTTATTTTGAATCTATTATTAGTTTTGAAATATCCTTGTGGCCTTTTCTTTTTTTTTATCTTTTGAATTTTCTGGAGAAAAAAAATCAGGATGCCAAACATTTTACGTATTAGTCAATGAATAGAAAAATCTTGCATGAGAATTTTGTGTAAGGCATAACACCCTATAATCACCCCATAAAACAAGGAATATTTACAAATGCCAGGCTTTCCGTGGTGTGGTAAATATGGCAGTGACTTAAACATGTTATTCAACACAATCTCTACAGCAAGGTTAATGTTGTTAGGATACTGACCAGCTTTTTCTCTCGTTCTATATGAAATGTATTTCTTTGTGTTGTTCAGTTGACATTGGTGTCTACACGTGTACTGAGCAATCACCACACAGCTTTCCTGCTCCTCCAAGACTTAGAAATGAATTTATTCACAAGGCATGTTTCATAAACCCTAGTATCATAAATCTGTGTCAATGGCAGCCGTTTACCCTATCCAGACTGAGAGAGAAAGGTAAAGAAATACCATCTGTTCCTGCAGAAGGAGAAATTTGCCCCGAGGTTTTTCAGGAAAAGAGCATCCGTGAGTGTTGAGGCTAACATGTTTCTAAATATAGCCTGTACCCTATAAAAATGGCATATTGGAAAGATTAAAAGAAAACTGAGTTAATGATGATGTCATTAATCAGTTCTTACTGAGGAACTATCACAGTAGGTAAAACTGAGCTACATTAATGATCTAGTATAGAAATAAAATCAATTCTTAAGACATAAAATTTTTTTAACACTGTGGGAATTAAGGTCTATTGCTTTTATAAATTGTATTCTGCCCTTAAAAGGTAAAAGTTTGCAGCAGGGAAGACTTATTTTTACCAAGAAGCTTCCTTAAGGATATCTTACCAGTGGATTATTTAAATATTTGTTTAAAATAAGAATTAAGAAAATTTCGCCAGGTACTGGAGGCTCACACTTACAGTCCTAGCTACTCAGGAGGCTGAGATCTGAGGATTGCAGTTCAAAGCCAGCTTTGGTAGGAAAGTCCATGAGAATCATATCAAGCACCAGAAAACTGGAAGTGGTGCTGTAGCTCCACTACCTTGAGCTGAAGAGCTCAGGGACAGCACCCAGGCCCAGAATTCTAGCACCACAACCAACCACCACAACAAAAAGAATTAGGAAATTTTAAGTTATTCATCCTCCTTTGCTTCTTTCCCCACATCAAACACCTCAAAGTTGTCAAAAATGTCAAGAAACTCAGAGATGGAGTATGTTTCTATATTTAAAAAAATACTTAAAATTATATTAAGGTAAATGTTTCTGTTCAGCTGTGAATTACAGAAATTGTATCAGCTACCAGATGAATCCTTCATTGAATCATCCACAGAATTCAGAAAGGGAGCAAACAAAGCTAGAGATTGAGCAAATAGGAACTGTAGTCCCCAGATCGATGAAGAACAAAGTTCGTATCCAACAAACATGGAGCCCATTATTTGAATTGTTACATATTCTCTCTTGCTCACTCTCTCGCTCTCACTCTCGCTCTGTGTGTGTGTGTGTGTACGTGTGTGTGTTTTACTAAACTGCACTAAATCCATCATCAAAAAGAAGAAAAAAAGGAAATACTGACTTCATTTTTTCCTGGTCAGCCGTGTCTTACAAACACAAACACATGAAGTCCAACGCATTTGTAAGTGCTCAGGATAATAAACTTAATGGATTGCATTCAGAGCTGCTCAGTCCATTCATTATCAACCTTAACTTGATCTTTTTAACATGTTATTTCAGTTGATGTTCTATGACTGAACTTCCACTCCATTGTAACATATTTCCCCAAACCATCAAGTCCTATCTTGAGGTTCCTTCAAATTAAAGGAAATGATGGAAAAAGGATCCCTATTGGATACAATGAAGAAGGGGAGAGTGGGAGAAGAGGGATTCAGGGATAATAAAATTAGAGACATTTGGGGAATTGGTTGTTAGAGAACAGAGAAGAGGAGACAAGAGCAAGTAAAAACTTATGGAAACATTTATGTTGCAAATGTCTTCATGTGATTAAGAAAACAGAACTCTACTGTGCTCTTAGAACCCATGTTGATTTCTGAACACATTTTGACTTTTAGCCACAGCTCAAATTTAACAGCAAGAATTCTGTATTTGGGTGAGAAAATGATGGAAACAAAATCACAGATGGTTGTTGTTTTAAAATTTTATCATCATGGGATTGTAAATATACCTCTGAAGAAGATAATAATGAAAAGAAAAGTAAAGCCACCCTCCCTTGTAAACAGAGAAATCACTGTCAGTAGAACTTTCTCTGAGTCTACTGGGATAATTTCAAGATTCAAGGCTTCCACATCAACTAAGTTATATCATCCCTAATGCCTAAGAAGAACCACTCTATCATAGCTCCTAAATGATTTTTCAATCATTTGGAATCAGTTCAGGCATTGTCTTTACTCGACCTCAAATTTCCCCCAAGATATTTCCAGAATGGGAAGGGCAATTGTTTCATGTTTATTTTGTGTTATATTTAGTTGGGCTCATGCCATTCTTCTCTACACCAAATCAGAAATGATTGTATTTCTACAATACTGTTTTATTTTGGAAGAGGTTACACTTAGTAAATACTTACTGAGTTCTTTCTGCAATTTCCATGATAGTTATCTGAAGGACCCCAAAAGGGGGGAAAAAAAAGGGCTCCCTGGCTTCAAGTAGGTGCAGTCTAGAAACAATATAATCCAGAAATGCACACATCAATTCAAATGATAAATTCTAGAAGAGTAGGAAGAAAAGATTGATGACTCCTCAGATTATCAGAACATTATGAAATCAGGTCTTGGACCACTATATCCACAATGGCTTACCCAAGGTCATAGGTCTTATACTACTTCTTGCCAATAAATAAGGCCATGTTTATAACTAGCCTTTAGAATTTCCAAGGTTTTCCTTCACCTTTCCTTCCCTACTCTTTGTTGCTTAATATATCTGGCTAATTCACTATTTCCAACAGTTAGATGCATGCTTGGTTTCTGCAAATGGTAATTCATTCTTCAGAATGAAGAAATTGAATGAGCATTTTCAGTAGAATACATTTTACAGGATAACCGGCTTGATGAAAAAATAATCATAATTAAACTGTATTTTTACAAATGCAGAGTTTAACCTTTTTCTTGAAGTGAATAGCAATAGACTTCTAAAAATATAAAACATATTAAAATGCTGACCTAATTCCCCTTTTGCTATTTGGCCCTGTCCAACAAAGGTGAAGGTGACAAAGTAGAGTTCTCAGTAGCCCTTGCACCCAAGAGGGAAATACATAGGTAAATGGCACCTGAGATCTGCCCCAAATGGCATTTGTTCACCATTCATTGTCAGCTGGAAAACTCTGAAGTTCATGAACTGTGATAAGTAAAAAAAAAAAAAGATTGAAATTGAGGATGCTTTCATTTCATTCAATCAGCTTCAGTAAAGATCCTTCAGACTTCAGAACAGTGGCCTCTGTGTTTAGCATCAACTTGGAGTGATTTGGGAATTCAGTCTACCCCTTAGTGACTGGATTGAGGATATATTACTCTTACGAATGATAGCAGCTCCACCATGAGTCTAATAAACTGAGCCCCTGGGCTCTAAGCACAGTAGACCAAGCATGGCAGTACCACCTGGAGACTGAAATGCAATGTCGTAGATCCCAACCCTGGTCCCTGGCATCACAATCTTCATTTTAACCAGATTTGCTAGTGATTTGTTGAGTGATACCATACTACACTTTTTTTTTTTTTTTTTTTTTTTTGGCCAGTCCTGGGCCTTGGACTCAGGGCCTGAGCACTGTCCCTGGCTTCTTCCCGCTCAAGGCTAGCACTCTGCCACTTGAGCCACAGCGCCGCTTCTGGCCGTTTTTCTGTATATGTGGTGCTGGGGAATCGAACCTAGGGCCTCGTGTATCCGAGGCAGGCACTCTTGCCACTAGGCTATATCCCCAGCCCCACCATACTACACTTTGATTTAAGGAAAAATAGAAGAAACAGACAAACGACAAGAACACCACATTCTCTAGAAGTTTAGGGGCTGGTGTTGAAGGAAAACACAGGTAAGGAAGGATCCGGAGAAGTTTTTTCACCAGTGTTTCTTGTCCTGATATTAAAAATGAGATTTGACCAACCATCACTTCCAAAAGGAAAAGAATCACCATTTGTCTCTCCTCCACTGAGCTCTTTATGGTTCAGTGTCACTGATTTTGATAGGCCTGGGGCCTGTAGTATGTCTCTCAGACAGAGACAGTGAAGAATAGCTTGTTGCTAGCACAAACAAAAAGGTAAGACTCTATAATTCAACTGTCACCTGACAGTTCACTCTTCTTTTAGTTCAGTCTTGAAGATTCCCCAGAGCCTGGCTAAATCCCACCTGGTTCATTTGATACAGGCCAAGGATTGGGCTGAGATAAAAATTTTCTGATAGTAGCAACCAAGACAGTGATGAGTCTCCTAGCCTGGTGATTCCTGGCATGTCCTTCTGCTTATCATTAAGGGTTCTTCTAATCTGTCAGTGTTTCCTTTTGAACTCTGAGGCTCTCATACCAATTCCATGCTAGAATAGTTAGTATATCTGGATCTCAGGCCCTACCACTCTTTGAGCAATGTGATTGACTAGTGAGCTCATTCACTTTTAATTGAAATAAATCAAAGTTATACCCAGATGTGTATAAGAAGAAAGAACCATGCCCACATTCTGTGCTTCCCCAAACTTCCCTAAACTCCAGGGAGAGAAAATGAGATGGTGGTTCTGTCCACTTGAAGATACCCAGGAGATGTTAGCCAGTGAACCACATGTGGTGGTTACATTTATTAAAGGCAGAGTGTACACATATGAGTTGGGTCTTTTATCTTCTGTTGCACTCATCTTACCAGTGAGCACAGCCATGTGTCTTTCCGTGTGACTGGATGGGATGTCACTGTGAGGCTTATGTTTCCACAGGGGCTATGATCGCCCATGTATCCTGGAGCCCATAGGAACCTCAGATAAACTCCCTCTGATAAGGAAACCTAATAGTTAAAACTGGATGTGGACAGTCACAGTCAATGAGCTCACAGGCAATATGCAAACGAGTCCCCTTTTTTGAAGTTGTCTAGCAAGCGTTTTCAAAACTTTATAGGTTGGGATTCTAGTACCAATTCCCTATTGGATCTTGCAACTGGTACTTTGTCTTATTATTTTTAAAACAAAACATTTTAAATTGGTGTCTGAACGAACAGTGGTTTTCAGAAATCGACAAGGAAAGAATGTGAGAGTTTGTGATTAACAAAGCTTTTCCTAGTTAATTAACTTCAAGATTCATTGGCTTCACTACAAGTAACTGGGCTTGTTTCCCTTGCGACGCTCAACATCCAGTGTGTGTTAGTGTGGAGAGGGGATGTCTAGGAGGACGTTCCACACACATCATCTCCCCAGATCATTGACAAAGAGTCCTCCTTATTGGGAAGAATTTAATTACATCCTCTTGGGTGATCACTAAGACATGTGCTGAGAAGGCTATGTGATCCCCTTTGAAACAGCCAAGTTTCTCCTTCATTCGTGTCTCAAGAAGACTCTTCAACAGCTCAAGTATGAAGAAAATCATTCATGTATTGGGCCACTGTTTAGCTGGTCTCCTATACTTCCCAAATTGTCTTTAAATTGTCAGAATTAACTCACAGTTAAAAGCCAACCTGAATGCAAAATAGATTGAATAGTAAATTGACCTAATGGGAGAAAGCTCCATTTTCATTATGATTCATTAAGAAGTTGACTTTGTTTAGAGTCTATACCTGTAGTTTAAAATAAAATGACTTGCTTAAAGGGGAACTTAATGTCACTCCATCTATTATCAGAGAGTTTAAAATGTTTTCAGGGACCCGCTTCTTAAAGCTCAGGTTTGTATCCTTCTTTCCCCCAGAATAAAGGTTAAACTATTAGACACCACTACTTTCCTGGGAAGATATTCAGACTAGAGAGTTGTGTTCTTACATTTGTCCTGAAGCTTGATAATTGAGTGTTAATTTAAATGGAAAAAGTGCTATGTTCTTGCTAAAAATGAAACATGATGGGGTAGTGTCCCAAATTTTGAAAAAATTCTAGGATCAAAAGAGCCCTAGGTTAAAAAGATTGGAGACAAAGTTTTAATTTTTGTGGCTTCTAAGAACTAGGCTAGAATTTAAAAAGAAAATAAATTTACCGAGCAAAAAATGATGGCAATGTCCCTGGATTATCATTTTTGGACAGCTCCTTCTGCCTGCAAATTTCTTGATATATTTTCTTTATTTCCTTTTAAAAACTATCAGCAAACTTTTCTCAGTTTAAAATGACACATCCAGTGTGTGCCTACTTTGGGAGAAAGCTGTTAGATTATTTAACTTCAAAATGAGCTATATCTCAGCCTTTATAAGAGTTGTTCTTGGAATCAGTCTAATTTTGAGTGCTCATTCCTAGCTAGAACTTATTACTATTATTATTATTACTACAAGAATACATGGCGACAGGTAGAGACAAAAAGGTCATGAAGAAGGTCATTTTTAAGCAGAAATATGATTTATATGCTATAAAGCACTCTATTATTATTAGATAGAAATGGAAGTTGAGAATATGAGACATGAAAAGTCTCTTAGTTCTGAAAGATAGATTTCAGATAGATTTGAAGAGGAAATTGTGCTATGAATTTCCATTTTACCAAGAATGAGGCTGCCTGGTATGCAATGAAGTCTAACTTAGAGACAGATCTATGAGCTAAAGTAATTTTAGCATATTTTAGCTTAAACTAGATAAAAATACTCAAATTTGTATGATTAGGGAGATAACAAATTTATACATATAAAATAATTTTCCCTTTGAGTTCTAATTATTGGCTTTGAAATAGAAAATCTATGAAACATTATATTTCTGATAGCTATGGGCCACTATGCCATCACAGTGGTTAATATTTTGTGTGTTTTTGTATGGTTTTATTTTTATGTGTATTGGGGAAAAGCAAAGGAAGGAATGGGGAGGAAGAAGGAGAAAAGGAGAAAGAAGAGCTAGCTACAGCTTTGAGTTGACATCAAATTATGACTGATTTTTTTCCAAGAGTCAAGACCAGCTTTAGACTTATAAACCAAACACCAAAAAACCAAAAACAAGTCTAATAAATTAAGATGACATCACAAGGTAAAGATGTCAGTCAGGTTGGCTCAAGGAAGAGGGTATTTTCTTGCCTGGAGCAGTATCCCAAGCTCTTCAGTTCATCCATCTGTAACCCGTTGACTATGCTTCACATTGGTGATGAATTACACTGCGTTTCCTCTGTCTAATCCTTTTCATTTATTTATACTTTATGGAGGAAACATAAAAGGCTTCTTACAAAAATCCAACTGTTTCTGATAAACCTTGTCATGTGCAAATAATGGAGCCTTGTCAGGGCCAAGCTTTTCTGGAAATTTATACCTTCTAATAATAATTAAAAGGAAAAAAAAGAAAATCAGAAACAAATAAGAAATATATTGAATTGGATTCAAAGCATGTTTGTGGCTTTGAATCAGTGGCAATAAAGCATTTTCTATTAAAAATGTTTAAACATGGCAGTGTAACTAAACCCCCTGTTCAGTTCAAATTTTGGATTCTTCAAATAGTGAAACCATGACTTCAATTTTTCAGCCTCAGGAAGAAAGAAAACATTTAGTTCTCAGTGAAGCATTATATTAATAGTCTGGATCAAGAACAATGAGAAATAACTAAACAGGAAGATGAATTCTTGCTTGATCAAGGACTTAAAAACAGGCTAGAAAAGGGTACACAGCAAGAAGGTTTGTATTATTATTATTATTCTGAGGAATTTATACAAACAAAGACATACATTTTGGCAATTTATAAAACCTATAAATCTGAGATCTGATTTTCTACATATTTTTCCAGTGCTCAACCAATCAGTATGCTAATAAATATTTCAAGCATTTTATTAATAGTAATTACATTAATTCCATATATAACATATAATGTGTATAAGTAGGATATCAGAGAAATAATCAATTTTGCACTGATTTCTTGTATTTCCATATATTTCTGTTAATCGAGACTAGCTAATATAGTTCATTTGCTTTGAAACTGATGAAATATATTGTCCTCATCTTGCATTTTATTGCTCTAATATTATAGAGTTTCTATTCATACAGATAGTTTTTAACCTAGACTGTACAGTAAAATTTTCTAAGTAACTTATAAAAACATTGATGCTAAGCTTCACCTGAGACAATCTGAAACCAGATCTCTCTCTCTCTCTCTCTCTCTCTCTCTCTCTCTGTGTGTGTGTGTGTGTGTGTGTGTGTGTGTGTGTGTGTGTGTGTGTAAATCCTGGGCATCAATATTTAAAGAGTCTTTCCAGTGATTATTACAGAAAGATTTCCCTCCTCCTCCTCTCCAAGGTTTGTCTGAGAAGATCAGAATCTATCATATAAAAGCTTACTGAAGCTTACTCTGCTGGAAATGAACAATACCTCATTTGTAGGGGTAAAGGCAGGATGGGCAATAGGCAGGCAAAACTATGCGTTTAAATCTAGGATTTGATACTTATTTAAAATGTGATTTTGATCTTGTCTATGTAAAGGGTTGTAGGAAGATTAAATGAGAATGGTGAGGGTCCTGGGTATCGATTCAAGATAAATTTCTATTTGTAATAGTTTGACAGAAAGACATTTGAAACATGGAGATGGCAAAAGTTGACAACTGCCACTATTGTTGAAATGGCCTTTGGGGCAACATAGAAAGTAAGTACAGAACAATACTATGGCCAGATGGAAATATTATCAGTTGGTCACTGAGACACACCCTGTACATGAGAAGAAACAGGTATTCCACAGTTGCCTGACACTCCCAGCCAATGGGAGACACTTCCATCTCTGAGGACTGCCAGGGAGAATACATGAAAACACCTCCAGGTCTTCCTTCCTTGTGAAGGAAATGCAGAGAGAGATTTCAGTGACAATTCCTACACATCTATGATAGAAGACCACAAAAATAGTACATATTTTTCCTCCTAAAATTTCTATGAAACCAAAGCAAGTAGCATAGATTGATGGATTGTTTTCCTATTTGCTTATATATAATTTTCAGCAAGCTCACTTAGCAGCTATATGTGCTTAAAAGAACAAAGACAATGCCTTTTTCCCCTCTGCTCCCTTGTCCTCCCTTTTGTCCTCTTTACCTCTCCCCCCTTACCCTTCGCTATTCTCTCTCTCTCTCCCTCCCTCCCTCCCTCCCTCCCTCCCTCCCTCCCTCCCTCCTCTTTTCTTTTTTTTTTATTTTATGTTCAAGAAAGGATGTGGCTCAGGCTGACACTGAAGTCCCTATGTAGCTCTGGCTGGTTTAGAAATATTTTATTCCTAGCATAACTTCCAGGGTAGCTGGGATTGCATACTTGCACCATTGTGCTTAAATCTTGGCCCCTTTAAATTTCAGACCCTCCCTTCTTTATCTCTTTGTGCCAGAGGTGTTTCACATTTAAACTAGATTTCTTTTTTTTTGGGGGGGGGGTGGTAGAAGGGAGAAGCACTGTGGTCCCATAGGAATTCTCTTGGGATATGAAACAGTAAGTGGCGTGTATTCACAAGAGACTTAACTGAAAAGAAATGAAATCTATACTGACTTGAAAAGTATCATGCAAATCAAAAGACTTTTAGCTAGATTAGGAATGAAAATTTCTAGACTTTCCATGCCAGTTTTCAAAGTGCTTAAGGGCATCTGTGGATTGTTTTGATGAACAAAGGCAAAGTACCAAACTATTGGTGGTTTTCCTACTTGAGGAAGTTAAGGCCAAATATGTGAAAATAGTCATGCCATCAAAATACATTGTCTTCTAGGATTATAACTACCATCAAAGACAATGACTCCCTATACTCGGGCTTGTTTCTACATCAACACAGCTTTATGCCTGACTACTGTGTTAGTACATATACTCTAAGGCAAATATTGCTGAGACAAAAATGAACAGAATCATGAAACCTGTGTCTCCAGTGTGTTTGAGTAACATTAGACAGAAATGTATAAAATTCTAGCAATGTGTATGTATACAGTTTATCTCCTTAGTCTATTTAGCAAGTAAATCATAACGGGTACCTAGGAAAACAATAAAATAATCTATGATTCATCTAATTCATTAACTTACTTTCTAATTTTTGTTTGTCTAATTTCTTCATACAATTATGCTCCTGGATTGTGAAAAATTTTAGCAACCCTTGGATTGAAGGTTTTATTGACAATATAGAAAGGCTTTTGGCATCATTGAAGCTTGGTTTTGCTAGAGATCTCTCAAAAACAATCTTTAAAAATCTTGTCTGTAATCATCTCAAGCTATTTTTCAACCTTAATTTTACTTTCCTTTAGCCATATGTATAGATCTGGATATAGCTAAGCAGAAGCAGTAATCAGGATCATTTATGCCAAAAGTTATTACAACAGAAGGATATGTTTTAAAATAAGGATGACAGTGTCTAAGCGTTGGGTATGAATCACTCTGAAGAATCCGAGTTCTAGTTAGACTGACAGAGCTTTACAGTAAAGGAAGGAGCAGGTAAAAATGAAATTAGCCACTTGTTCCTAAAAATTATTTAAAATTTCAAATTGTATGAAATCTTCTGAAATTTTAGATATTTATTTATATTTCTGACATACCACTTTACTGAAAATGGCCCAAACATCTCTCAGAAATAAATGTCTCCCATTTTTCTTTCTTCCACCTACAACCACTATTCTGCATTCATCTCCATGCCTGGATGCCTGCATATGCTTCTTAATTTCAACTGATTTCGAAGTCAGAACATGTACAAGCCCATTTGCATTTGGTAGATCTTAGTCTATTGGTACACAACCATTTCCAATGAAATCCTAAGAGGAATTGGGAGACCCATTGGGTATACATGGCTTGATAGGGAACTCTTTCTAGTTGTTATTGATTTATTGTTCAAGAGATATCTCAAGATTTGGAGAGAGATAATTTCCTTTCAAACACCCTCATTCTCTACTTTTATTTTTGTTTGTATGAAAGGTAGCCTCTGGACTTGCACGTGGGTAGCAAGGACCTCCAGATAAGAGAATGCCCCACAAGGTACAGTTCTCACCTGGCAATTTAGAAAATGAGAATCTGAACAGCTAAATAATCAAATAGATCTGCAAACCTCTCAGTGAACCCTGTCGAGCTCTTCAATGAGTTTTCAGCAAACCTGGGCTGAGTTTGGAGAAATTCAAAGTGATTTTATGGTTGCAGATGGAAGCCAGGCCCAACTAAGCAGTTTAAATGAACCTGAAACTCAAGGGCCACCTCAAGGGGTCTGAACCCAAGCAAACCAAAACAAAGTAATGATTCCCAGTTCACATTGAACGTCCCTGATGCACTGTCTTGGCAGAAGCTCCGCATGAATTTGTTTTCTATTATCCCAAAGTGATAAGTGATAAAATTAAGAAAGGTTTCCAACATGGTTGGTCTGGGAGGTCTGTATTATTCAGAGGCATAGCACACAGACTTTCAGGCATCACTCCTTTTACAGGAACAAATTACTCAGGAATTAATCAAGAAAGTTTAAACTACTGCAACAATTATCCTAAAGGATTGGAAACTGAAAGCTGAAGGGCTATTCCTAAACTCTTCCTGGGATAGGGCTGAAGGATTGCAGGCAGAAGTTTTCTGTTACCTTTGCCTCAGAAAAAGAGAGAGAGAGAGAGAGAGAGAACAAGATGAAATAATTGTGCCTGCTGTATGGATTTAGAGCACACATCAAGGGTTTTGGTTGACCAGTAGGTTTCACATGGGATTAGTTGACTGTCTTCCCTGGTGTGGGGAGCTGGAGAGCTTTACCTTGAGAATGCCTGGAGTTCACCAACTAGCCTAGAATTTCCTGATTTCTGAAAGGTCATACTGACTTCTTTCTAAGTTACTAAGGAGTCAAGCATTCCAACTTGTTTATAGAGAGAGGGGAACGAATGACTACTTTGCCCCATAAACCACACATTTTCAGTTGTTATTTAGTTTCTAGCCACTTTCCAGGGAATTAAATGATCACACAGGTGGTGGGTTTGGAACGATCCTCCTGGAAGTGAAGCCAAGGTTGATGAACAGAAAATATTGAGTATTGACACCTTTACTGCAGGGTTGTTTTGCCACAGTATATTTCCCTACCATAGAATGGCAAATATGGAGACAAGACGGATGTCTAACAATTATTACTTATTTTATGTCATTTTCCCCTAGGCACCATTATACACTACTTTGTATACACTGGTCCTACTCCAGCCCTAGAGGATGGTTTTTCAAGCCTTTGACTTAAAATTTTTAGTTCTGTTGCTGCACAAAACATATCAAGTGTCCCTCCCATGAATCAAGTTGCTATAGGAACTAGCTATAAGAAAAATTATTTAGGAAGCCTTTTTTTTTTAGTGCTTGTAACCACAAAGACATTATCCCTATCATTAAAGATACCAATAGGGATCGATGCTATTGATAATCTAAGTTCTCAGTATAAAGGAAAACTTGACATTTTTGTCAGGATTTTAATCCTGTTTAAAGCACAGTTCCTGCCATAGAATCAGAAAAGATCAATTCTCTAGGAGAAAAATGTATTTTAATAATGATTATGAAAAATGTATCTTCCCCTGATCAGATTCAAAAGCTCCAAGACACATGGTCATGTCTGTGGAGGGCAATTGATGTCACAAAATATAATCCTGTTTTGGGATGTAGAATCTTCTGTCGTTTTGGGTTCCTTGAAAGCATACTGTGAAAAATACACTTAATGTTTGATCCCAAGGCAGGAGGGATGCATGGAAAAGAAGAATGAGCCAGGGAAAGGCAAAGGACAAATATAAAGCAGAGTGCTATTTGGGATATCAGTTGGTCATAACTTTCAGAGAGCATAGTTGACTTCCAACCTCAATCCTTTGAATCACTGTTTTTTAGAGAATTTCATCATGGGAGAAGCAAGTAGAGAACTGCAGTTGACATTATCTTCCCTTCTTAGCTCCAATCACTTATCAGTACTTTCCTCACTGTTTATAATTCTTTCAAGTTATGGGACTATCTTGACAATCACTAAGGAAACAAAATCCTACACCCTTTTGTGTGGCCCTTCTTCTGGATCCAGAGATGGAATGATTCAGAACTTTCAAGACTGAAATAGACATGGAGCTGCTGGGTTTTTCTGCCCAATCCATTGTGGTTGGAGTTGTACCAGGGTGTGTAGCTCACCATTACCGAGCCTGAGACAGCCTGTGGGACTGGACGGTGGTAGGATGATGATGTTTGTGGTGGTGGCCACCAGTCTCTGGAGCAAGAGGCTATGAGCTCAGAGTAAACCCAGGAAAATCTGAGAAGATGCACATTGATTCTGACACAGACTCTATGACCTTCCAGCTGGAGATAGGAATGCTTTGTTCATGACAATGAAAGCCACAAGCCAATGAATGAGTCTCCGTGAGTGTTTCCAACAGGGTAAAGTCAACTAGGGAAAAGTACTCAATGGAGACCAAAATCCCATTTCCCTCTTGGCATTTCGACCTTGCTTTCCATGAATTCACGGAGTTTAGAAGCAGAACCAGAGAAGCAGCAGCCATCCTCCAGTTCAAACCTTTCCCTGTTCGCTAATTCCATATGGGACTTTTGCTCCTTTGCATATCCCTGGAATGCCAGTAGCTACTAGCTCAGAATTTCTTAAGTACTGTTTTGAAAAATGCCTTTCAATGAATACTCATCCCCAAACATTAACCCTCTGTCTTTGCCTCCATTATTATGATCTCAGGTACTCTACAAGTATTTCAAACCATTTGCATAACAAGGAAAAAGGAAACATAAAGCAGATCAACACCCTTGCAAACTAGAGCCTAACTTTGAGTGTTTCGTCTCCAGGGGTGCATTTTTAAGCAGTAACCCAGCAGCTTTCATGCCCATTATTGTATTAGAGAGCTGAGGGAGTCATGCTGTAAGGTTGGTTTGTGTTGTTGAATCCATATTTTCTAAATATATTTTAGCGATTTATTTTATTGTACTTGCTGTGGAGACAAACCAATGAATCTCCTGAAAGGTAGTGTTCCTTAAGACAGATTCAGGATTACTGTTCTAAGCCATGGTTGTTGGTTCTATGCTCTTCCAAATCTGGAGATCTCTTGTGATGATCTCTTGTATGTACTCTGATGGCTTTAGGCTGAAAATTCATAACCATGGTCCGGATGTATTTATGTTTATAATTTCTTTCTTTTTTTATTTTGGATCTACTGGAATATTTTTTCTTATTGCTAGCTGAAAACAAAGTTGAATTGAAGAGGATCTGGCTATTTGTTTTTTTATTGTTATCTTTCAGTAGTTGTACAAATGATTTGCCATTTAACAGAATATCTTAATCAATGTCGCCTCTGTCAACATTCTCACCCACTCTTTCCCTACTTCACTTTCCTTAATTTTGTAAGCTATGCATTAAATTCTTGACTTTCCAGAGGTATTGCCAGGACCTAGAAGAGAGCAGAAAAGACTTCAACACTTATTCAGGTCTCCAATGGACAGCATCCTGCTGACTCTTGGTGACCTTCTCAATTCTCATGGTGTCCTAGTTGTGTGCCCCCCTTGCTTTTTTGTAGGGCATAGAAGAAAATAAAGTAGCTGAAATGTGACCACAAAATAAGGCTATAACTGCTCCAAAGTCCTTTTTCTGTAAAAGGCTGAAACAGCTTGATGGCAGGCAGTTTACCTAGCCAAAAGAGCAAACCAGCTGAGGGAATTTGAACCCAAAGCCATTCCTAAAATTGGTGTTTCTACACACATTCACCAGCCACCTCAACCTGACTGAACCTGAATGCTAATGATAGGTGAAGTTCACATCTAAAATCCTTCTCCAACATGCCCTTCTCCATTACCATAACTGCTAAGCAAGGAATAAGTTGTATCCTCATTTTCCTACACGTCTAAAAGAACTTCTTAACTGCTCTCACTTCTCATGTCTCCCCTTCCATTTATCTCAGTGGTTTTGCTAATGTTTCCTACAGTTCCATGTGCATTAAGGCCAGACATGTAGAATGTGTTGAAAAGGCAGGTGGTATCTGACATGGGACCCAGCAATGCAAACAATCTTAATTTTAGTAGCCATCCCATGTAGTTTTGTGTTGGTAGCTATTACTTTTGAATATGATCCAATATATTTTCTAAAATGTACTAATGACACAACATGGTATTTCTTCATAAACCCACAGGATGTGGTTATAGACTTGATGTAAAGGCAAGGAAGGACTTTCAGACTCAAAAGACAGAGGACTAAAAGGAATGTTTCTTAACACAAGAATCATTCTGATAGACATTTTTTAAAAGAGTTGATTTTTAAAGGCACAAGTTCACGGTGGGCTAGAACTTTGTTATTCAGATAAAATTAGATATGGTAGCTACAGAAAAAACCAGAAACTGGCACTATCTCCAACATTCTTACTTCAGAAAGATTGTACAGTGAGCTGCATGGTCTTTTCCACAATAAGCAGGAAAACATCGAATTTACAAAAGGCACTTTTCAACATTAATGACAGAGGTAGAGCAGCATGCTAGCTACTTTATGCTTTTTCTTTACCTGTAGTCTACAGTTTATATAAATGATTATTCTCTTGGAACTGAGCCACACTCATCAATTCTGAAATTATCAAGGCAAGAAGGATAGAATGGTGGAGAAAGGGACAGAAGTCCTTAGTAGTTGGAATAATAGAATCTTACATCATCGATCTCTGTATTAAATAGAATATAAGCATCATCATGGACCAAATAAAGGAAGGAAATCCCTAAGGATCTCTAAATCTTCCTACTTAAAGACAATCCAGTGCTTCTACAGCTGCTCTGGGAGGTTCTGATGGTCCCTCGCACCTGACATGGAAGAATCTTCACAACCAGTATCAACAAGAACACTTCCCACCATCTGCCTCACTCTTAATGTATGCAGTGTGGTCACATAGGAGGATTTGCTGATTTTTAAATTACTGACCTCTTTCAAATTTCTACATATGTTTTCTCTTGTTCTTCCATCTATCTAGAATTTTCAATGACTCATTCTGAAAATTAAAAACAAAATACGCATAGGATAAAATAATAGAACTGTCTTTCTGGATAAATGAATGAATAAATGGATGAATCAATGAATTTCCAGATGAGGAACTAGGTTCAGGAAGGCACAACATTTCTCTCAAACTGAAGTAAACTAGTGCAGGAGACTCCATTCTCCCCAAGCTCATCTTCTCCTTGTGTTGGAGGCATCATTATTCACACACAGCAATCCATTCTGATACTATTCCGCATTAACAGCTATTTACCAGTACTGTAGTAACCTGCTTCAACTCAGATCTCATCTGTCCCTTTCGGTGTGTACTGTCTCTGTAGTTCTGAGTTTTAGCTCATCTCAAAAACTATCAACTGTCTCACCCAGGCCTTGGAAACCTTTGGCTCCAACTGTGACAAATTGGCAGTTTGTCACAGTTGGAGTCATTAGACACAGTCATTGTCCTGGCCATTTGATAAACAAGCTGCATATACCACAATTGGTTATTAAAAGTGTTCCAAAACTGGGAGAAAGCAGGGAAGGAGTGACACTGTTCAAAAAGAAATGTACTCATTACCTGACTTATGCAACTGGAACTAAGGTTAACTTTATGCATCATCTTTACAATAACAATAAAAACAGTGTTTTGGCTGTTAGGAAGGTATATTCTTTAGTTATGCCCTTGAAAGTGGAGCCTTAGAGGCCAGGAGGAGGCTCTGATCTTGAGGAGGAAGAAGCCAGAACACAGAAGACATGTAAGGGGAGTGAAAATTACACTCACTTCACATACTCCAAGTCCCCTCTACCTACTAAGCTACAGATCAAGTTTAGACAGACCCTCTGATAAGATAAATTTGGTAAGGACCAAACAAATAAAAATTCAACTTGAGAGTATCTTAAGAGAAAGAAATCTGATTTCAGAATTTAGGGTATGCATGTCCTCACTTTGTAGATTGTCATTTTATTTATGCTTATGTTTAGCTCAACCGTGGCTGCTTGAGTATTTCTGATGCCATTAAATACCAGCAGTAGAGCCCAAAGAATAGAAAGTGAGATACTGTTTTGTTTACTTACATTGACATTCTGCATTTCATCTGCAAGCCCACGGGAGACCTCTGGATGTATTCACAATGACGATGACAGAAGTTTAAATAAATTCAGTAGGTTCCCTCCGGTTTGTAGTGTAATAAATCTGAATGCAGAGGAATTCTTGAAGGGATTTTTTTTTCTGGAGGTAAAATGTAGCCAATGGTATTTTATTTTCTTGTTTAGTTTTGTGGTGGGAACAAGGACACAGGGAAAAAGAAAAAGTTCAAGCAGAGATTTAGAGGCTCACTAGTACTAGCTAAGCCCCTATTACTTTCTACCCATCCCTGTAGAAATTGCAATTACAGAGTCCTCGGACAGAGCCAATTCTCATTTTCTCTGTTTTCGTCACAGGTTTGGGGAATGATTCTAACATGCTGATTTTGGAAGTGAGGCACCTGAGCTAAAAGAATGTCCTCTGAAGGTCCCTGCTCTACATGGTGGCATCTGCTAGCCTGGGGTCCACACCTGGACTCCATGAATTTCATGCCTCCCCTCAATCTTCACAACTTAAATCTTTCCTAGAGTTCAGGAAGGCAAATGGCAACCTTGAAGAGCCAAGATGATAATGTGAAAATACATTTACATCACCAGAGTCTAGTACCAATGGAATCCTTGGAAGAATTTGATTCTGTGTTACCCAGTTGGCACTGAGACAGAAACCCACTGAGACAGAAAGTGGGAGTCGGCCACAGTACTTAAAGTCCGCAGAGATGAAGGGTAACCACAGCATCCATCCATTAAGCTCTGGTAGCCTTGGGCATAGGTAGACAGCACATCTCCACAAAAATTGACAAAACCTTTGGGAAAATCTTTTTGCTTTAGTTCAGAGGCCATCAGTTCCCTATACTTTCTTATTCCTTTTAATAAAGCCACTGGGCTTTTCTCTTGTTTAAGGTTATTTTAGCCTTTTCTTTTTTACCACATGGCATGGTAGGAACCAAAGGGCTTCCGTTAAAGTCATCACCTTATAAGACCTGCTGTAAAAGAAGCGTTGACTCAGCACTTAGGCTTTTTCAAAGGAATTTATATAAAGCTCGATTATAATTTTTCTCTTATTCATTATTTGCTTTGAACTGCCTCAAACCTTTTTGTTGTTACATTTTGTAGTTCCAGTCTTGAATGTAGCTCTCTTGCCTATGCAGGAAATGTCATGAATTAACTGCTGAAAAATCTTAATATCATTGAGGTTTTGTCATTTGAAGGTCATGGTTTCCATAAAACAAATACCAATCTATTGTTTGTGAACTTCAACTTTTATTTCCTTCCTGTGTGCCTTTATCTATTGCTACCTAGTTTGTTGCTTTACACTATTTTAAATGAAGTGGGTGAGCAATTTCAATTGATAGCCAGTTCCAGCTATAATAAAGACACTTTTATGACATCCAAACTTCTCTTGTTTTCTGTGCCTACTTGTATACCCAGATATGTGACCTTGGGTAAGACTAATCTATTATTTTCTTGAACAGCATGAGTACCAAACTGCAGCCTGCCTTGTGCTTATAAACCCAATACTTTCATGCTAACTGCGAGGAAGGTTTGTTGTTCCATGACTGAAAACCCTCTACTCATACAGAGCCATCTTGGAAGTGTGGACCCTGGAGCAGAATGAAAACAGGGCAAGTGAGCAAGCTTGTAAAAGTCCTCATACTTTTCATCATTAGTAGGAAAGTGATTCAAAAAGCATGTATCCCATTGATCAGTGGTCAAAAGCAACATATTTTGAAGAAAGACTTGAAGAGTATGATGGGTGACTTTGGCTTAGTATTAATTCATCGCATGTTGATTTCCATTTCTTGTTTATGTTCTATTTCTTGTGGGTTTATTGTTCTCAATTTCACCCCTTATTTCCCACATTGTTGTTGCTAATGGAGTAATTGATGAAGTATGCTCTGCTGAAGTGATGTGCATTTTTTCATAGCTGTCTTCTCGAGGCACAGTAAAAACCTTAAACAGCCTTGAAATTAAATGTAATATATTTGCATCTGTATAGTTTTTATTTTAGCATCTGGAAACCATTTAGCCTGTTATTTATTTGAAAACTGGTCTTAGAGCAGTAAAAGGCCATGGACTGGAGCTGTGTCTGTACTGAGCTACTGAATCAAGCCCAGACTAGCAACTATGATTAAATCCAGTTGGGAAGCTGACCCAGTGGGAAAGAGCTGTTTCAATACAAATTGGAACCTTTGCTGCTTTGTGAAAGAAAACCAAGAACCACAGTCTTTATCACCTGAGATTTAGTTGGCACTACAACTAGCCTTAGCAAATAGATAGCAAGCGACTGTCTTGCTGGATCTCAGTATTTCATTGGAATCTCTTGTCATCATGGGAATTTAACAAGTTTAACTGCTATCAAAGGCATATGCCATGTATTTGCTACATTAATCTCAAGGGGTTGAGAAGGGGAATTGAATGGTAATTGAATATTTGGAGAAAATGCAAGTAACACATTGGACTCAAGCTTTTAAAAGCAAAATACATATGAAATACTTGAGAAAACCTTTGAAAAAGTAATTGCTCATATTTTAGAATAAAGTTATAAAGCCAAATGTCTCTTAGTATCATGCCTGGTACATAACTGAGTTTAGGGGGCCCTAGTTGGTTCCTACCTCTAAAACGCCATCACCTTACATCTTTCTCAATTATCTCCTCATTTTTACTTAAGATTTTTTTGGAAAAGTTCATTTTTATGGTACAATTTCATTATTGATGGAAAAATTATTTGTTGAACAAAAATATGGCTTATACTTTTATTTTCAGGTACATACTTTAGAACAGAGTAATCCTTTGCACAGAGGTAGACCTTTTGCTAAACAATGAATGTTGAGTTCAAGGCTAAAACAAATCTGAAAGGCTGGGAAGGAGTTTCAGTGGTAGACTAGTGGAAAACCCTGAAGGGGGAATGTAATGAACTCGATGAGACATTAGTCTCAAACCTGAGATTGCTGAAGCAAATGAAGTAAAGAGAGCAAAGTTTGTTTGCTTGTTTTTATTTTAGCTACCATATTATTATTCTAGCCCCATGACTGCAAAGTCAACAGACCTGAAAAGCTAAACCTCTAGTATACTATTCCTAATCACTGTCAAGCAACTGTATATTAATATATTAGCTCCTTGTGGTGATTAGATTCTAATGTGAATCCTAAGGAGAGTCATATTCTGGCATTTTTGACCAGTCTCATTTTCCACTTGCCACTTGAGAGTAGGCTGAACTCTGGTTGCTTCTAACAAACAGAGCTCAAGAAAAATGATGACTCATTTTCTTTAATAGGTTGCATGAATAAGAGTCTCCGTTATCTCTTTTTAGCAGACGTCCTCCTTCGTGGGCCTTAAGGGAGAAAGCTTCCATGCTCAGAGCCACTTCGTGAACAGGCTTTCCAACCACTGAGCAAAAATGGTGCTCTTCAATCCATGGCCTTCCCAGAGCTCAATGCTACAAACCACCAGAAGTGCCTGGCCCTGAAAGACACCCAACCACCCAGCAAGACCATGATTGCCATCTAGAAGAGGTGTGAAACTTCTTTGGTACTAAGTAGATCTATTAAATGATAAATATGTTTTGTTTTAAGCTACTGAGTTTTGTGATAAATTGCAACGATAGCTAATATTCCTATTACTTTATCCTAAGCTACTTTTGGTCCTGGAATCCTTCATTTATTTATTTTTCTTCTTTATTGTCAAAGTGAAGTACAGAGGGGTTTCAGTTTCATATGTAAAGCAAGTACATTTCTTATCCAACTTGTTACCTCCTCCCTCATTTTTTCCCCCATCCTTCCCCTCCCTACTTCTGCATCCCCATGAGTTGTACAGTTGGTTTACACCAATTGGTTTGGTAAGTATCACTATTGCAATGCTTTGTCTTTTTATCCTTTGTCTGTCAATTTTAGTATTCCCTTTTTTAACTCAATCTCTTGTTACTGAATTATCTTTCTGCGCTGTAATCTGTCCAGGATGATTTATTTTCTGTGTTTCATGGCCCCTCTTTCTTGTTGCTTCTCTCCTCTCTTGTCCACTGAAAACCCATCACCAAGCTGAGGTACTAGATTGCTTTTCTCATGATACTAAACCACTCAGAAGAATATGTATTTGTCAGTAATGGCACGTTGTATTTAGTTGCTGGAAATTACATGCCCAGCTTTACTTGAATAAGAAACTCTAGTTCTTGGACTTTATACAGAACAATATTACTGAAATCTTCCTGCCCACTATAACCTATCATCCTGTCTTTATAGCAATCAATCAGTGAAAAAGTTTCTATCCCTGTATCCACAAATAGTTTCAAGTTTTTCTCAAGGAACATCATAACTCCCAATCTCTCCACAGTGTTAGGTTACTGAATAAAAATATTACTAACACCATCTATAATATCACTGAATCAAAGGATTGAAGACAAAGCTAACACTAGACTTCCAATTTCCTTATTTCTACTTAAGTGATTTTTCTACTGCCTTCCGCAGAGATAAAATAGACCACAGACCATCTGGCTCAGACAAAGTAAAGATAATCAATGATAATTTACAAGTACATTTACCAGTGTTTCTGGTTTTTCATTTCCATTGGGAATGGAAGAAAAAGAAAGGAAGAAGTTTAAAAGTGATGTGCCACATACTGAACATTATTTACTACTGCAATGTGTTTTCTGAGCGCTACCATGAACATTCTTTCTGAAGTAATTTTCCTTCCAACTATGATAAAATCAGGACTGTCATATTGAAGCAGAAAATGCCCAAGTCACCAGTCAAGCATTCAGTGTTTCTTACCTAGTGTAAATTTAACAGCTTAAAGAAAAGCAAATTTAATCTTGAGTTACAAATGGGACATTAACAGAAATGGAAGCTATACAAATGAAATCCAAAAGACAACCTGGTTAACCCGATTGATATTTAGGTGTATAATAAAATCTATTATCTGTAAACTTAAAATTATATTTTGAAATCCTACTTTAAACTCTTACTGAAATGGCTTGTATTGTTATATCTTCCTAATTCAAAACATAGGACCACTTCCCCAAATAAATTAAACAATTGGAAACATGATTCTAAAGAATAAAAAAGATCAGGGCAAAGGGAAAGTTATGTCTATCTCTTATTTTAAGGGGATTGATTTTGACAAGAGTGCCTCAAATGAGGTCACAACTATTTAGTTAGGCACATATATGTGTGTAGTTGAAGTTTGATTTTGCCAACCATTCTATTTGGTAACTTCAGATGTTGGAAAGTATGTATTTTTTGTAACAGTTCTACAGTTTGAACTCCGGGCCTCAGACGTGTGAGGCAGGTCCTCTATGAACTTGAGCCATGCCCCTTTTCAGATAGGTCTCACATCTTTGCACAGATTGACTTTGAACTGTGATTCTCCCAGGCTTCACCACTTGAGTGCTAGGATTATCTGGCTAGACACTGGACAATCTTAGTGGCTAGAACTTAAGTGCTATTTTTTTTTTGTTGGTCATGGGACTTGAATTCCAGGCTTGGGCACTGTTCTGAGCTTTTCAGCTTGAGGCTAGTGCTCTACCACTTGAGCCAGAGCACTGCTTCCGATTTTCTGGTGGTAAATTGCAGATAAGAGTCTCATGGACTTTCATGCCAGGGCTGGCAATGAACTGTGATCCTCAGCTCTCAGCCCCCTGAGTAACTAGGATTACAGGAATGAGCCACTGGTACCCGGCTTACGTGCTATTAATAACAGACTTTTCACATTTAACAAATGTCAGGCACTGTGATCATTGTTTGTCATAAGCAATCTCATTTAATCCAGCAGCATAATTACATGGGAACTATCATCATATTCATGTAGGATATTTGAGTATCAAGACTCAGAGAGGTGAGAAATTGTCCACTCACCTCCACAGTTAATAAAAGATGAAGATGGATTTTGATCTAAGTAATCAGATCAAAGAGCTTGTGCTCTTTACCACCACCTTATAGCCTTTCAGAGTTTATCTGAGTGTAGTTTACAGCAAAAGATGTCAATCCATTGATTACATGGTTCCTGTTAGACATTGATGAGTACTTGGGTACCAGGGTACTATAATGAATGAGATAAGGATCCTGTTCTCAGTGGGCTTACATGTTACCATTGTACCTTTGGGTCAGCCTACTGTGAAATTAGAGAAACTAATAACAACTCCATTATTTTTGGAGAATTGAAATTCTTTTTCTGAATGAATCATTATATGGTCCATGTAGCAGAGACTGTACATATCTCATTGTTCTACAATGATCTGGCATCTACCAAAGATTCTGATTGTAAGCACCCAGGACTCTTCACCTAAGGGCTTAGCTGTGGTTCTTGCATCTGGTAGGAAGAAAATCCCCATGAAAATTCTCCTTAGAGAAGCACTGGGTTACTGAGTAAAGGGATTGATGCCACATAACCCAGTTCACTTGCCTGCAGATGGATCAGTGCTGAGCTGTTATCTACAAAGTGTTCTGCAATTTCCCAGCAAGAGTCTGTCTCAGTTACCCAAACTGATAACTTACTGGAATTTTATCCTTTCCAATTTTCAGTTTATCATTACTACCCAGGATCTTTAAGAATCTCCTGTCAAACAAACGCCTGAATTCAAGTGTTTGATTCAGACTCTCCTGGGAACACCCAACACAATACACAGGACAACTTGTAAATCAGTACGGGCTTGATTAATATAGAATTTGATGTCTTCCTTCTTACACTTATTACTGTTTTCCTCCATGGGAAGGTGTGCTGTTGTAAGACTGGCAAGTTTGCAAACCTCAGGTTTACATAATGTTTGTTGAATTATCTCCTGACAAAGAAAGTGAGATGTAATGGGGGAATTCTCAGTAGAAGAAAAGACTGAAATATCTTCAGTAGGTTTCTCAAGCCTAATAAGCCTGTTGAGAGGCAGCCTCCAGTCGCTGTCAGACTGAAGACTCTGTGCTAACACATCAAGCGATGACTCCAACCTATGAGGATGCAATTCTTGCTCAACATTTTTTTCAAGCAAAATGCCACAAAAAGGGCCAAGGAAGGAAGGAATGTGACAGGTACCCCCCTGCTCCCTGTCCCCATAACATCACTTCACTTCACAAGGCGACACCTCTCTAGGATTCTACCACCTCACCGTGTTACTGCAGGCTGTGGGACACACGATGTGTTTTGAAAATCAACTTTTGATTGCCTTTGACATTGAGTTTACATTTTCAAACTTAAAAAATACCATCACTAATACATTTTAGAAGACAAAAGACACTTAGAAAGATGGAGGAGTAGGACAGAAAAGACAGAGAAAAGCAACAAGGGGAGATTTACATATAGAGAAGGATAAATTATGACATACCCTAAGCTCCTATATTGAAACCGAGGTATTAATAGAATATCCTTATTTGTATAGCTATAGATATAAACATGGCTATACAAAAATATACGTAGGCATTATGGAAAGTTTTCCAACGTTGTAAGGTAATCGTGTAGTTCCAGAAATATGGTTTTCCACTTGAAGAAACCAGTTTTGTATAAGAGAAGATTCATTGGCCCATGAGGTAGTTTATTTTTTCAACTAGCAAGTAAGAAATTGCTCAGTGAAGGATAGGAACATGTAAACAAATACACACATCAAGGCATACACATGCAAACATACTCTTAGAGGGGAGCTAAAACAGGAAGCCAAGATTAATTGGTCTCAGTGGAATAATACATGCTTAGAGCAGTAAGTTATAACAGCTATGACACACTGATTAAAATATGATTCCACCGGCTTATAACAAGTACTCAAATAAGTTAATAACAACTAAATTAAGGGACAAAACAACAAGTTTTCTTTGAAATATAACATGAATGATGTGATTACACTGGCTCCCGTGGGTGATAAAAGCAATTGGATGAAAGTTTGAGGAAAAATATTAATGGATACCTTAACCAAAGTTTCATTTGGTCAAAAGCTGTACGAACCCAACACTATGTTTCTCTTGATATAATAGTTCAAGGACACAGTGTGACTCTTACCAATTTTCTGAAGCTCTGTACCAAGGCTGAGTTTGACCATGAAGAATTATGAAGCAGACGCAAACCAATAAATATCCTGCATTGTCTTTTACCCCATAAGAAGACTAACATCAAGAGGGGAAAAAATAGGATGATGTATACTGTAGATCAAAAGAGACAAAATAACCACAACAAATATCAGGAATGCACTCTTAGGTTTCACTCTGTACTAGAATAGAATTGGGGAAATTAGTGTAATCTACATATGAAGGATGGATTAGATAATATTATAGGAATAATGCTAAATATGATCATTGAAATTAGATAACTTTTATGTTCAGAGGAAGCATTTTGAATTTACTCCTAAATAAATAATACTTGCTTATGTGCAAGAGAAAATATGGGGATACAAGAGGATACATTTACTGTAAATAATTGATGAATGTGAGCAAATGATACATAAAAATTCCTTATGCTATTATTGTCAATATTATCACTAGAAATTATATAAAAATATAAAATATTCTAGATGGAAAAAATCACCAAACATGGAGATGACTCATTTCTTAAAAATAAAACTAAGCAACTAGGGTTTTAACTAAGAACTGATTTTTCCAATGCACAAAGGAATAAATTCAATGTCTGGCTGCAAAAACATTGAAATTCTTTTATACATTAGTCCAGCACTAAGCTTCAGACAAGTTGCTTTTACCAAATTTGCTGACATTTCTAAACTCAGGAATTTGTATTTGGGGAAAAATTAATCAGCCTCATATATAATTTATTTTACTTATGAGACTGGTTCAAGTATTGATAATCCTTTATCAAGCTTGTCCTATGGGTAAACATTGGCATAATGTAACGTTAGTAAAGGTCTTTCTATTTTCTCAGCGTTGCCTCAAGTTATTGCCTTTTGAAAGTTAATACAGTGCATTATTCTAAAATCTTACCACAAAATGGGATCCAGAGCAGAGGTACTCGTTATTGTCAAAACATTAAGGCAACTGTGAGGTGCCATACACTAAATTGTTTAAACTGCACAAATATCTGACAACGTATAGCAGTTCAATCTAGAATGTGACATTTTTGAGAGTAAGTGACAAAGTTAAGAGACATATATCAGGGCGAAGCAGTGCAAAAATGTATAGCTATGAATTTGAGCCATGAAGATAAAAACTGGAATGTTGAACTCATTGGAAACTTTCGTAGTTTACAGAAATCAAACACAACTTGAAGGAGTGTTAGCAAAATGTCATGGTGCTCACTACTAGTAAACCTATTTCTGAACCAATATATTTCTGTTTAGCACTTGTTGTTGTTGTTTTTTTTTCCAATAATGAAGTTTCACTAAAATTACATAGAAGAGAGAAAATAAGGGTCTGGGAACATGGCTTGGTGGTAAAGTGCTTGCCTAGCATGTATGAAGCCCTGGGTTCAATTCCTCAGCACCACATAAACAGAAAAAGGGGGAAGTAGATTTGTGGCTCAAGTGTTAGAGTGCTAGCCTTGAGCACAAAGAAGCCACAGACAATTCTTAGGCCCTGAATTCAACCCCCAGGACTGACAAAAAAAAAGACAGAAAATAATGTATAATGGCCAATAGTTTCTAGAGCACAGTAGTATTCTATATATTTTTGGGTTATTTTCAATAATTCTAATTCCTTAAGTATTCAGATGGTGTTTGGTTATTTTGCAATACTTTTTCATAACTGAATGAATTTTGCTTCTAGTTGTTGTTTTAGAATTTTTGTTTTTGCTAGAAATTGTGAAATTCATCATGCCAATATATGCACACTGACATGCATACACACACACACACGCGCACACACACACACACACACACACACACACACACACACACACACACACCCAATGCCTCGTGTTAGTTTTGGAACCTGACAAGTCAGGTGAACTGACAGAGATCTGCAATCTGTAGACTGGAGACTGAGCAAAAGACCTTATCCTACCTCAAGCAGACAGCTAGGAAGCCACAAGTTCCTTCCTCCTCCATCTTCCTTTGATTTCATTCTGGTCTTCTTGGATTGAAAAATGGCTATCTATATCTCCACAGGGGAAGAATTTTTTCTTCTCTGAGTCCACCCTACTCAAATGCTAATCTCATCTAATCATAATGTACAGAATGTACATTTGGGGGCAGATATTTTGCTAAGTGTTACACTGACGTATAGCATTAGCCATCACAGTGGTTGTAGTTTGCTCACCTTTTGAGTATACGTTTTATGTATCCTTTTGATAGTCACAATTTATGCTTCCATTCTAGTGTCATGACAATTTGAATGGTCTTCAATCTGGAGCTCTTGTGTATGTTCTTTAATAAATATTTGTATGCATTTCGGGTGGGTTAGGGTAATCTGTAGGACAGAATTACTATTCATATTATGGATAGTTTTCTGAAATGGCTATGTAACTTTATACTCAATGATGTTGCAAGAAAGTCACAGTTGTTGCTCATTCTTATCAACATTGGTTTATCCCGGTATGAAGTAGAGTAGTTTGAGATCAGTTCAAACCTACCTAAAATATAAGTTATGTCTTAAATGTCATCAAAAAGCAACTAAAGGGCTGGGGATATAGCCTAGTGGCAAGAGTGCCTGCCTCGGATACACGAGGCCCTAGTTTCGATTCCCCAGCACCACATATGCAGAAAACGGCCAGAAGCGGCGCTATGGCTCAAGTGGCGGAGTGCTAGCCTTGAGCGGGAAGAAGCCAGGGACAGTGCTCAGGCCCTGAGTCCAAGGCCCACGACTGGCCAAAAAAAAAAAAAAGCAACTAAAATAAGGACTGGAAGTTAACATATGGACTTTGTCATTGTAGCACCCCTCCCCACCCCGTAAAATCATGTGGGCAAGAGGCCAAGAATTAATTCATGATTCTGATTCTTTTCTGAAGAAAAAGAATTCGAATTGCCAATGAGGGGTCTTTCACAGTTCAGTTAAGCTAGAAAAAGGAAAACGAGGACTTTAAGGACCTCCAATGCAAGCTAGTGTTGTCCTAAACCATATTTTACAAATTCTGGACCTGTACAGGATGTGGAATAGAAAGGTTGTAGAAGACACCTAAAGTGTAAAAACCTAATATTTCTAAATGTCGTACTGCTAAGCACACCGGGATGAATAGGAAGGAGCTGGGTCTCTATGAGTACCCAGAGCCCAAGTCACAAGGTAATGTACCATGAACAGAGAAGGCTCAGAGGTAGACAGAGCCTCTACTTTGCAAAAACGGAAAAGAAAGAAAGAAAAAAAATGACCTCAACACTAGGTCTCTTCTTTCTGCCTAGGAAAATCTGAAGCCATACTAAAGAAAACTATTTCATATGAATATTGGTAATTACTTTACAAGTCTTGGTGAGCTAATTCCAGGATCTACATCATCTGTATCAGCAGCAGTTTTATTGTCTCTCTTTTCCCTTGGCTTTCAGTCATGGGATTGTGTCTCTTCGTGAGCCTGGATACTTGGACACTTTTTATTTGAGTTTGGGCATAAACCTCTGATCTGGAATTTTTCAATTGCTGTGGGGTGTTTTTAATGTCATGAGTTTGAGTCTGCCTAAGTAAATAAAAGCTCTGGTATCTATGTCATTGGAAATTTGTTTCTGTCATCTTTACTTTGACTCTTGTTAACTGTTTATGTGTAGTAATTTTTGTGTTTTTTTTTCTCTATGATGAATTTGTGAGATTTTACATGATTTTCTTCTTGAATTGAGGATTTGCCCATTGTGTTGCCAAGTAAGAGAAGTTCACCTTAATGAGTTAGGAAATCAATGAATTGTTCCAATGGTAGCTTTCTGACTCTTTAAGTCTTAGTCTCTTGTTTTACCTTCAGTTCTTGCCAAAGGTCAAGACTGACTAAAAGACTTGAGTGTTTGCAATGACCTCTTTTTTTTTTTTTTTTTTTTTTTTTTTTGGTGGGGGGGAGCAGCCCTGAATTCTAATTTTTGTTTACCGAGTGTTGTGAGATTGCCAAAACTTCTCTTCTCTTTTTCAGCTGCTTTTTACTTGGCTTCTTAACCTCTGACACTGCTCAATGAAGAACTGGCACATGCTTAATGGGGAGGACCAAAGAATGTCAGGCCTACTTCTCTGTGCCTCTTTATTTTTCACTGTCTTGGTCCCTCAAGCCCTTGATTCCTTCTTGGCCTGGACTCCAGTATTTTCAAGTGCTGCTGGCCATTCCACTATCTGGCAGCTGTCTTTTGCTTGGCATTTCCAAGTCTCACTCATGCAAAGTTAAACAAATGCACAAGAGGAAAGGAAGCATGGAGAAGTTGAGTTTGTCTGAATGATCACTTTTCTCTGATATCTTAGCCAGAAAACGAAGCCACTTATTCAAGTTTCCAATCTGTCTATGCATTCTATCTGCCCAGCCAATTTCTATCTTCAGTTCCTGACATCTCCAGCTTTCCTTGGTTGTCTATTATTCTGCAGTGAGTGGGTAAACCATAAGCAATACAGAATCCTTCCACATTTGTACTTTCTAAACCCGAGTATCATTATCTTCACCTTATAAACAGGAAAAAAGATTTGATGAAGACAATTAGTTCACTCAAAGTAACATGGTTAACAAATTTAGCCATGAGTTCTGATTCCAAATATAGGTCATAATGTCCCTAATTCTTTTGCTATCATTTGGTCAGTTGATGATTGTACTGTCTGGGAGGCTCTTAAAAAATTTGCCACAGGAATATTCTAATTTGGCTCTCAGACAAAAGTAAATAATCAGAATAATAATATATTGGTTTTTTTTTTACTTAGTTTTATCATTTTATCCACTAAGACACTTTCTTTTTTTTCCAAAATTTTTATTATCAAACTGATGTACAGAGAGGTTACAATTTCATATGTTAGGCATTGGATACATTTCTTGTACTGTTTGTTACCTTGTCCCTCATACCCCCCTCCCCCCTTGCCCTCCCCCCCCTGAGGTGTTCAGTTCACTTACACCAAACAGTTTTGCAAGTATTGCTTTTGTAGTTGTTTGTCTTTTTTTACCCTGTGTCTCTCAATTTTGGTATTCCTTTTCAGTTTCCTAGTTCCAATACCAGTATACACGGTTTCCAATATACTCAGATAAGATTACAGAGATAGTGTAGGTACAACCACAGGAAGGTCATACAGAACATCATCAATAATAGAAGCTACAGATACACATGGGACGTTGAAATTAGTTACAGCTGTGATATAACAATTGCACTAAGACACTTTCAAAATCAGTCAAAACACTTTCATAACAACTCAACCTTTGGAGATACATGAAGATAAATAACACGTGTGCATTTGTGTATACATAATATATGTATATGTGTATATTTATATAGATAGATACAAAATTTATATTTACATATATATTATATGAGGAGATGTGCATATATATATATATATATATGTATATATCTTTTGTAAATGGCACTACTCCTAACAATTTTTCTTTTTTTTCTTGGCCAGTCCTGGGGCTTGGACTCAGGGCCTGAGCACTGTCCCTGGCTTCTTTTTGCTCAAGGTTAGCACTCTGCCACTTGAGCCACAGCACCACTTCTGGCCATTTTCTATATATGTGGTGCTGGGGAATCGAACCCAGGGCCTCATGTATACAAGACAAGCACTCTTGTCACTAGGCCATATCCCCAGCCCACCTCCTAACAAATTTTAACAAATAATTTCAGTATTTCAGTTAACTTTCTGTGTGTCTATGTGTGTACCATTCCTGGAGCTTAAACTCTGGGCCTGAGCACTGTTCTTGAGCATTTTTGCTCAAGGCTAGTACAGCTCAAGTTCCAGATATTTTTGGTGTTAATTGGAGTGTAAGAGTCTCATGGACTTTCCTTAAATCAGCTTTCTATTACTAAAAATGTTAACTTGTTTTACTTTATACACATTATAGAGAAACACTAAACAGGTCTCCTTCTACAGTATGATTAGAATAGGGTAACTAGTAGAGTACATTATTTCCAAATACGACTCTTCTCTTGGTCCTTATTGCTTCTTACCTCTCCCTTTGTTCAAACCCTCAACAGTTCTGACAAATGCCAGTCCCCTATGACATATTATATATGATAATGTATTATAGAGGATTGGCACATATTATATGTAGTAACATCATTTTATCTTATATTAACTTCTCACATTAAACTGATTAATATATTCCCTTTCTAGATTGTTTAGGAGAAAAGGGAAGGGGCCAAGTGGGAGCCAGAATGGACAAACAAACAATGGCTGGATTGCATGTGACAACAAACCTCAGGTCTATCATCTCTGCCAGTTATTTTAACATCGGCACTGGTAAGTGACAGCCAACTTCTCCAACTTTTAACTCAAGACCAGCCACAGAAAGTCGAATATATTCCTCAAGCCAATCAAAATGTCCCCCTTTGGAGATGCCATTTCCTTTTCTTCAGTCTGATTCTCTCCCACCAGTGCACACCAGTGCCCACTGCTTTTGTGTTATCCTGCTTCCCATTACTTTGACAAGGTACCTGAGATAGCCAGCTTGTAAGATGCGTTTTGTCTCACAGTATTAGAGTTTCTGTCTACGGTTTTGTTCTTGTGGAAGCACAGTGAATCGCGTCAGAAGTGAGGAACATGTTCAACTCATCGCAGCTGGGAGCAGAGAGAGAAAGATGAATGGGCTGGCATCCCAGCATCCCCTTCAAAGGCACCCTCACTTCCTTCCGCCAGTCCTTTCCATCTCCCAATTGCATCACAGACCGGAAGGAAAGTTTACGACATCTGGGCCTTCCTGAAACATTTATCTTTCTGTCAAGCACTGAGGGTGGTAGCTGTCTCTTTTTTTCTGGGGAACAGTCTGAATTAATATTAATAGTCTCTGTTCACTCTAATTTGGGTCTATTTCCAGATACAATAGGGAAGAGCTAACAAAATATTTGTTGAGTGTACTGCATTGAAGAGGACATGGGGCAAGGAGGGAGGGAGACAGTCCTTGGCCTAACAGGCACCACACCAGGGAAGGCAGACCCTGAAATACAAAGGATAAAACCAAATGGATGAAGAAAGTGACATAACCACAAATTATGTTTCTTTAAAAAAAGAATGCTTACAATGAGAGATGGACCTTTCACAGGATGCAGTAATCTTCTCCTATGAGTTTTTATTTATTTATTTTTTGCAGTGAAGAGATTAGACCCCCAAAGCCTTATATATACTAAGTGATTGCTCTACCACTGAGGCAAAGATCCAGCTTCATCTGAGGAAAGGGTTAAGCTAAGACTTCACAATAAAACAGAGGAATCTATCCCAGAAAAGAGCTGTACAAGCCACAAAAGCTATAGTATGTAGTGATGGATGAATGGATAATGAAAATCTGTTATATGTATACAAATGGGATCTTATTCAATATTACAAGAGAATAAAATTCTGTTATTTGTGGCCAAGAGACAGAACTAGAGGATATACTGCTAAGAGAAAGAAAAAAAAAAGACACAGAAAGACAATTCCAAGTGCTCTCACGCATAGGTGAAAGCAAAAAAAAAACCTCACATACAAGGAGAGAGTTAGGTTGTGATTACTAGAGGCTAAGAAGAGTAGAGAGGGACAAAAGGAGGTTGGCTAATAGGCGCCCAAAGCACAGTTACATAGGCAGTGTGTGTTCCAGTGTTCTATATCACGGTAGAGTTACTACAATTTAGAAGTTGCATATTTTATAAAGAACTAGAAGAATACATCTGAAGTCTTTTTTTTTGCAAAGAAGTAGTAAATATTAAAAGTATGGGAAATGCTATTTACCTTGATCTGATTATTGTTGATATAGGCAGAAAGGGAAAAAAGAATAACACAGAGGGTTCAGAGAGGAGGTGCCGCACCAAATCATGGGTTATTTTGCCAAACATCCCATTGCTCTGTTGGCTACAATAACACACCCAACAGAGTTTCCCAGCCTTAAAGGCAAACCAAAGGACTCAGGTGCATCTCATACAGCCACAGTTTTACACTTGCACCTTCCCTCAAATCGCCATTTTGACTCATTTTGATAGGTAAGCTATCCCCCTCCCCTGGTGTTTGGAAAAGCTCATCCCCCCCCCCCACTTTTAGCAAATCTCCGTAATTGTGTACATATCGTTAGCATAATATGCACAGGCTACCCATGGAAGTATCTGTGGTTCAGGAGTTCCAATTACTTGGCTGTCTGGGCAGGGTGTCTGCTCCCAGCTCTCTGAGAATGTACTTTCTCTTTGTCTGAAATCAATCTTGGTTTGCATTATTTTTGCTTCAAGAAATTCTTCCTCTATCAAATCTCCTCAATGAGTTTGACCTTGAATTCTTTCTTTGGTGAGACCAAACACATGCCATTTGCTGTAGTTAACAATTGTGAATTGCACATGTGTGCTGCATTATCATACTACAACCCATAAATAAGTACAATTAAACATATATTTAAAGAATAAAGCTAGTGAGGCAAAGGAGTGAGCCTGAGCAGGGCAGGACCAAGCAGTGAGGAGGATCCAGATATGAGAAACCATTCTGAAGGTAGGAAAAATCCATTTTAGAGACAGGAAAAGCAAGGCTCGGAGTGATTGTACTGCCCACTTCTAGAACTTGTGACTGTTGGTGAATGGATTTTTGGACTTAGGTTTGTCCTATATGTTACTGCCCTCCAGAGCTCTGGAGGAGAGATGACTGGATATTTCACCACTGAAGAGGCTCCTTAATGGATACTAAGCTCAAGAAAACAAGATGCCTGGGGTAGCAAAAGGCAGGGGCTCTAAAAACAGCAGAGGAATAGCAATGAAAGACACTTAGAGGCCACCATAGGTAAACAGCACAGATTTCACCGGTGTTGCCTTTGGGGCAGGCTTTGAATGAATGGGAAAGAAGGAAAAAAAATGTATTAATGGAGGCAGTGTCTGAACTTGCAGCAGAGAAAGATTGGACTGCACACTTTTGAGTTGACAAGTCTAAAACCTGAGATCAAAGTTTTAAAAGCAGATATGTTGGTAACAATGTGGGAATAATGAAAAGAAGTCTACTATATCCTAATAGATTAAATGAAACCTAAAAGTTGTATCAGATATATTCTTTCGGTTGTCATTATATAATGCAAACAAGATTGTTTCTGTCTTGAGCTGTTTGCTCCAAGTTCAGCAATTTGAGATGAAAAAATAATCTGGAATAAAATCTCAGCTTTTTTCCCTCTTCAAGGGACCAAAAGACAGCCTCTGTTCGTCTCAGAGATGTAAGGAACAAGATGTGGAAGGAAGAGCAACACCATCATGAAAAGTGATTGCAACATAGACACCTGCCAACGGGTCTTTGGGGAACATGGCTGCCATTAAGGATATTTGGGGATATTGAAGTGCTGACAGACTCCATTAAGGGAGAACACAAAAGGCTTCTTACACACTTGGTGGATTCCTTGGAAAGTGTAGTCTCCGGGATCCTACCCTGCAGACAGCCTGCACATTCTACTTAGGCAGTTGCTATTTTTAGTTTTCCTTAGTTGATTCCTGGAAGTTAACCTATCATTTATTTAACTTCACACCTCTCCCTCTGTCTTCCTTCTTCAGTTGTAAAAGGATATGCCATGAAGTGTCTCTGTTTCTGTCTGTCCGTCTGTCTCTTTTATATCAGTATTATGTCTGTGACATAGCAATGCTCTAAAGATCCTTTTTTCCCAGTATAAACCTGCTGATGCCTGTTAATCCTCTGAGCAACCTGATGTCAGCGTTTTCCCTTTGGCCCAGAGACTCAAATCCTCAAAACTTCCCCTCCTTGTCTTGACTTCCCACCACAGTCACCATCACCTTTAGGCCTTGCTGCCATCACCAGGAAGGACAAGTACAATGCTGAAACCGACCGATTTTTCTAGCGCTGATTTTGTTAGTCTTTCTAATCGTTACCAGTAATTCGGGAATTCACTGATTTGGGACCTACAATGGGACCTGTCATTTCACAAACCTGCTCAAGTGTCCCTGCAAGGCAGCCAAAGAAAGAATGCCCCCTGCTCCCACTTGGAGAGTCTAAGTATCAGCTGTCACCCTGGTTCCCAGAAGTGTCCACGAATGCCATTGAGGAGATGTGGAGACAAGCTTGAGGGTTCCATCAGCCCACAGGCAAAGAATAAACACAGAGGGACATTTTCCCAATGTGTTGTCCTATGGGTCAGAGAGGGCTGTCAAACTCTCGGAGTGTCAGTGAGGGTGGGTGAGGTAGCACTGAAGAAGAAAACGCATCTTTTCTCTACATGGAACACAGTGGATTCTCTGCAGGCAGAGCTCTCCCTTGCCTCACATATGGGAGGTAAAAATGGAGCTATGACAGATTCAATGTTCATAACGTCTGGGCACAGGATCATTTACTAGCTTTTTATCTTTCGCCAAATCCCATCACATTGTATAATAATATAATAATGCTATTATTTCCTTTCTTCTGTGTTTTGAAATGATAATATTCAAGAATTTAAAAAGAACTTTGTGCTCATAAACTGTCATGTCGAATTTGAAACTCCTTTGAACAACTATGTGAAAGATAATTTTAAATAAGGAAAACCAAAAATTAAAAATAAATCAAAAGAAGCCAGGCACCAGTGGCTCATACCTAGAATCCTAGCTATTCAGGAAGCTGAGATCTGAGGATTGGGTAGTTCAAAGCCAGACCAGGAAAAAAAGTCTGTGAAATTCTTATGTCCAGTTTAATCACAAAAAAGCCAGAAGTGGAGCTGTGGCTCAAGTGGTAGAGTTCTAGCCTTGAGCAAAAGAAAAAGAAAAGTGCTCAGGACAGTACTCAGACCCCAGAGACTACACAGACCAAAACAACATCAACAATAAAAAAATAATAATCTCCTGGCATCCACTTTGGTCTTCCTAAATTCTCTTGTGCTTTGTCTTTGAAGAATGGCTACCAAGATTAAACACCCCATTTCACAGACTAAAAACTGAGTGCAAAACCTTTCATCGAAGTTCAAAGATTAAATAGTATCTTTCTTAGACAAACCTGTGAGCTTGATTATCCTGAAATAATTTAACAGTTCCTTTGAGAACTTTTTAGGATTTCCTCTGAGAACCACGAAATACACAAAACTCTGTGTAGCAGGGGAGGCTTAGTAAGAATAGGAGGGACAAAGGAGTGGATACTAGGTGATGAGAAGCTGTGTTATGCATGTGGGAAAATATCATAATGAAACACAGTACTATTTAACAAAGGAAGAGGAACTTTGTTCACAGTGTATCCTATATACATCTATGGAGCTATCACAATGAAAGGCCTCCATGCTACTAATGTATGCTAATGAAAAGGAGAAAGAAAGATTACTTCTCCTCACCACAATGACTTTCTCACGGTCCCACGTGTAGCAGAGCTTAATAGCACAGATTATTTTTTAGAGTTCAAATCTTAAATTCTCTGTACATTCAACTGTACAGTTTAACACAGTCATGGACTATATATAGATTTATGGAACATATATTGTTTTTTGTTTAATCTGTACAAGATCTCTTCTTCCTTTTTTGGTTACCAAACCTCTTTTTATTTCCTTCTGTGAACTGCCCCTCCATCTTCTGGGTACTTCCAGTCGTGATCTCATGGGTAGCTAACAATGGTGTTCTGGGTCCCAGATTTAGTTATTTGCTCAGATTTGGCACCTGTCCCAAGTAAAACTGTTCAGTAGCTTTTGACCTCATCATTTGGGATGTTCAAGTGAAGAAAATTTCTCTTTATATATAAGCTTGGAGGAATTTGAGACTGGTTTTGACACCATATGAAATGAACCTGCTCTAACAGGAAAGCCAAATCATAGGGAGAAAAAAGAGCAAGTGCACAAGACAGAGGGAGAGAGAGAGAGAGACAGAGAGAGAGAAAGAGAGAGAAAGAGAGAGGAAGGAGAAGAAGAAGAAAGAAAGAAAGAAAGAAAGAAAGAAAGAAAGAAAGAAAGAAAGAAAGAAAGAAAGAAAGAGGTCACCTAATGTCATGTTAGGTACTTTTGAATCCAACCAAGCTTACCAGTGCTATTAACTATTATCTATTATCTAGGTATCTATCATCTATCTTTGTATTTATGCATTGACTCATCTTTTATACACCTGTTATCTATCAATCTATCATCTATAACCTAACTTTTAGAATAATTTGAGTTGAATCTTGTTAATTAAAATGGTTCTAATAGGTATTCTATATATAACAGAAAAAAATGCTTATTCTTAGTAATGATGTGTAAAACATAATTAAATGCTATTCTTCCTAACACATACACTCATACCTCCCCCCCACATCAGATAGTCAGAAAGATCTGTAGAGTGAATAAATGAAGGAACAAATGTGTGCATAGTCAGGGCAAAGGTTACTGCTCTGAATTTCTTCACAGTCCAGTGATAGCACTGAGAAAGACAATTCTCTGAAATGGAAATCAGTGCAAGACAGTGCATTATGCTCACTTAGTTATGTTTCCAAAGTGCAGCTGATGAGGGGAGATCATCTACGGAATCCAATTAAGGAGACAGGGTGTTTTACAGGAAGCTGTTAGCAGTGCAGCTGGATTGCAATGTGATGAAGAGCGACCACGCCTGGCAGCCGCGGAAGGGCAATGCGCTACACAAGGATGAATGAGCAGTGAGAGGTGTTAATGTGCTTCCCCACACTCTAGCACAGGAAAGAGTAATTTATAGTCATTGTTTCCAGGAACAAACGTGTATAGTGAGTGACTCTGTTTTTCTTTTTCTGTGCCAGTCTTGAACTCAGGGCCTGAGCACTGTTGTTACACTCTTGTCCTCAAAGCTAGAGCGATGCCGTTTGAGCTGCAGCTCCACTTAGAGCTTTTTAGTGGTTAATGGGAGATGAGAGTCACAGAGACTTTACTGTCCAGGCTGCCTTGGAACCCCAATCCTTAGATCCGAACCTCCTGAGTAGCTAGTATGACAGGCTTCTAGATGAGCATGGCTTCTAGATGCAACTCCTTCTTTGACAAGCTATCTTCCACAGACCCAAAGGTTTAGGCACAGTATGAGACTTGTGCTATGTACTCTAAGAAGGGTGTGGTTTAGTGTTCTACTGCTATCTTGCAGTTCATTTTTGTTTAATTTTTATACAAGTATTCCTTTCTTTCTTTATTCTCATTAAGTAGTTTTACAACTGGGTTTCAATTCAACATGCCAATGTATGAGTACAGTGCATCTAAATAAATATCACACCTTCCCTTAGCTCTCCCCCTCCCCCAACTATCTCAACGCCCTCATCCGTTCAAGTTACCTGATTCAATTTTCACATATATACATTGAATATTATTCTTAATAACTTGGAACTAGGTGTATCACATTTTAATAGCTCTTTGACAATTAGTCTAATTTTTGTTTATGTCTTGCCAAAAATTAATAATGAGAATTTTGCATTTTCAATTATTCTTTAGGGTGTTTCCTTCAGTGACTTAAAGGCACTTTGCTCCAAACTATGAACAAAAATAACAAGCTAAAGTTGTAAAAAATCAAGCTTTGAGCCTCAGAACTCAGAATATTGGGTTTTATGACTGCAAAAATTACTTAGAAAGTCCTACAAAAAAAAAAAGAGCTAAATCTTTAACATCTGTTTAGCCTGGAAGTATAAGTACCTGTTCCATCAGCTTATGAAGAATAAAAAGATAAAATTGATCCTTTAACCAAAGCACAACTATAACAAATAGATATGTTGTATTCATAGTCTTATATCAGTAATTTTAAGTTTTGTAAACATATCCTATTTCTTAGATCTTTATATTATTTTTAGATTACTTTCAATCACACCAGTGTTCTTCTAAGAAGATACTCCAGGAAACCTAACCCCTGTAGAAAACAGGGCTATGATTTCCTGTTAGGAAATGAACTCATTTACATAAAACCTACATCACAAAAAATATTTTGACTCAAAACTGATTAGATTTTTAATGGCTATCTTCTCCATAGGTTTGTACTGTACAAGAAGAAAATTGCTATGTTTTTACTTCAAGATGAAAATCTGACAACCAATTGTAACCTCAACTATTGAAATGCATTTTTAAAGATGATTATGCATTATTCAGTAATCTACCTTGAGTCAAACATGTAAAAACCCACAAAAGAAAAACAAAATAATATATCACAAGTATTATCAACAGATGGAAAACTTTGTGATCCTGATTCCATTTTACATTTAGCAAATAAGCATCAGCATGAATATTTAATACATTTGCTACAACAGAAGCAAAAGGCTAATATTATTATTGTAGGAATTCCAGATTCAGAGCTACTGATCTTTAATGGTTCTTTAAAAAAAATACTGCATATTGCATATCACCTTTTCTGCTGAAATGGACTAAAATCTTAGTTGCCAAGTGAATCTAAGAAACAGCTATTTTCCCCCCTAAAATAATGTTCTTAATGTCAGTGATTTTGTCCCCAAACCAATGTCTACAATTTGTCACTTCTTTTGCCATTACATGTATTATTAATTCCATAAAATTCATGAGTTGACCTGTAAAAACATGTCGCCGAAAGTAAAACAGATTAAAATGAATATGTGCCAAACACCTTGGCTCATGGCCGTGATCCTGTAACCTTAGCTACTGAGGTAGCCGAGATCTGATGATCACAGTCTGAAGCCTGCCTGGGTAGGAAGGTCCATGAGACTGATAGCTCCTATTAACCAGAAAAAAGCTACAAGTGAAGGTCTGGCTCAAGTAGGGAGTGCCAGCCTTGTGTAAAAGATGCTTAGTGAGAATGCAGGGCTCGGAGTTCAGGCCAGAGGATTGACACAAAGAGTTAAAATAAATAAAATCCATAAAAGAAAAATGTGCAACACAAGATTTACTTCAGTTCACTTTCTAGATGTCCATTTGGCTGGCTTTTTGATTTTTTTACTTATTGATAAAATTTAAATTTAAAAGGAAGTAGTGTATTCTAAAGAGTTCTAGAAATGCATGTTTCTTTTAAAAAGAAGCCTTATGCCTCAAGGTTTGTTTGCCAGTGTACTTACGAGAATTTCAAAGGAAAACATGTTGTAAGAGCTCCAGCTGTCTTGAGGTGCCCATAGGAAAAGATGGCTTGCATAGAGGATGAAGTGATTTAAATTTCAAGCTCATTTGAGGCCTAGAGAGGGATTTTGCTAAATGCAAGTTGCATGGGGGAAGTAAATGAAACTTTAACGTGGCACAATTTTCTGTTTGCTTTATTGGCTCTAATTGGAGGATTTACGGGGCATAGGTCTTCTTGGGCTTCTGTGTAAAGAAGACATATTATATGTTTTAATTCCTTCATGGTGCATTCACTGAATTCTTGTTCCAGCATGAATGGGGGAAAATAACTTGGTGAGTGATCGGAGTAGTAATGTGCAAACTCCATGTTACAAACACATGGATCCAGCGTGTTGATCCGAAGCATGAGTGTGATCTTAGCACAGTGGAGGGCAAAATAGACCAAACCAACTTCTCATTTGTAATGTGAGAATGTAAACACGAAAATCCCATAATGATATAACAATCTATTTAAAAAACAGACCATACACATTGATCTAATAAATTTAGCACCAATTTATTTGTTGTTAGATATATATATATATATAAATATACATAATAATACTTACACATACCAATCAGCGATACATAAAGTACTAAGGCAAATCTAAACAGCACTGTGAAAGCGGTATGTATCTTGCAGATTGCCCCATAATCAAAGTTTACCAAGCAATTCAGGCCTTCCAGGCTGATGTTCAGTCTTGGGTATTCTTTGATTAGGGCAATGAATAAACTTCCAAAATGGAGAGGACCTGTTTGGATTTAATCCTGAGCCCATTCTTCCTTTGGCCTCATAGGTAGAAGGAAACACATTTTCTTTGCTAATGCCTAGAGCATTGTAAACCATTGCAGCACTCACACAGTAGAAGAACTCAAAACGAATCCTGAGACAGACTTCATGAAGAAACACACTCAATCCCAGCTAGACAATAATATTATCAAGTGAAAACCACTCAAACAGGAGTTGAGTAATAATTCTTGAAGTGAATTAAATCACTAATGAGCTGTTTAAGGAAGGAACAAAAGGCTAATTCCATATCTAGTTAGTTTATTTTTTCTTGACACTATCTTTCTTTCCCTCATTAAACTTAGGATGATCTAGTTCTTTTTTCCTCTGTCTGAGGAAAACTAGCAATTAAATTTATTGTACTTCATGTACTTCTTGAGTTTTTTCCTTGGGCCAACTGCCTCTCCCAATCTATCTGTTCCAGTGGCTGATCCTCAAATTTGAGGTCTGCTCTGTCCATCTTTAATGTTATGCTTGTCCAGATGTTAGATGACATTCAATTGATAGAAACACCTGTAAGTGCATTGTGAATTATGAAGGCATTATTTTATTTGGTGGGATAGCAAATAACTCTTCCATTTGAAAACTAAGTCATAATTATTTCTCTTCATGACTCTATTTGCCAAGGTCTTCCTTTGTCAATGCAGAAGAATAAATTATTAATTGTACAGGGTTTGTTCTTATTGAAAGAGGGTCAATGGATACACTTGAATGGAAAATTCCAAAGAGCTGGTGTTGCAATTCATTGGAATTAATTTTAAGGTAGTAAATGGAAAAATATAAAGTTGATATCATCCAAGGTCCTATGATATAGAGGAACAAAAATCCTAAATAGCTTCTCTCCAAGCTCAAATAGATTGGAATGGAGCAAGCTGCTTAGGAAAGAAGCAAGTGAACGGTGGATTTCACTAATTACAGTACCCAAGGACCTTCGTTATGAGAAAGAGCACCTTCTTTTTCAATTTCCATCCCTCAGTCCTATTCACTTATAGCTCAAGGAGTCATCCTGAACTTCTCAAGATAATGTTCTTTTACAATCAAATCATTCTTGAGCTGTGTAAGATGATCTTAAGATGGGTATAAGTTAAAAATACTAGATGCCATTGTAATGAGGAAGATGGCCCTAAACCAAATTAAAGAGGGCAATTGAGTATGTGTTCTTAGTTTTAGTCTGGTAAAATATTAAATGTTTATTTGTATGGGAGTGATTAGAATGAAGCCATTTTCTTGGAGGTAGAAAATATTGCAACCAGATAGCATGGTTAAAATAGATCTTTCTGTTAAGTTAATTGATTCTCTGTACTGAGGGATTATTGGGACCATGGAAGATAAAACATAACTGATTTTAGTAGTCTGTCATTATCATTTGGTGCTCATCATTAAATATGAAGAAGTGAAATACTCTTAATCAATAACGGCTTTGTACTAAGTAGACAAATGACACATCAGGGAAGGGTTTGAACAAGAAATTAATCACGTTATAAATGACTGCTTTTAGAAGAGAATCCTATTGGTCTCTGAGACAGAAAAAAATCCACGCAGTCTTTGAAAGGAAGTGTTCAAGGGAAAACATATATGTTATCTCCTGGGTGATACTTACTCATTGAACAATTGGCTTTCATGTCATAATAAGAGAGAGTAATTCCCCAGGGGCAATAATGCACTTGAACAAAATAGGTCAGAGATATGAATAACAGAAGAAGCAGTTACAAAACTTCAGAGTCAGCTTAGAGACTATTTGAAAACAATTTCTATCTCAGGAGAGAGTTCTATTTTCATTAATAGCCAAATATTCCTAAGCAAATGAAGAAGGAAGACTAAATAAATGTATGAGGGCTTAGAAGAGATACTAAAACCTTGTCTACATTCACCGAGCACAGCACAGGGTGATTAGCTCTTGTGGGAGAATGGGTCATTTGTATTCCCCTCTTTGTTTAAGGAAAACTAATTTTTCTTCTGCAAACCAACTCGGCCCTTGGTAGTAATCTAGCATAACTGTTAACAGAACTTCTGACGATAGTTGAGACATAATTTTGCCTAGCCTTGCCGTACCTCCATGTCCACCGAGCCCACAGACATGTCCATGTGCTTCAAATTGTTATTTATGCAAAACTCTGAGATTCCTCTGAGATATAATTCTGTGATGTAGATAATGCCAAGAAGAACAAAAGGTGAATATTTCTTTCATTTATGTCTTCTTGCTCTTTACTTCTATTTCCTATCACATCAAGTTTATTAAATATTGGGTATACTCCAGTTATCTTGCCTTCCTGTTTGGAGATGTGTTAGGTTCTCTTCTAGGATCATAAATAGGGCTGGATTCATGTGGATATTCTGCAATATCAAAGTTTTTAGAAGAAAGAATGTTCATGTTTTTGTTAGTTCTCTTGCATCATCTCCTCCCCCCCACCCCCCGCAATTCTTTTCTTCTTTCTGTCTATCAGTTAAACTAACATCCCCTTACTTTTCTTAAACATGACTGGATCATGACATAAAGGAGAAAGTTAATATGAAAATACAGATACAGGTTAAAAGAAACTAATTATTAGTCTGCATCATATAGGGAAAATCAGAGGCTAAAGTTTTGAGAGATCCATGGTAAGCATGAAGTGATTCACGCTTACCCTTTCCAGCTGACAGATTACACCTTAGTGGTTTTTTTGTCCCCTCCTTTTTACAAAACCCAATCATTGCAAAAATGTCTTTGGAGCTATGTTTGTGATGATATCATATTAAACACAGTGCTGAACCTAGCATTAGAGAAAAATTGCTCTAAGTAACGTGAGCCTAAATTATGAGTGCTTTGTTTAAAACATAACAGGGACAAAATGAAATCATTTGTGGATTACCAGTGTGGATAAATTAACCTGTACTTTGGTGGGCAGGAATTGTTAAGTAATCATTAAGTCTTATTCAGTGCCTATAATCATGTTGTGCATTGTGGTTTTTGAGTTCAAGGACCTATTAAAACACAGTGAGTGGTAGTAAGCACATAGTCCAGATCAATCAAAACATTGAGTTGCTAATATATACATATATGTATATGTGTACATATATATACATACATACACATATATATTATTTTAAGGTTATTGAACTTCAAATCCCCTGTTTTGAGTCCAAAGTTTTAAGATACCAGTAGCAATAGATCTGCATTCATCTATGTAAATAATCAACAGAAGGGTGACAAGAATGAATGGAATGTAAGTCTATAGCAAAATCATGCTGCCATAGAGGTGGTAAGCCACAGGGAACTTTGGATGGAGAGACAGAGCACCTGAGCTTGAATCCAGGCTCTTGCCTTTCCCTAGGGGACGGATCACTTGACAAGTCTGACATGCTGAGGGAGGTAGAATAAATCCATTCATGGTAATTTCTGAATGTAGACATGAGATATTGGCAACAAGAACAGGAAGGGAGGAAGGAAGGAAGGAAGGAAGGAAGGAAGGAAGGAAGGAAGGAAGGAAGGAAGGAAGGAAGGGAGGGAGGGAGGGAGGGAGGGAGGGAGGGAGGGAGGGAGGGAGGGAGGGAGGGAGGGAGGGAGGGAGGGAGGAAGGAAGATTTGACCAAAGCGGGAGAGATGTGAAGAAGAGTCACTAAGAAAGCTGTAGCATACAAGATCATGAAAAGCCTTGATACAGTGACATAAGTTATAGGTTGTAAATAGGCATTAACAAAACTTGAATGAAGAACATGGTGTAAATATTGTTGGCGAGGAAATATAAGGCATGGATTTGGAGAGAATGAAATTAAATACAGTAGTAAATTTAAGGAGGATTTTTCAGTATTCCAACTGTGAGATTCTCTACTAATAATAGCAGTATTAGCAGCAGGCATGTATTGATTCCTTACATTGTAGCAAGCATTGTTCATGATCTCAGTGAAGTCAGTGTGAGAAACAACAGGAGAAAAAACAATGGATGCACATGTGAGTACAAAAGCTCATGTACAAAGGACTCAAAACATGATACAAAAGTTTGAATCTTAGACTACCAAGCTGATGAGACTGTTAAGTTCAGAGTAGTCAGTTGAGTAAAAATATTTGATGGTAACTTTTGTCTGTGTCCAATCTCAAAGAATTTCCCTAAAGGAATACAGAATACAGTGATTTATAAGTTATTCTCTAGATAGGTAGCTGACAGCAGACATAATTTCCCAAGGAACAGAAACAGAGGCAGGGAAAGCTCACGATATAACTAAGACTTGGGGAGAAGAAGATTAAAGACTGGTGAAGGGGAAAAAAAGGAGGAGGAAAAGGGGATGTGTAAGCTAAGAGATGGGGGAATTCCAAGCTGGGAAGAAGGGATGGAGGAAGAAATCACCAGTCAAGATAGTGCAGGTCAAGAAAGTTGTAGAACCTTCTAGAAAAAGGTGATGAAGAATCTCCCTTTGTCCTTCTCAAGTCTGGATGGGATGCCAGCAACTTCTACTTCTGTCTTGTACTCCTGAGGGACATTGTCACTGTGGGGAAATGGTAGAGCAGAAAGAAATAAGGAACACTGGACTCATGTCATCACTATAGAACATTGATCACATATGCCTCCTCTCTGGGGTTTACCTGTCATTAAGCTATTAGTATTTTCTATCACCTGTATCTGAATACTCTGTATTATAAAAAGATGTGGAGATGATTCCTGATATTTTTCTTTCACTCTTAATTCACTATTATCTTTTTCTACCTTTTGTATTTTATTTTGGTTGAATTCTTTTAACAAAAAATATAACTACTCTATACAAGTCCAAATCCTAATTTCTACCTTCAGAATTATTGTTACAACTGACTTCTTTGCTGATTAGATTAGGCATTAGCAGTATGAGAGGGAAGTAAAGAGAGGCTGTGAATAAAGGAATGACCTATTATTTCTCAATTTTCCTCTCTATAGTCACAGAAGAGATTTAAAAGGCTGTATGTATAACATTATTTCAGGGGAATTACATATAAAAACTGAGAATTTTATATAAATTTCTCAAGCCTTTTGTTTTTACTCACATTTTATAGCCTTTATTTTCCAGGTATGGCACTTTCATTAGTGTGCCTAAGCAAAGCCCCGTTGTTCAATATGACTCTCTAATGAGAGAGAATAAGTCTATATATTGGACTGAAAAATATACATTTTTATGTGGAGGTTTATAGACTATTATTTTTAATTGAAATTTGAAGTCTGCCTTTACAGTGAAGGGGAAAGCAGAAAACCACACATTATGTCTCACTCTGATATAACAAACTCACTTGGAGAACTCCACTTAAGACAAAGGGTAGCTCGTCCATGTCAAAGGACACAGAGAGCAGACCTGGTTCTCAAAGGTTGAATTGAATGAAGTGCCCTGTTGAGAAAGAGGCCAGGATTTAAAACTATGGGAAATGCTCTTCAGAATGAAATGTGGGAACTGAGAAGGAAAATACATGACAGAGCGAGTGCCGATAGTGGAGGTGATTTCTGTGTTTTGGCATCAAGTTTGCTTACCAGATTCCCTTCAATACAAGAACCCGGCCTAACAGCCCAGGGGGCCTGCGGAACAAACAGGAAGTGCTGCTTCACTTTAACAACCACGTTGGACTCGATTTACTGTAATTGAACTTTATAAAACAATGTTTTACTCAAGAGGTACTCTGAAATCAGTAGTTTAATGCTAATTTTGACGATGATGTTTTGATGATGATGATGATGATGATAATTATGATGAGGAGAAGGAGGTTTCTGAGGATTTGGAATTTAGCTCAGTGTTAGCATACTTGCTTCGCATGTATAAATCCCTGTGTTTCATCCTTGGCACTGCTACAACAAAAATAAAATAAAATAAAATTCTCTTGTTTAAATTCTGTCCTATCTTTTTATGGGAATGTTGAGTAGTCTAAAACAGGGGACACTTTGCTCTAAAATGCCTTAATTATACAATGTTCAAGATAGATCTTGAGAATGTATACCATTTTTATTTGATTTTGCTTTTCTGAAGCACCCCAAATAATGTTTATGTTCAGGAAAATTAAGGAACCCTACTTTAAGAGATTATTCTCATGCGCTTTTCTATTTGTGTAGATTTCTTTCACAGTTCTCCACACTTCGTGGATGCTTCTCCATTTCAACCTTCATTGATTGCTTACTATTCTAGTTGTCCAGAATACAGTGATATAAAAAATAAAAATGGTTTTCCCTCTTCCCACAGGTAGCATTCTGATAAAGATAAACATTGAAGACCACATATATATCTATTCGCTAAAAGTCCAGAAATTATAAATGCTGTTAAGAAAAGAAAAATAAAGAATCCAAAAGAAGGAAGGAGAAGAAATAGAAGGATGGTTTCCTATGGAAAGTTTCCCAGAGAAAGTAATATTTGCATCAAATTTTGAATGAAGGAAGCCATCTAAAAAGAAAACTGAGAAAGAGCATTTGAGGTATAGGAAAGAGCAAATGAAAAGTGCCATCTCTTCCTCCTCAGGGTTGGGGCTGGCTGGGCTGAGGATGATAGTAGGCTGAGGATGATAGTAGGGTGATGTTAAGGGACCAGAATAAACCTGGAAAGGGATGCAGGGGTCAGATCAATCTCTCTGAGGTCAAGATTAGGAGTTTGGATGGTGTTGTAAAATAAGAGATTCCGGTGTGTTTATTTCAATATGCACCAATATAAGGGAGTAAGAAGGCAAACTCAGAAACCAGGTAGAAAGCTATTGCAGTGATGCCTACACACAGCCTGAATGAACTAAACTGTGAGGTAATCAGTAAAAGTAACCAGGTTAAAAAAAAAACAAAAACCCAGCAGCCAGAGTCTATAACACCTAGTATTGCCTGAGAGGATTTTATTCTACTTTGCTTAATGGCATGTCAAGCCTTTTTCTCTTTGCTCCCTCTTAGGATGGGACCCTGGACTACAGGTTGTTGCCTCTCATGTCAGTTACTTTTCAGCACTTGGATCTGCTGCTGCCATCAGACAACATGTGAACAACGGCTGTGATTTGCAAGGTATGGTTTAGTGATAATGCGAGCAGATACCTTAATCATCTCCCACACTATTTTCAGAAACTCTTCCAGTGTTTTCTAGTCATCTGGCTAGGTGGAGTTGTACACAATTCATTTTCATACAATGGAATTATATCATTAAATAATTTCTAGTTGTTTCTAATGCAGACTTTCCAAATAGTTACTCTTTATGCATCCCCATGTCTTTCACCAGACAAAATGATTTGAATCAAATATTGTGTTTTACCTAGGGATATTAAAGTGATTTAATAACAGTCATAGAATATTGAGTTTTATATTTTTTATTGACAAATCTAAAACTGTACTTCTGAATTTAATGTCCTCTAAGGAGTCATTGAGAGGATATTGGCTATCTTTTTTTTTTTTTTTCTTTTGGCAAAACCTTGATACTAGATACAAATACTTCCAGTGGTATTTTTGGGCCATTCTATTTTAGACCCTAGTTTTCCTTTACTGTGGTTATGGGCCTGATTCTCTAAATTATAGGCTCTCCAGCAGTCCAGAAAGCTAGTTCACACCACTGTGTGCATTAGGAAGGTGGTGTATATATAATTCCACTAAGGGAGACCCTAGAAACATGAAGCTCCCACTAGTAAGCGGTCACGAGTCAGAGCCAGAACTGACGCTAGTCATTTTTCTTCACTGACAAGTTTTCATTATGTGGCTTTCCCAGAACAATTTAGAAATTGATCTGCTGCTGATGGAGGCTGGGATGAATTGGGCAGGCTGGGATGAATTGGGCACATAAGTGAACCCAAAGCATGAGGGCAGAGTCAGCTAATGCTAGGCTCCAGCTCAGAGGATGAGGGAGAGCTCCCCCTCAGCCTCTTCCCATTTCTTCTCCAGGGCATACCCATTGATTGTAGCTTCCTCTAGGGGGGAATACCCTCTTGGGGATACTCTCTGGTGGTCTGGAGAGGCCATATAAACATTTCTTTTATCATCTGTTTACTAATCTCTTGACTAAACAGATCAGAGGTTCGCCTTCCTGAGAAAACAATTCCCTAGCATGACACATCTAATATGAAAGAAAGGGACTTCTGTGTTCTACCAAACTGTAAATCTACTTGCAAATTGAGGGTACTGATTTAAACTTGCTCTGTGTCAATGTGGCTTGGGTGAGGTCCCTGGGATTCCCCGAGAGTGTGGGCAAAGGTGTGACTGAACAGCACTGGGGATACTTAGAAAATGTGACACTTCCAAGTATTTCCAAGGGATTGCTCTGGCTCAAGGAGAGTTAAGGGCGATAAATGATGCATGTGCTGATAGAATGTAACTAATCATAATTTAACCTGTGCCCTAATGTGGATCTTGAAAGACACCCCAAAGCCTATGTATTAAAGGATTGACCCCAGTCTATGGTGTTCTTGAGTGGTGGCAGATAGGTTAGCAGATAGGGTTAGCAGATAGGGACTAGTGCAAGAAGTTACATCCTCAGGGTGAGCCCTTCAAGGGGATAGTGGGGCCCTGGGCCTTCCTCTCTCTCCCCTCTGCTTTTTCATGTCATTTTCAGGTGAGCAGCCTCCTCAGCCAGTCCTGTCATGGCAAATTGCCTCACAACTGCCATAATAGAACTAAACAACCAAGTACTAAACTCTCCCAAACTGTGAATCAAAATAACCTTTCCCTTATTAAGTTGATTATCTCCTCTATTTTGTCCTAGTGACACAATGCTTATCTATATGGACAAGTAGGTTGGTTTGTTGTTTGTGGTGGTAGTGATGGTGATGTGACTCTGCCTCTGTGTGTGTGTGTGTGTGTGTGCATGTGTGCATGTATGTGTGTGTGTGTGTGAGAGAGAGAGAGACACCAATAGGAGTAGAGGACAAGGGAATTGACTAGACTGAAGAACGATCAAGACTTCAAATATAAACCTAGAATTACCATGCAGAGAGGAACTTATTTAAATCAAAGCAGATTGCTTTTCCCTCCCACCCACCCACCTACTCTTTGTTAGTCAACACCCTGGAGCTAGTTAAGACATCTCACGTTGTATATCCTCCCTTAATAATAACAGTGAGAGCAGCAATCATGGATGGAACAGCCATGGTGGGCAGAACAATGTCCTGGAGGTTTCTTTGATGGAAAGCTACACAGTAACTGGTGAACTAGATCTTGTCACAGAGCTGTCTACATTCTCAGATCAACTGAACTAATTATTCAGGGAATCTCATTCACATATGTTCTTGATTGATGAGGGTCATCTTCACACACACTCACACACACACACACACACACACACACACACACACACAACTTGATGTATCTTGGAAGTATTATCATATAGCCCTACCCACAATGGCAAAATCAACACAACTCATTTAACTCATTTGTCAGAGTCATCACTCATCAACTAGGGGTGTCTTGCCTCTCAGGTAGCTGTTACTCCAGTGTCTGCCAATCTCTGTCATGAAAGACCCATCTCCTACCTGTGTCCAAACCTCTCTCTCTCCTCCTGAAGATACAAGGGGCTGGCTCTGTAAAATGTAGTTGAGAACAAACCAAGAGAAGTGAAGTAACTCGGTGTGAGGAAAACGCAGCTTGCCCATTTTCAAAAATATCTCCAGCTACTTCTTAACAGGTGCTTTTACAATTTAGTAATGAACCAGAACCCTAGCTTATAGTTGTTTTCCATCCCAGAGTCCAGATAAGAATCTCCTATTCTGGATTTGAGCAGAGTGATATGTGCGAATATGGGCGATCATTATATTCCTTAACTTAAAAAAAAATAAGTATTATTATTAGAATTTGTTTTCGTGGTCATTAGGAAGTACAACAGGCTGAGAAAATTACCTTCTAAAATAAAATTAAAAACAAAAAATTAAAACCTGTAACCTAATTGGGTGGGGTTTTTTTTTGGCAGGTTAAGTACTCAGTGATTATTTACTTTAAAACATTTGAAGCCGGAGGCCATGGTCTTGTTTTTAATTTTGCCTTTCACCTATAGCACATGAGAAAGGTCACATAACTATAATGAAGGACAAAATGACAGTCACCTTCTCAGAGCCAGATCTGGACACACCTGAAAACTCTGTTTTGAAAGTCACTGGGAGGTCACAGAGGAGTTGGGAAGAGCCGCTGTGAGAGGGAGGTGGACATGCTCACTGAATTTTGTTTTCAACAGATCACACCAATCATTTTAGCCTAGGTCCCTTGTCATAGTAAAGCCAGTGTGTGGATGTGGACTAGTACAACAGCTCTCTACTGTCCTCATTTCAAGCCAGTGTGGCTGATCTGAGCCAGGAGCCACCTTGGTCTTCTCAGCTGACAGGCAGACTGCTCAGTAAATATTTCTTGGGGGAAAAAATTGAATAAATGACTGTTTCAAATGCTTTTTGCCCATCAAAAAAAGTAGCCTTACATAAAGGCAGAAGCTGATTTCAATCTTAAGGAGAAAAGTAGTTCTATATGACCCAGTTACATTGGAGAATTTTACCTACTTGTGATAACCAGGAATAAACACCTCAATGGGAAGTGTAGAATACAAAGAACTGGGTGTGATTCTTTTTGGCACCTGATGACCAGTAACAGCCATAGAGAAGTCTAGTCTAAACTTTGTTTAATATCTTTCTCAACCTTTGTTTAGTGTCTAAACAAAGGAGTTAACTATCCTCTTTTGCTTGTTTGTTTGGATCCCTTGTCTCTTAATTGAAGTCCCACTTGTTATTTATAACTGAGATAAATGAAAGGAAATAATATTGTTGCTGAAACCATTTCAATTCCCGCAAGTACTTCCAGGTGGATTATATTGACACACATCAAAATCATCACAGATGTTCACAAAGTGAATAACACCCAACCTGTAGATCAGAGTAAGAAGGTGCCTTCCCATCTCATGTGGGGAAGTATTAGTCTTTTAAAAGGAAAACAAGTCAGTGTGGCTGGCAAAATCATCAGAGAAGATGACAGACCTCAAGCTATTTGAAATTATATTTAAAAAATTTTAAAATGTACCATGCTTTGTAAACATTAGTGAGTTTCTACTTAATTTGGAGTAGTTTGGGATTATATACATTATATACTATTGAAGATCAGACCTCTCACAGGACTGCATTTCTAAATGATCATTATCCATTTTATACTTAAAGTTAATCTGATTACGAGTGCAGTAGTATAAACACCCAACCATGGGTTTTGTGTCTACTCCTGAGAAGGCAATCTTTTGAATGTGAAATGAACTGGAGAGAAAAATGAGTAAAAATTTGGATGTAGAAATAAAATCTAAGGCATTTTTGTTTTTAATCTTTATTTTTTTTATCTTTTTACAGCAAGACTAACTTTGTTAACTGAAAATGTAAATCTCCTCATATTGCCTTTGACCCAGCTTAATACCCATGTCACTATCTGTCAGCCAAATTTATTTTTTTTCTAAAAAAAATTATGTGTTAGGAACTTTCATTTTTAACTTAGTCTATAAAAATTAAAGCTTACTCTAAAACATTAACTCCATTTACTCAAATGCTCACAAATACATTAAATACATCTTTGATAGGTATAAATGAATAGAAATTGAACTAAATCAGGCTGACTTTGTACAAACAAAGCTCAAATCCAGGTCTTTGTATTTGAACTAAATTCTTTCCCTACTTTCTGGGGCCAGCTCTTCCACTAAATTTGACTTGAAATTTGTGTGATCAGACTATCCCTCAATCTCTGTAGAGCCTAGACCAACAATACAAATTCAAACAAATTAGACAGAGATTAAGGTCATACCTCAACATAAAAAAATGGTTAAATAAGATAAATTCTGTCTCCTTACCTTAATACACCTTCACTAAATGTTAACATTAAAAGCTAGACAACACTACTGATATTATATGACTAGTTGATAAGAAAATCTTATTTTAACTTACTCTTAGAGATTCAAATAGTTGAGGATAAAACATAACTATAATCTAAGTATGTAATACTGCAAAGTATTTTAATAAACATGCAAATTAAACTGTAATATTTTAAAAATTAAAGACTTCTATTTTGGCTTACCAATTATTTTTAAGCAAATCAAAATGTAGATTGACATTAAAGGATAATAAATGTTTCACAATTAACTTGCACACAATTTTCAAATGAGAACTTTTAAATGTTAACTTTAAGTTTTGATGCAATCATTATTATTATTGTGTGTGGTCCTAGGATATTGAACTCAGGACCTTGCCCTAGCTTGGCAGGCATTCTATCACTTCAGCTGTGCCCCCAGCCCTGAAACAATTAGATCATATTAAGTAGGCTTATAAAAATGAAATGATTTATGATTCTAGCAATTATCTAACTCAATGCTTATGCATATAATTTTTATCATGCTTCATTTGCATTATTTCTGGACCTAACTATGTACAAGTGTAAGAATAATTGAATTGCTTGTTATAGCCAAGCATTCCTCAGCCAGTCTGTCCATGTTTGGGAAGAACTGTGGTACTTCATGTGTTCTTCCGGAACTATGGATTGGAAAACAAAGAGAAGCAAGACTTTAGCAGGCAGCACCTCCTAAGAATCCTTCCCTGTGGATGAAGCTTATCCCATCCTCATTCTCTGGGAATATTTGACATGTTAATAACTTTTCTATTTTCTCACAGGAGTGCTGCTCTTCTCTGAGAAGTCCTTGTCCTCCAAGGCCATGCCCACCTCCGGAGTCAGCCGGAAGAGCGACTCCATCCACCATCAGAAGCTATTGAGGGGGGTTTGCGGGGATAAAGAGAAGTATCCCTATGAAGCCTGAATAAATTCATTGTGCCAAAGCAAATATCAGAATTTTGGGAAACAGAAGCACTCCTGTGACACCCTCTTATTTTTTATATCTTAGTCCATGAAAGCACAGACGTGGCAGGGCAGGAACTCAGCTGAGTCTAAACAATTAGTTGGTTGGAACTGGACAGAGTTGCTATATGGGACACAAGGATGAAGCCAATATAACGGGAAGTGGGAAAAAAATGAGGACCAAAAACGAATCCATGATAAAAAATCCAAAGATTCCAAATCCTACTGCACTTGAGGCCAGCTATGCCTCCTGGGATATTCATCCAGTGAGATCATATATGATTTTTTTCTTTTATTAAGTCCTTTTTGAATGGGGTTCTGTCATATACAACAGAAGAGGAGTCACTACCAATACAAGATAAAAAACAATATTCTTTTTTCAGGGTTCTATCAACCAAGAAGTGTCATCAGTTGATAGAAAAGAGATAGAAATAAGATTTGTTCTTTGGTCTTAATCCTGTCCCCTTCTCCTATATGGATTGATTTCTAGCCAGGTGAGTCAGCGGCTCCCTGTCACTTTTGTCTGGTTTGATTAGTCTTTCTCTAGAGGTCAATGCTAATCTGGACCAGCAGTAGTGACTTCTCACAAAACGCTCATGAGGAGTTCTGGCCATACAAGAAAATCTTAGAAGTGCTCTTCTGAAAAATCAACATGACTGCATAGTGCCATATTCATTCATTACATGTGGAATTTGTTAAAAGGGATAAATACCTAATTTCATAGCCTGCTGTAGAAGAAAAGTATTGCATTTCTTAAATCTAAACAACCACCCATTAATGCTTAATTCTCATGATTTGAAAATCTTTTCTAATCTCATTTTTTTTCTTTCCGCCTCCAGCTGTGTGATATTTTTTTCCTGTATATTTAATCATTCACATAGCATAGATGTTGTTCCTAAGGTAATATTACCAAGAAGCCCGCCTGTACGCTAATGGCTTAGTTGGAGGCTACACATTCCTAATGATTATATATTCATTTAAAAGCTTTCAATGCACAGTAGCAGAGTCAACTTAATGTAAATCACAAGCTTCATCTTAGTTGGTATATCACATATCAAGACTTTTATAAGTACATGTTGACTTTTTGGTAAGGACCCAAATCCTTAATCAGCCTTCCAAGAAAGGAGAAAAAAAACAACAAAGAAAAAAGAAAAACTCTCTATTTCTCTCTCTGTGTGTGTGTCTCCCTCTCTCTTTCTCTGTCTCTGTCTTCCCCCCCTCTCTCTCTCTCTCACACACACACACACACACACACACACACACACACACACACAAAGAGTGGGTGGAATTATACCCTACACTAATAATCTATTTCAAAGAATACCTTCTTTCAGACTACACAAAAATATAGTGCTTACATTTTTACATACCCACAGTTTATGTAGAAATTATTTTATGTTTAGATATCACTCACTAGTTACTGGTATCGAGCCAGCCCCCAAGCGACATAAACACCAGATTTTACACATTACACAGCTCACACAGCATTTTGCTCTAAGCCGGTTAGTTACTTTTACATCTAGATATAGTTTAAGAGGTTCCCCTATCTTGATAGCTCCCTTGCTCCTACCATTTAAAACATTTTTTTTTCTTTTGGGCCAAGAAAAGCAGCAGGGGATTTTTAAAAAAAGAAATCAGATCATACATGTGCACTTTTGTAAACTAGAAATTTCTGTTACTGTAAATCATTGCCAGATGTCAAATAGAAAATGTTCATTACTCCCTTAAATAGTAGAGTTGATTAATGAGGTACATTTACATTGTGGAATCTTGGTCTCTGTCATAACCAGACAGGATTTAAGAATTTTTAAGAAATCATGCAGATGGAAAAATAATTTCAACTATCATGCTTCAAAGACAAAGTAAATATTAGGCGTCTTGGGGCAGCATTTGGTCATCTAAGGAGTAATAACTTCCAAATGAAACTAGTCTTTCTTCTCAAATAATGATACGGTAGCTGTATCACAAGACAGAAAGAAAAGTATCTTTCTGCTTATATGTGTGTGTGTGTGTTTATACATACATATATATCACTTATATATACAAACTATCTAAAATACAATTACAAAATTTAACTGACATTCATGTTGTAAGTTATATCTCTTCTTGTGTCTTTTATTACTTTTAGGCTTTATATTATCTATTCATTCCTTTATTGATTTAGTTTCTCAAAACCTGTCAGAAATGTATTTATCCATTCAATGGCCCCAAGACCACTTTAATACGAGTAAAGGTTCATGTTAGGAGGAATTCAATGGACCTCCCGAAGGAAGGCTGAGGCCCTGCTCATATCTCAAGGCGAATCTCCAGGGCACGAAGGAGGAACCCTTCTTCCTTTCTTAATAAAGCATGAAAATAAGCCGGGTGCCAGTGGCTCATGACTGTAATCCTAGCTACTCAGGAGCCTGAGATTGGAGGATGGCGGGTCAAAGTCAGCAGGGATAGGAAAGTCCATGAGACTTTGATCTCCAATTAACCACCAGAATACCAAAAGTGGTGCTGTGGCTCAAAGTAGTAGAGCACTAGCCTTGAGCACAAAGAGGTTCAGGGACAGCAACATTCCCCCCTGCCCCCAACCACCACCAGAGTTCAAACCCAGCAACTGACAAAAATAAATAATAATAAATCTAAAAATTCTGGGTTTTCTGGTACTGATTTCATCAGCTTACATATTTTAGTGATTAGCATTTCACAAAGACTTTGGAAAGGAATCTCTGAGACAGTTGTTCAATAGGGACCTAAGAGATATGGAGAATGGAGAGGTAAGATCTTTCAGAAGTATGGCTGACAAAAGCCAAAGACAGGACCAAACAGTGTTTAGAGTCCTGTGGCATTTGGGAATTCTCTGAACAAATTCCCAGGACTCATTTTTTTTTTAAGTCAGCCTCTTAGATATTACTTTCCTTTCTTTGGGTTTGTTCAAGGATTCAACTGATTCTACCACAATGCAAATGTGAGTATGTGATAACTGCAGGTGTTGAACAACTGGCACTTAGCCATCCTCTCCATCCATCCTTCCATCCCTCCATCTCTCCCTCCATTCATTCATCCATCCAGCAATCCTTCTATCCACCCATCCTCTATCTAATCATGCTTCCCCAAACTATTATTTGCACCAAGTAAGTTATCCAGCTGCTAGAGTGCTATGTTTTGTTTGCATTTGATACTGTGGCATTCTGTACTGGGAAAATTTAGAAGCTAGGTACTGCCTGTTGAATAAATCAGGCTGCATGTGTACGGCCAGGTCAACAGTGTGAAATGAAAAGACAAGGGGCACCCATGTTCATTTTGGCCATCTTTGCCATGAATATTGATCCTTATATATCAGTACATCTGGAGCAATTACTGACAATCATGAAAATGGCCAATTGACTTGACCAACTGCTTAGCTATCCAGTTTCCCAGCTGTGTACTAGCAGCAGAGCCAGAGCCCAAGATAAACGCTGCTTATAAGGTTCTAAAGCTATTTGATCATGAAATCATTTGTGGAAGCTTATCGCAGGTGCTTGAGGATTCTGTAGTATTTAGAGCACCTCCAAGAATATAAAACTCATGGAGGAAGTAACTCCTCATTTGCCAGAATTCCTATCCAACCACAGTAACAAAACCTGATACACTTAAATACCATGACAAATTTAAAATAACTGGAAAATACTCTAAACCAAAGTGCCTGAACCAGTGCTAGTATTGTTAACTTCCCCTGTTGTTATCTGATGGAGTTTAAAAATTAAAACAATATAAATAAGAGAAAGATAGGTTTTAATTTATTTTCCTGTACAGTTATACCCAGTTTCTACAGGGATTCCAAGAAACACATGTACATGTGTGATTGTGCACACATACACAAATACCAATTCTAACCTTATTTTTGTTTTAATCTACTGATATTGTTTATGATATGTGTGTGGCTGAACAGTATTTAAAATCATGTGAACTGCTAGGAGCAAAAAATGTTATTTGCTAAAGAAGTTTTGTGACTTTAACACGGGTTCTGTATGAACAATAGTTTTATAGTTTCTAAGCCATCTCTTTTCTTGGAAGAATGGAGACAACCTTGGTCCAATGGCAAAGGACTCTGACCTCTCTTATCCTTTCCATCCCCACTACATTCATCAAACCTTGGGGTTTGGACTCTGAAGCCATTAATGCAATTTAAATAAGTGAACAGAGGCAGGGAAGTACTAACCAGCCTCCCCCTGGAAGACCCAGACAGTTTCTAGCATCATCCCAGGGATTTGGGTCAGTGAAAGACCAAAGTCTGACAACTTTCCTCTGGACAAGGGCAAACTTTGGTTTGAAAATGAGTCTATGATTGCTTTGGCTTACCCCATGGGATTCTAAATCTCTCCAGTTGTTATAGTTGAAAAGAGAGACCTTATACGCTCCCCACAATGTATTGGAGTATTTCATTTGTCCTAGTCAGTCCCTGGGGAAGCATGAATGAACTGCTTTGAGTAGACTTCCAACGTGGAAGAACAGGAATGGTGATCTATTTTCAAACCAAGTTAACTGGATTCTAAGTGACTTTTTCTTACTAAAACTTTTGAAAATTCAGGGAACACATGGTCTAATAATGGAACAGGATATTGGCAATCAGGGCTGCCCTGGAAATCAGAAGTCCCCCTGGAAATCTGAAACACATGGCCCCAAATACAAGCAATCCAAATTGACTTCCAAATAGAACCACAATGATTGCAAAATATTTTCAATTATGACACCTGAAGAGATAGCTTTTGATTGGAAAAAAAACCTCTACATTCTGTAGTTTTAACACTGAATTTCTTTTTTGTATATTCATATGTGACTTCTTTTTTAAAGCACTTGGATTTAGATATAAAGTATAAGAGTACTTACATTAAACTTGGATGTAGTGTAATTGTAGTTACCTGCATTTCCTACTTTTCAATGAGTTAACATTCTGCTGTGGTCTTTGTTACAGAAGATGGAAAGAATGTATTAAGACATGATGCCCACCCACCCCCTTTCAGCTAACTCTACCATTATTCCTTGATCATTAGTGTTAATGAGGGAAAATAATGTGAGAATAATCCAAAAATAGCAGGTAATCCAAGAGGCATGTACACTCAATGTAAAAATGTGTTGTATTTATTTTTGGATGTGGATATATCAGACATTATTGGAATTCTTATTGCTTCAGAAGGCATAATTAACCCACAATAAGAAATGTAGTGAGTATCCCAGGAGTGATTTTTCTTGGAATGTAATATATCCTATATTGGAAGACAGTTTTTTGCAATAAGCCTATTTCCTCACTTTCAATTTAATCTCTCCATTCTATCACTCTATTCATTAAATGCAAATTCTCCAACTTAATGGTTCACTCAACTCTTCATAATTCATGGATAGTTATCATGGATAGTTGGGTCAGAGTCCGAACTTGATTTGAACAAAGAAGATTGATAATAAATAGAACATAGGGCTTGATCCTTAAGAATCTCATACTGGAAGAAACCAAGATTTGAGTCAAAACTCTTACTGTGAGTCATCACTCTCTCTGTGTTGTTCCATGTTCCACTCACTTCTTTGGATTTCATATTCCTCATTAGCAAAATATGAATGGATTGAAACCAACCCTGAATGACCTTGCACTGCAAGACAGTTCTTGAAAAAGGAGACTGTGAATGTCAAAGACAAGTAAGCAGGATTCCAGAGTTTTCTTTCCTAGTTCAGAAAAGACAATTTTGCATTTATCTGTTGATACATTGGTTGTACTGGTAATTCTATGTAACTTTGTGGGGGAGGTTTGGTGTGAAAGAGAGGAAAAGAAGACCAGATGGAGTCTATAGGCCTCACACAATAATGCTATGTTCTGGCTGATTGGAACATGGATGAAACTGAGGGAGCATGGACAGAACATTGTGGACTACGTTAGACATTTCATAGCAATCATGCTTGGGGACCTAAGATGAATGACACCAAAATGCATGGGCCAACTAAGGTTGTAAGAACTTGCTGTTACAAAGAGAGCAACACATTCACAGGCTGATGTGAAACAGAGTTTTATTATCATCAAAACCGCTTAACTAGAGAGCATTTAAGGTCAAGTGTTTACAATGAAAGTTAGACTTACATATCAAACGTGATTTTCATTAGTTTTTCCCTGGGACAATGAAGAACCCTTGCTGCTTTCAGTGGTGATGAAGCACTCAGACCAGAAAAAGGGGATTGTCACTAGAGAGAGAGGCACTCACCCCCTCCTCCTCCATCCATAGCTTTGTATGCATTTGCAGTGCCAAGAGTTTGATAATAACATCCTGTGACTATTGACTCTGAATCATCCACTCCCTTTTGAAGATTTTTTCCCATCCTTTTGAAAACAGCATGAAATATAAACTGAGCAAAGATGTCTTGAATGTCCATCTCCACCTCCTTATATTTTTGCCACAAATCATTCTCGAGCCATTTTAGAGAAATCCATTTGCATCTCTTTATCAGCCTGTTTCAAAAATACAGCAAGAAACGGTCTGAGGATTTGAAGTCAGCTTCATTTTGGGGTCCTAAATCCTTCTGTTTCTCTCCATCATCACGGAATGATCACAAGGTCTTCTGATAGAATATGAGAGTGAAAATCAAGCTGTTTGGCAATCACTTGATTCAATGTGTTTGAGTCCTTCAGTGACCAAATGTTTTACAGATGCTTCCTTAAAAACATAGACACATGCATGCTGGGGAGATTGTGTAAGTGATTGCAAAGCTACTCAAAGTTGGAGGAGAAGGCTTAGCTGGGAATAAGGATAAGATGTGTTCCCTCCTCAACCAATGCATTATTGTATCAAGGCCTTGAGCTTGCTTTCTTTTAAAAATGATCCCCTTGGAGGTTCAAAAGTTGACGGATGCACAGTTGGTCTTTCTTCAGAAAGAATGTTTAGAATGAGAATGTTTAAAACAACATCAGAAACAAAACAAAAGACAAAAGAAAACAAACACATAGCAGGGGTGTGTTCCTTTTGTTGAAAAACAAAAGAAGAAAACAACACACAGTAATAGCTCTTTTCTATGAATGATCTTTCTTTCTATCTTTTTCTTTGTCATTTTCTCTTCCCTTTTTCTCTCTCTCTGTCTCTCTCTCTCTCTTTCCCTCTCTGTCTGTCTCTCTTTGTTCTTTTGTGCCAGTTCTGAGGCTTAAATGCAGGACTTCGTACTGACCTTGCTTGTCTTTTTGTTCAAGGGTCATTCTCTACCACTTAAGCCACATATCCACTTCCTCATTTTTGCTGGTTAATTGGAGGTAACAGTCTGTGGTAAATGCTGTGGTTGCCTTTGAACCACATTTCTCAGGTTTCAGCTGTCTGACTAGTTAGGATTACAGGAGTGAGCCTCTGACATCCCACTTTATTCCTCTTTTATACAATTCTCTACCAAAAATTGGGTGTGTGTGTCTGTGTGTGTGTGTGCATGTGTGTGTGTGAGAGAGAGAAAGAAAGAGAGACGAACAGAGAGACAGAGACAGAGACAGAGGGACAGAGGGACAGAGGGACAGAGGGAAAGAAAGCGAGAGAGGAAGAATATGTGTGTGAGAGAGAGAGATTGGGTGGAGGTGAGAAAGAGTATTAAGTTGTCCATTAGGAAAATAGCATATTTAAAGTCAGTAACTTCGTAGGTTCTATGAAAACTCGTCCATGATACCTCATTTCAATCCTAGCTCTTGAACACAGCTGTTCAAGCTCCTTAGTGATCTAGATCCTTCTTTCCCTTCCAGCCACAGTATCTTCCTAGGCCTCTCACTGGGTATCACGTCCACCCTTGCTGAATGTAAACACTAATGGATAGCCAGCTCTTTCTCCCTCCATGTGGTAAACAAAGGGGATTCCCTTTACTTGAATCATCTGCTTGAATCATCTGTGCAGTGACTCACCCTAGTCTTACTTGGTTTTAGCAAAGACATATAAACACCCACGAAGAAATCTTCAGTTCCATAGAGGAACCTCCTACTTGATTCCTCCTGCTCCGTTGCTGTTCTCTATTGTGATGAGATATGTAGTAGCTATAATCTTTTTAACAATTCACATATCTCATGTAGCACATATAATTTAAAAATACACTTCTGTGACTCACCATAATTTCTACCTCATGTTTCCATTTCTACCTAAGAACAAGTATTGCCTTTTCTTCACTTTTAGGTAAAGTCCCTAAAAGTAATGGTTATTTGGCAATTCAGTGTTATAATCTCAGTCAGGGATCTACTTATTCAAGTCTATGTCCCTCCCTGCCCTAGGGATTGTCTAAATTTGTAGTAGAATTTTCAGTAATAGACCAATTAGAATAGCTAACTCTGAACAGACCCTGTTAAAAGTTTTGCATATTTTTTCAGTCTTCACAATAGTTGGGAAGGAAGTACCACTATTTGTACAGCTAATAGGAAGTTCAGCCTGGATTTGAACCTGGACCATTTGGGTCTACAGTACATACTCTACTGACATTCCTATATGATCTCCATGGATTTGGTTCCCAAAACCAGCTAAATGAACATTTCTCATTCCGTGGGTGATCAGTCCATGTCAAATACATAGGATCACAAAGATTGAAAAGAACAAAATGTGAGAAAGAAAATGAAGAGCCAGCAGCAGCTGCTGTAAGAAGGAAATGGCATGCCTGTCTCCTTAACTCCTTTGTCTATATACTGGTGCAATACACACATTCAGTGAAGAATTGCTAGTCATTGCATCCTGCTTGATGCCCATTCTCTGGGCACTTGCAACGTTTTCCTCATTAACTTCATTATTTCATACATTAGCTAGATAGCAGAACTCAACACAGAGGCAAAGTTGCAAGAAACTGAGGCAGAAGTCTTCCAGCTGAAGGTCCTCTGACTCAGGAGAAGATGCTGGAGGAGCAGCCATAAAAAGAGGCAGCTGGGGTATTCTGCAAGGCACTTCCCAGAGTATCACAGAGCTGGGAGTCAAGTGACTTCAACATGAACTTGTGTACAACTTTAAACAACTTTCTTGGTATTGTTTTAGAGAGTACCATAAGGACACGATAAGAAGGATCTCTTAAGTTTTCAGTAGGCTATGCTTTATGCTGTTTTATGATTCTGTATGCTTACTTTCTTTGCAGGTAAGACATACAGCTATTACTAAATACCCTCCCACCCCAGTATTTTCCAGGAAAATGTACAGTGTATTAGAACTCTCACTTTTTCCTATGTTTAGCAACATTACAATATGGCTAATTCAATAAGACATAACCAGAAATAGTACCTATACTACTATAGTACTTGAACTGGATGAATGTTGAGGAAATTCCCACAGCTATATAGAAATCCATTGGCAAAGAAAGCCAAACTAAGCTAGATGGATAGAAAAGCCACAGTTTTCTATACATGATGCAATAATTACAATCTAGTCAAATAAGCAAGGTAGATGCATACATAATTATGAGATAATATGAACCAGAGGATGATATAGAAGAAATGCCTTTGCCAGAGGATATATTCATGGAATTTTGAGTAAGAAATAAGTGAGAAAGAAATTTTCACCCCCACACACACATGAAATACTGAGGTATGAGGTAGCTGTTATTGTTCTGGTTAAGTTTAGTATTAGTGGTACTGGGTTGCAGGTGACTCTCAGTACAAAGCAGGAATCATTGTGCAACTGATTTTTGTCTGTATGTATTTGGGATCATCTGTATATAGAGATGACTTCCTTTTACTGTCACTTTAATTAGAGTTTTGGTAATGGTGGCTCCACTTGCAGTAGAATATTCACAGAATGATTTAAACACAACTTTTTCAGATAAAATTTCCTCTTAAAGTCATACTAGAACATGGAATCAAAATGAATATATATTCATATATATATATATTCCTTTTGGGAACATAAATGGTTTGGACATCTGTCAATATCTTCTGTCTGACTTTAGAGAGCTTAGATAATTTTTAAAAGTTCATAATCGAGAAAAAATCTAAGAATATAATACATTTATTAAATGTAAAATCTGACTATATATCTTGATATTTTTCATCTCTCCTGACATTATGTTGTTAATATCTTAAAGATAGGAAGGTAGAGAATATAGTTTACGTTATTTTGAGGATACCAATATAATGACTCTGAACTATTAGATTTAATCTTCATAAGAAAGAACAAAACAGATTATAAATTATAAAGATATATATTTGTTATGATGATTGGTACATTGAAAAGTAGATATTTAATATAAGTTTTTTCTCAGAAAACTGTAATTAAACTGATATTTGATTTCATAATTGAAGATAAATACTGCATTAGTAAAGAAATGTTAAACATAAAAGAACTAAAACAATCCTTACCAAAATATAGGCAGCAAGAGCTATTCCAAAAATATTGTTCATTTGTTCTATTATTTGCTTTTATATTCCAGAATTGTTTCACATTAAAGAATTTATTTTTAAAGTAAATTGCCTTTTATTATATGCCATGTATTAGTTAGAGATACTTATTAGTAATCAAATCTAACTATTTTTGATTTCTTTGATGGAAGGCTATTATAAAGGAAAATTATTAAAATGAATATAATTATCCTTGCTTGATTTATCTTATGTAAGGCAAAGCTTTATTAACCTTGATTTTTCTAAGGGTATTAGGAAAATACTTAAATTCAAATTTTAAAAAGTGAAGGCTTCTGTAGAGTCTAAGAAACTCCTTGTAACAAGAGAAAACATTTATAATGCCATCAAGTCCTAGTCAGCTAATGACCTCAAACTGAAGATTCTATTCAGCATCACTGAACTGAATACAAGTATGGCTGGTTCCCCATTACCCACATAAATGAAGGAGAACCAATACATGGATAGCACAAAATTAATCAAGTATCATTAGAGTAGTGTGGGCTATTCTTCTATTGTTTCTGAATTCCCTCCCACAGTACAGTTTGTGAAGGGATAGTATGTTTATAAATGTATATCTACCACGTACTAAGATTTGGTGGGAGAAAAATATTTTGTTCCTGTATAGGCAACGAGTACCACTAGTTGGGAAGAAGATGAAATAAAAATAACATGAAATTGGAAATATCACATAACATTTAAAATCCACACTAACTGAGTTCTGGGGGTTCAGAACTCTAATCCTAGCTACTGAGGAGGTTGAAATTGGGGATCGTGTTTCAAAGCCAATCTTAGGGAAAAAGTTTATTAGACTCTTATCTCCAATAATCTACCAAAAAGCCAAAGTGGAGGTGTAGTTCCAATGGTAAAGCACCAACCTTGAGCAAAACAGGCAATTGAGAGAGATCAGCCTAGTTCAAGCCCCAGTAAGGGAACTAATGGTGGTAATAACAAATATATATATATAATAGATATGTAAACATACATATAAATAATTGCATATTGTTATTATTATTGTATAAAATACTAAAATCCACTCTACATAGTTAGCTATTTTCTTGGTAAGTGGCATGAAAATGGCATTTGGGTGAAAAAAATCATATTTTGGATATGTTAAAGACTATGAAAGTATACTGTTTAATAAAACAATATTTGCATTTGGATTCAAATATCCACATCTTTGTTTATTGCTTTAAACATGAATGCAATATATTAATGAATTGTGAACTTCAAAATTTATTCCTTCACATTTTAAAATTGTTCAGGAGAAAAATAACAGTATAGGACTCTATGATGTAATTCAAAATTCTTAGAAGAGATTTCTAGAAAACTCTATTTCCAGTTTTGAAATAGTAATTAAGTGGAGTATTTTTCAGTTTTAGTATTTTTTTTCATTTTCTGCCTATATTGCATAAGTATTTGCAAGCATTAGGGTCCAAAGAATGAGCATATTAACGTTTTCATAAACCGGTGGACTGGACCAGTCTGAGATTATTTTGGTCACATCGAGGGAAGTAAGGGTCAGAGCACTGAGCCCCGATAAGAAGGACCCTGCTACAGCTGGCTAACAAATCATGTATAAGCTCCTCTAAAGTTACTATTTTTACATAAAAGACCTGAAAGTTGCAGGCATCTATAATGTAATATTATTCTTGGCACTTGAAGGTAGTTCTATGGCAGAGCTTTGAAAGAGTTACAGGCCCTTCATTTCTTCAGCCTTGCTTTTATCTTCTTTTAAGATCTCCTGGGCCTAACCTTGCCCACAAAAGAGAAGTCAGCCCAATGTCACTGGAAAATTAGGGTAGGGTCATGCAGAACCATCTAAAGACTCCGTTTAGACAAAGATCTTTTTATACCTGTCTAAAAGCCATGGGCCATTGAAAATGGACTGAAAGGGCCACTCGAATCCATACTGCTTAAAGGGAAGTATTTGATGTGATCTTTTCCCTTTCTCTTCTCAATGAGCCCCCAGAAGTTTTGAGGACCACAGTACAGGTGTACCACTTAGGAATACACTTTTCCATAGTCGGTTTTTGTCTCTTTTATTTTAAAAACTTAGCTAAATTCTCAAGAATTATATAAGAAAAGAAACGATTAGACTCTCTATTGAATACCCCAGATTCTGTTGCAGTTTGAAATTATCAACAACTTTTAGTAACATATCTTCACTGTTAGGCTATCATACAGACCTATGATATTTCTTTTTCTAAAAAATAAAGATGTTAACACTTTAGAGTCTTCCAGATGAACTTGTTCATAATGAGCGCTTCTGTGATATAGATTATCTAAGCTATTTCTATCCATCTAGGTATCTTAGTAGAACATAGTACTCCATCTTATATGTCTGTGAAGCCACAAGTTTCTCTTAAAGTGTAAGAGATAAAACTGAGTGCTCTGTCATTTCTTTACTCAAACCCTGTTTCCACCAGGGTTGGAACGCCAGAGAGAAAAAGGGAGTGGGGAGAATGCAGCCATAAAATTTAATGCACACCAATAAGAAAAATTTCTGGAACTAGGTGGGGTTGGGAGGGATGGGGAGAAGGACGAGGGGAGTAAAATTGATAAGGATACATTGTCATAAACTGCTTTGACGAATGGCATCTCCTTTGTACAACTACTTAAAGATAATAAAATATAATTTTAAAAGAAAACATTAACAAGCATTTGTTAGCATGGGTAGTACAGGTTTTCTCCAGTTTCCTGTGTCCATGATGGTAAGACCTAGATATAGCAGGCTGTGCCCACCTAACAATCAGGCAATTCTAGGCACAACATTACTGGCCTCTTTGTCCCTTGGTTTTTCTCAGTTCTGTATTGGGATAAGAAGAATATCTCTCTCCTGGAGTTTGGTGGAAAATTAAGTCCATTCATAGTTGTAGCCATAATGACTGTCAGTTCCTAATAATTGCTTTCTCCAAGTGTTTCTTATCAGTACAGACACACATCTGGCCTCCTTTCACATTTCTATCCCTTTGAAGTTCATTTCAAACTAAAAATACACTTAGCTCTTCCACTTAATTGAGATTTAAATTATTTATAACTTGCATAAATTATTTCTCCTTCCAGAGATATTTACATTTAAGGACACATTTTAAACCCTAGGTTTACATATATTAAAAACCTAGGTTTTGGAATTAGACCAACAAATCTTACTCTTATGACTTGCTAATTGTGTGGTCTTAAGCAAGTGAGTTAACTTCATTCTCTTCTGAGCTTTAGATACCTAGATAATCTGATAAATGTAGGAAATATTTGTCTTACAGATTATTGTGAGAAAATTGTCTGGGACCTGTTAAATGAAGATATGTCAATCTATACTTTCAGTTGGAAAAGAGAAAAATCTAACAAAAGACACTGGCTTAGGTAAAGAAAGGGATTTATCAACTCACTTGACTGAACACTCCAAGGACTAGCTTCAGGCACCCTTGGAGAGGATGCATAATTTACTAAAGGAGAATCTTCTCTGTTCTTTAGCTTTGTATCTCTGTGACTGGGAGCCCTTGTAGGCACCCTTTCCATCTCTGTCAGCAACAGGTAAGCATGCTCACAGAAGCAAGGTTAATTGAGAACGTGTCTTCTTTTGTCAAAAGTTCTACTGAGATTCTGCATCAGGTTGCTTCCTATGTCCTTCCAAGATAAAGTAACTGTAGATATGAGGGCTAAGGGACCTGTTCTTACCCTACACTTGCTTCTCTGTTCATTCTTGCTTCTCCTTACCTGGGAAAGATGAAATGAACTGCCTGGATTCACAGGGTAGAACCCTGAGGAAAATCAAGATAGTTCAATATGAAGAACGGACAATGAGCTGGAAAACACTAAAGAACTTTTCTATAAAATCCTAATTCTCTTTCAAGAGTAGCTTGTTGCGGCGATCCAGGGAAACAAATCTCCAAGTCATAGGTTTTGTGAGATTCAATTAATATCTAACATACAGTAGATCAAATTGAGAGTAAAAGTTAGTTTACTCAGTTAATTGGGATTTTTGTAATGAATATATGTATGCATAAACACATATATACATGTACATATATGCACATATATACATCCATATCCATATATAATTATACATAATGTAATATCTTGTGTGTTATATATTAACATATACAGTATTCAGTGCAGTGACTATTTGTATGTTGTATGAATTCTGTGCTTTTTAAAGCCTTTTTATTGTTATTATAAAGGTGATGGACAGAGGGGTTACAGTTAGATACCAGGTAATGAGTACATTTCTTTTTGGACAATTTTACCCCTTCCCTCTCTCTCTCCCAGTTTTTTCCTATCCATCCCCATCCCCAAGTTCTAGAGTTCATTTTCAAGATAATGTCTAGTGATACTATCCTTTTTAAAAACTTATCTTTAAAGATAGATGCCAATTCTGTACATAGGTTTTTGATAACAGTGATAGTGCATAGTGAAGTGGAGGGGAAGTTTTATAGGTCAATTTTACATCTGGCACTCTTGGTTTATTGGAACAAAAACAAAACTTATATGTATGTGGTTATACTGGGTATTTGCATTTAGTAATGCATTTTGTTCATTATATGCACCCTTTACAGTGCATCTCTGTGCATGTCACTTTCAAACTAGTGCCACGGGCTTTATAAACATTATAGTACCACCATTCAAAGATGCCAGATGAGTATTTTCAAATTTAACTACAATACAGCTGCCCATAGATCTAGCAGTGGTTTAAAAAAGAGAGAGAGAAGAAGAAGGAGGAAAAGAACGGGTCTGGCGTCTTTATTAGGCAAACCAGGTAGAAGCATTTGTTCCCAGGAACTGCTCTGAGGATCGGCATTGTTCCCTGTTTCTCATTTTGTCTGTACCATGGTGCACATTAAAACCCACAGGCTCTCTCTAGGGAATACTGTGGAAACTTGAGATCACAAAGTTTTTGTCTAAAGAAGGCCAGAAGGTTCTCATTAGAAAAATCATTCCTTAACTACCTAAGGAGAAAACAGACTCTGATCTTTGCACGGAGGGCTCTTCATATGACCCAAGTGGTCAGAACTTAACAAGACTTGTTAAGAATTTAACAGCAGGTCTGAGAATGAAACAAGCTTTTTGTTATGGGAACATGATTTAGACATCAAAATTTGCAGGGACTAGATCAGCCACTGGATCATCTAGAACTGTTCTTATTTTGAATAATGTGCTTTCTGATTTAAATCTTCTCTATGAAAAGATCCCTTTGCCTTCTGAAAGTTGACACGTAAAAAGTGATTCTGCTGTATCTGTAATTACGTTACAAATACGTTGCTTCAGGGTTTTAGTTCTCTGTGTGTGTCTGTTATTTCTAAGATAGGAGGAAAGTGCGAGCTAGCAGTCCCCTTATAATTCAGGTTCAGAGGAAACTGCCCCTGGCCCCTTTAAGATGGCCGCTGAGCCTGGTAATGAGCAAGCTGAGTATGATTTGTTTGACTACCTGCCTGCCAGTATTAGGCACCCGTAGGTCCCTAGGGAAAGGCTCTCACACCTTCACTGATTTCTTCCCATGGTCGCTCCTGCGTGCGGACTCCTTTGATCCGCTGATGCCCTGACTCAAAGACAAGAGGGAAGCAGAGGAAGGCATGGGTAGAACATGAGGCTTTGTGGAAGTAGCTTGCTACAAACTTCAGCCAGAGCAACCTCTGGGCCTGGCCAAAGATGACCCTGATAGCTGGCAGGAACTTCTCTGCACACTCAAGTTTCTCAGGATTGAGCTTTGAGGCAAAGTGGACGCATTAACTTACTCCCCAAACAGATAAGCCTTTCATTACAGGGCTTCCTTGGAAAGCAAGTTTGACAAGTTTGATATTTATACCAGGACTGTGAAGTTTACTGGCAAGTTCAAAGGCATAATCTATTACTTCAAGCAGCTGCAAGTGGAAAGATGTTTAACTGTATTTTTACATGAATGATGGAAACACTTAAGAAGACATGATGCTTTCCCCCATCCCCCAAGGAAAAGGCCGAGGTTAGGTAGGCAACATTTGGGTTATAACAACTACTATGATATTGCACAAAATTGCAAAATAGGGAAATATGTATTCAACACTTTGATTTTCCCATTTTGTGCTGCATTTCTTTCACTCTGATGGATTTCTGCTATAAAACTCAAAAGCATAGTCTCACTGACATATATATATATATATATATATGAGTGTGTGTATACATATATACACAATGGCAAACACATACAACACACACTCACACACACATACACACAAACTTCAGAAAGCTGCCATATTCAGTCTCATAACAGTACCCCCATATTCTGCCTCTCCCTTCACCTATGAAAAGGACAAGACCTACCAATTATTCATACATTTAAAAATACATCAGTGTCACATATTAAGATTGCTATGTTCAAATTCTTTGATGAATCTGCAAAATTGATCCCCGTGGAATTTGTTGTATAAAAAAGGAGACTGAACAAATCATGGTACAAGTTAGGAGCATGCAGAGGAATTATAGCTACTTTTAACAACAGTTCATTGCTCATCTTGAATAATCATGTCTCCGTTTTTCTCTTTTTTCAACATGAGATTTGCACTGTGCTCCTTAAGTCCAAACTCATTTCTTGATTGACAGAAGAGAAGAAAATAAACATGTTTCTTAAGTTATTTTAGGGAATAAGGCTGAAGAGGTCAATGCAAACAAAAAATTTCTTTGGGATTTTTTTTTTAAGTATTACAAAATAGAGTCCATTTCTTCTTTGCTCCACTCTATAACATTTGGGTATTAATATAAAAATAAAACTTTTCCTTTATGATTTTTCAAGCCACTTTGCTGTTTCATAAAATTATGTTAAATGCTATGCATGTCAATACTTCCCTGTTGCCACACCAAGTAATTCTGAAGCTATGAATGAACCAGTTTGAGAAGCAATGGATTATCTCAAGATATCACAGTGGATTATTACCATGTCTATAATATTTGATGAGTAGTTACGGTGGCATATGAGCAGTTCAAAAACATGATGGTTCACCAGGTGCTGATGGTTCACATCTTTAATCCTAGCTACTCAGGAGGCTGAGGTCTGAGGATAGCAGTTCAAAGCCAGCTTACCAAAAAAGTCCATGAGACTCTTATCTCCAGTAAACCACTCCAAAAACTGGCAGTGGTGCTGTGGCTCAACTGGTAGAGTGCTATCTTTTTGCTGAAGAGCTCAAAGACCCAGACCCAGAGTTCAAGCCCAATGACTGACAAACAACAAACAAAAAACATGATGGTCCTATTTTTGTTGTGGGCACATTAGCACATTTTGTTGTAGGCAGAGATCCTAGAGATCTTTGTCACCCTAAAACCAAACTTGGAGCATAGAGAGATTTTGGTTATTTTCAGGGCATAGAAATTCTGGATAATGGGTGATGCTAGGAAACTCCTTGCAGTAGTGGCCTACTGTGGAGATACACAGATATATAACATAGTAATTTCCTTAAACGCATATGATCCTACCTTTTTAAGTCCTAAATGATCATAAGCCAATGCAAGATGCTGAACCTGCCCAGAAAATCTACTGTTAGGCTCAAAAAGCATAGTGACTACTGAACCCATTGGAAAAGTTTTCCTATGAGTAGGAAGAGTCTGCATTTCAAATGCATTGAGCCTGGACAGACTCTTTCCAACAGATAGGACTGGATTTCACGCCCAATGGTGATGGTTGACACTGGATCACCAGAAAGAAAAAAAAAATAGCCGTTTGGATAAAGCTCCTTAGGGCATAATTGATTCAATTCTTTATACTGACTTTGGTTGGGTCTCAAATAAAGACATTTATTTTTCAAATATTTCTAACACATGTTGAAGAGATAGAAAATGGCCACCTAAAAGTCTACTCTTCATCTTAAAAAAAAAAAAAAGACTCTGCCGAACAATGGAAGTCTTGCTCATGTTCTGTTTACATTCATCTTCTGGTTTCAAAAAATGAAAATCTCGGGGCTGGGGATATGGCCTAGTGGCAAGAGTGCTTGCCTCCCATACATGAAGCCCTGGGTTCGATTCCCCAGCACCAGTTATACAGAAAACGGCCAGAAGTGGCGCTGTGGGTCAAGTGGCAGAGTGCTAGCCTTGAGCACAAAGAAGCCAGGGACAGTGCTCAGGCCCTGAGTCCAAGCCCCACGATTGGCAAAAAAAAAGAAAAAAAAGAAAACCTCTTTTCCCTTTGGGACCTTCTTTCACACACCTGTTAACTCTGACTGAAACAGTTACGTCACTGGAATCCTTAGCCCATTCACCTCTGCCCAGTACATAGAAATCAGCTTCCAGAGCAAGCCAGGAAAGGGGTAGCCAGTAATCAATTCCGTTGACACAGAAAATGTAGTAAATAAAATCCTTACCTCAAGAGAAGCATGTAATTATAGCAATTAGGTTTCAAATACAAAGGATTTGAACCTTTGATGTGAGTTGGGAAGAATAAATCGAAGGTGAGGTATTTTCAGGATGTTGTGACTTCTATTTAACTGCGTAAGATAGAACTGAAGAAACCTTTTGGATTTAGAAAACTCCACCATGTGAGACTCTCTCTACAAATTAGTTTAATATCAGAATTGTGTAAGTAGGAGACATCAAGTGGGTTTAGAGAGAAGGTGGTATGTCATTTATTCCACATGGTTTGAAGATTTCCAAATATATTCTGCAGACCATATTTGGAAAATTCACTAGTGTGTACTTATTAAGATACAGACTCTCTGATTTAATCTTTTACTAAGTATATTTTTGCCTTGGAAGCTTTAGAAGTGATCTATCTATCTATCTATCTATCTATCTATCATCATCATCATCTATATATACACATCACTTCCAAGGAGGTATATATATATACATATGTATATGTATATATTATGTATTTTTGTCATATCTCCACTTGATAAATTTTGAGAATCATTTCACTAGGAAATGGAAACTTTCTAAAATCATGGAGAACAATTTCACTTGGCTACTTTCCTCCAAAGACCATTAGTTAAATGTCCTTCTAATTGGTTACTAAATCAAGAATGAATCTAAAGAATGTTTTTAGTAGAATAATAATTGGATGGTGAATACGTGAAAAAGACCTTCACATCATAGCCAACTAAAGCCGTCTATGGAAGAAATCTATCTACAGATGAACTATTGTGAAATTCAGTTTAATACTGGAAGTTGAAGAAAGCAGATTGTGTTTGGGGAATCTATATTTTGGTTACATGTCAGATAATGTCTGTATTCTGAGTTGCTAAGGGTTTTGTGGCTTGTTTAATTGACCTTCTTTAATTAGGTTATCTTGGAGATTCTTTCATTAAAAATTCCAATATTGTGATTATTTCTGTTATGCATTGTTTTTTCTCCACGGATATTTAACCTGAAAATGACTACATAAAAAAGTTTATTTAGAATCTACAGATTAAGAAATAGAAGAACCTATTTAATAGGGTTTCCTTTGGGCCACATCCTCACCCACCTCTGTTATTGTTTTCTTCATGATGACCATTCTTTTTTTTTTTTTTTTGGCCAGTCCTGGGCCTTGGACTCAGGGCCTGAGCACTGTCCCTGGCTTCTTCCCGCTCAAGGCTAGCACTCCGCCACTTGAGCCACAGCGCCGCTTCTGGCCGTTTTCTGTATATGTGGTGCTGGGGAATCGAACCTAGGGCCTCGTGTATCCGAGGCAGGCACTCTTGCCACTAGGCTATATCCCCAGCCCAGCCCCTCATGATGACCATTCTAACGGGTAAGATGCATTCTCATTGTTGGTCTGATTTGCACTTTCTTTATGGCCAGAGATGTTGAGCATTTCTTCATGTATCTATTGGTCATTTTTACTTCTTCTGATAAGTCTCTCTTTAAGGTCATTAGCTCATTTATTATTTGAGTTGTTGGTTGTGGGAGGGGTTAAATTTCTAAGCTCTATATTTATTCTGGATGTTAATCCTTTGTCTGATGTATAACTGACAAAAAAAATCTCCTGTTCTATAGGCTATCTTTTCAGCTTATTGGCTCTGTCCTTTGGTATACAGAAACTTTTGTGTTGATGCAATCCTATTTATCAAGTTTTTCTTTGATTTGTTGTGTTTCTTGATTTTTTACTCAGAAAGTTCCTACCTGTGCCAAGCAGCCCTAATGCTTCCTCCACTCTTTCCTGTAATAGTTCCATGGTTTCAGGTCTTACATTGAGGTCTTTGATCCAGCGATATAAATTTTCTGTATGTAAATATCCAGTTTTCCCTGCACCATTTATTGAAGAGGCTGTTTTCCTTACAGCCTATGTTCTTGGCTCCATTGTTGAATGCTAGATGGGTAGAGCTCAGTGGATTTATTTCTAGGTCTTCTATTCCGTTCCATTGGCCCTAGGGCCTGTTTTTGTGCCAGGACCGTGCTATTTTTACTACTACTCTACTGTAGTAGAGTTTGAAGTTTAGTATTGTTATATGTCTAGCACTATTTTCCATGCTAAGATTGCTTTTGCAATCCTTTTTGGGGTCGTTTGTGGTTCCTTGTGAAGTTTTGGATTGCTTTCTTTATGTCATTGAAGCATTCTGTTCTGATTTTGATGAGTTGGTTGATACACGAGTGGTTTCAAGCATATTAAATATGGTAGATTCCAGAGAGAACTCAAACAGCCTAACTCCTTAGAAATGCAAAGTCAAAGTCCAACCAAAAAAGCAACAGGAAATGGGTACTTTCCAGAGGTGGATTGGGGTTAGGGGAATGGGGTAGACTAATGAGGAGGAGTAGAGAGGGGAAATGCCATCAGTAATTCGATGTATACACTACAAAATCAAGAAAAGTAGAGAAGGACTGAGTTGGATGAGAATGTTGAAATTGGTGACATTGATCAAGATGCATTATATTCATAAATTGCTTTGCTAAATGACAAGTCCTTTGTACAATTACTTAAATAATTACTTAATAATTTAGAACAAATACTAGTTTGTCAAACATGGTAAAGTAAAAGCTTATTTGGGGGATGGGAAAACAAAAAAACAGGATTCATGATTATGATTACGAATGTTTGAGGCTCAATGTATTCTTAGATTGAAATTCGTTTTTTGGTGGCAAATCATATATTCCTTCTGTGTGTTATTTTCAAATTGTCATGCAAGTGAACATACCTATGACAGGGTTGACCGATAGGTTTTGGTAACCAAGGCCTTTTTGGAAAATATAGGAATTAGCTGAGAAGCTAATTGGGAGATGCCACTTCATGCAGACAAAGTGATTTAGAAGTAGCTTACTGATTACCTGAAGGTTTAGCTAAGAGTGCTAATACAGTGCTGACATGAAGTATTAAGAACTCATATAGAATTGGAATATAGAAACCTAGAACTGAGAGGCAGGCTCTTCCTTACTTAAGCACTGAGACCACCTTTGCTACATTACCCTCAATCTTTACTTAAGCCGCCTGAGATAAACAAAGTCCTAACCCAGTGTTGTTCAACTGTACCTTCCTTTGCTAACTTTCATTTTGGAGCTGAATCTATCTGTAGTATTCTGAATACCAAATAACCCCAAGCTGTTGCTAACTGTTGCTATGGTTCTATAATCTATGGTTGCTATGGTTCTATAAAAATATCAGATGTAGACCCCAAATAAGGACCCTAGAACAGCCTAAATAGGATTTTGACACTGTCTAAAATTACAGTAAAGTTATCTCTTATATTCTAAGACATCTGGGGCTAGATGTCTGCCTAAATAGTCCAATGAAGTTATGATCAGATTAGGTCAAGGTCAAGTCATAGAATTATTAGGGTTGTTATGCCTCTCTCTTAGGGGACATATCTATGTTGAGGCCAGTTTTTAGCCCTCACTTGGCTTGTTTGCTCTAATGTTATATAACTGGCCTCATCAGTCAGTTTGCTATAAGGCCATGCATACATACACCCTAGTATTGGGGATGAAGCAAGGTTTTAGCAAGTCACTGGATGTTTTGCTTCCACACTGTGGCATTTCACACTTAGATGTACAGTTCATTCACCTCTCAATGGATTATGCACAGGACCCTGAAGCCTAAATTGATTCCAGTGAGAGTGGAAGATAATTAAAGAAATTGTGCATAAAAAGACTGGGCACAGTGGTTCACACTTGTAGTCCCAGCTACTCAAAAGTAAGAAATTGGGAGGATCGTGGTTTGAATACACTCTGAGCAAAAAGTTAGCAAGATCTCATCTCAGTTAATAAGGTAGATACAGTGACATATGCCTGTCACCCTATGTAGGAGACATAGGTAGGAAGATTGTAGATCAGGCTAGTTGGGGGCGAAGCTGTCTGAAAAATAACCAAAAGCCGGCTGAAGACTCTATCTGAAAAATACCTAAAAGCAATAATGATTAGGAGTGTGATTCTCACGAGCATGAGGTACTGAACTCAAAACCCAGCAGCACCAAATATAATGAGTACTCCATACAATGTACCAGAACATAAATATAGATGCATGCAATCTTGGTCTACATGTACAGATGACATAATACCTTCCTCAAAGAGATCCAGATTCTAAACATGACACAGACACTGTGCACTGGATCATGTTTATAACTACTGTGCACATCTTGTGAAAAAGGCTTCATTTGTAAGAAAGAAGTTTGTGTGGCATTTCATTTAAAAACTGATTAACCAAATGAAGTTTATATTTACCAAAGCAGTCTATTCTATCTGGAAGTTCTTTTGCTCACATTTTGAAGTAATGGTCATCTTTCAGGAATCTCAAAAGAGCGCTAGTGAATGTGTGTTCTGACTTTGCTAATCCATGTCCCATGGACATACTATAGATAAAATGGGGGAAAACAGAGATAGCGAATGACTTAAGCTATTTATATTTCAGTCCCGAAGATCAGGCATAGAAATACCTTCAGTATTAGAAAGAAGGAAGTGAAGAGTTCCACAGTGGCACTTCAAAAGGGGAGATAATTGTGGAGGGTTGTTAACGAACTTTTGACCTCAACAGAGTCCTTATCCCTCATGTTTAGGGTAATGACAATGTCATGTCTTAGCAGGTTCCCCTTCATAATACTGAGGATCAACCAGAATGTCTAAACCCCAGTGAAGCTTGGTTTGTAAACAGCCATTGTGGAAAGAGCCATTCTGCATTCCTTCAGTCCCGGGAAAGCCACACAGGAGGATTTAATCCAGGTTTGAATAAAAGGCCACAGAGAAAATAAGAAGCTTCTTTACCAACCAAACATTGTAGTTTTTATCTTGAAATTCTTGAAAGAACTCTTCTGACTGCATCTGCATGGCTGTAATCAATAGGAGGAAGAAAAAAAAGGTAGGAAGGACATACTTTAAATTTCCAGTTTCAAACTGTTTCAAATTGTTCCATGGCACATTTACAGCTATCTCTGCACAAATGTCCCCAGAAAAGTCAGTTGCTGCTGAGACTGGTAATCTGAAATAATTCTTCTAAGGCATTGATCATAAATTCCACTCAGGTTAATATGCAAAGAGTCAGGGCATGACTATTTGTTGTTCAGTGCTGTAAAAGATATATTGTTATATCTTCCAGGGCTTGAGGAAAGGAATTAGGTGGAGACCAATGCTTACAAACCAGTTCTGCAACAGTTATCAGAGTGCTGTTTACTATGGAGTTAGCAGAGGAAAGGAAATAGTTTACTTCATTGGAGGGAGGAAATGATCTAACCTAGGCTACCAGGGTATGACTTCAACGCTTGCCTTTGTTCAACCCTTGCTCCCTGATTTACTGTCAGTTCCCTTGCCTTGATAAAGGACCACTAAGCCTGTCAACCAAATTGACTATGTTTACTGAGACACAATCATTCTGTCCTCAAATCCAAGCTGGCCTCACACTTCCCATCCCCCTGCCTTCCTTCCTTTAGTGCTGGCATTACAGGCTTCATTCAGATGAGTCATTACACCAAGCTTGTGGAGGCTCCTGCTGTAGTTTGGTTATAGTCAGCTTGCTAACTAGAGGATCTTCTAAGACACTATGTTCTGAAACTTAGAGGTCCATGTTTTGATGACTCTTCCATGATCCAGTTCAACAAAATAAATTATAAAATAAAACTGTGATGTATCTCTGCTATTTTCCAAAATGGATACAACACCACAATTATTAACAACTGTAGAAGATTTTAATGAATAGAGGGAAAATACCTAGGTAGCTCAATGTACAGAATGATTTTTGTCAAGCATATTTTAAAGCCACGAGGAAGCTTGTTTTTAAAAGCTAAATTTACCGAAGGATAGCCTAATATTTTTAATCTGTTACTTCGTACACTTATACTAAAATGAGATACAACAAATATATACATTGTGCCTGACGTGTTTAACAGTGATGCTTGATGAATAGATTTTTCAGAAAAATTATGAGCACATATATAGAGAAAAGGACAATGCAAAGAATGTATCATTTCTCCACAAGTACAGCCCATAATTGATCACTTTGAGCCTGTTACCTATGAAAAGCATAAATGAATTTCCTTTAGAGATTTAAAGAATGTAAATAAAATCATTGATAATATTTTGTAGTGTGGAGCTTCAATTGGTCTGAAAGAGAGAGAGAGAGAGAGAGAGAGAGAATTCTTCAAGAAAAGAGCTATTTTTGCATGTGTGCACCATGGGCAGGGTTTTCATTATCTGTTGATTTTTTTCTACTTCATGTGAGTCAGTTTACCAACTTCAAATTCACCTGCAAGTCTCCAAAGAACCACGTATATTCTTCTCATAGTACTGTTGTGCTGGGCTCTGCCTCATATCCTCAAATAAATTGCATAGCTCACAAAGGGCAAACACACAACCCAACTGAATGGGAAAGATGTGAAGACGTGTGGCCCACAGTGGTCCAAAAAATAGACATGAGTGTATGTGGATTGGGGTGTTCTAGCTGCAATGTATGGCCCAATGTTTCCCCACAGGTTGTTATTGGCATCCTACAATTCTTCAAGGTTTTGCTCACTCTCTGAGAACTCCCAAGGCTAACGAAGAACAGAACTCTGTAGTTACCCTTCCTTGTTTCTCTCCCTGTGTCACACTCACCAGAATAGATGCTTAATCAAAAAGCTAAATAGACAACTATGAATTTGCCTGCCGTTTGCCTTCTGAGCGTAAGCGTTAATCACACTGCAGAGTAATAAGAGACAACTGTTTATGAAGCGTATCCCATGGGTCTATTAACCTGAATGATGCCGAACACAGGTCATCTTGATCAAGTCCATGTCTGAAGGCAGAGTCCTGTGACATCAGCCTTTCACAACTCTTTCTGCTTTATCTCAGGGATTCCAGTCATTCAAATGAAGGTGATATGTAGACAGTTCAATAAAAATAATTGCTATGGTGCCTCCATCACAGGGTTTGGGAAAGTGTGTTGCTCCTGGAACTCCAAAGGAGAGTGGTACAAAGAGGATAACTTAAAGGAAGGCTGGAACTTTGGTTGAAGATAAGCTAGCCAGTGGTGACTCCTTAGGAAGGGAGCTGGGAGGTTAAGTCTTCAGACCTCAGTGGACTCCCTCCATCTCTTATTACTTGTTTGTTTGTTTTCTATTTTGTATTGGCTCTATCCAAAGAAAAGCTGCAGGCTACAAACACCCATGGCTACTCTGCACCAACAGCATGGCACAGAATCGAGACACTGAGAAAAGAAAACAGCAAAAAAGGAGCAAAGAGGCCATTGCCAAACCTCCAACTGAACTCAGCTGCTCTTCTAAGAGTTACAGTGCCCATTCAGAACCTCCAAGGAAAGACGATTTTATGTATATGCTCTTAAAAGACTAATTTGTGCTGATTCCTGTGAGGTCACTTTCCACATGACCTGCCCAGTGACATCTTCAGGAGAGGGCTTTAGTGCCAGGCCTCTGCGTGAGAAATTCCTCCTTCTGCCTACGTTGATTATCAGAAGACGGGGAGTCTTGGCTACGAAGCAAATGAGAATCTGCGGAATCTTGTTTTGCTCTCCATGGAGAACCCAGAAAATTTATTTCAGTTTAGGAAAAGTCAACTTAATGACACCCATTCTACAATGACTTGGGGGGAAAAAATACTTAGTAGCATTAAAAGACAATATCATGGCCCACCCTGTGGAATACATGAAGTCAGCTTCCTGGCCATACCTAGGAGGCTGGATGATGCATGTATTTGTAAGCGCATGTGCACGCGCATGCGCACGCGCACACCCATGCACATGAATAAGCACATAAGTCCAGCAACAAATCAACCTGACTTAAATGATCAAAAAGTTAAATCGTCAGAAGTTGGCCTCTCTGTGGCCGTGCATGGCAGCCTTTTCTCTGTGCTGGGCTTGGCTGGGGGCATTCTGTCTCTGCTTTGCCAAGCAGCTCTTAAATCCCTGGCAGATCAAGTCGAGTACAGATGACTGAGGAGGTGAGGTGCTCCCTCCCTGGAGAAGAGCAGACAGCTGGCATTGGCAAGAAGTCCCCAGCTACAGAGCAGGAAGACCTCATTAAGGATCAACTCAAAATTCCCATAATCATGAATAATTGAATTTATAGAGACATTCATCTGTGTGGTTACCCAGGTGGATATTTATGTTTTAGTGTTTCAGTGTTAGATTCTTTATCACATATCTTTGGTACTAACAAAAAATCGTGATGATGCCAATGAAGATGTTGATGATGATGATGATGATGATACTGGTGATTGTACTAAAGAAAGCCAAGTGTGATGGTAAATGCCTCCAATCCTAGATACTCATGACACAGAGATAGGGAGGCTTAAGGTCTGAGATCAACCCAGGCAAGGTTAAACCATAAGTACAAAGCAAAAGATGGCTTACGGTGTGATTCAGGTGGTAGTATGTTCGTTAGCAAATATGAAATGCTGTGTTCAATCTCCTGTACAAAAAAAAAACAACAAATAAAATAAATGGAGTTATTGGTGAGATTTTGTTGAGTAATTCTGAGGCCAATGAGAGGCTATCTGAGAATGATTGTGAAAAAGAGAAAAGGAAGAGAATAGATCCAGCAGTGATCGGTGCCTGAATTTCCCCACTTGAGTGTCATGAGGAGTGCCAGGGAACTAGCAGGAACTTGGCAGACTTCTCAGGCTCATTTGTGTCTACAAGCAGCAGAGCCAAATGCTACCAGACCTGAACCGAAAAAATACCGGCAAGGATTGTGTTTGTGAAAAATGGAGGCCATGGCCCTGTTTTCTGAGCATCCAGAACTATTCAGGTCTCTGGTATGAACAGTGTGGATGTCAGGACAGAGAATGAGGCAGGTAAAGGACTGTGCACCATTGTTTAATGATCTCTCTGTAAAGATGGAGTCCTAAGTATTACATTTGATATAAGGGAAAGAAGTGGATCATGTCTATTTGTATAGACTTGAGGCATGAGCCTCAGGTTGACTGGACAATGGCTTTTCTGAAAATGACTATGATATTTGCAAAACAAACAAAATAAAACACAAAATCCCCCATGGTGTTTCCTATTTTATTTTCACTTTCTCTCGCTTCTGTGAACTTAATTGTTGGATGGATAACAGTTCATACAAAGACACCTAAAAGATGAAATGCTAATGTGCTTTGCATTCATTCAACAGTGTGAATGCAGAGTAATTCAGGAGGAGAAAGCCCAAAGGGCACAGGAATTAGTATAAAGATGTGGATATATCAGAGGAACAGTGATAGCAACTTCTGGGCAATAGAAATTCTACACAATATGAGTAATAGGAAAAGAAGAGAGGAACAGCAACTGTGAAATTGCTGTCCTCTCTACTAACAGAAAGGCACTAAAGGCCCTGCCCTATTGGGCTAAGGATACTCCAGCTGTGCCTTGCTAGACAAGGTCCATGCCCTGTCCCATTTCTCCCTGCCAGCTGAGTTTCTCACCCTATAGCCACCCAAGATCTGAGTCTCTACAGCCTCTAAATTAAAATGGACCACCCAGTGAGGTCAGCTGAGGCTTCAAAAGTCACCACCCTTGGATTCTGCACTTGTAGCTTCTTTCCACCTCAGGGACCCTGCATTCCCAGGCTTCCCACACCTCAGTGGAGTTGACACGTCTCAAGAGCCCATGCTTCCACCCACTCTCAGTCATTGATCCTTAATATTTAAACTTTTTATGGATTGTTTCAGCAAGGAGACTGACCTTTAGAGGGATGTCAGCAGTGATGTAATAGAGAAAGAAAGAAAGAAAGAAAGAAAGAAAGAAAGAAAGAAAGAAAGAAAGAAAGAAAGAAAGAAAGAAAGAAAGGAAGGAAGGAAGGAAGGAAGGAAGGAGAGAGAAATAGAGAGAAAGGAAGACAGAAAGAAAGAAGAGAAAGAGAGGGGGGAGGGAGGGTGGGAGGAAGGATGGAAAGAAGGAAGGAAGGAAGGAAGGAAGGAAGGAAGGAAGGAAGGAAGGAAGGAAGGAAGGGAAGGAAGGAAGGAAGGAAGAAAGGGACAGAAGGAAATGCTGACAATAGCCTAGATCAAAGAGTAACTTTGACAGTGTAATCCCTTAGAAAGGGATGTAGTTTAACAAAATAATCCAGAAATGCATATTTGAAAGGGTGGGAATGGGGTCCAGGGGAGGGAGAGAGACTAATGAAGAGAAAAAGTAGGGGAGAGTGCAGTCAAAAGTTGTATATATATTCTACAAAAGTGAGGGAAAGGGTGAATTGGGAGGAAAGGGTGAGAATGTTGAACGGACTGACATTGCTCAATGTGAATCTTATTCATAAACTGTTTTGTTGAAAGGTAACTCCTTTTATACTATTTAAAGATAATAAAATACTTAAAAAATAGCAACTGGCTGGGAATGTGGCTTAGTGGTAGAGTGCTTGCCTAGCATGCATGAAGCCCTGGGTTTGATTCTTCAGTACCACATAAACAGTTTTCTGGCTTTTTAGCCAGAAGTGGCGCAGTGGCTCAAGTGGTAGAGTACTAGCCTTAAGCAAAAAGAAGCCAGGGACAGTGCTAAGGTCCAGAGTTCAAGCCCCAGGGCCGGGGAAAAAAAAAAAATGTAACTAAGGGTAGAAGGTAGTATTGACCTCAACATGTCCCTCACTGCTATTGGTATAATGGTTTTCACTGGGTATTGTGGAATTAATTCAAATGGAGACTAATGTTAAAAGAGTTGGAAGAAAAGTGCAAAAAACAAAAGAAAGGGAAGTCATGAGAAAAACTCCTTTCTATCAAAGTGTGCTGCTTAAAGTTTCCCCTTGGACAGATGACTTGGAACTTGTTAAGGAAAAGAGGAACTATTTGGGATAAGGAAGTGTTTTTTTTGTTTTGTTTTTGTTTTTTTTTTACATGTAATGTTTTCTCTTAAAGTAGCTCCTTTCCAAAATGCAATTAAGATACACCTCAGACTGCTCAAAAATAGCTGAGGGTAGGAGTATATTTTGAGATTACTTGTGTAGTGTTAATGTTATTTCAAAGTCACCTCATGTAAATAAATTTTACCTTATCCAAACCAGCCAATCATGAGCAGATTGTGAACCTGAGCTCAACCAATCTGAGCCAAGGGGCAGTGCCTGCCTGTTAGAGACAAATGGGGGGGGCCTGGAAGCAGACTGCCTGCTCTTTGTGCCTGCTTGCCTGATTTTTGGCTGCACCTTTCAGCAGGAGTGAATTTTACCTTGCTGAAACAAAAGGAGCAAAAAAAGAAAAGAAAAGAAAAGAACATTAACTCAGGGATTTGTAATTAAGAAAAGTGGAAATATACATATTGATCCCAAAATATGTTCTCTCCTACTTAGTCCTTTTGGTGATCCTAACTCTGTGTGTGTGTGTGTGTGTGTGTGTGTGTGTATACGTGTGTACCTGTGTATGTATGTGTTGATTTTTTTCTTTTTTCTGACTCATTTCAAGTAATATTTTTCCTCATTATCTTTTGGATATGAACTTCCAGTTTCACAAAATTTTATTTAACCTCTTTAAGGTAATTGAATAAATTTGAAGTCATTAATACAGGTTATTTGATTGTAATTTTCCTAGGAATATAATCTTGTTTTGTTAGCCTCTTGAAGCAAGATACGAAGGAATCTATTTCACTAATTGCATAGATTAAGAGGAGTTTCATTTATTCCATCAGAAACCACAGCAATTCATTCATTTCTTAAGAGTACTGAATGTGCTCTCAGGGGAATCTTCTGAACATTCCTTTTTTTTTTTTTTTAAACTGGAAGCTAGAATTTATAAAATGTCCACCTTCCGTGAGAGCCATGTCTTTTTTTCATTTATATACATTATGGGATGAAAATAAAAATGGTCAGCGGCAGCACACATTGCTGGAAGAGTCGGTGGGAGAATGTAGAAACATTGAGAACACCTTTGTAAACACTCAGGAAATGTTGCTGGGCAATCATAAGCCTTGAAAGATGGTTCAGAGGGCGGAAAAACCCATCATTGCTAAATGGATGTGCTTGTTTAAAAATAGTCTTTGTTTTTTGTTTTTGTCTTCCCAGTCCTCAGGACTGAACTCAGGGCCTGGCCACTGTCTCTGAGCTTCTTTTGCATAAGACTTGCCCTCTACCACTTGAGCTACAGTACCACTTCCGGCCTTTGTTTGTTTATGTGGTACTGAGGAATGGAACACAGGGCTTCATGCATGCTAGTCAAGAACTCTACAGCTAAGACACATGCCAGGCACCAGTGGTTCATGTCTGTAATTATAGCTACTCAGGAGGCTGATATTTGAGGATCACAGTTCAAAGCCAGCCCAGGCTGAAAAGTCAGTGAAACTCTTATCTCCAAAAACTACTCAGAAAAAAATGAAAGTGGAACTGTGGCTCAACTGGTACAGTATTAGCCTTGAGCACAAATTGGCTCAGGGAGAGTGCCAATGCCCTGAATTCAAGCCCCAAGCCTGGCAAATATTTTTTAAAAGTAGTATTTAGTGACGGCTTGGAATTGTTGAGACCATGCAAATAGTTGAATACACATCTTTCATCTTTCTTGCTTATTTGTTGATAGGCCAGAAGGATACTTTATAAACCACCACTGATTACATAAACATGATCAAAGTACATTATATGACATGAATGAAATTAGCATGAAATTATTTTGTGTAATTAATTTATGCTAACAAAATTCACAGCTGAGCTTATCCGAATATCTACATATTTCAATGGCTCAGTAAATTCAGTCATTATTTGAGGGCTTACTGAAGTCCAGGAACAGTGCTGGCTCTGGGGATCGAATGGAATCAATGCAAAGCCAGTCATTATTTCCAGGGGGCCTCTGACCCAAGGACGTAGATTCCAATGGACGGGTGCTGTACTTGTGGCCCATGGAACAGAAAACAGCTCAGAATGGTTGTTATGTGTTGGGTGGTCAAGATGACCTCTCCAGGAAAAAAAAAAACACTAAAAGTAAGATCTGACTGGGAAGAAGCATCCTTGCAAGAATTCTGAAGAAATATTCTAACTGAGCAAGTCACATGAACCATGCCCTTCTGCTGGGAACAACTATGGAGAAAAGAAAAGAGGTCAGTATGGATAGATCTGATAGACTATAGTGAGAGGGAAGAGGATCGTGTGTGAAGAAAACAGAGAGGCCAAGTGAATCCAGATATCACATGGGTTTATTGTAATGTAGAATCTTGCAAGAGGCTTCGTTGGTGGGGTGATCTGCTCTGATTTACATTCCTAAGATATTCTCTGGTTGTATTGTAAATAGATTACTAGACTATAATAGGGCAAGGGAGAAATCTGGAAGCTCAATTGGGAACCAATTTGCACAGATCAGACATAAGGCCATGTTGGCTCAGATAGAGATGTTCATAAAGACAGAGAGACGTGGAAATAACTTAAGATTTGGCAGTTGACTGAACAGGATGGAGTCATTGATTGCATATGGGGAAGATGGAGAATAGAAAGGTAGAGACAAGCTTTGGCCTTTGCCCTTGGGCTTGATCAACTCCATAATCTTCCCCATCCCCCCACCCCCCTTCAGTGGGTATGCAATGACGATTTAGAACAGAAATGGATATATATTCTTTGGTAATCAAATGAAATGAATGCATGGACCCAAATAGTACTATAGGTTTTTGTTTTTTGAATCACTGCCTTTGTCCAGTAATTAATATGTTGTAAATTATAGCAGTTCACTCGAATGCATTTTCTCAATATAGTGATAAGCTATTTTGCCTCATAGGAGTACTTATGTACAAACTGATTTATTTATTGCATGTAACCATTGTGGATTAAGCATGATTCTTCTGAGGGAAAAATCTTAGGTGAATAGAAAAGGACGCTTGAATTTTTGCCAAGCTATCTTGGGATTTCTCTGAAATCCTTCCTTTTCTAAATGGTGAAGGTAAAGTCATTTGGATGAAATGGAACTTATGCCAAATGCTGACTTTAATCCAAGGTTAACATATCGTGCATTCCATTCAGCAAATTGATTTCTCCTTGAGATTTCACTTTAAAAGAATAATTTTATTGCTTAATGAAGTAAATTAATGCCCTGCAAATGTAATATGCCTCTGTGATAGAGAGTATTTTAGTTTTTGTACACTTAGCAGAGCATTTATCCTATTACCACATAATCACTTCTAACCTAAATAAAGAATCTACTTCTTAATGTCCAATGAATCCTATCTCTTACAGCTTTATTGTTATATCACTTATTAATTTAAATTTGTGTCATTTTTAGTTAAGAAGAAAGCCAGCTTAAAGATTTGTTTGCTTAGAGCATATTGAAAGTCTTGTAGGTTGGAGTATTTAACATTTCAAGGAGAGGGGAGCATGGTACCCAGGCCTGCTCACAATCTGTTTAATCCTTCAGCATGCATGGAAATGAGCTTTCAACATTGTAAACACAAGAGAGTTATGCAACTCTCACCTGGTGAAATGGTCTTGCGCAGATAGGTGTCTGGATGACAAACACGGGAGTGTTCTTGGTCTTTCATAATCCTATAGCTTGCATTATACATTAGCACATCACACCTCTGTAAAGATAGCAAGTAAGAATTCATGGGGGCATGATAAAGACCCAAAGACTTACCAAGCAGGTGTAATCCTTTTTGGTTTCTGAAAGCTTGTTACTTGAAACGGATTTCAGAATCCATTCACCCCTAACTTTTGTTAGTCCCTAAGCCTCTGTCTACATAATATTTGTCAAGTTATCATTCTTGTCTATCCTGTGGCTTGACTGAAGACAAAGTCTCACTAAGACACTGCCTTATAAAATTCCCATATGTCTATGAGCATTAGAAGCATGGTCCTTAATCTTGCTTTCCACAAAGCCTGGGCAACTTCCAGGGAATCCATCATTTTTCTCAATTGATGACTTCACACATAATTTTGTGTGTGTGTGTGTGTGTGTGTGTGTGTGTGTGTGTGTGTGTATAGGTGGTTGGGGAAGAAAAAACATACAAACTGTAACACTGAATATGTCCAGATACTATTTTTCTCTTGATAGTATATGTGAGTTCTTTCCATCTTACCCTTAGTCAGAAGAGCTGCCTCCAAAAACAAAAATAAAGGCTCCAGTGATGAACGAAGGGGCTCGTGTGTATGAAGATATTTAATAAGATGCGCCTAGATATTAAAAAGAAATATTTAGATAGACTCATAAGAAATTAGCACACCAATTTTATGTGTGCTGCTGCAGATATGGCCTTTTCTACTTTATTCCTTCTTGAAAATTTATAGACATGTTGGTTCATAAGTATAAGTTGTAGTGAGAGGCGAACTGATTCTTCATCACAGATTGAAGAGAAGCCTTGAACTAGATGGTAGTCATAGAAAGAATGTGTGGATGTTAGTGAACCCCAGATAATAAGGCTCTGGCAGCTTCCTTCTGGGGAATAGAAAAATCACAGAGGCAAACAACTCCTGAAAGGTGGTGACTGGCTAGTGATTCAGCATGCTTGGAACCTAGTCCAAATGGCAAAGCTGTCTGTGTTTCTTAGGACGTCATAGAAGCACTGAAACACAAGCCCCAAAGCAAGCTAAGACATAGCTGAACAATACTGGCAGTAAAAAGGCTGCTTGAAAAAGAATGAAAGCCATGGCAGCAGCCAGACCCTTTTATGGAACCTGCAGATGTTGGAACAGCAGAGGCTACCTGGAGAGATGACACTGAACCCAAATTATAGCTCTTCTTCCTCTGTATGTGTGTGTGAGGTGGTGGGGGGGACAGAGACAGAGACAGAGAGAAAAGCACACAAGTAAAGAAACCTGATAATTTAGGTCCAACTCTAGTAAAAGAAAAAAAAAATGACTTAAAATCTTGGATCAAAAATATTGGTAATTTTGTCCCAATCTAGGTCAAAGTTTAAATTGGGTTATGTATTCCTTAATCAGTAAGGATTCCACTTCCACTATTCTTGATTACTTTGAGTCCTTCGCCAGCATTTGCCTTCACATCTTTCTCCTATTTGTTCTTACTGCGATATGTCTAATATAATCAAATAAATTGATTTAATTTCCTCAGAACTCAAAATACCTGAGGGCTCAGAGACTCTGGACTGTCCTACCTCCTATTAGACTTTTTTTCCAGCCTACAGACATAACATTCTTTAGATCATGGCAGGACCCTGCACAAAAAATCTATTAGTTCCTATTGCAAAGGATAAAACCTAGACTCCTGGGTCCTTGGTCCTCACCTCCCAGCCTTTCCACTCTTGGTTCCCCACTGTGTTCTGTATACATTAAGCTTTATCCATTGCCTCCTTTCTTGCTGTGTCTTTCTCTTGGGGCCATCCCTTCCTCCTACCTCAGCTTACCTCCCATTTTTAGATTCCTGTCCTGCATTTACTCCACAAAGGCTTTCCAGCTCTGCCTCACCAGTGCATAAGTCTCTCTTCTCCTCCACTCTAGGCCTTACTCCCTTCCTAACACTTGCAAAGGAAATGAGTGATTCACCTCAGGTTTCCTGAAGCAAGGGCACTTGAGAGCCCAGGACCACCACCTCAAATTTTCCATATCTGCAGGTATCCTTTCTTTCAACTAAACCACAATCTAATCTCAGTGTAAGTAAACGCTGCACTGATTCTCTCATCTGTTACTCAGTTTCTACCAAAGAATAATAGATTACTATCTATCCAGCTAGTGAGTGCATTGAAATTATATTTTGCTTTTACCCAACACACACGGACTTTGCACACCTTTAAGAATGAAGTGCTCAATAAAAACAAGCAAGAAAGAGCTCATTAGCAGAATTACACTTGTTGGTTCCTCACTTCTTCCCAGTCTGTGTTTTGACTGTGGTAGAGAATCTCTTGAGCCTTGGGAGGTTTGACAGGGATGAATGATTCTGCCAGGAATTACGGGAAGAAATTCACAACCAAACCTAAGATCACTGTTGGTTATTGGGTCGGGTTGGGGGGCTCAGAATCTTTTGGAAGTTCTGGGTCAGAAAGCTTCCTCTTTTTCGCTTTCTCTAGTATTCCTGAGAGTTCAGTTGTGGTCACAGGGTGACTAAATGCAGGATATGAAGGGGAGGACAAAGAGGAGTGAGCACTGTGCCTGTGTTCTGGGAAACTTCTGTGAGCAGCACAGACCCAGATGAACTAGATAAGATGTCTTCTCCCAATCTGGGGAAAATTCACCAATGCTTCTCTCTGTCCCTTTATACCCACGAGAACTTCTGTAGTTATTTTGGTGGTGGTAGTGGTCATGGGGATGAACTTGAGGCTTGAGCATTGTCCCTGAGCTCTTTTGCTCAAGGCTAGCCCCCTACCACTTTGAGCCATAGCACTGACTTCCAGTTTTCTGGTAGTTAATTGGAGATCAGAGTTTCATTCCCCTGCTGGTACTGAACCATGATCCTCAGATTTTAGCCTCTTGGGTAGCTGGGATTAGAGGCACAAGCCAATAGCACCCAGTTATAGTTATAGTTATAGTTTTTAAAGAATTATTTTTATTCTTTTGAAGTAGCTTATAAAGGGGTTTCAGTTGAATCTGTCAATTGATGGGTGCGTTGTGTTTTGATCAGTATCACTCCTACCATCCTTTTCTGCCCTCCCCCCCAATACCACCCAATCCTTTCATTTTCCTAGGTGTATTTTCACCTATATACATTGAATATTATGTCTCATTTACCCATCCTTCCTTTGTTAAATTGAAATCTCTTGTAAGTACAGCTTGGGGAAAAAAAAAAAACAAAAACTGTTCACCTCTGTTGAAAATGCACCTCAGACATTCTATAGCAAAAATTCCATTTTGAAAAATGTCTCCCTGAGTTGGAGAGAAAGACTGTTTTTTCCCCCTAGCAACTGGGCTGCCATGTATTCCCTTACAATATACATTGTACTCAATTAATTTACCAAAAGTAAAAGTATCCATCCTTGAGGTCAGAAGAGAAACTAAAGGAGATCGGTGCTCATAGAAGGTTTCATACTAAGTAAGATCTTAGGATGGAAATTTAGAAATGGTTGCAGGTGAATGGGCCAAATGTGTTTTTTAATCATGGTTTTCCTGAGAAACAGAGTACTTGGAACACATACACCAGAGAGAGAGAGAGAGAGAGCCAGGGAGAGAAAGAAAGAGGAATGAGATATTTTAAGTAATTGGTTCATGTGATTGTGGGGATTCACAAGTCTAAAATCTGAGCAAGAGTGAATGTGTTGTCTGGAATCCAAAGGCATGAAAATGCTGGCAGAATTTCTATGCTGTATTTGGGAGGCAAAACTTCCTTTCCTTGTTTAGTCTTTGGTCTTTTAAGTTCTTCATCTGCTCAGGCAAATTCCACCTATATTATGTAAACTTGTCTGGTGTACTCAGATTCTACCAATGTGAAACATTAATCACCTCATAGTATCATGCAGCAACATCTAGAGTGACATTTGATCAAACAACTAGCCAGACTGACACATAAAATTACTTCTCACAGTAGGATATGATACTATTTGATGTCAGAGAATAATTTTTATTAAGCATACACAAGATATAAACTCAAAGTGAAATTATATTTTAAAGTCCAGCGATGACAAGATATTTAAATTTTCCTAGGTACATAGTGTCAAATGTATATCAAGTTTGATTATAAGTAAGGTTAGCTGAATTGCACTTTTATGTGAGTATATGTATGCATGTAGTTTTACTTATTTATTATGCAGGTACTCGGGCATGATCCTCAGGGCCTCGTTTTTTTGGCTGATGCACTACCACTTGAGCCATATATCTAGTTCTGGCTTTTTGCTGGTTAATTGGAGACAGGAGTCTCTCCAATTTGTCTCTGTTGGCTAGTGAATTTTACTTTTTATCCTTTCCCCAACTAAAATCAAATGTGAGCAAAATGTTTCTCTCTTTGCTTGGTTGAATAGAACAGGCTAAGAGAAAGCAAGATTTGCTGCGTTTGTAAAGCTAACAGAAAAACATTGCAGGGAAAGGTCTGAAGGCCCCAGAGTAAGGTAAATACTAGGCCATAATCTAATTAGCAAATGATAATAGAAGCCAATGGAAAACAGACCACAAGCTCCTGGACTACAATTCCCAGGGGAAAGAAATGATTGATCACTTGGAGACAGGAAACAGAAAGGAGAAAGCGTGTTCTTGCCTTTGACCTCAAACATAGATCACCCCTTCCAACCAATGAAAGCATTTACTAGAAGCCACATGCTTGACATTCCAACACTTTGTCACCTACAGGAAAGACTGGGGAAGTCCTCCAACAGGATGCCAGTGACTTCAGCTATTCAATGGCAAACCTCCCTGCCTTAGCTAGATGGTATTGCTCATTTTGAAAATATAACATATATATATATATATATATATATATATATATATTTCTTTTTTTGGTTAATACTTTGGTCCTTCTTGCTGCCCCTCTGCCATTCACAAAGATACACACACACACACACACACACACACACACACACACACACACACACACACACACACCAGACAGTGGTAGTTTGGGATGCTGTCAGTTACAGGATTCACCTTAGGAATGCCAGTTCTGTTCCTAAGGATTTTGGACTTTACAAGAGAGGATCTGCTAACAAGATATGACTTCCCTACTTCCCTTTGTCCTATGAAGATGTGTATGGAAGGGGGAGAGGGGGAGGAAAATAACCCAAACTGCATTTCAATGGAAATTTCACTATAAGACTGTGGAATGGTAGTAGTCCAGCCCTGTGAGTGTATAATTCTCAAGCCTTGGTTTGACTAAAACATTCTCTTAAATCAACAAGTATTCTCCAGAAATGACTTAGAGTGATGGAGCTAATGTGATTTAGGATGTTGGGGGAAAATAACAAGAAATAGACCCTACAGAAGTGAATAGATTTGCATACACATAGATGTTTAGAAAACAGAGGAAGAACTGTTTGGAGCCACAGGTTTCCTTTTTCTTTGGGGAAGGGAAGAAGAAGAATGTGTCTCGGACATAGATATTTCCACCAAAGCCAAAGGGAGTGTGGGAATGCTCTGAAGAAGAGGAAGGGAAAGCAGTCCGGGACCCCTGCCCACTACTCCCTTACTGTCACCATGAAATCATTTCTGAAGCCGAGCTGAAAGGGCTGGCATGTTCTTTATAGTCTGAAGAGCCAAATTAAAATTCATATACAATTTAATCAAGGATAAAGTAACTCCTTCAAATAGAAGTTTTAAGAAAATTACTTCCCCTTTGAAATTTCCCTTCAATTACTTTCATTACCTTTAGTTAACAATTCTCATAAATAAATATTGACTGCATGTAGTCACAACAGTCTCAAGCCAGGTTAAACAAACCATCAGGCTTGGAAATGGGCAGGAGTCCTATTTATCAAGAGCCATAAAAATACTCACTCTTTGATCCACAAGTCTCATCAGTAATTCTGCCTTAGAAAAACAGACCACCAAAAACTTATAAACAAATATGCTCTTTCCTGTTTTACTCTTAAATTCATGCTATTCATACCTTGGAAATAGTCTGGTCAAATGTCCTTATGGAGAAAAATTTTTCAAGGGTATAACATACACATTTGTAATCGCAACTATGCAAACACAGAGATCAGAGTGGATTACGGTTCAAAGCCACTCCAGCTGGACAAAAATTCTAGCAAGATCTCATCTCCACCAAGAAGCTCGTGATGGTGAAGTGTGTCTGAAAGCCCAGCTGCATAGGAAGATGGAGGTCTGAAGCTCACCTGGGCAAAGGTACAAGTCTTCATCTGGAGACATAACTGAAATGAATAGGAGTTGAGGATATGGTGTAAGACATCTGCCTAGCAAGTGACAGGCCCTAATCTCGAAGTCTAGCACACACACACACACACACACACACACACACACACACACACACACACACACAGAGAGAGAGAGAGAAGACAGAGGCTGCTATTATCTGCGGAAAGCTATGAAAGAGTAAACCACTATTACATGTGCTGCGAGAACAATTGTGGTGGTAGAGAGGAAGTTGAGACTTGTAGATTTGCATCTGTAGTAAGAACAGGAACATGGAGAAGAGGAGAATAACGCGTTGTGATGATGACTTAGCTTCTAGTAGATCAGGGTGATTTTTTTATGTGTATTCTGGTCTGAGGGAAAGAAAAAAAAAAGCCAATCCATTGTGAGTATGTGTAGGCAATTAGAATATATACCTGTTGTTTATTCACTCATTTGAGGCCTTCATTCATTTAGTTGGCAAATATTTATTCAGATAGCTGTATGTTTGTTGAGAAGCTTGGAATACCAATAAATTCAGACATTGCCCCCTACCATTACGAAACTCACAAGAACACTTTTTTTTTTTTCCAGTCACGTGGCTTGAACTCAGGGCCTGGACATCTCTGAGTTTTTGCTTTTGTTTTCTTCATGGCTAGCTCTCTACTATTTTGAGCCACACCACTATTTCTGCTTTTGTTTTTGTTTTGTTTGTTACTAGTGGTTAATTGGAGATTAGAATCTCACCCTGTCCTGCATGGTCTGGCTTTGAAGTGTGATCCTCAGTTTTCAGCCTCTTGAGTAGCTAGGATTACAGGCCTGGGCTGCTGGCCCCCACCTAGAGTATTTGTTTAATAAATTGTTATTCCTTCAATTCTGATAGTGTCAGTTGTATACTTCATTTCATAATTCCTGGAGAAGGTGTTTGTGCACACTTAGAAGCAAGGAGGAAATAGAAAGATAGAAGAGAAAAGCTATGATAAGAGTCTGTGTTTTCTCTGGAAATGAGAATGGAGAAGGAATAGAAAGTTGGAAAGTGAGGAAGGGTGGAAATGATAGTTTATGTACTTTGGCCCTCTGTGGTTTTCTCTTCCTCTGAGACTAAAAAAAAGGAAGGAGCATGCCAGAAAGTGGCTAGACATAAAGAAGACAATATATTACAGTTACTTCTAATATCTACCTTCTGATAAACACAAGTTATAGATGCTCTTGAAAGTATAAGAGGTTTTTAAGAACAGTGTTATGTATCCATCTAATTACCTATCTGAATAGTAGATAAGAATTTGCCTGCTATTTTTTTCCTTTTATTTTTATTCATTCCTAAATACTGCTTACTTCACTCCTCATTACTGTCTTGTTAGTAGCTTTTATACCAAAATAGGGTTTGGGGAACCCCCCCCCCCATACTACACTGTTTGGCACCCTACATTATTTAGAAGACTCACAGAAATACTCACAGGGTGTCTTATTTTGCTTATACTGCTTTAACAAAATACCACAGACTGGTAATTTATAAACAACAGACCTTTATTTCTCACAATCTTGGTGCATTCTCTTCTTCCTACATGTGCCTTGCTAAGTATCCCCTTTGGAGAAGAGGGATGGTGCGTTCTCACATGGTGGAAAAGGGCTAAATGCTGTGGGACTTTAATCCCCTTCAAGGCAGAGGACTTCCCCTGACCTCAGACATCCTGAAACATCCTATCTTTCAATATCAGTATATGGAAGATTAAGCTGCAACAGATAAGTTTTGGCAGAGATACTGTTTATAGGTATATAGGCGGCTTATTTTCAGTCATCCAGGACCAAGAATTGCTGAGACGTTCAAGCTAAAGCTTGAAGATGGTATTCTGTGGCTCTTGGGACATGCGGGCCATTTTCCAGGGAGCTAGCTATTTGTCTTAGCTGGATCCTAAGTTCCAGCTTAAATAAAGGGTACAATTCAGTGGATCTCTACCTGTGTTTAGACCAACTGACAAATCACACCTGTCAATCCAAGCTGGTACTCAAGTTTCTGAAATAATTGATTTGTTCAAGAGGCCATCAGTTCCATTTACCTGAGTCCATTTAGTAGTTTCACAGGAGACATTGTAACCCTCTTAAATCCCATTCCACCCTCTCAGGAAAAAAAAAAAAAAGCACTCATTTCAGTAGCTCCAGCTGGCCTGTGTCTTTGTAACTCTCCCTGGCGTTCAGCAAGACGGCCATATTGTAGCTGCAAGCTATTACAACAACACACTGACTTCCAGATTTACAACTGTGTGCTTGTCATTTCCAGATGTAGTTTTACTAAGACAGTTGTGCAGGAAACATTGTGAGAAGCAGCAGATTTCTAGTAAAACATGCCTATAAACATGATGGTTTCTGGCAAGGGAGAAGAAAGGTTTACACCCAGATGCCTTAGAAAAATATAGTCTTATCTTTTGTTCATATTTACCCTGCAGGTTCAGGCATGATCTGCAGGGTTCGAGTGTTGTTTTGTCTGTCCTTTTCTGACACACGGGCAATCTATCTAGTCGCCAATGATTTGATCACTTGACATTTTTTTATTCTGCCAACAATTTACAGACTTTTTTTCATAAAATCTTAACCACCAAAGCAATTACTATAGGTATTTTGAATTGATCTGCATAATCTATAAGCTGCTGAGAAGCACCTGGACAGGTTAATTTGAAAGCCCCAACTCCAAACTTCCTGTGAGATGTCACAGACCCATGAGTGCATGATTATTCTGCTACATTCCACTGAGCTTCCCGCTTAGCGCATGGGTACAAGATTCAGTAGACATGTTTTGGCAGGAAACAAATCAGCACATATGGGTGTGGGTGGCACTATCTTAATGAGTCCATCCTTAATTTTAGCAGTGTCAAAATCTGTATATGACCAAGTCAAGGAGGGGATTGGTACCCACAGACCATCTTTTAGCAACCTTGGGGAGTAACTGGAATGTATCCCTAATTCCATGTCTGCTATTCATGCTATTTCTTAAGCTCTTCTCCCTTAGGGACTTACGTTGAGGCTGCTACCATGTTCTGGTCACCTTCCTCTGGGCTATTACTACTACTCTATTCAGTCCCCCAGATTGTCTTATCCCAAGCTCTCTTTCAGCAACACCTCCCTTCACCCACCCACTCATTTCTATATATTCACATTTGCTGAAATGTATAACCTACATAGTGTTTGTGACATAGGAATATATTATAAGCAACAACTTACCCTGTAGAGATGATTCTTATATACTGAATAATTCTCTGCTCTGAATTTCTTCATATTCTTGTCTTTGATGGACTATGTTTCTATAGCATGATCTTGAGACCCATGTAGAGTCAAAGAAGTTGTAGCATGAAGTCTAACAAAAGCTAAAAGCAAGGAGGGGAAGAAAAGTGGGAGAAAATGAAAGAAAGGATGACATTGTTCATAAGGAAATGTACTCAATACCTACCTGACTTATGTAACTGTAACCCTTCTGTGCATAACCTTTAAAATAATAATTAAAAAAACTAAATAAGCCAAAGGCAGTAGCTCACACTTTTAATCCTAGCAATTCGGGAGGCTGAAATCTGAGAATCAGAGTTGGAAGCCAGCCTGGGCAAGAAAGTCTGTAAGGCTCTCATCTACAAACACTTACCAATGAGCCAGAAAAGAGCTGTAGCTCAAGTAGTCTGCCTTGAGTCAAAAAGCTAAAGAACAGTGACCAGTACCAGCACCAAAAATTAAATTAAAAAATAATCATTTTTGCCTGCTTTATACCAAGCTCAATTTCTTTACGAAGTATACTCTTGGACTCATGTGAGATTTGAAGTTAGAAAAGAAAAAGCAAAGTAAAGGAAGGACTGTGGCCACCTTCAATCCAAAGAAACAGATGAGTTTGAGACCATGTCTCATCAGGGCTAAGGATAGCTTAGAATGCCTTACAAAATGCTCTTCAATAGGATATTAAGTGGGGGACACAGAGTATCCATGACTGAAACCAAGGTTCCTGCGGTGCAATGCAATGCCCGGGGCCCTGGCAAGACTCAACGGAAATCATACTCCGTAGAGCCAAAATTCCAGGCAAAAGGAAAGAAAAATGGAAGAGCTCCCTTGTAGAGGAAGGGCATGCCAGGGAAACAAACGCAGGCCGCACAAAGCACCACTGGGTAGCTTTAGTTCCTAGCTGTCCTCAGGGTTATAAAATATTCTGCTCAGCCAGGCTGGGGGTCTCTAATTCATCCCCTGTAGAGGCAGACAGCAGAATTAGCATGGAGTGAGATAGAGCAGTGTTTCTCCAATGGGAGGAATGCAGAGAAAATGAGTACGCAAGCAGAGCAGAGCACCTGAGCAGGACAACAGGACAAGACAGTCATGATGAAAGATGCTGACCACTGATGGGGATACATTGTCCATTTCATTTCCTAAAGATGCTTTATTTACCCCTCTTTCTTCTCTTTCTTTTTTTGGGGGGTATGATCCCCTTGTATTGACTAGGGTGGCTTTAAAGCAATAATCTAGTTGCCTCAGCTTCCTGAGTGCTGAGATTGCAGGTGTTTCTCTTGAACCTGGCTTAAGAAATGATGTGGGAATGCTTTAATATAAGTTAAAAAAATAGTATGCCAAGTGGTATCTATCTGTACAGGGAGCATGCTTCCCAGAAAGGTTCTCAGGTTTCACATCACAGATTCCATTTTCTTGGTCCACAACTTTGAAGAACTGGGCACTCAATGCAAACCAAGAATTGGGCAAATACCCCCCTCAGTGTTGGAATTGGATTTTTTACTTTTAAGGCTATGCTGAAGAAAGAGAATATCCACTAGGCAGAACTAATTGAATAAGAGGCATTATTAGTAGAGTTTTCATTTGCATTTTCGTGAGCCTCTAAAGGAGCATGATGCAAATATATTGACTAGAGTTGGCAGTTATTATGGAGAATTGTTGCCCTGTGGATTCCAAAGTGATTGACTGTGACATATAATACTCAGCAGCATAGACTTTGGGCAGTATCATTTGTTAATGGTCCATTCCTTTCCCACCTAAATAAGGAAGAGAGGCACTTGCTCACTACTCTTTGTCTACATACCCAGTCCTTGCCTTCTGTTTCTTTTCTGGCACCAGCTTTTCACTTTGTGGTTTTATTTTCACAGGCTATTACTTGTTATTTATAAAGAACTATTTCTTCCAACAAAAAAGTCTTCAGAACAGCATAAGCTAATTGAGATGAGTACTGTGTTACTCGCAATGTCAAAACAACAACAACAAAAAATAGACTAAACACCGTAATCTCATAGACGTTTCAACCAGCAACATAGCCTTCAGATTATAAAAATGAATGGTTTGGTAAGGGTGTGTTTGATCGGCAGAGCAAGGAAAAGGAAAGAAAAGAAAAAGAAAAAAAAGAAAAGAAAAGGGAAGAAGTGGACATGATAAAGGAGGATGGAGAAATGGACACACAAATGGTACTTGTGCTTTAAATACGTTCATGGAGCAAACAATATGATTTCTTTTCACGTGTGTAAGCTATTCCATCACATAGGAGAGATACAAAAAAAGATATTTGTGGGGCTGGGAATGCGGCTTAGTAGTAGAATGCTTGCCTAGCATGCATGAAGCCCTGAGTTCAATTCCTTAAGCACCACATAAACAGAAAAAGCCAGAAGTGGAGCTGTGGCTCAAGTGGTACAGTGCTAGACTTGAGGAAAAAGAAGCCAAGGACAGTGCCCAGGCCCTGAGTTCAAACCCCAAGACTGGCAAAAAAAAGGTATTCATGATTGGTTTGTTCACCTTAATCAATACAAATAAATATATTTTCCCCTAAAGAGGTTGAGATTTTATTAACTAGCATCTGGAGAGTGTTATTATTTTTTATATCTGAGATTTTTATGGATCCTACTTTTCTGGGAGACTGTGGGAACAGTGACAAGTGTTACAGAGACTAGAAACTCCTCTTTTGTGTTTCTACAACAAAGCAAGAAGCACAGAAGAGAAAAACAAATTTTGATCTGTGAAGATTAGAGATAAGCACACTTGATAAAGATCTGTCAACTCTCCTATGGTTAAAATACCACCAGCGATTACTCCCAAGATCTTTGATTATATGATAGAACCCAAGCATTGTGAGTCTTTGCAACCACAAGTGCATTTATTAATCTTCTGGATATTGTGGGTATGACAAAGTTAGAAAAACAAAATGTAACCAAACCAAACAAAAGAAATAAACAAACAGACTCTCCAGATGATGAAGTGATGCACAGCTGAACTTGCTGTGAGAGAAAAGATTAAGTATAGCCAGAGATAAAAATTCTAAGGGTTTAGAAATATAGAAAGTGACATTCCAAGAACAATATTGAGGGCTGGGGATATGGCCTAGTGGCAAGAGTGCTTTCCTTGTATACATGAAGCCCTAGGTTTGATTCCCCAGCACCCATACACAGAAAATGGCCAGACATGGCACTGTGGCTCAAGAGTGCTAGCCGGGGACAGTGCTCAGGCCCTGAGTCTAAGCCCCAGGACTGACCAAAAAAAACAAAGAACAATATTGAAAAACATTTGACTTAGTACGTAATGATGGGAAGTCAGAATATATTTTATACTTTAAACAAAATACACAAAATCCTAATAAAATATTTAGACTTAAATTTCAAAATGCATTGAATAAATAATGTTACATAATATTCACTCTGATGTGTATATACATATACACCTATACCTGCATAAATATGATAGATAACTTTTTCATCTTAAAATTATTTTCCATTTGTATAGAAATACTAGTCAAGAAGTGGAAAGTGAGTGCAAAGGAATTATTTTTAGTAATAATTATCCATAGTAACTTTGATATACATCCAAACCCTCTATCAACATCACAATTCCACATGTTCTAATGTATTCTTCTCTGTGTCACAACATTGAGAAAAATAAAATAAAACAGAATCACAGCATTGGGTATCTCTACTATATCTGTCAATCCTTAGATTAGAAGCCAAATCTATTTTCTTTCTTTTTATTTCCACCAAAGTAATTTTATTGTAAGGGAGATGTAGAGAGGGTTATGATTATATAAGTCAGGTATTGAGTACATTTATTTTTTTGGACCACATTTTCTCCTTATTAAAAATAGTTCTGTTAGAGAAAAGTCTCTATTAGCTCTCATCAGAATATAGAACCATATGAAAGAAAGTGGTCTCAAAGTTCAGCTACCTAGTGGTTCAATCTTGTAAATATAACATTACACTTCATTGATGACCAAATTATTTCAATTTGCCATGGTATTACTTTTTTCTGAAACTGTCCATGGACCCATGTAGGTCAAGGGGAAGGAAAATTAAGGGTCATCCCGAGTTTATACCATACAGTGTTTTCATTTTCTATCTAGCTAAGTACATACAGACTCCCTGATGGGCAGCCTTTTCCCCCCTTGTCTGTTATTTTCAGAGAAAAAGACTACATATGACAGTTTCACAATCTTACCAGCCTGAACACAGATGGGAGAGATTATGGCACGCTGGGTATTGACCTTTAGAAGCTGTTTTTCTTCCCGAGGTTCTTCTCTTCTGACAGTTAGACTGGCTTTTTATCAATTAATTTCATTACTAAAACTACTTTTGCCTTGTATGGTCCTTCTGATATTTCCCTAGACTTAACAAAGTTTAGCTGCGTTCTAAGCAATTCATTGACCAAAGCATTACAAGGCCTTACTTCCCATGACTTCGGCATGTGGAAACCAAGATATGGCCGAAAATGTAGACATTGTCTCAGAGCTGGCTTCCCTTTTGCAACAGGTACCTGAACGAATGAATTTCAACTGGCTGGGAGAAAGAGGTCATGGACAGCAAGAGGGAGACCTACCATAACTCACAGGATGAGGGGCATTTATGGGCTGGTTGTAAATCGTCAGTGTAAGGCCACGCAGCGAGCCTACACTTTGATCATAAATAAGGAAGAAAACTAAAACCAAATAAACCAAGGTGGACAAATTAAAGGGAGGGCACAAGTGTAACTATTCACTGAGCTAGATGTGCCTTGCCAGGTCTTATATGTAAGGGATGTGATTAGAAAATTCAGAATAGAGATTTGAGTACAGATATTTTCCTTTATCAGCAAGATAAAGTAATAACACTTTCAGCCTGGCAAACTCACACACTAACGCATACACTAGGTTTTTACAATCACCCAATTGTAACAGTGGGTACTGTTTTACATCATAAAACTCGAGCAGAGGTTTAAGAATGAATCCCTTTGTCTTTATGGAGAAGTTATTTGGTAGATTATTTTCTGATGGGAAGTTTAGACCGATTAAATTTTCAAGTTAAGAATCTGCTCCCTACTCTACTTCAAACAGTGATAAAAATCACTATAATAATATCATCTGCATTGTTTTATTTTGTTCAGATAAATTAAAGTTCAGCTATTGATCTGAGATTTAAAATATTACCATTTTAATATGCACTTAAAATTTGGTATAACTTTTAGAAGGCAGTATAGTCAGACTTTTGATCTCAAATGAGCAGGTGATAAAAGTGTCATGTAAGATTTGCTTATATTTTACAATTTCATTAAATGAGGATTAAGTTTTCAGAGAAAATATGAGGAAAAAACTAATTAAAATTGAGAGCCTCAATAAATTTACCTTAGCAGGCTCACATAACAGTTTGCTTGTGCAATAGTAATGTTGGTAGCAGAGTAAATCATTGTAGGAAGTCTTCAAACAAATAGAAGAAAATACATTCTTGTAAAACAGAGAAATAACTGTGGCTTATCAGCCACCCAGGGAAGCAGAAGAAAAATGAGTTGGTTCCTTCCTTACATGTTAAGACCACATGTTTCTATGTTACAAAAATGGAAGTATTCTTCTCTTTCCCTTTGGCAGCTTTGCCCATAACCAATTAATCATGTTCTATTGTTTAAATATTTTTAAACTCAAACAGGACTGAAGGCCAGTAGTTTAAGGACAAGACATTATAGAGATAGGGGGCTCAGAAGTTTAGACTTTGAACAGGAACTTAAAAATCATATCACCTTTTCACTTATCACTAGATTCACTTTGACAATGGACTTGACTTATTCAGTCAAGGATACAAGGCTTGTTGACTGAACTTAAATTGGAGTATGACTACATTGGTTTCCTGTTAGAAGTTTCTATTACAGGTAGTGTTGCTACCTGCTTAGTCCAGCCATTCTTTTTCATTCATTCTTTAGTTTCTCTTTCCTTTCTCTTTTACTTTGGTGGCACTGGGATTTGAACTCAGGACCTTGCACTTGGTAGGCAGATGTTCTACCATTGAGCCTTATCTCCAGCTTTGTCTTTGTGTCACTCATTTAACATAACATCCATTTTATGGGGGTCCTTACTGATTGCGCACATGCTCATAACTATTGTTTTGCTACTGGCCTAGCTTGTCCTCAGCCTTGATTGACCATTAGTGTTACTTGGAAATGTTTCAATTGAGGATGAGGCAAAAAATGAGATGGGGATATAGGGGCAGGCATCAGTATTTCTTTAAATGTTCCTGGGTGATTGCAATGCACAAAGGTTTGGGAAACAGTAGCATAGACCTCTCAACATCTCCAAACGTTCAGAAATCTAGCAGAGGAATGTGGAAAGATTCATTAGCAAGGAGTAGATTGTCAGTCCGTCTCAGGTAAGAGGGGAAGGTCTTGACTGCTTCCTGAAGCATGTGCATTCTCATCATGCACAGAAACAGAAGCACAATATGTAAGGCCTTGTCTGGATAAAATCAAGTTGCAGTGACACAGCCCACTTAAATCGGTCATGGACCAGCATTTTCAGTAAAACAACGTAAGCTCAAAGTATCCTTTGGTAACCAAACACTACCCTATATCCTTGAAGATTTCTCTGTGTATCTGCACAATAGCCTATGCACACCTTGTCTCAACCGTCTTCCTCACACTCCACCTTCACACCATTCTCACTTCATTCTTCATGACATGCTTTTTTAAAATAGGCAAACCAGCTACATCCCCTGTGGGGGCACAGGTCGCCATGATTGGCAGCCTTTACTTCATCACCAATTCATATATCATCGCCATAGTCCAGCTTCATCCTTGGATGCTTGTACAAATATGAGATTGCTTGCTCTTATACTTTCAGGGTTGGGTTTTTTTGTGTGTGTTCTTTCAAAAATAAGAAGAAAAACAAAGATCCCAGGATTATTTGACCTTTACATTTGCGCTTTGAAAATGTTTATTCATGACCTAGGTTACCTAGACCTTTGATAATCTACCTCTTAGTTATTTTCCATAATAACTAATAAGTTCTGCATATTAAAATTCTGGACCATTCAACATTGCCATCATGTTGAAATACATCTCTATATGTCAATATAGTCAGCTGAGTAAACATTAAAGCATAATTGAATTTTTCAGCAATGACATTTTAATTAAGAAATGTTCTTGGGCTTTTAAGAGTTCAACATCTTTCTTTATAAGAATTTGCCTTCTCAGAATAGGATGAAAAAATATTGAAATAACTTGCCATTGTTTTGCCCTAGTTGTGTGGTAACATTTATCATTTGGGGTCATTGAATATGTATAATTTTTTTGTAGCCAATAGTAATTAGGCCAAAGTGAATTACCACATATAAAGATAAAGGTCATATGGTAAGATGATACAAGATTACTTTAGTTAAATTATTCTCTAAAGTTAAATTGGAATAGCAGGTAGGTCTGGTGTCAGCCTTGGGCAAAAATGATGTATTTAAAATGAATGCCAATGAGGTGGGGGAAAGCGGAACATGTTATAAAGATAGCAAACTATGGTATCATAAATGGATGGTATAGCTGCACTGAATATGCCTTGGGAGAAATTAAACATTTAGGTTCAATTGTCAGTCTTTAATGGTGTGGTTTCCATTTATGTTCTCCTTAGATTTCAAAGAAAGAAATCTATGAGTCTTTTTCATACCTATTGGCTCCAATGACACTTTTCATGATGCCCATGCTTTTCCTCACAGATGTGACTTGCCTCGAGTATCTCTGCCTTTCTTTTTGCAAATGAATCTATTAGTACGCAAGGCAATACTGACAGGTAGCTTCAATAAACAACAGTTTCTTACCATGGACATATTCTGTATAATATCCTCTTTTTGGAGTTGTACAGATGTGAGATTTATAAGATACATTCTCTTCCCTATGGAGCTTACAGTGCTGTTAAAAAATCTTGTTTGTGGCAAACATATAAAAGACACAGAAAATGAAAAGAATTTAAGCAGGGCAAGTAGAAAAGGAATATGTCTTTTCTAGTTCTCCTCTACAAAAGCCTGAACAATCTCTCTGCCTTTGTAGGTATCCTACCTTCATGAAAAACTCTACTTAAATTTTTATGTATTTCTTTCTAGTATAAAGTCTTCTTTTGGGTTGTGTCTTGGGAAATTGTCATTTCTGTTCCTTCTAGGATCAGAAATGTTCTCTGTTACCTGTGGGACTTTTCTCTTTTTCCTTGAACACAAATGAAAATTCTCAGCATAGCCACTCCATTACGCCTTTGTCCTGAACTTCGAAACAAAACCACCCATCCTCTGCCCCATAGATGGAGTGGTGCATTCACTGGTAGTTGTTGTAAATACTTAGCAACCCTGGGATAGGGTTAGTGAGTGGCACTACTTGTTGAAGTGTGGGCTTCATCCTAGAGCTATGGCCTAGAGCTGTGGCCTGGTTCTTCTCCATCAATGCTGATCTGCTATAGGATCTTGTCAGCATTTGGTTTCTCCCCACACTTAAAGCTAGTCACATGGATTTCTGCTGATTCTATGAACTATCTAATTTATTCTGTGAACTACTCAATATCAGTAATATCTTGGTTATGTCATCAAAATTAGTTGCTTGCCATAATGACTTCCTTTGATAGAGATTTATCTGGTAGTAAACAGCAAGCTACAAAATAAAATGTCAAGGAGATTGCAAAAAGTTGATACTAGTTGTCTGATCTGGAAATGAAAATCTACGGATTCCAGATTAGTATGTACATAGCAGGTGATAATGAAACCATTATTTAAATTATCTGTTTGGTTATATAGAATGAAGTTTATTCTGAAAGCAAATCCTTGGGGAAAAAATAAAAGAACTTTTGTTCTCAAGTAAAAATAAGAAGAAAAGGAATTTAAGGACTGATGTCTACTCATTTTTTTTTTCAAGAACAGTAACAAGCTAAAAGATGTTTTTAGGAGCCTGGCTTGTTTTATTCTGATGTTTTTGAGCATTATAAAACTGACTCATGCTCTGTAAACATAAGCTACTCCTCTAAACAGGAACACCAGAAACATCCATACATGAATCACAGCACAAACACTGGAGATCTAGTATCATATTGGAAAGAAACATTTTAGTTGCTTTTACCAACTCATCAAGTCAAAGCTTATCTTCCAGGATTCCATAATTTTCCATGTGAATGTGAATTGCTACAGATCTTACACTGTTCAGTGCCCCTGGAGATTTAACTCTGAGCTCCTTAAGATAAGTCAGAAGAGTTCCAGCCCAGAAGTAAGCAATTGTCTCATGTCTCTGTGGATCAAGAGTATATCAGTGGTGGCTGATTCCCTTCTAAGACATGTGGATCAGAATCCATGAGCACAATGGCAGTCATTTTGTCTAATTCTCATTCTTCTACTTATTTTGTTGTCTATGCGTATGATAGGAGAAACCAAACTGTTATTGCTTTTTTCTACTCTCACTGAGCATAGCATAGAACAGTTTTCTGATCAAATGTATGCCCTTTTCAGCCTAAAAACAATTAGGTGTTCTATAACTTAATTCAACTTAGACCATATCTCCCTGAATATAGCATCAGATCCCATTGGCTGAAGACTGCCTCCAATTCAGACATGTCTGACTGGATGATTACAAGTCATGGTGTTCATGAGCCTGCTTCTTGAATCTGATGACTTGTTAGAATGACTCACATGACTCATAATACTTTACTGGTTATTAAGGTATCACAAAGAGGTATAGACAAACAGCACAAGACAAAGCATGAAAGTTCCCAAGTTTCTTATTGTTTTGCTTTGCGGTTTTTGTTGTTGTTGTTGTTGTTTTGGCCAGTCCTGGGGCTTGAACTCGGGGCCTAAGCACTGTCCCTGGCTTCTTTTAGCTCAAGGCTAGCACTCTGCCACTTGAGCCACAGCGCCGCCACCCCTGGTGCTGAGGAATCGAACCTAGGGCTTCATGTGTAATGAGGCAAGCACTCTTGCCACTAGGCCATATTCCCAGCCCAATTTCCTGAGTTTCTATCCCTGTGGAATGGAGTATGCCATCTTCCTGTGTCATAGATATAGTCACCCACCTGAAACTGGTTGCTTATATTTTATAAAGCTGAATGTATGGATATTTATTATCTAAAACACCAAGATTCATGAATTTGTACACAATTCTACCTTAACTAGGTTTTCCCCAAGCTACAGAAACTACTTGTTCTGCAATTTATCCCTGACCATGGTTCAAACTGGATAGGAAACAGCACAGTTTATAGAATAGAGCAGCATGTGTTAATCAGCTAAAGCATTTCTGGGCAATGGATTTACCTTCAATCATTTACTACCCATCAAAGGTGACATCTATGCAATTACTAAAATATCTTGTTTCATCTGGGAAAGCAATTCAGGAGGTAGAGCAATCAATTAATCAATTAAAATAAAAGGTCACCCGATTATCTAAGGTCACTTCAAAGGAGTTCTTAAGATTTCCCTTTAGTAACACCCAGGGTAATTAAAAAAAAAAAAGAAAAAGAAACAAAGTCAGTCCTAAGTATTCCTCAGGATATCCCTCACACTGCTTTTTTTTTCATATTCTTTTGAGTTCTAGTTTCCTTCAGTAAGATTATAGCTCATAAAATCACTGAAAAGAGAGATGGAGGATTGGGGGATGGTTCAATGGCAGAGTGCTTGCCACACCTGTGAGGTACTGAGTACAATCTCTAGCAGCACCAAAAGAATAAAAGTAAAAGAAAGAGAAAAGGAAGGAAGGAAGGAAGAAAGGAAGGAAGGAAGGAAGGAAGGAAGGAAGGAAGGATGGAAGGAAGGAAGGAAGGAAGGTATCCTCATGGAACTTAGTTCCTACGGAAGCTGAGATTAACAAAGAGACTGCAAATCTTCAGAGAGAGAGGCCACAGATCTAACTTAAGGAAGATACACTCACTGAAAGACCCATTAGCCTTCTATCCAGAGAGCTGGTGATTCTTGTAAGTCCCAAGATAACTGCTCTTCTCTCTCTCTGTTAATTCTGCCAGTTTGTTCCAGGGCAAACCTCCCTCCTTGGCATCTCTGTCAATCAATCTATTATAGAAGAAAATAAAATAAGTTTCCATTTCACACACCATCTGCCGATTTTGCTCTTTGGAAAGCTGGAGGGAGATGATTTCTATGACTGAGCTCCCTCTGAGGTGAGTAAACTTCAGCTCAGCTCATTTAGGAGTCATACTCGGACAGCCACTCACAGAATAAATGCTTTCTTTGGAAAATCATTTTGTTCGTTATAAGTGCAGTAAGTCAGTTTACCCTCTGAAATTTGAAACTTTGAAGTCTATTTTCCATGTGAAAAATCAGGCATAATTCAAGTAACCTTGCCCAAGCTTAGCTAGCAAAAGTAAGATTTTGGCATGAACAGTTGGACCTCTGGAGCCCAAGTTTTGTTTTGTTTTGCTTTTTTCCCAGTCCTGGGGCTTGAACTTAGGACCTGAGCACTGTTCATGGCTTCCTTTTACTCAAGGCTAGCACTCTACCACTTGCATCACGGCACCACTTCTGGCTTTTTCTATATAGGTGGTGCTGAGGAATTGAACCCAGGGCTTTATGTATGCGATATTCCCAGCCCTGGAGCCCAAGTTTTATGTGTGTTTATTTTTCAAATTGAAGGATAACATATGCAAATAAGGTGAATCCATTACCAGGCTGAGCTTGATAAATTCTTAAAAACTGAATCCACATTTGGAAAATGTATTCAGAGAAACATGACATTATCAGCATCCCATTGTTACCCCTTCTATTCCCTTCTCAGGCCTTACTCCCCTTAGGTTAAAAAAAAATCCATCCCGGTATCACTAATCACTATTCTGACATTTAGCACATAGATTACTTTTGCCTATTGTGTATTTTTTTTAATAAATAAAAGTATACCATGTGTACATTTGGTGTAACATTATACTTGAGAAATTAATTTATATTTTGCATGTAGGTACATATTATTTGTTCTTACTGCTATATAATCCTACCACATGAGCATATAAAATGTCCTCATTTATATATTTTTTAATTGCTGTAAATATAGTTTAAGCTTCAGAGTTGGTTAGCCTGTGGGCACATTGCTTCTGCATGTATACTTACAAATGTAATTACATTATCAAAAGTCCTGTATGTCCACCTATATAAGTAAGGCAAATCCCTTATAGTCCTATGAGTAACATATAGGAGTTTCAGTTGTTTCAAACCCTTCTTAGTACTTGGCATTCAATGTCTTCTCATTTTGGCTATTGTGGTATAAATGTAAGTATACCATATTGTCCTTTCAATAAGTGTTGCCCCTTTGATTAATAGGTATTGGTGTTATTTTATGTATTTACTAGCCACTTAATGACTTTGGGGTTTAAAGATGTATTTAAGTTTTTTGTTTCTCTATTTGATGGCCTTCCTTTCAAAGTGATTATTATTAAACAATTTGGGTAGTTTATATACACTAAATGTGATTCACTGCCTGGTGTATGTTTTGAGAATAACTTCTACCACTTTCTATACTGCATCTTTCCCTTCTTAATGGTGCCTTTGGAGGCTTACAAGTTCTGAATTTCCAGATAAATTTGTCTTCCTTCTGTTTATCATCATGTCCTTTTGTGTTCTGCCTAGGAAATCTTTGCCAATGCTAAGCTCACAAGAATATTCTTTGTTGTTCTTGAAGATCTTTGTTTTTCTTTCACAGATCTGTAAGCCATCTAAAACCACATTTCATATATGCTAAAACATGGGAGTTTGGGCAAGCTTTTGAAGTCCAGATGGATACCAAAGTGATTGAGCATTGTTTATGGAAAAGAAAAGACCCCCGTTCATACTGTATTGTTATGTAGAGTTGGAGTAAATCAGTCACTACTTTGATTTCCTAGCTTCATTCATATCTTTACCCAGCATGCCTTGGCTTGCACCAATATACAACTGCCTTAGTTTAGCCTGATCCCTTTGTCTTTTCCCAAAGAGACAACAAGTTTCCTATACCTTGTAATTTTAGATCATCTTGATCTTAACTCCTTCTAATTTCTATGTGCATACTGCAACGTTTATCATTTTTATTCATTCTGAATCTATTGATGAGTTTTGGAAGAATTAAAATCTTTACAATGATGAGCTTTCTGATAGTCTTTATTTCTTTTATTTTTTTCTCAATAATATTTTTAATTTTCAATCTTTAATATGTGTTCATTTCCAAGGACAATCTACACATAACCAATGTGATTTCTACCAAAAATATATGGAAGAATTACCCAGCAAAAACAAATGGGCCTGCAAATTTTGAGGGGAAATATTTAGTAATATTTTCAATGTTTACAATAAATTAATGATTCACATTTATTTTCTCAGTTTTGGTCAGTTTTTTTTAAATAAACAACTCTCAAAATTTAATCCAAATTCTCAAAATATATTCTCATTAACATTTTATCTACATTGTCCTTATTAAGATTTTTTTGTTGCTACTTTTATTTTATTAACCTATCTTAGTAGAAAATCATAATTTATTATGCTGTGTTGAACCTTCTATGCCATGCATCTTCTGTTTTACTTTTTTCTTCTTCCATACATCTTTGTCATTTATTTTCTTCCACTTAACAATAAAGGAGTATATACCTGCAATCCCAGCACTCAGAAGGCTGAAGAAAAAGGACTGGGAGGCAAGTTTGAGACTAGCTCACCTCCATAGAGAGATCTTGTCTCAAATAAACTAACAACTATTTAAAAGAAAACACAGTAAGATAGTATAAAGTAGAATATCTACTGTTAACTATATTGTTTAATGGAGCACCCCCAGGTACTCTGCAAATGCTCCATTCTTTCTTCACATACCCAGATTTGTCCACCTTCCTGGATGGTAGAATAAGGAAAAGGAAGACAAAAATCAGAGCTGCGGTACCTCCTCCAGATGCATCTGTGAAAAGCAAAAATAACAACCATCCCCATTGTATTGATAACCCTATGGCTGCAAGGAACACTTTAAAACCCGTCAACACCCTGACATGAAGAGATCACAGTCAGCTTCCCCTTCCCAGGTACCAGCCACCTTCCTTTATGGCATGAGAAAATGTCACACATTTATTTCCTTTGATATTTTCTCATCAAATTTACCTTGATCAATCCTACCCAGAATGTGCTTAACATTATCACAAAAAACCTCCTTAAGTTTATCAAAGTTGTATTAAACAGTTTTGGCTCCATACTTAACTAATCTCTTCCTTCCACTAGTTCTTGGAAACCCTCAGGAAATTGAATTAGCAATTACTGACTTTCTGTTTTACATTAACAAAGGCTACTGATTTGCTAGAATAGTCTCTTACTAATCTACAATTTTCTTTCTCTTTAAAACCCACATCAAAACGCACCTTTGGCCATTTCTGACTAATGACCCCCTTCCTCTCAACACACGTACACATAAACCTAAGTTAGGTCACTTGGTGTGCTCTAAATGTTTAAGCTTGTTTATGTGTTCCTTTTTAAGTGTATTTATGTCCTTTTCATATGTGTTGGTTTCTTAATGCCCACTTGTAAATTAGAAACTTTTGAAAGTTCCCTTAACTTTTTCTAAATACCCTAAGGCTCTGTTTAATATACCAAAGCATTAACATGTGGAATAACTCCCTAGTGGTTTTAAAAGTTAATGCAGTGTCATGAGAAACCTAATTTATTGTAAGGGAGTAGTTTAGACACAGAGGAAATGTACTATGTCAGAATTTTTCATGACCATAAATCAGAATCTCAAAGTGTCTTTAGCTTGCTGCTTTTTCAAATTGTGTAAATTATCTTTATTCTCATTTAGCCCCTCCCCTAGAATTTCGGGTGGATACTTCTTTCTTCTGGGAAGAGTATGAGCCAGGTTTCTCCTCATTAGATGCCAATAGGACCCTCTCTCCTCTGCTGTGACAATTTCTTAAAATGTGTTCAAACACTGGTGTCAGGAAGAAAAATTGAGGAAGAAAAACAGAGAAAGAAAAACTGAGAACCGCTGTGCCCATCTACATTTCTATCTGAAAAACACTAATAAGAAATTTTACAATTAAATTCTCATTTAAGATCAATGCCATTAACATTAATCAGGTCGATTTTCTTAGTACTTAGAAGTTACTTGCTAAAGGCTTTATGAGATCATTCAAGGACATCAATTTGAATAATCCACATACTTATTGGTTTAATATCACTGATATGGTCAAGGCAGCAACTTCAGGCTCACCCAAAATCTCTCAGGCACATCTCTAATGCAGCTTAAGTACAGACAGCTGCTGGAAACTTGGCAATGGTCAAGAGTGACTTAAGATAAAAGAGTTATCTATTCCTCCTGACTTCCGGGAATGCTCTTTGACCTCCGTGAATAAAGACCTCTCATCCTATTGCCAAATGATGCTTCTCAGGAGAATTTTAATTTTAATCCTACTGGAACTATTTTTAAGTGCTAACTTCATCAAGAATTCCTGGAATGACTGCTGTCATTTATTCATTTACACCTTGTCCACATTTTGGATGTCTTCATTAAACACTGAGGGATATTTTTCACTTCTTGGTATATTATTCTGAGCATCTGTACTTGTTTGACAGTTATTTGTGGTATTTAAATATGAATGTAATCATTTGTCTTTTATAAAAATTTTACTTTATTCAGCAGTACTTGGGGGAACATTTCCTTTGTAATTACGGCACCTCCCACTGTTCATCTGATGTAAGAATTAATAAAAACTAAGTCATATTCTTCGTGCCATGGACTTCACTGTGTGCCTCAGAAACTAGAACATCTCAAAGATTAAATACTCAAAGAAATTCTCATGCTTTTTTGAAATGCCATGCATCACAGACCAACTACAATGGATTGATGTAGACTGGAACAATAATCTTAAAATATACCTTCATCATAATCATTTGATTGTAACAGGTTATTGGCTTACTTGCCCAGTATTAATTTTTTTTTTCATTTTATCAAATCAGCTTTCCTGATTTTTGTTTTCTGTGTCATTCCAGCATTTTTTTACATGGTAATTTATTCAGAGTTGTCAAGAATGCAAAAGGCAATTGTGTATCACTCTCTGAGGTGGAAAATTACAGAAGTCTGATCAAGAAAAGACTGATTATTATTACTAAGTGCTATTTTTTTGCAGAAGAAAGAAAAGTGAAGAAGAGTGTACAAAATTCAAGAAATATGAGTTCACTTTCCTAAGTTTTGAGGGCTTATTGCTTAATTATGTTTCTTTACTTCTTTTGCCAATCTGCTCATGCAGCGCTTGAAAAGTCTTAGAAAAATGCTATACTGTGGTAGGTATTTCTACTTAGGCATCATGTACTATCCTAGCTTCCCCATCAACTCTGCTAAGAACTCACCAATCATCTGGACTCCAGTTCCACATTCAATCTCTTCTTCCTTTCTCCTAGAAACATGTCTCTACACAATCCCTGGTATTTTATTTCTCAATAATTGTTTTCTCACGGTTCCAATTCTACTGTTGACTTTTATAGTACTTATCCAGCAGGCCTATGCCTGCATATATCATTGGTTGATTGGCCTGCAATCCAATCTTACTTCTAAGGCTTTTGGACAACTCTTCCTGACTGAAAGCAAAAGCAATGGAGAGCAGAGAGCTGGACTGGTTTTCATGGACTCAAGTATCCACCTCCTACCCCTCAAGTGACTCCAAAGTAGATTCTGAGCCTCAGAAAATGTGTCCTCTTTTGTTAAACTTTCTTTTTTATAATTATATGTTTACTGTCTTTAGTTGTACAAAGTGGTTACCATTCAACAATTTATGAATACAATGCACCTTGATCAATAAACAGACATGTGCTTGTAGTGAGTAGACTTTCCTATTCTGTGACCCCTGAGTAAGACAAGGAGAAGGAGATTTTGGAAGAAAATGTGGAGAGAAAAGGAAATTCTGCTCATCATAACACTACCATTGCAAGCTGTCAAAGATCTCAACTACTTCTTGTATTGTCTTTTTAATAAAATTCTTGACCTATTCTATTATCATCTTCTTCTACATATTTTTCCCTCCTGAGCTAAGAGTCCTGTCAAACAAGCAATTATCCTTTGTAATTTGCCTGGGAGGTTCCCTGAAGACCCCTGTTTTCCATGAAGAGCTGGGGAATCTTCTTTTAAGCATTCCTGGGGAGTATTATATGGCTTCCTCTTCCTGTTAGATCCATTTCTTCATCCATTAGAGTAGGTAACCAGATGTGCCTGTCGTATGTGGATGGGGACAATTTGTAACCAAGAGAGAAAAAAGGGAGAGTAAAGCACAGAAAACAGTTCCCCTATTAATTTGCACACATGCAGGTCTTGTCCAGATACCTTAAAAGTAATAGTTTCCCTTCCTGAAGCCTCCAAGGCTATTGTGGGTGACCAGGAGGTCAGGGCAAGGGCTAATTGCAAGTGCAGCTGTCATCAACCCACCCAGAGCTCGCTGAAGAGTCAAGTACAAAGGCCTACTGATTCTCAGAACATTCCTCTAGACACTCATCAGGGGCTCACAGCTCAGCATTAAAGGAGATTAGTGATGGGCGAACCACAAACCTGCTTAGGTATGATTTTCTTTCTTAAGTTTAAAATAATATGAATGGTTACTGATGATCAATGATCTAATCCTTTTAGATATATCAAACATTATTATCAGTTAACCAAAAGCACAATATTTAGCAGCACAAAATAGAAAGTAGTTTTGAACTACTTTTTGGGCCAAACCACAACGGTGCCTTGGTCACAGAGATAGCAGAGGATTTCTATTATTTCTAATGATCTATGGGTTAGCTATAGCTATAATGCATCTGTATGTATAAATGTATAAATATACTCTTGGTTTTAGGTAGGGAGATATGTTAAATTTTAAACTACTGAAAATTAGTTATTAAAGTTCTAAACTTCACCCGGGTGCCAGTGGCTCAGGCCTATAACCCTAGTTACTCAAAAGGCTGAGATCTGAAGATTGAGGTTCTAAGTCAGCGCATTTATCTTCAATAAACTACTCAGAAACAGCTGGAAGTGGCACTGTAGCTCAAGTGGTAAAGCACTAGCCTTGAGCACAAAAAGGCTCAAGGACAGTACCCAGCCCTCAGTTCAAGCACCAGGACTGGCAATGAAACAATTATAAACCTAAAATATATGGAAAATGGGATAACAGTATAATATGATACAGTGAAGAAGCAGAGTGAAATTAATCACTCAGACAATATTGAGGAACTACCAGAAAGAAAAATCAATAATTAGTACTTGAGAGTTTAGAAACAGTGAAATTTTATTGGCAGAATTTTCTTAAATATGACTGCTATAGCCTGAGGGTTTTTTTTTGTTTTGTAATTGATGACTTTTAGAATTGTTGGAGTTTAAGACTACCTCTTTCCTAGAAAAAGGATTCTGCCAAAATTGGTAGGTATAATAGATTTAAAATATACTTTCTGTCTTCAGCTCAATTCCAAATATCTACAAAATAATTATATATTATAGAACAGCATTTATAAAAGTTCTATCTGCTTCACAGTCCTACCTTCCCAACTGCTGTTGGAGTGGGTCTTCATTGATTTCAGAATAGGCAGTAGTGTGTGTGTGTGTGTGTGTGTGTGTGTGTGTGTGTGTGTGTGTTTATATTTGCTTCACTGAGAGTAAGAAAATGCATCTTGGAAGGCCAGTAGAATCCTTTCAGGAATGAAAAATAAAACCTTTGGAAAGAGCAGGGCTCCCTGTAGAAGGAAGTTATCCATTTAGCATGCCTTGTCTGAGTGTTGACCTATCAGTAGAGACCTATATTTTCAGACTGACCACCTAGAGCTCTGTGACACAGAGTTTCCAAAGGGTAGAGCTCCAAGCTCTCCGTCTTGTCCTAATGGTGTTAACAAATGTCAGCCTCCAGTTTATGCATGAATTAAAACCAGGCATCCATTCCCAGAGCATATGGCTTTAAGAGAATGTTATAATTAAGGCCAGGTGGGGAAAAAATCATAGATAATCGACTATTATTCCTAGTAAAAGAATTTATATGACTATTTCCTATTCTCTTCCACCTGAAGAGTTCTTACTCTGCTCTGCTCAACTTGACTTTTGCCCTGGGCACCTCATCTTGATGACCTTCAGGCTCTTTGATTGTTGAATATTTCACACCTCTATTCTGGGCAAGGTCTATTGCTCTTCATGCTCTACTTCTTGAGAAAGCATCCAACCTCATGACTGTGGCATGACCTCTATTCAAAAAGAGAAATGGTATTTCAACACCCACCACAGGGGAAAGTGTTGGGAAAGCAAGAAATCTGTGAATGGCCAGGCCAGAATACAAGCCAGCATTCCAGGACTCTCTCACTGTCTCCATGCCTCGTATTCTCATTCTGACTCTGGCTTCACTCGCTGTCCATTTCCAGTTCCTAAAATGTCTCTCCTTCTGTATTATCTCCCAGCCTCATTCTGTGAATGTCCTTTAACATCTAATAAGGGTATCTTTCTATGTCCTCTCCCCAGGTGAGTTGAACACGGGGATTCCCCAAGTAGGTAGCTGATGAGTGGTTTTGAGGGCTCTTATCCCCAGTGAAAAAATTACCCAGAGACCTGAATAAGACACTGAGATTTACAATAGACCACTAAAATCTAGGCATGGTAGCACACACCTGTAATTCCAACACTCAGAAAACTGAGAAAGAGGATTGAGACATCAAGGCCAGCTTGGGGGTATAAGCAAGATTTTGTCAGAGGAAAAAAAAAAGATCACTGAGGGATCGCTCAGATCACAAATATGTAGTTCATGTATCAGGACATGGTATAAGATATTCAATCATTAGTCTGTACTTGGGCATTACGAATCTTGGCAACAAAAATTCTCTGTAGAAACATTAGACTGATGATTGGGCCTTAACTTTTTGCAGAATATCATCTTTGAGCTGTGGGTACCACAGCCTCCTATTTTGTATATGGACAGTGTCCCTCTATTTTTTAACTCCCATATCACTTTTCTCATCTTTTCTCTACACTAGTGCTAAAAAGCACTATATCATAGTCTAACTCTTTAAGAAGCATTATTTTTATTTATTTAAAAAGAAGTGAAGAGTGTGTAGAACACAGCTGTGACAATTCTGGAGTTGAACTGGCTTCTTCACAGTCAAGGAGACAAAGTAGGATGCTGGCAGTTTTCAGAGTCCACACACCTGTGTGGCTCTTCATAGACACATAGCTTTTTGTGCAACTATTTCAATATTTTTAGACAGAATGGATAATAGCCTCCTCATTTTTACCCTACCTACTGCCTCTTGTCTTACAAAATTCACACATCTTAGGAGGTCATTTCTCCTCAGAGCCATTATATTGAACTAGAAATGAACTTTACTTTATGATGCTTTTTCAATGTGAAAATACTGAAAGAGAAGCATAAAATATTTTATTATCATTCCAACTTGGTAGATCTCAAAGCATTTCATGAAGAATTTAACTAATGGACAAATATATATGAGTATTACTCTATGTATAGCAAATGAACACAGCTCATAAACATATAGACAATATAAGCCATTACAACTTATATTATTTAGTGTAAGTTAATGCATAGTTATTTATGTAGTGGAATATTTGGTTAGCATTAAACATTTGTTTTACATATAATGACCTCAAAATGCCCAGAATGGAACCAACTCTTCTAAATTCTTTGCCATGATGTTATATTTACAAAAGTATATTGCTCAATTTTAAACATTTATAGAAGACTTTAAATTAGTGTTTATAACTTTCAGAACATTGAAATAGGGAACATTTTAATAAACTCATATATGCAATTGGAAAACTCCTTAAAATCTAAAACAGCACACATAGATTTTCATTTGTAAAATGTGTAATAGTTAGCTTGACACTTATTAAATGACATTTTTTTTTGCCAGTCCTGGAGCTTGAACTCATGGCCTGGGCACTGTCCCTGAGCCTTTTGTTCAAGGCTACTAGCACTCTACCACTTGAGTCACAGCACCACTTCCGGCTTTTTCTGTTTATGTGGTACTGAGGAATGGAATCAATGGCTTCATGTATGCCAGGCAAGCACTCTACCACTAAACTATGTTCTCCAGTTTCAGTTTCTTTTCCTGAATAGTTCTGTACCATGGCTTGAGAATTCAAGGACTTAGTTTGGCTGTATCAGTGTAAAAGCTCAGGATGTGACAAGTTATAGTGAACTAGGACTCTCATTGTGCTTTATGACTAGCAAGGAATGCTTTAAATAATTTCAGTATACTTCTGAAGATTTAATTGTTGTTTTCATAGATTCCAGCTGTCACAGGGCTACATTCGTTGACTACCTTTTACCTCACTGATAGTTTAAGTATTTCTTCACAGATAACCAAGAGGACTTGTATAAATATTATAACTGGTTGCTCTTACCTCGAACACTTTTTAGAAAGATTTAAATGCATTTGCAACAAGATCTAGCAATCTTGGGTATTTACCTTATGGAAATGAAAATATATGTCCATACAAGGACTATTATGGGAATGGTTATAGCAGTTCTAACAACTGTTGAAATCTTGGAAAATGAAACAAAGAAATATTCTTCCACTGGTAAATGGATAAGCAAATTGTATTACATTCATCAAATAGAAAACAACTCAACAAAGCAGTGGAGGTATATATATATATATATATATACATATATATACATATGTATGTGTATGAGTATATATATATTATATATAGTATGTATATATATATGCGGCATCTATGCCAACATAAAGAGGCAATTCCCAACGATTATGCATCATAATTTGTTTTAGATTAGACTGTCTTGAAAACAGCAGATCATGTGACACAGAGAAGATCAGCAGTACTTGTTGGGGCTGGAGAGGAGAAAGTTTGATTACACAGGGTTGGACCCAGGGAGCTCTTGGGTCAGTTCTCCTGTTCAGAATCTGATTTATGATCAATATTATAGACATATTTCATACTTGTGTAAAAATCAGTATTATACATCAAAATCAATTCATAACAAATTACACACCAAAGTCAAGTAATACCAGAATTAGACACCAAAGTGCATGTCAATTCGAACATTGAATTACATGGAGTAGAGCATGAATAAGTAAATGAACAATGATAATAGTATGTTAGTTGACTCTGGTTTACCACTGATTCTGAAATAGCCTCAAAGTAGGAAAAATGTAATAATTAAGGTCTCAACTTTTGATTCAGTAATAAGACTCCTTTTCTGCTATTTAACAGTTTCATGGTGTTGAAAGCCCAGGAAGGGTGTTGAGAACTTGTTCTTGTCTACTAAATATGAATGATAATAGTATCTAATCTTTCAGTGTTGTTGAGAGGATAAATATGAAATCAAAGAACTCAACTGGTAATGTTCACAGTAAATCTGGTACCGTCATGGTGAAAATAGTTCTATTTCTCTATTTGTCACTTTTTAAATAAGAAAAATCTGGTTATAAGCATGTTCCTACACACACACACACACACACACACACACAAGCATGCAGATATCAAACCACTTCCATCCCTGTCCTACACTGTCATGTAGCACATTTGGGCTGCACTAGAAGCTCAGCCCTTTAGAGATATGTCTTCACCAATGCTAAGAAAAATACTAGTTTTCTGTCTTAAAGATATTGAAAATAGTTTTAAAATATTTTGGAAGCAAAATTAATAACAACAGTAATAATAAACTTGATGGAACAGTGACTATTTAGAAGTCTAACGTTGTTGCTTCCCAAAGACAGTCATCAGGGTCTCTGTCCTTGACTCCTCTTCCCTTTGCAATCCTTCTCTTAACACTCATCTAATCTGTCAGCTTGGGTGATTGCATCTAAGCAGCAGCTGACTCTCGATCTATATTTACCATCTTGGTTTCTCTCCTAAGTTTCAAGATTGGATTTCTAACTCCTGTTGGACTTAGATTATCTGAATTGTGATCTCTGGGCCATTATCTAGAGCTAAGCTCATTCATTTTTCCTTGCTAAGCTTTCTCCTTTTTTGACTTCCCAATTTTGTTAAAGGTGCCACCTTTCTCTGGGAACACACCCCAGAATCTTTGTACTACATCCATTTTCTTCACCTCAGACCACGAAGCAAATCTTTGCTGTCAATTCTAATTAAAGCTGCAGCAAAGGTCTCTCTGTAGGTCTCTTCATCAATGTAACCTAAATGTAAAAACGGCCATTTTAATCCTAAATACAGACTCTGTTTGATAAGTGAAGGAAGCCTTTAATAATCACCTCAAGAAAGAATTCGACACTTGGCCTAACCAAATTTTCATCTTGATTCTTCATGGTTGATCCAAGATGGTATTTTTATAATACTCAGTATGGTCTCAATTCTGTGCCTTTGTTAATATGACTTGTTTTGTTATGTATTGATTAAAATAATATTCCCTTTTTCTGGAATAGTTCTCCATATGCTCCATATTTCTTCAATTCTGGCTTAAAAGCCTCACCATGTTCTTTCTGTCAAGAGTGATTTTAGCCTCTTTTGAGCTGACATAGCACATTTGTTATTACTCTTATGCAATGTATTACTTTCTGCCATTCATTAAGAATATTTATGATACATTTTATATTCAGTGAGAGTAAAATATATGTCTACGTCAATGTGCGGAAGTACCTAGATGTGTACCTTTTATTACCAAGTTTCCAAAATGAACTTTCCTTTTTCATTAATGCAAACTAATTGTACAGAGAAGTTTCTTTGCTTTCATATCGACACATATGCATAGAGTATAATTTATCAACTACTCCTGTAGGTATTTTCTACAAAAGAAAACACACTAATGTTGTGTTTCCCAAATCACCCACCCTAGTCCCCCTTTACCTTCCACGGCTCTGCAGTTTTCTGACTTCCTGTGATTTTCTTTCTGTCATGAATGGCCGAATGATCCAAGGCCAATTTCTTTGACAAACTGTTATCTTTGAGAATATATTTAATGCTGGTCTGATGTCTGACTTCAGTTTAACTTGCCTTCATTGATCTTTATCTTTTAATATTCTGTGCTGTTTTACTTGCTTATTCAGAGCCCCGATATCCTGGACTTGTGATGACAATATTTTTAGTACATAACCACTTCAACTACAAAAAATATATTTTATTCCCTTGTGAAGGGTGTTGCTGTCATTTCGTGAAGAGGAGCCCCAAAATGTAATGGTTGCAAAGTGTGTCTAGATTTGACAAGGATATTTAGGGCTGATATAATTTCTTTAGCTCCTGGAATCCTGAGTGTAGTTCCTAGAATCTGCCAGTTCCCTGACAGTAAGGAAATTTGTCTTAGATGATCTATTACCAGAAGAGACTTCATGCTTGAAAAAAGAAATCGAATCATCTCCCTAACTCTAGAGATTTCCAGAATTCTGTAAGTCATTGAATTAGTTCTACTGAATTTATTTGGATATCCAAAACAGATCTGATGGTTTCCAAAGATACTGAACTTTATTATGCACGTTCTTTCTTTTCAGATGTAGCCAACCAAATGCCCACAGTTTCTACCACATCCTTTTGTCTCCTTACTGGAAGTCTAACACATTTCAGAAATTGAAGATTCCAGTTTTATGTAACTTAAAAGAGAGAGCCTGAGATTATGATTGTTTATATATCGATCAATCCATCATCCATTTATCTATGTATCTATCTACCTACCTATCTATCTGTTGACCAATCAACCAATTAATCTATTTGCCGCACCTCAAACTATTTGGGCCTTTATATCCATCTTGCAAAATCCCTACATGTTTCAAGGTAGTACTTCATTCAGTGATCTTAACAGCAGTTTGATCTGGTCATCACCTGCCAATATAGAAATCTCCTTGACCTTAGGCTTAATGTGCATTGCATGAATTTTTGCAATGCCCTTTCAAACAAAAATACACTTCATCACTTCATAGTACACTTCAGAGACACTCATCTTCCTGAAAGCTTCTGAAAGTCTATGAGCAGTGCAGTAAACCAACTGATCCCCTTGAATGCTTAGGAAAAGAGTAATTGTTTAGCTCTGGTGAGTAACACAGTGATGGGGTGAAGCAAAGAGCTCCTGCAAATCTACACCCCACCCACCGAGACCCTTCGCTCACCACCGCCTCCTCCTCCCACATCTCCATCATCTGCACCCTAAGGCTCATTGTCTATTGGAGTTGTTTCACCCTTCTTAGGGGAAGAGGATCCATCTCTGAGCTATTTCAAGTTATTTTTCTCCCCTAATGAATACCACACACATGACTTTTGAATATGCGTGGTGGTTCTAGGAATGAGTAATAATTAATGCCTGTGGGTGAAAGGGTTGTGGTGGAGGTATAGTAAATAGACCTGGCACTAAAACAATGCTGCCTGGTTTCAGGGAGTTTTCTTGATTTTTTTTGTTTTATTTTTTTCTGGAGTGGCAGTGTGATGTGGTATGGTGGCCTGCTATTCAGTTTTGTTAGCTTTATCATTCATAACCTGACACACTTGCAGATGTGACTCCTGAATCTCCATTGTCTAGTCTGCCAAATGGAGACAATATTTTCTGTCTACCTTTCAGGGTGATGGAAAACTGGCAACTAGGATAAAAAGGAAGGTGTTTTCCAGGCTTGATTTAACTTTAAATGCTTCTTCACTTCTTTTCTAACATTTTAGTTTAAGGTCCCTTTATTGAACATGTTACCTAAACAAGCCACTCAGGGAGCATCTGAATTTGAACTTGCATCATCCTAACAGATGTTTTTCTTGGAATCAAGCCACCACTAAAACTTAATTCCTTTCAACAAACCTTTCTTGAACAATTACAATGATCTGAATACCTATTAACTCATAAAATCTGGGACCATTTGGGTGGAGTTGGGAGAGATGGGGAAGAAGAAGGAGGTGTGACACTGGTCAGATGCATTGTACTTGTAAATTGATATGCTGAGTTGAAACCCTTTTGTATAACTATTTAAAGATAATAATAAGAAACATGGCCATTTAAAAGCTGTGTTTCACTTTTCTCAAGAGAGGGGAGAGGGAGGCCCACAAAATCTGCAAAATGTTTCCAGCATTAAGAGAGAAATTAAAGGAGGCAATCTATTTTTCTAGAAAAAATATTAACACGGCTTTTGGATTAGCTTCACCTCTCTGAGAAGCCAAAGCTGTTTCATTTAGACCACAAGAAAACTCTTAGATAGATTCTAAAGCATGGTTCTTGAGAGTCACCAACATTTTACTCTCAGAAGAAATGCTCACATAGTTGAAAGTGTATTTGTAACAATTTACCCAAACCTCAGGAACCTGGTTGATGGCAGTAAGAGAGATTTTGTTCAAAATCCTACCTTAACTACTTGCCAGGCAACATGGGGTTGTTTGTTTGTGATAGTATTTTCAAGTATTTTAGAGAAAATGGTGGGATAGTAAGAAAAAGTTCATTGCAAATAGGGTTGTGTTTATACCAAACATTCCCTGAGTTTATGTTGTATGAAAAGTCTTCAAAAGCTGAAAATTAAATTAACAATGATCATTTCCATATTCATAAAGAGTGGTTAAAGGGCTGGGGCTTTGGAATCCGAACTACTGGATTACAACATGTGGATTAAACATCTACCTGTACAAGTGTGTGCATTTTTTTTTTTTTTGCCATTCCTGGGCCTTGGACTCAGGGCCTGAGCACTGTCCCTGGCTTCTTTATGCTCAAGGCTAGCACTCTGCCACTTGAGTCACAGCACCACTTCTGGCCTTTTCTATACATGTGGTGCTGAGGAATCGAACCTAGGTCTTCATGTATACAAGGCAAGCACTCTACCACTAGGCCATATTCCCAGCCCAAGTGTGTACAATTTAGTTCATTTAATTACTATCCTAGTTTTCCCACCTGTGAAATGGGGAGCAGTTTATTTATCTCAGAGGGTGCTTATATGCTTTATAAAGGATAATGCCTGTACATAATGTTTGACATATGTGCTCAATAAATAGTAATAACTGTTAATTCATGCAAATATGTTTAGAAACTAATTTTAGTAACAAACCTAGCTATTTGAGGATCAGTTCAATATCATTTAGCAGACTTTGTATCATTTATTCAAATATTCTTTAATGTATACACCAAACCATAGACTAACATTCAATAATACATTTTGCCTAAGTGTATGCAAGAATTTTCTCAATACTGGTTAAATTCCTTAAAACTTTTTCTTCCTTCCCTTCCTCCCTTCCTCCCTTCTTTCCTTTCTTCTCTCATTCCTTTCCTCCTATTTCCCTCCTTTTCTCCCTTCATCAGTTCTTCCCTTCCTTCTTTCCTTGGCAGGGTCTTTTGCTTTAGATTATAAAACATTTTCACAAAAATCATCAAAATAATTTTAAGGCAAATCTAATTGTTAATTTCATCAGATTTTTGCAGCTGTTATTCAAATAGTGAATGGAAAATGTTTTAGCTTCACTTTGTAAGACAAAAGCAAAAAGGGAAAAGAAGCCTTGAAAAACCTCTTGTGTTGGTGGAGTGTGGACAGCATTTCCATGTTGTGAAACACAAATTCCACTAAACCTCCTTCCTCCTCCTGCTTTTCTAAGTAATCTGATGTCCCTCACTGCCTCGTACCCCAAGTCTTTGCATTTAGCTTTCTCATTTCCTTTTCTCACCTTGCTCAAAAAGATTTTGTAGAGGTTTAGACAGGTCTATGGGTATTCAAGTTTCAGTGGTTATAGCTGACATCATCCGTGCGTGTAGACTTGGTGCTATTCCCTTGCTTGGTGACTCCTAGAGTTTAACTTTAACCAAAGAAGCTAAGTCAGTACATGCCCTAGAGGAATGTGCATAAGAGTATAGGTCTCATCAGAAATAACTCTACAGAGATATCTGACCTTGGGCATACTTTGAGTCAGTCTTTTCTTATAGGTATAACAGAAATAGACTTCAAAGGAGAAGGTTATAGCTCCATGATAAAATGGAAATCTCCTCTCAACATTAGCTGTTCAGAGAGAATTTGATTATAAGTAAGTGTGTTAGCCTGCTGAAGAAATTGCCTTTTACCAGATACTTTATTACTAGAGAGAGTCTTTGCAGAAGGAGTTGAAAATGGTGGCCTGATTTGATCAATGGGTTTTGATAATCCTCTATTCTTTGTGAAGAGTGAGCTGGGAATGAGAAATACTTGAAGATACTAAGAAGTGCCTTATAAAATGTATATAGAAGTAGAGACAACTGTTTTAAGATGTTCATCTTTCTGTCATTGAAATAATTCTGTTACTTGACTTAGAATAATATCCATTAGGATGGGACATTTGGCATAAGGGAATAAGTAAATGAAAACAAGGAGGCAAGATACAAGAGTACTTCATAGTTAAACTCAGCGACCATGGATGTGCAAATGAGGAGAGACTTAAATCTTTATGGGATATGAAGTCTCCAGATCATCTCTAAAAGCAATAGGAGAAATTGAGTTGGTGGTAAGGAATCAGGATGGAAGGAAAAGTTGGATATTGATGGAAGACAAAAGTCTTCAACTAAATGGTTATAGATTTCATAAATTTGGACATTATTATGATAGAATTGGGAGCAAGGCAAGACAGAGGGCATGAAGAAAAATGACAAATATTGTCATAATCAAATTTAGGAAAGGGAGGGATTGAAATAAATAAAGATAAGAAGAAGAATAGAACTGGCATCCTAATGTCCTTTTAATTGTTTTTTTTTATAGCATCAGAAATCTTGGAAAGATAAATTAATAACACCTTACACCAAGGATTCTAATTTCATTTTCTGGTGAGATTGTTATGTTTTCTTTTTAAAGTTTCTACACTTCAGTGAGTTTTTACATATATAATCCATCAGCCACTTGGGGAAATTATTTGTTAATATTATTTCTCATCTATAAAAGGGTAATGATCTAGTATTCTAGGGAAGAGATAAGTAATATCCCCAGAGATAACAGCTAATAAAATTTGGAATTTATATTTGAGTTTTGTTTAACTAAAGACTCTGTGTTTACTGCTTGGGAAATGACAAAAGTAGAAGATGAAAGCCAAAACAGAGAGTTTTGGTGGAAAGAGTGACGAGATGGGTATTTTACGTATGGGATATAAGTAACCCATTGGACAGGAATGTGCTGTTCCCTGACATGGAATTAAAAATTGAGAGCAATGTATCTTGAGAATGACTAGGATGCACATTTGTGCATCTTCTGCTAAGAAGTGTGAGATTCAAAGCTCTGAGTACTGTCAACAGTGCTCAGGACAAGAGTATGGTTTACAAAGACAACCCAAAGGAAAATATATGTGATGCCTTCAATTAAAGAATCAGCAAGGAACAAAATGAAATAGCATGAAGAACAGTCGGACAAGTAGGGGGTGAGGCAAAGACAGGCTAATGTGATATTTGACAAGAATTACAAAGAAGAACCAGATGTTTAAGAGGGTCACATGTTACAGGAGATCAAGTGCAATCCAAACTCAAGTGCAGTTGCTGAATTTAACATAATTAGTAGATCATTGATGAGATTTGTGAATGCTGTTCCAATGAGCTGTGAAAAAAGAAGCGGTTTCAGCAAGTTAGTAAGTGACTGGGAAATGGAGATTCACAAAAGGAAAATAGGACTACTTGTTAAAAATAAGACTGAAAATAATATGAAGTAAGTCAGACCTAGAAAGACAAAGAATGTGTTTTCCCTTATATGTGCAAGCCAGGTTTAGCTTATAAACCTATAAGTAAATACATAGGATGGTACACAATTGCATACAAATATATTAACTGAAATATGGAAGATTCAAGGGAGAACTTAAATAGCATAATTCTTTAGAGAAGCAATATCAAAGTTAAGCAAAATAAAGACAAGAAAGTGGGTACTTGAAAGGGGTGCGGTGGGGTCAAGAGTAAAAGGGTAGATAAATAAAGAGGGGAAGATGGAGAGGATACAATCAAGAATTCAATATATATCCTATAAAATTAAGAAGAGTGATGGAGAGGGGTAGAGTAGCGATGGGTAAGACTGTTGAAAGTGGTAACTGATGAAAATACATTACATTCATTAAATGGCAACTCCTGTTTAGAACTGCTTAAAGAACATAAAAATAATATGTAAGAAATGTGTTTAATAATAATTGCATTTTAATTACACAAAGTATTTTTTAATTGCCATTCACTTTCCTCTGGGTACTGGTTAAGGATACTTGGTGAAACCTTCAGATATTAGTGTATTTTACATCCATATGTCAATGTGTGCCCACATATGTGCAAACTCATAGTTTAATGAATGCATACACATTCTGGTAAAGAGCTCATGCTCACCAAATACTTGTGTGTTCCATGGTTATTCTTCCATTCCTTGTGGTTAGGTCAATAGTCATTTAACAAGTCATGAACAAGAGATTTGACTCCTAAACTGGTGCAGTTAGGAACTATTGTACCTACCCTGTCCAATGCCTGAAACATGAAGTTTTGCTCAAGAAACTAAGTTTGTGAAGAAAGGCAAGGACAGAAACTATCACTTTCCCCTGGCAAAGAAACAGAAGTTATAGGGATCTATGGACCAACAGCTCCAAAGTCCAGAGTCTAAAAGATCCCCAAATATATGACTCCTTATATTCTACTTTCATTAAGATCATGTTGGAAAGTGCTAAACAATAGCCATTAGGCCAAAGGGACCTGTAGGTGTGGATCCTTTATTCAGAAACTTTAGGCTGTGCTAGACAGTGTTCATAATGGAATCTTTTTTTTTTCTGGGCAATGTGTAGACGGAGGGTCTTTAGAAGTTACAAACTCAGAATAATATCTGAATTTCATATACTCTTTTAAAATTTTTTTTCTTCTGAATATATCTGGAAAACATATACTTAGACATTGAATTTCAATTTAGCACCTTAAAAAACACAAGGGAAAATGCATGACCTTCTTTTTATTTAGTTCTTGCATAATTTTGTTAATAATATCAGCTAAAACTGCCCAAATGACCACTGCTTTCACTCTCCTTCCGAATTATATTATTTTTTCTAATAATTTTTTTAACTTACCGTATGAGAAAGATGGAGTGGGTAGGTTTAGTAAGGGTATATTGTATGTATGGAAAGTGTCACATTGGGGGATATTTCTTTTTATTCTAGAGAAAGCATATTTTCTGTATCAAAGGCAACTGCAGCAAGAATAAGAGAGAGGCAGACAGCAAACATGATACTTGTGAGCAGGGGAACAGTTTCAAACATGGATATTTTGAAACCCAAACTTAAAATTAAAAATTAAATTCAAAGAGAAGTTTAGTTCTATGCCTTCACTTTTCCAAATTGTAGCTGATATTTCCCCAGTAAACAGATTTTGATACTTGGTGGCACCATTTTTGCATAGGAATAGATTCAATTATTGGGATATGGGTGAAGGGCTCCTCAGGTCTTCTATATTCTCAGGTCTGCCTATATGCTAATGAAATAGGTCTTCTTGAAAGGTAACCGAAACTTGAAAGGTAATTCTTGGACTCCAGGTTGCAAAAATAATCTGTGTGTGCACAAACAAACAGGTTTCTGGACTGTTTCTTGAAACACTGAGTAGGACCATGGTAACAGTAGGGATTGCTAGCCTTTATTGAGATCTAATTATGAATCATGCAATTAAAATTGTTTAGACTGTTTTATATTCAGAATAACTTCATACATAATGAAATTATCTTGACATCTTTTTGACTGAGGAAAGTATAGCTTAGAGGAGTCAACCTCACCCAAAGTCAAAGACTGAGTAAAGAAATTTAAGATTTGATCCACCATTCAGATCTGCGTTTGCAAAGCAACATCAGAGACTCATAAGCTGTGTTTCCATAAAAGGAAATGCTAGAACCCACATGAACAAAAGTCAATTTCTCTCTTTTCCTCTCTAACAATACACACACACACACACACACACACACACTCCAGTAATTCCATGCCTATGGTTCAGTGGTTTAGTGTGTATTAAATTTGTCTCTCAATGTAACCTCCACATCTCTTCTTTAGCAAAGCAACCCCTGCCTCTCCCCAGGAGAGCAGCAAAAGGGGCTATCATGCAACCATCAAGAAATGAGAACTTGTAAAGAAGTCAGGAGGGAAAATTGCTTGTAAAGATCTTGTTAAGGAAGGTACACAAAATGTCCTGCTTTCTCCTTAGAAAGGAGCACCATGAACCATGTGAAGATTAAGATATACAGGGAAAAATAGAAAAAGAACCAAGGGATGTGGAGAGAAAGGACTTGTAAACTAGCAGGAACACACATGTAGTCCCAGAATGCAATTAAACATGAACAGCTTCTTCGAAACTGCTCCATGAACTAAGAGCCTAAATAGACCAATGCCAGGTTCATATTATGTCTTAGATCCAGATGACAACACTCAATTAGTATCATGATAAAATCACAACAGATCAACACTATGGTTGTATAAATAAATTCATGTAGTGATTCTGAGTAACCATTAATTATATCTTTTTGTCCTATTCTGTTTTCCACCAAAACAACAACAAAAATAAACAGTCTAAAAGATCTGAGCTCCGCACTGGTGGCTCACTCCTGTAATCCTAGCTACTTAAGAGGCCGAGCTCTGAGGATCATGGTTCAAAGCCAGACCTGCAGGAAAGTCCATGATCGTCTTTTAGCAGTTAACTGGGGAGGGTGAAGGGTTGGGGGGATGGAAGTGGAATTATGGCTCAAGTAGTAGAGCCTCTGCCTGGAGTGGAAAAGCCAAGGGATCAGTACTTAAGTCCTCAATTCAAGTCCTAATATCAGAACACAATTATTTTTAAAGACTTGAAAATACTTCAATGAATTGCTATATCACATAATACATCATGGCTATACTATTTTGCTAGTGGTCTCAGACAAGTGTATTTACTAAAAAGTTTAATCTATGCTCATATACAAACTCAGTAAACATGAGATACTAGGTGAGAAACATTTATTCTTTCTAAATCCTTTATTATGAGTTGATACTTCAGAAGCAATTAGGTGTGAATGACATTTGCATTTTAAGAGTTTTTCAAGGGTTAGAGACATTAAGCCTCACAAGTATATCAAAATGACAGCCTTATCCCAATGTAAGCCATCTTGCCCATCAGCAATAAAATCTCCACCTTCCAGCACTAGAGAACGTGTTGAGCTCATAGACTAAACATTCAACAGTTGTATGCACTCAACATCTTTATGACTTTTGGAAGGGCCTTTGTAGAATCATCCTGCAACCAATTTATCTTCATGCTTCAAAGAATTCTAATTCAGAAGTGCTCCAAATGTTTGGGACTATTTTAAGATTATTTTTCTTCTGGAAGTTTAAATGTAAACTCCAACAAATGCTTTCTCGATCATTTTGTACCGTTTTGACTAACTGTTAAAAGTTCACCTTATGTTCAAACTATAGCTTTCATGCTTAATTGTATTTCTACTTCTCCATTTATTCTAGTTATTAAACCCTGTCTCCTTAATAGTATTCTTGCTCCTTCATCATGTGGTAGGTATGTTCAAAGCAAAATAAGATACAGAGAGAACCGAATGTTCACTGGTTCTCATTGTAAGGAGAGATTTGTCTTTGCCTTGTTCTAAAGAGATTGAAATAAATGGCAGATTAATAAAAAGCAGGTGCAGTAAAAAAACTGCTCACTTGGGAGATTTATTTATTTATTTGTTTATTACCAACAGAACTATTACTTTTGCTTACATTTTCAGATCTAGCCAGTAAATCATCCTTCACTTTTCTTTGTAATATATTGTTTCTCCAGATTCTATTCATAAACAGATATTGATAGATGCCCTCTGTCCCTGGACTCTTATTAGAATGGCTCTTGATTTAGGTACCCATGGCCAAACCAGTCATCCTAGCTATGCAGGAAGCTGACATCCAAAGGATGGTGCTTCTAAACCAGCCTGGACTGAAAAGTCCACAAGATGCCATCTCCAAGTAACCAGCCAAATGCCTGGAGATGTGGCTCAAGTATTTTGAGGAAAACCTCTCCTTCTGAGCACAGGTATCCAGGGATTTCTCAGAGTGCCATGATAGGGAATTGGCCAGAAAATTAACAGTGGAAGCTTCAAAAGTGGCTTTAGAAATGTGTTGCTTAGAGGGCCAAAAGGATTGGTAGCCTGTCTCCCTAACACGCTGAGCAAAATATTAACCTATGTTGCTGTTTCCTGATACCACCACATCTCCTGCTGGTATTGGACATAGGATAGGGTCAGGGGTTCAGGGTTCAGTGTGGATGAGTAAAAGAGAAGGAAAAAGGGAAGGAGAGAGAAATAACATTTTAACTTTGTTATGAAAGTGAACAACTGTGTTTACATATTTCTGATACCCATGACAATAAAAGACATATCCATGTAAATGAATATAGTACATAGCCTAAATACATGTACATGTATAAACATACATATACACATATATTGTATATAAAATACTCATGGATACATGCATGCACACACACAAGAATACCCACTAATATCTATATGCATTTGAATGTCCATATATCCACACGCATAGATACATATATACATGTGTGTGTACACACATAAATAATGGAAATAATTTAGAAAATTTAAGTAATGAATTGTATTTATGAATTAAGCTTATACTTAGCAGTGGGTTGATATTTGATACCATGAATATATTTTAAACTTTGAAGGCTCTGTGACCTCACTAATATTATTTTGATGTGCATTTGATAAATTTTCATTAACTTGGGACTATTTGGAAATCTGTAGTAAGCATTTTTGCACCATTGTGAACTCAACCTCATTACATTACATGGGATAGTTTTCAGAAGCAGAATTAATAAATAATGTGAATTTTTAAATTGTCAAATCGTCTTTCAAGAACCTGTAAAGTAAGTTCAATCCCACAGCATCCTGGTTTCTCTGTCATCGACATCTCTTTAATATTTTCTTCTTTAACTGCCAAGGAATCGGGTGCACATTTATTATGAATTATGCAGAAATAATTCTCTCTTTACAAATGGAAAATTTTTGGCAGACACAATCTTAACCAAGTAAGAAAAATGAAAAACGACAATTGAACAGTCTCCTTCTTCTCCCTTGTTGATAGGGCTTTGGGCATTGGAAAGTGTGCTATGTCTAAGGCCAGACTTTCTAACCGGACATTTTCTTATCCCATTTCCTTTTCTTTTTTTCCCCCTCTTCATTTCTTTTCCTTTAGTGTCCATCAGATCCAGAAATGTGGTGGAAAAGTATAAGTGCCGTGAAAAAGTAATGCTAATGTAGAAAAATGAAATGCTGTATTAAATAGTGCTCTAAAAATATTATCTACTCTCAATTGTCATTTGAAAAATCTTTGGTCATTTGTTTTCTAGTGGATATTTTTGTCATTTGTACTTATTTTTAGTTATAATGTAAATATGTTGCTGTAATATATAAAAAGTGTCTGGGTAGTTAGATCATTAACTGTTTCTGATCATGGATGTTGTAAATTTCTTTTCAACTTTTATATACCTTCAATTTTTAAAAAATAAATGCATTGTTTTTATTAAAGTGTTACAGAGAGGAGTTAGCATTTCCTAGGTCAGGCAATAAGTGCATTTGTTTGTTTGTTTGTTTGTTTTTTGACAGCTCCTCTCCCTTTGCTTTTCCCTATATTTTCCCTCCTACCCCTGACCACAACTTAATAGTTTGTTTTTCTGTGCCCCATTTTACCACACTAAAAGAAAATAAAAAAGCAAAAACAACAACCACCACAACTAACCAACAGCAGCAAAAATGACAAAGAAGAAAGTATGTTTCCATTTCCTAGAGTTTGTTTCTATAAATAGTATTTCAAATGTTCAGAGAAGTTACACCTTTGTGTTCCTTTTAAGTCTTCTCTTTTTAATACTTTTACATGTTATATGGATTGATTGCTTTATAAGCTCATTTTCACCATATGTAAGCAATTGTCTACAACACACACACATACATACACACATATGCATGCATGTATATACATATGTAAATTATTAGAATGACATAAATCATTCTCAAGACAGAATCACTTTATTTTTCAAGAAGACATGTACTCTGTCTTTGATGTTCATTTTAGTTCACTAATGATAATACTTGTGAAAATGCAGGGATAAAACAATTCCTTTGCCTATTGTGAAGTTTTTCTATGTCCCTCAACAGCTCTTACTTTGGAAACTTAACCCCCAAATTCATAGGTAATGGTAGTTGGAGGTCCAGCCTTTGAAGGTAACTAGGAATGGAAGAGGTCAAGGAGGTGAGGCCCCCATGATGCCATTATAATGGCATTAGAAGATGAAGAATTATTGTTTCTGTCTCATCATGTGATACCCCCTCTCATTTTATGATTCAGTAAGAAAGACTTCACCAGATGTGGAACAGATGCTAGCATCATACTTTTGGGCTTTCTAGATTACAGAACTATGATACAAATAAACCTCTATTCTTCATAAATTTCTAGTCTCTGGTAACTTGTTATGGCAATAGGAAATTGACCGGACACTTACTTACAGGCAATGAAGTTAGCCTATTTTACTTGTGGATTTATTCCATACAGGAAGCACACTTAAAAGTATTTTTTTTAATCAAAACAAACTGTAAAAGCAAAAAGAAATGTCTAGTTCCTGTGTGGACATCACGCAACTCACTTGATATGGAGAAGCTCTGTGTCTCCTGTTATCTACAGTGTGTTTAAATCATTGTGAGATCTACAGGGTGTTTCTTTGCCCTTACTTTCATGAATACAGACCTTCTAAAGACCTTGTATAGACCTTTGGGTGCACCAAGAAGAAGATAAAAGTTGATGTGCTTAATTTGTGTGATAAAGTAATTTTTTTTTCTATTGGAAAGCTGTTTGTCTTCAGTGGGAATTGAGTAGCATTAGAAGAAAAAAAAGAATCAAGTGCCCACAGAATTCAAGATGAAATAAGGTAAAAAAAAAAAAGTATTAATGTTTGTGATAAAAATGTTGCAGTAGTAATGCAGCCTCCTCCATGTAGTCTCATGCTATGGGAACTCAGACTGCCTGTCCATACATTTGAATAGTTTCAGTAAATCTGAATAATTTTAGAATGCCAGGTCTAAGCCTTCTGAGAAGCCCTGACTTTTCCCCAATGGGGTGATCTCCTTAGTACCATATACCCACAAAGTCCAGGTGTCTGCTACATTCTGGTTCAGAAAGATGCTCCCGTACTTGATTACTTAAGCCTGAATATAAATTTGTGAATACACAGCAACAGCTCAGTAGAATCTTCCAGGAAACTAGAAGCCTGGCAATTTAAAGCAGGCAGGTTTGGAGGAGCATACACTATCTTTTTACAGCTAAATGACTGTTTTGTATGGCATTTTACCCATGACTGGTTTTGTGTGGTATCTGAGCCACATCTGAAAGAGAGTCCCAACAACCCACAAATCGACTGGGGAGCTAATCCTCATGGTGAAGGAATACCTACCACTACAGACTCCTCAGAAAGAGAGCAAAGAAACTGAGAAGAAGGGAGAGCTCAGTCACCACTGGAAAAGTGCTAATTCACAGATGGATGTGCTTGCTCTCCATCTTACAGGTCAATTGATGCTCTGCTCTTTCTTTATCATCTACCTTTCTCCTTCCTACCTGCTTCTCACCCTTGTCCTTACTCTACTCTCCCCTTTAATATCCAATCCAGATAGACTCTATTGGGCCTTATGAAGAACACATTTTCTTCTTTCATCGTTGCTTCTCCACTCTCTTTCACCCATGCTCTTTCTGTTCTGCAAGGGGCTCATTCTCTGAAGAAGCAACAATCAGCCTTAAAGACAGGATGATTAGTACACGTTTTATTCTAGATAAAAAAACAAGAAAAAAAGAAAAGCGGGATGCTGGCTCATGTCTATAATCTTAGTTACTCGGAAAGAAGACATAGGGAGGTCCAGGGACTCCAGCCTGAGTAAAAGCAAAGGAAGAGGAAAGGAAAGGAAAGGAAAGGAAAGGAAAGGAAAGGAAAGGAAAGGAAAGGAAAGGAAAGGAAAGGAAAGGAAAGGAAGGAAAGGAAAGGAAAGGAAAGGAAAGGAAAGGAAAGGAAAGGAAAGGAAAGGAAATGAAAGGAAAGGAAAGGAAAGGAAAGGAAAGGAAAGGAAAGGAAAGGAAAGGAAAGGAAAGGAAAGGGGAAAGGAAAGGAAAGGAAAGGAAAGGAAAGGAAAGGAAAGGAAAGGAAAGGAAAGGAAAGGAAAGGAAAGGAAAGGAAAGGAAAGGGGAAAGGAAAGAGGAAAGGAGAAAGGAAAGGAAAGTAAAAAGGAAAGGAAAGTAAAAAGGAAAGTAAAAGGGAAAGGAAAGGAAAAGGGAAAGGAAAGGAAAAAGGAAAGGAAAGTAAAAAGGAAAAAGAAAGGAAAGGAAAGGAAAAAAGGAAAGGAAAGGAAAGAGGAAAGGAAAGGAAAGGAAAAAAGGAAAAAAGGAAAGGAGAAAGGAAAGTTCACAAGGCTCATCTGGACACCCAGCTACACAGGAAGTGAGCATCGTCCAGGCTGACTTATACATTAGAATTTATAAAAAAAATAAATAAATGAAGGTCAGGCCTGAGGTCAAGCTCAGGGATGTGGTAGAGGTCAGGGGTTGAGTAGGGATTTAGAAAGATCCAGGAATACCTCCCATACCAAATGAGTCATGTTACATTAGCCTGCTGCTTTGGCTCACAGTGATTTTGGAGACTGAATTTTTGGTACAGGTGCTGCTATCATTAATCTCAGGGTGTCAGTTATAGACTCATACATCTACTCCTTGGTAGTAAATTAGATATCTGCATGTCTCTTCTGAAATCTAGTAAAGGTCAGGGAAATACAAAAACAACTAGAATATCTTTATGTCTTTTGGAGTTTTAAAGTGCATGTCAGTTGAGCACAAATTAATGTTAGTCCCACAGTCCCTGGACTCCTCTACACTGACCTCTCCAGCCAAGACCAATTTAATTCTCTTCTAATATGACTATTAAAAAACCTAATTGGTGCACACATTCACACTGGGCAGTACTTGCTTTCTGAGAGCATTTAATTCCATTGTAAACTCCTTTTCCCCCATTAAGAAATTATAAAATGTTATGTAAATTTACTCAGATTTATCCCTGAATGTGGCTGCCAGAGTATATAATCTCCAACTTCTGTGAGGATAAAGAGAAATATATCATTCTAAAATTACCAGTGGCATTTGACTAAAGAGTAAGACTCACATTGCCTAACAGAATACTTAAACTGTTGTCTTGGAAATCCTCACAGCTCACTAACCTGAATGTCAAGTTTCATACTGTAGTATAACTGCATTTTTTAACACAAAATAGAAGCCTGTGAAAATGTCGAGGTGTGACAGATTGGAACACAACACGTAAAACATGTTCTTTCTTTAGCGGTTTTGATATTCTTTCCATTCATAACTTGTAGTAAGGTCCTTAAGAATTTCCTGTTGAATCAGTGTAAAGTTGCTCAATTTTTTTAATGCGTGAAAGTGGCACATTGAAGACATCTAAGCTATTCTCCAAACAAACAAAAACCACATGAAAAGTAACAAAACAGTAGATTTCCCATTTGTATATTATTTTTTTCATGTAACATTAAGTACGATATATAGGTAAACACATGAATTTTACATAAACTCTTAACTGATTTTACACAAACAGAAACAAAGTTCTATCTCTTGCGTTACTGCCAAATATATAACCTTTATTCAGTAAATATTAGGCACCTTTGTAGAGATAAAAGCTCTTCATATTTTTTTGTCTTTTCTTTTTTGATACTGGGGATCAAACCCAGGTCATGCTTTAGCCCACCCACAAGCTCTTTTATTTAGCAAGTGCTAAGGAATCATAGAACTGTATCCAAATGCCACTTAATGCAACCATAAGGCATTCAACTACTGATTTCTGTTGTTCTTGTTCTTGTTTAATTATCTGCAGAATCATGGGATATAAGATTCATATTGGAAAACTTGTGGTTTACCATTTCTCAATTTCAACAATGTTAAATACTAATTTTAAAGGGACATCATAGGACATGATAGTTCAATCTGAATTATGATTATTTCTCTTTTTACCAAAACTAAGGCTTGAGCTCAGGGCCTAGGCATTTATTCCTTAGCTTTTTCCCATTGAAGGCCCACTCTCTACCATTTGAGTCACAGTTTCACTTCCTGATATTTGTGGTTCATTGGAGATAATAGTCACCTAGACTTTTCTGCCTGGGCTGCTTTTGGACCAGAATTCTCAGATCTCAGCCTCCTGCATAAGCAGAATTATAAGCGTGAGCTACCAGGATGGGGCATCAATCTGAATCATATTTTTTTTCCAATTTACATTATTGTTTTAAAGATGATATACAGGAGGGTTACATTTACATACGCCGGGTATTAAGCCCATTTCCTTTCACATAGTACCATCTGTTTCCTCATTCTCTCCCAGGCCCTCCCTCCCATCTCCACCCACGAGTTGGATAGTTCTTTTTCATCAGTGTGTCCAGTGCGCTCCATTGCTTCACTTTGTCACCCTTTCTCCTTCGATTCTGTGCCCTCCCTCCACCCTCCCACAGCTGTGTACATGAATATACCATATATATGGTAAAAAGTACAGAGTCATCAGATAAAGCAAAAAAACAAATTAAGAAACCAAAGTCTTTGTTTCCATATCTTTGGAGTAATCTGAATCATTCTTCCTATGCATTCAGCTCCTTTGGAACTGACACATGAGCCTAAATAGACCAATGTCAGGTTCATATTATATTTTAGATCCAGATGACAGCACTCAGTATCATGATAGAATCACAAAAGATTAACATTTTGATTGTATAAAAATGTCAAGTACTGATTCTGAGTAGTCATTAATAATAGCTTGTTGGGCTACTCTGTTTTCTTCCACCAAAAATAATAATAATTTAAAAAACAGTCTAAAAGATCTGAAATAGTGCCTCACACATGTAAATACTAGGTACTCAGAAAGTTAGTGTCTATCAGGGTTCAAAGTCAGTCCAGGCAGGAAAGTCTTTGAGACTCTTATCTCCAATTACCACCAGAAAACCAGAAGTGATGTTGTGGCTCAAAGTGGTAGTGATATCCTTGAGCAAAAGAGCTCTCAGGGACAGTGCCTACGCCTTGAGTTCAAGCCCCTCACAGAAAAAAAAGGCAAAGTCATTAAGGAGGTATAATAATAACCTTATATGTAGTGTCTTTTTTGACAGTGACCATAGAACTAAATGCAACCTCATAATGGCTTATGCTATGTCAGAATAATTCCATGTCTTTTTATAATCTTACATCTTGTGCCCTGATTCATAGTTTATAAAAATGATGGTTCACGTGTGATAGAATAGTTTTAGTTCTTAGACTAGAGGAAGCATTTATTCAAAACTGTTTATTTTCTTTTATTTAGTTTCTCCTAGTGACAGAGCACTTACTATAGTAAGTAAAAGAGTATATCTTGTCTTAGGAATAACTATTGGAAGAATACTAATAAAAATTCTGCCTCTCTTTATCACCAATTACTAGCTAAACAGATGCCCTGTGGTAAATTTACAATTCATACTTGCAATAAAAGGTGTTTATGAAAGATATTCCTCTTCTAGTTACAAAGGCCAATAGAAGAGGTGCACTTGAGCCAGGTTTTAACAAAAATAGAAGAAATTGTAGTTCATGTAAGGACTATAGTATTTTTTTCAGGGATATGGAAAATACAGCTGAAATTTAACACTCTCAGATGAAAAACATTAAATTTTTCTTTCATCGTGTATAGATGGAAGTATGCATCCATCATGAATGTTGTGTTATGTATATGACATGATGCCAAGATGTCAGATGAGTAAATTACATGTTTCATCTGTCTGATTGTGCCTACTACTCAACAGTTTTGCGTGAACTCCACAGTTCTCTTCTGATGTCATTTTTTAAATCATTAGTAAGTAGAGATAATTTGTGAAAGTACTTTGAGCAAGTTCACTCCTCTATTATGCTCCAATGTCCTCCTTACCCACTTTTTCCAGCAATGGTATTTAGTGGCTTTCATTATGTTTTTTCTCTCTTTCTAAATACATATATGTATGTATACACAGACAGACACACACACACACACACATATATATTTGTGTATGTTGTACTTGTGTGTATTTGTGTGTATAGTGTACTTCTATCATCTTTTCATCTTCTCTCAGTAGTATCTTTTCCTCCTTATCACTTGAACTAATCAGGTCTGCTCCTCCCACATTTAACTCTTGTCCTATTACTATTCTTACTATTTCTATTGTACTGTTTCTAGTATTATTACAATTAGTGTTCCTGTTTTTACCTCCTTTTTTATGCTAGTACTTGAGAATTCAGTCTCTAAGCTAACTTACTGTTTTTGTAATCATTATTTTCGACATCATTTTAAGTTTAGATTGCACACACACACAAAAGCAGAAATATGTAATGTCTGGTTCTCTGTTCTTGGTTTATCTTGCTCCAATTCCATTCATTTTTCCTGCAAGTGGCATAATTTCATTTTTCTTTAAGGTGTGGTAATACTCTGCTGCATCTGTATTTACATATTTTCTTTATCCATGCATTGGTGGTCAAGAACCTTGGCTGATTCCACAGTTTGGGGATTGTGAACAGTGCTGCCACAAATAAGGGTGTGCAGGTGCCTGTGTTTTATGTTGTTTTATGTTGATTTTTATAATAAGGTTCTTTCTGCTTAGGAGTGTTTTTGCTATTCTAGGTCTTTTATTGTTCCATATGAATTTCTGGATTGCTTCCTCTATTTCATTAAAGAATGGTGTTGGGATATTAATGGGTATTGCATTGAATTTGTAGATAGCCTTTGGCAATATTGCCATTTTGATTATATTAATCCTCCCAATCCAGGAGCATGGGAGGTTTTTCCATTTTCTTAGTTCTGACTTAATTTCATTTTTCAAGCTTTTAAAGTTCTCTTCAAAGAGGTCTTTCACTTCTTTGGTTAAGGTTATTCCTAGGTATTTTATGTTTTGGGGGGCTATTGCAAAAGGAGTTGCTTTCCTGATTTCAGCCTCGGTCTTCGGGTTGTTAGCATAGAGAAAGGCCGTTGATTTTTGAAGGTTTATTTTATATCCTGCAACTTTGCCAAAGTTTTGTATCAGCTCTAGTAGCTTGGGGGTAGAGTCTATGGGATTCTTTAGGTATAGGATCATGTCATCTGCGAAGAGAGAAAGTTTAACTTCATCTTTTCCTATTTGGATCCCCTTTATATTCTCTTCTTGCCTAATTGCTCTGGCTAGGAATTCTAGTACTATGTTGAAGAGCAGGGGAGAGAGTGGACATCCCTGCCTTGTTCCTGATTTTAAAGGGAATGGCTTTAGTTTTTCACCATTTAGAGTTATGCTTGCTGTTGGTTTGTCATAAACTGCCTTGATCATATTCAGGAATGTTCCCTGGAATCCCAGTTTTTCCAGGGCTTTTAGCATAAATGGGTGCTCGATTTTATCGAATGCTTTTTCCGCATCCAGCGATAAAACCATGTGGTTCTTTACCTTGCTCCGGTTGATGTGTTGGATTACATTAATTGACTTGCGTATATTAAACCAGCTTTGCATCCCTGGGATGAATCCAGTTTGATCGTGGTGTATGATTTTTTTGATGACCTGTTGAAGTCGATTGGCCAGAATTTTGTTGAGAATTTTTGCATCTATGTTCATCAGGGAGATTGGTCTGTAGTCCTCTTTCCGTGATGAGTCTCTGCCTGGTTTTGGTATGAGGGTTATACTGGCGACATAGAATGTGTCTGGTAGTGAATGTTCTCTTTCAATTTCATCTTAACATGTTTATTATCTGTTTGTACCTCTAAGGACTGTGTAACTTATTTTCCTATGTATAGATTGGATTGATTGTAACTTTTTTTAAATCTGTACATTCTATATATGAATCTTTGGTTGGTGAAGGTGTTTTCCCCATTCTGTGGGTTGTTTTTGATTCTTGCAATTCTTTTCTTTGGTACACAAAAGCCTTTAAATTCCTTTGTCAATTCTTGTTACTCCTTGTGCCATTGGAATCCTGTTTAGAAAATGATTGTTTATGTTTCCATCTTCAAGATTTTTCCCAATAGTATTTCATATAATACACACCAAAGGCTATATTTAACTTTTCTTTTTTTACTCAAGGCTGGCACTCTACTACTTGTGTCACAGCTCCACTTCCAGCTTTTTCTGTTTATGTGGTACCAAGGAATTGAACCCAGGGCTTTATGCATGGTACACAAGCACTCTAACACTAAGCCACATTATCAGCCCTATATTTAGCTATTTCTAAATTCATGATGGTTGCTTCTGAAGTCGTGTGTGTGTGTGTGCACATGTGCATGTGTGTATGCATGTGCACGTGCCTGGGTGTGCATTTTTTTTTTTTTTTGGCCAGTCCTGGGCCTTGGACTCAGGGCCTGAGCACTGTCCCTGGCTTCTTCCCGCTCAAGGCTAGCACTCTGCCACTTGAGCCACAGCGCCGCTTCTGGCCGTTTTCTGTATATGTGGTGCTGGGGAATCGAACCTAGGGCCTCGTGTATCCGAGGCAGGCACTCTTGCCACTAGGCTATATCCCCAGCCCCTGGGTGTGCATTTGTTTGTGCCAATACCTTGCCTTGCACTCAGGGCCATGAATGCTCAATCAACCCACCTTGCTTGCTTATGGCTGCCGTTCTACTCCTAGAGCCATGTCTCCAGTCTAGAATTTTTCTGGTTATTTGGAGAGAGAATTTGATGGACTTTTCTGCCCTGGCTAGCTTTGAATTTCAATCCTTTGACCTTAGCCTTCTGAGTAGTTAGAGTTACAGGAATGAGCCACAGTGACACAGCTGCTTTTAGAGTCATAAAAGACTTAAACATAATCTATCTAATCAATCATAAATAATACATACAGAGCACCTTTGAAAGGGATGATTACTGAATTAGAGAAACCTATAAATCTAACAGAGGATATTTACCATATGATTACAAAATCTTTCCTGTACGTTTGTACTTTTTAATAATAAAATTAATTGCAAAATTTGTCAAAGTGAATGAAAATTCAGAAATCAGTTTATTTACAAAATAATCATCTGTATGTCTTAAATAGTGAATGGAAAATGTTATGAAGGATACCCATTAATAGCCTCAAATTATTCTGGCCTAAGGAAAGAAAACCACAAAACTTAAACCACAAGATTGTGGTGAGAGAGCTTGCCTGGTATACATGAGGCCCTGGGTTCGATTCCCCAGCACCACATATACAGAAAATGGCCAGAAGTGGTGCTGTGGCTCAAGTGGCAGAGTGCTAGCCTTGAGCAAAAAGGAAGCCTGGGACAGTGCTCAGGCCCTGAGTCCAAGGCCCAGGACTGGCAGAAAAAAAAAAAAAGATTTGTGAAGATAGGAGAAACTGGAAAAGCAAGCCGGAATCTCAAAGACAAAGAATGGCTACAATAAAAATTCCAATTCTTTTCTAAAAAACGATACATAGAATGAATGATAATGCAAGTAAATTTAAAAGGGTAGATAGGAAGGAAAGACAGAAGATGAAATGATTGAATGAACCTCTTACATTTCCGGAGGCCAGGGAGTTCATTCAGTATTTCACACCCGCAGTTTCTGTGTCTGGTGAGGGCCTCATCCTGCTTCACAGAATGCAAGCTGTCGTTCTGTCTTCTTCATATGGTAGAAGAAGCAACTGAGTTCCCTCAGGTCTGTGTCATAGAAGTCCCATCTCATTGTCAAGGGCTCAGCACTCAGATCTAACATCTTCTGGAAAACCTAACTCATAGTGGCATTACCTTGGGGGATAGGATTTCAGTATATGAATTTGGATGGATTGGGGAGACACAAATAATCACATCATCACTAAAAATATTTTCAAGCTTCGTTTGTGAAAAAAAGTTTATATTATTTAAAAAGATAGTCTATTGCTACAAAATGAGTGAGGAAGAGAAAAGTGAGCAACTTTCTTACTAGGTTGTTCAAAATTGTTCATTTTATTATTAAAACAATATGTTGCTGTAGGAGAGATCAGGAGATCAATGAAACTGAATGGATAATCCAGAAATCACACACACACACACACACACACACACACATATACACACATACTCACATATATACCTACAATAGAAAGTACATAATCAGCTTATATTTGAACATATTACCTATCTCTTATATATACATTTTATGTTTATAGGAACAGTCATAATGAATATGTTTCATATATGTTTTTATATTGCATTTGTGTAAGTGTATATAATAGATATTCAAATAAATATAAGAATACATATACATACATATACATATGTGTATGTGTGTGTGAATGTGTGTGTATGTGTGTCATAGAAGAATACCAGACGGGTGGAAGAGCATACATTTAATAGATAGCATGGAAAATAGAATTTATGAACTAAAAATGTGTCCTATCACTCTTTTCTTTATTACATTTCAAGTAAACAATTGAAAAGATGAAACAACACATAATGAGATACATCAGCGCTACATAGGAGACAACTAAAAGTTTACGAATGGTCAAAGCTAGAACAATTTAAGCACTAAGATAAATATGATGGTATTGGATTAGAATCAAGTATAAATAAATATCCACGAATCCAAGAAATAAAAGCCTGGATAAACAAAAAGGAAGAAAGGACAAATCTCCCATGCTGATGAAAATCCAATTATTTATGTGACTACTTAATCCTAAAGGAGTCAGAGAATAAAACCTGTCAGAGTTAGTAGAGATTAAACGTAGTAATAATGTCTTTTCACAGAGAAGATCTTAACAAAGGATGAGGGATGGGTAAGGAATAACTTTCAAGTGGGGAAATTTGACAACCACCACCTCAAGTCAGGTGGTCAACATCAACAGTGATATCCCACATTGCTACTACACACCTTCGATAGGACAAGATATGAATGACCCTCTAACACAGTGGTTTTCTTCCTCCAAACCCATAATCATAGCCTAATCATGAGAAAAACATCAGACAAGTCCAACGGAGAGACAATCTATAATATACCTGACAAGCACCTTTAAGAACTGTCAAGGTCATCAGAAACAGGGAAACCTGAGAAATTGTCACTGGTAGGAGGCTGACATGGCTAATGTTATGGGGCGTCCTCTGCAGATCAGAAAAAGGACAAAGGTAAAATCTATTACAAGGCAAACTATGAATTTGAGTTAGAGATAATATATAAATATCAATTAATTAATTGTAATGAATCTCGATTCTCTTGCAACATGTTAATGGTAGGAGACACTGGTAGGAGTTATTTGGAAATTCTCTAAACAATATTTAAAAATTGTCCATACATTTAAATCTGCTCCACAATAAAAACTTATATAAAAATTAAGCTAAGCACATAGCACACATCTGTAATTTTACTGTTCAAGAATTGAGGAAAGCACAATGCCAGTCTGGCCTGATGGCAAACATCAGAAAAATAACATTAAAATGAACATTAAAAGGATTTTATTATTGCCAGTATTATTGCCATCTGTTATTATTATAATTAAAATAATAATTACTATTATTTGTGATCATATTAGTTCTTGAGCTCAGGGCCTAGGTACTGTCCCTTAGGTTTTTTTGCTCAAGGATGGTGATTTTTACCACTTTAGTCATAGCTCCATCTCTAGCAATTTGATGGTTAAATGGAGATAAGAAAATCCTGGACTTCTCCTGGGGCTTGCTTCAAACTGTGATCCTCAGCCGTCAGCCTCCTGAGCAGCTAGGATTACAGAGGTGAGCCGCATTTTCTTATTTCTAAACATTAGATTAAATTATGTAAATGGCTTTGCATCTTGTAAAATTTTCCCTCCTGAGAATTCCACTAGACCTTTGCATGAAGGTTCAAATAAGCTTCTGTAGGAGAGAACAAATTCAGGCCCTTTCCTATCCTAGGTAAATCCTCTGTTTACAAGTGAGCTACAGACCCAGCTAGCCCAGATTTGTTTTCATCTTTGGAAGTGAGAGCAAATTTTTGGACATTCCCATCAGTAAATATTCAAAGATAAACCAGAATGGTAAAATTATTTTGTACTTTCCAAATCTCAGAAAATACAGGAGAAATTATGTCCTGAGTCTGTAAATTTATGCCTTGAATAGGAGTTTTACTCTGGAACAATATTTTCAAAAATGACTGCAGAGCAAATAAAAACTTTTGAAAAGCTGATATAACTACAAATCTAAAATAGACTCTAATATTGCAAATATAAATGTCAATTGGACTACAGTCTCTAAGACACTCAAAAGATATTAACAATTGAAATCCGGGCTAGCTGGGGCTGTAGGTCACTTGTAAACAGAGGATTTACCTAGGATAGGAAAGGGACTGAGTTTGTTCTCTCCTACAAAAGCTTATTTGAACCTTCATGCAAAGGTCTAGTGGAATTCTCAGGAGGGGAAATCTTACAAGATGCAAAGCCATTTACATAATTTAATCTAATGTTTAGAAATAAGAAAATGCGGCTCACCTCTGTAATCCTAGCTGCTCAGGAGGCTGACTGAGGATCACAGTTTGAAGCAAGCCCCAGAAGTCCAGGATTTTATCTGCATTTAACCATCAGATTACTAGAGATGGAGCTATGACTAAAGTGGTAAAAAATCAGATATGAAAACTTAGCTTGAAACTTGAAGAGCATAGGGAATAAAATTTGATCGAAGACAGGAATTCCTAAAGCAATTTAAGCTCTCAATAAATAAATTAATTTATCAAGAAAATTGTAATAGTTTATGTTGCTAAATAAAAAACCATAAGCATTATAGATATTATGGACTAATCTTTAATATTATTATAGATTTATAACAATAAATAACTAAAACTGTAATTGTAAGAAAGTGTTTTCCTATGCTCCCTTTGCATGACCTTCCAATAAGTGGTTCTAAAACAGACATTATAACCAGTTTATTTGTCATTTAGATAACAGAATATTTCATTTTTATTTTTGAAATAGGCAATTAGTATGGTTTGAATGACAAATATCCCTTCATTTTCTCTTTTGGAATAGAGATTAAAATACTAGTAGGAGACATTTCTCAAAACACTAGGAAAATATCTAATAAATTTGAACATAGAAAGTTTATTCAGTAAATCATAGTCTAAAATTGTTTTCTTATCCCATTATCTGAGAAAAAATAGTATCATGAAGAGAAAGCCTTGAGTTATCTAACTAATTTGGGTTGCAATATTTGGAGTCAGGAAGCATTTGTAATAGATTCATCACTTAAATTCCATGTACTTAGCATCCTGATGTTCAAGGCACGTCCTTTGTCTGAGAGCAAACAATAATAAGATGCATCCTTAGAGAGAGGGCTAGGCAAGAAATAGCATATATATAAAAGGGTTCTACTGAAGCAAGGCAAATGTGCTTAATTTAAAAGTTAACGTGGAAAACTTTAGATTGGCAACTTTTTTTTTTTAAAGTGGAAGTTGACAGGCTCTGAAAGACTTCTACATCTGCAGACACCCAAGGTCTAGTGTATGAAATTTTGCCTAAAATTAAAACTATAGGATCCTGTGGCTAGAGGTACGATCTACCATACTTTTCCTTGGATAGTCCACGAATGACTGAAGTTTTTGGTGGACACAGACTATGTATTAACACAGAGTGAAAGGAGTATTTTGTTAAAGTGGAAGCCCAGGCCTAATTCTTAGCAGTGTGTTGGATTATACAGAGGAATTTGGTTCCATCTGTTTAGGGTTTGTGTGGAAGAATCCAATCTTCTTGGAACTTTATGTTTCCAAGATTCTTTTAAGTTCTGGTGTCATTGAGCCTCATGGGACTAAAATTCAAACAGGACATTGGAAAAGTGAACTAACTTTTAAGTTAATGTAGCTTTCACTAAATGATGCCTAAAACTCATGACTAATGCCACTTATTTTGATTATTGGCAAAATAATTGGTATTCTTGGGGAATAATTAAATTGGAGAAAATGTTCTGATTGGTCAAGAGGTCAATACTGGTAATCACAGAAAATTATAATGGCTTACAGAATTGCATACTCAGGAATTAAAAGTGATTATCTTAATTATTGTAATAAATTCGTAAATGAAGGCCTAAGTAACCAGTAATGACAAGACCCTTTGAATAAATCATGCATGCATACGAATGCTTAAAAGTAATGCTTGAAATTTGGTTCAGTTTATGTCTATTTAATTTTCTAGCAGCTTGAACTTCAAATATAATACTTTCTTATTCAGGATGTGTTTCTCGTCTTCATGGGATTTATTCTCAAAATCTAATAGAATATTTCATCAGTATTGAAAGCCCAAACTAAATGTCAGATTTTTATTACTTTCAATATTGATGACATATCCTATGAATTGTTTATCATGAGGATCAAGAACACCTTGATTATTTATGGTAATTTTCGTTTTATTTTTCAAGAACCCATTACATTCCCATTATATCATAACCTTATGCTTTAAATAAGAAAACTATAAGAATATCAATCTTACTCATGAAGAAATTGAGATGCAAAGGTTATCTGAGCCATGTAGAGTTGTAGAATTAATGACAACCAGCAGGAATAAGGTTTGAATCTTCTTGAAAATTCTTCCCATAAAAATTATAGTGCATTGTATTCATAAACTGCTTTGTTGAATGGCACCTCCCTTGTACAACTACTTAAAGATAATAAAAATATTTTCAACAAACATAGTGCCTGTAAGTCACATAACTTTATGCCAATCTTCATTTGCGCGTTATCAGTGATTCTAGAGCTGAGATTAAGAGTCCATCAAGGTGGAGCTACATTTTGTCAGTAAATATTGATGTTAGATTTGATTGAGACTTCTGATAGGTATTAGCAATGCTTACTAAATATCTCTCTATATTTTCCCTAGAACAGAGCTGAATTGTACTCCCCTGTCATCATCAAATTAGATATGAACACAAATTTTGAACAATGAGCAATTCTTTATTGAAGAGAGGAAGTATTTCCTCTTGTTTCCTTTATCTTGCTCTGAAAATTATGGAAATCTGGAAACAAAACCATGCTACAGTTTCCCCTGTGAATGGACCATGACATGAGGAGATCAAACCTTTGTTGAGGCCCTGAGATGTGGGGGTATGTTTGTTTTCTTAGGTGTGAATCATTAATCGTCATTGAAATAAAACTAAGAAGAAAATGACAAAAGATTGAATATTACTGACTTGAAAATGAATATATTTTTCTTCATGTTGTTGTTAATGCCTTTATAACCTCTGTGTATCTATATATTAATTTATCAGTGACATGAAACATGAGAATACTGTGACAAACTAGAAGCATTTTCTAATTCTAGGGGAAAGTAAGCTCAATCTATTTTTTTAGATGCTGTACTTATAAAAAAAAATATCAATAGTGATGACAACAGTGTCTTCACTTCTCTCCCCTTCCACTTCTCAGAATAGAACAGAATGTGTGAGGTACAAGAAACACCAGCAGGAATTTGGTCAGCGACAACCTCCTATTTCCGTTGTGTGTGCGGCCTGCTCCACTGAACCAATATTTTGATCTCTTCCTTTATTATTACATTTTTCTTCTTTTTTTTTCTACTTTCTTTCTTTTTCATTTTTAAATGAAGTGAGAAGTCACTCAACCCAGCTCTAAATTCACATCTGTTTAAACAATGGGTTTTGCATAGCAACAAAGTATGAAAACAAAAGTCTCAAAACTCTTTCCTTATTCTTGCATCAGACAAGAAGGAAAGGCACCAGCTTAGGTGGAAGGGGAAGTAAAAATGGGAGAGCAAAGAGAGATAAGAAAGGGCAATTGGGAGGGGGGAGTGTGATTGGACCAAGATACATTGTACATTTGTCTAAAAGTTCCATAATGAAACCCCTTAACATGTCCCAATTTAATGCATACCAATAAACAAAAATATTTACTCACTCAGGCCATTTCTTAGGAACTATCTTTTCCTTTCTAGTCCATGATTTTTGAGACCAGGAGAACACCCATATCAATGTCTACACACAAGTATCCTAGAGTTGTTTACAGTCTCTGGCCACTGTGGTAGCTCACAGAGGGTCCCTGCCTCTTCCTTCTGGTGCTGTGTATATTTAGAAGATCACCCTTGATGGGGATGGGAGTGGCTCAAGTGGCAGAGCATTGGCCTAGAAGATCACCCTTCTCCATTCACTGCTATTGGCTTCTGGTCTTACAGAACTGGTTTCCAAAGGTAGTCTGTATATAATTACCTAAGTTGTTCATTAAAAAAACAAAAACATAAACAAAAACAAAAACGCCTTCTCTTGAGAAATTCCAGCTTTGAGGTAAGTCTTAGTAAGTAACCATTGGGCCAGTATCATTCATGTATCCAAATATAGCTTGATGCAGGCGATCTGAACATACCCTTTGGAAAAATTCTACGAGCTAGGTATGTTGTCCTACATGTGAGTTATTTTTATTATGTTTTGTCAAAGAACTTGACTTGCTGCAAGGGAAGATATATGGGCATGAAGTGAACACATGTGTTTTCGATGGCTTTAATTAGAACAAGTCATGCCTATTTCAGTGTGATTAACAAAAAAACAAAATTGATTTGCTTTTCTGAGTAATTGAATATATTAAAATCTCAGTGCTCTTTTTGTTCCACATCTTAACTCTATGGACTGTACCATTTCTATCTCATAGGTCCTGAAATGAGTTTAGAATTCTCTTACAAATACGATTTAAGTTTTATATTACTTTTCTTTTGCTTGTTTTGGTTGTATTTCATTTAATTCTAGTACCAAGCATGAAACATGACATCAAATGGGGGTGAATTTAAAAAAAAAAACATGTGACACATTAAACAACACTGACATAAATCTTTCCCATAAAGGAAATTATTTTATTTTATAATAATAGTCACCACTATTTAAAATGTCTAAGCCTGTCATAGTGTAAAGACTGAATACCCTTTCTCAAGTATACATATATTTTGAAGGACAAATTGACTTTATCTAGGTAAAATCATATACCAAGGTAAATCACTTTGTGTTTTCATTACTGTAGTAATGAGACAGACATGTCTGTCTGGATGAGGCATAGAATTCAAGTATTGATCTTTCTTGGGATGCCTCTTTGGACTTCTAAACACCTGCTTATTTTTTCATTTATAAAGTATGCATGACCTATCTATACCACATGCTGATGAGGTAACAAATAAGATGAAAAGCAGGACCTCAGATGACTTTCCTCCCTAGGACTGATATGACGCAAGCAAAACTAATCTTAAGACAAACAATAAAGTTAATAGCTTGCACAATGAGCTTCTGCCATCACTGCCTGGAGGTAGTCATCCTTGCCATATCGAGTTGCGGCTGCCTGAGTAACCAAGAGAGATTGAAGAGAAAATCAGGATGTGACCCGTGAGGCTTAGTCACAAAGTACATTGGAGGTTCTGCCTTGTTCTTCCTTGAATCACTTGCTCTGGAGGAAACTAGTTACATGTGGTGGAGATACTCAAGCAGAACTATGGTAGAGACCTATGGAGAGAAACAGGCTCAGCTGCAGCAGTCAGCAACATGCTGCTAGCCATAACTTGGGAATCCATGATGAGGAAGCCAAAGCCACAGATGAGTCCAAGAGTGTTTCTTAACTGTGACTCCATGAAAAACACCAAGACTGATCAACTCCAGCCATCGCCTGGGTTCTCAACCTACAGAGACTGTGAGATGATCCGACAGATGTAGACATGAGAAAGAGCATCAAGCAAGGCGGAAGGAACAATGTGTACAACCCCAGAGATCATAAGTCATACAACTAAACAAGACAAACATTAATTTGCCTTGATTGCCACCGCAATTTCTCTCCATTTGCTTTAAGATTGTGAACTTTGTGTCACTGAGGGCTTACCTGGAGCCAAGAGAGAGCTGAGTATGTGCAACTTGGCAAGTGAGGGAATGTGAATCAAATCAGGCCATTAGAGCAACAGATAGTCCAAGATACATATGCAGACTAGCTCTCCTGAAAAAGAGGAGGAGACAGCTTGCTATATGGAGTCACACAACATTTATGCTAGCATCATGGAAGGCCACTAAAGGCCAGTGAAATTATTCTATAGGACAGCATTAATCATGAACTCAGGCGCACATCACAGGATACAAACAAATGTTCACTGCTGTTAACAAAGCCACAGATTGTTCAAAGTTTAACACAATAAAAGTGATTTTCCTGTTTTGTTTTGTTGTTGTTGCTGTTGTTATTGTTACATTGGGAATTGAACTCAGGACCTTGTACATCTTACACACTGGCTCTACTACTGGAGCCACATCTCCAGTTCTTTTGCTTTTAGTCTGTTATTCAGTTAGAGAATCCCGCTTTTGTCTTGGCTGGGCTCAGATAACAGCTTTCCTATCTTCATAGTACTACCCACCACCTTGGCTCCTATTTTCTTATTTGAATCATAGATCAGGGAAGGAAATTTGCTCCTGGTTGAGAGGATGGCCGCACATTCACTAAGAGCACTTTCTATCTTCAAATCTTTGCTATATTAAATCTTTGACGTTTTCTTCTCTAGAACTAGAAAGAATAGAGGATTATGTATAGGAAGTTACTATAGAAATTTCTGGAAGAGGCCCAAACTCATACTCCTCATCCAGCCTAACTAAAAGAGTTTAGTGCAGTTAATATGTGCTAAAAAAAAAAAAAAGGAAGGATCAAAGGAAGAAAGGAGGAGATGGAAAGAGAGAAAGAGGAAGAGAAGAAAGCAAGAAAGAGAGAGAGAAAGAGAGGGAGAGGGGAAGAGAAAGGGAGGAAGGGAGGGAGGGAGGGAGGAAGGAGAAAGAATGAAGGAAGGAGGGGGGAGGGAGGGAGAGAAGGAAGGAAGGAAGGAAGGAAGGAAGGAAGGAAGGAAGGAAGGAAGGAAGGAAGGACAGAAGGACGGAAGGAAGGAAGGTAAAGGAAAGAGAGAGGAAAGTACCATGATTATGTTTGTGATACAGGTACCCACAGGAAGGAGAGCCATTGGTGAGGGTGAAGGAGGATGAATGCTATTTCATATGCATTAATAAAAAAAACTTAAAGGAAATCTGTTGAAATAATTTTAAGAAGTGAGTAAATCCAGGGTTTTTGTTCTTTTCTTTTCTTTTTTTTTTTTTTGGCCAGTCCTGGGGCTTGAACTCAGGGCCTGAGCCCTGTCCCTGGCTTCTTTTTGCTCAAGGCTAGAACTCTACCACTTGAGCCAGAGCACCACTTCCAGCCTTTTCTGTTTATGTTGTACTGAGGAATAGAACCCAGGGCTTCATGCATGCTAGGCAAGTACTCTACCACTAGGCCACATTCCCAGCCCAAATCCAGTTTTGATAGGCAATGTACATTATGTAAAAAAAAAATGAACTAAATAGCTTCAAGGTAAAGATAAGAGGGGGAAAATGGGATAGAACAATGAAAGTGGTGGCATTGACCAAGAAGCGTTGTACTTGTCATCTGACTTATGGAACTGTAACCCCTTTGTACAATCATCTTCATAGTCATCATATAATAATAATAACCATAACAGTAAAATAAATGATGGAAGGGGAATAGGAAAGTGACAAAGGATCAGAGTACATAGTATGCATATATGGAACTATCACAGTGAAATCCTCATGTACATTTAATATATTCTAATAAAAACCTGTTTTATAAAAAAAATAGAGTTTGGGAAATTTAAGCTCTGGAATAAGACTATGGGAAAAAGAGAAAATGACCTTGCAGATTAGCTAGCAACTGCTGCTACAGTCTTTCTTTTATAGTTAGGAAATACTTATTTCATTAGAACATTTACATTAACCTCTTAAATGAGACTGTTTCATTATAACATCACACATAAGACATACCTACCTTTGCCTCAAGGGAGACAAACCGAAGTCCTGTCTGTGGGAAATGTAGCTCAGAGCCAAGATACCAGAGGAGAAGCATTTCTTTTTACTAGCTCTACCTAGGGTTCATTGTCATACAGTGATTTATGAGTGAAAAAGGTAGGTCATACACTCCCTCTCACCACATCCCCTCTGTCACTAGAGAGAGCCATGGGTATACTAAATGAACTAAACATGCCCATTCAATAATGTGACAAAAGGTAGGTTTGGCATGGTCATCCACAACTTTAATCCTAGCTACTCAGGAGGATAATATAGAAAATACAGGATTCCAGCACAGCATGCACAAGATCAGAGCAAAATCCTATCAACTGAGAAATAAACTAAAAAGTCAAAGGACTAAGGATGTGGCTTAGTGGTTCAGCACTTGCCTAGCAAGCTCAAGGCCTCAACTTTAACCGCAATTCCACAAAAGAAAAAGCAAAATAAAAACGAGAGTAACTTACTAAGGGCATCTTCAAAACCATGATCAAATCCTGTAGGGTGAACATTAGGAGCTTGCCTTTACTCTGCACTGGCATAGCTCCTGAGTTAGACTCCAGTACTGCTGTTTGGGAGGAGCCTTCTTTTCCTTGGCATCCTTACAGACTTGCTTTTGTCCATCATTCTTTATATTTTGTCTGATATAGGTTAGGAATTGCATAATCCATGGGATCTGTATAGAAATTGCATTCTGCTTACTGCTTATTATATACCTATAGGGGGGGACCAAGGTTTGTGTCAGCACTCACATAGTCAAAGACATTTTTTTTCTAGTTTTGAAATATCTTTCACTTTGCTTATCTAAAAAAGTACAAAAGCATTAGGGGAAAATATATGGCAGAGTATTCTAAAGTTGAACATGTGCTTACCACATGATCTAGCAATTGCGCGCTAAAACATTTCTTTCCCACAGAAGTAAAAACGTATGTCCACCTGAAACCTATATACAAACGTGCATAGCAATTTTATTTATAACAAGCCATACTTGGAAATGACCCAAATTTCCTTCAGCAAGTGGATGATTAAAATAAACGATGTACTATCCCCATGCCATGGATCTCACTCAGCAATTAAAAGAAACAGCAGATTCATACATGTACAACATAGATTGATTTTTGTATTCATTTGTTATTGCTTCTGTAATAAATTGGCAAAAGCCAGGTGTGGCGGCTCATGCTACCAGTAATGGTAACTACTTGGGAAGCAGAGATGGGGAAGATTGAGGCTAGGGTAAAATGTTTGCAAAATCTCATCTCCATGAAAAGACTTAGGCATGCACCTGTTACTGTGGGGCACGCCAGCCCGGATGCCTTGCATCATTAAGAGGCGGTTCTAGCAGGCCACGCCTCCCAGCCTTGGGACCACATGTAGCCAAGATGGTGCCTGGTGGTGAACGTAGAGGCGGTCCTGTGGGCCGGGACATAGATGTAGGCTGCCCCTTAGGGAGGTCCCTCGGAGCTCCACCCTGATGGACAGCTCAGGCATCAAATCCCAGCCCCTAAGTAGGTGCACATACCCCTCCCCTTCCGCTGCCCTCCAACCCCTTTAAAAGAACAGCTCATTGCCACCATTAAACGAGTCTTAGCGCTGACTGGCTCCCGGACTGTGTGTCCTCCATCGAGAGGGGGGCTGGGTGGCAGTCTGTCAGCCCTCTTATCCTCTTCCGGGACCCGTCCGCATGGGGTATGCTATCCCATCTCTCCTGCAGGACAGGAGAGCGCGGGAGGCTAAAAACCCCCGGCATGTTACCCCAGTAGGAGGGCAACAGTTAAAGGTAGCTTGGGATAAGAAAAGCATGACTCTACTTAAAAATATAATGCTGCTAGGCTGAGGATGTGACTTAAGTGGTAGAGAACTAGCATACAAATGTGAGGCCTTGAGCATACCAGAACTGACAAAAACTCACCCTTAATGCAACGAGTTAAAATAACATAAATTTATGTTCTTGCAGTTCAGGATATTAGGAGTATAAAAAAAAAATAAGAGCAAACTTGACTTACTTCCATAGACTTCTGGGAAGATTCCATCCATCTCTCATCATACATAAACATGTACGTATATAGAGAGTGGTATTTTATTTAAACCACAAATAAAATGAAATTGTGTCATTTGTATGAAAATGGATAGAACTGGAGACCATCATGTTAACTGAATTAAGCCAGTTTCAGAAAGACAAACATCATGTTTTTTTCTATATAGTGACTCTAGATTAAAACTGACATAGAAGCAGAAGGGAGAATAGTTATGGGGGGGAAGGGAATAAGATAGAGTGGTGAGGAAAGCATAAATGCAATTAAAGTACATTATATGCATGTATGAAAATACCATACTGGAACCCATTATTTTCTGCAATTAATAAGAAAAGATTTTCTAAATCCTTTACTATTCTCTCTTCTCTTCCTGATACTTAAGATCTCAAATATAATGTCATCTTTTTTTCTTCATAGTTAATTTTATTCCTACGTATAACATTAATTTATGTTAGGGTAATAAAATTCATGTTTCCACTATAAAATTATAACCAGTTAATCCTGTTCTTTCAGAAAGAACTTGGGTACTACTGCATGCTCTGTTAAATCCTACACTATAATTTCTAGAAGAACGTATTTGGAGAAGAACAAGATAAGTAAATTAAAGATATAAACAGATGTGGGAAAGGTAGAGAGCAGCAAGCCAGGAGTAACTCTGGGTTGTGGGTACTTTTGTTTGTTTTATTGGCTTTCCTCATCCTTTCTTCTATTATGTTAATCATGGGAAACAATGAGTATGTCACTATGGATTTGCTTGATGTTGTGGAAGACCTAGTGGGATTTTTTCTTTGACTACAGGTTTCTGAAAGGAAGAAGGGATGCTCTAGGTGTTTGCCTTGTAGTTTTCAATGATGTCTGCCACCTCTCTCCCTAAAGGGCTTAATAACCTGCCACTCTACGAAGGTCGTATCAGGTGAGGTGCTTATCTTTGGCTTACCCTTTGTCTTCCATCTTCCAAGGAGTGATTACATGGTATCACAGATGCCAGAATGCATTTTTCTCTTTACTTGGGTGGTGGAGAACCAATTCCTAATTTTATATGTATGTAATAGTGACAGCAGTAACCTAAGTAGCAGTAGTTAATAGAGCCTGCATGCCTGTGTGGTTTCCCAGGGAATCTTTGAGTCAGGGGCTGTTCTTTCTACTATACTGATGAACAAACTGAAATGCTAGATAGCTTGTCCAGGAAGATGAGGGCTGCCAAGTGCAATCCCTTCAGTCTGAATTCAGATCCCAGAAGCTGAAAGACTGTGAGATGTGGAGATAGTTTTATTTTGTACATGACAAGACTATACAGGGTCCCGGTGTGGTGTCTCACATTTAGTAGACACTCAGTGCTTCATGCTCTTTCATTCCTTCCATCTCTCTTCCTGAACAATACCATAAATAACAATTAAAGTCAGTAAAAAACATGCCACAGTTCCACATTCCAGGGATATGTGAAATTTGAAGGCAGGTGGTGAGGGAGAGAATTTTGGTGTGGAATTTGGGATATAATGGTGAGTGGAGAGCCCGATGCGTGGAAGACTGGAGTTAAATTGGTCAGCAGAATGAAGTAATGGATCCCAGAATTTAGTAGCTCCAGTTGGCAATCAGAGGCCTGATGAAGACTCCTTCTGACTTCCTAGAAGCAAAGCTACAGAAGGAATATTTGAGGCAGGAAAGAAGGTGACCACCAAGAGAGGAAATGGGCCACAGGGGCTGGGGAGCTGCTGGTAACTGGGATAACCAAGAAACGCTTTAAAAGAGCTCACTTCTATCATTGAAGACTAAATGGTGTCCAATTTTGAAGAATCATAAAGTTCTTACAGAATGTCCTGGCATCACTGCGCTGAGCCTTTTGTGAAAAAGCACTCCCATGGAAAGGCCCTAGGAAGGTGGAAAAGGACAGGTAGCACACCCGTGTGTAGATGGGGGAAGGTGTTATGAAAGAGCCATGTCCTAGCTGAGCCCCTAAGAGCAGTAGGATTAGCAGGCCACTTCTGCATGAGATGGAGCAAGGGGAACCTCCTTCCTATGAACTAAGTGGTGATCCTTTCTATGGGGTGCAAGAGGTTCTCTGAAAGAGATTTCCAGAATGCAGGTGTGCCTGATGATCCTTGTACAATGCCCAACTGGTAAGTAAGCACCTTGGAGAGTCACCATGTAAAAACTCAGAGGACTAGCAGGCCCCAGGCTTTGACAGCCTTGAAGGAGATTGGATAAAATGTCCTAAGTGGCTATTTCCCACATACACACTGGCAGCTTTTCCTTCTCTTTCCCCTCATTTTCAAGGACAGCCAGTAAGTGGAGAAGTCTATGAAGGCTGAAATGGACATGACCATGAATATCAATAAGACCCTTGATCCTGTGCAGTAGAGTCAAGTGTGCCGGGGCCATCTCCTAACTCTTTGAGAGGCAAGGAGCTATTATAACCATGAACTTTTTAACCTTCAGATCTATAGAGGCAGCAATCACACATTGCCATAATTCCATTAGTTAATGAATACTTGAAGAATTTGTCCATCGTAAAAAATACACTTACAAATTAGTCCATCAATTATCTCTGGGGTCGGTGTTTCTTCTTGTTTTTTTTTTTTTTTTTTAAGTTTTTTCCTTTAACTGAGATTGTACGGGAAAGATATAATTAACCCTTGCACTAAAATGCTACATGTATTCATATAGATAGATTGAGAAAGAAAAATGTTCCTGATTCATTTCAGTTTGTTCACTCCATATTCCTATTTCAAATTCTTGGACACTGAGGTCTCGTGTAGAAACAGAAATTTTTAAATGAATGTATCCATTTCTGCCCACCACATTTGGACAATTGCACAAAAAAACACTGCTATTTGCTAAATATCTATCTATCTACCTACCTACCTACCTACCTACCTACCTACATGTCATCTATTATTTATCTATTTAGTACAAGTATGGCACAATCTATCTGTCTGTCTGCATTTCTTCCTTCTTTTTTCTGTCTTTCTATCTATCTATCTATCTATCTATCTATCTATCTATCTATCTATCTATATCTATCTATCTATCTATTTTAGTGCCGGTACTGGGGCTTGGACTCAGGGCTTTACATGCTCTTTTAGCTTTTTTTCTGCTCAAGGCTCTTACTCTACCACTTGTGTCAATGCCCTGCTTTCAGTTTTTTGCTGTTTAATTGAAGATTGAGTCTCTCGGCTTTGTCTGTCATCAAACCATGATACTCAGATCTCAACTTCTTGATTAGTCGGGATTACAGGTGTGAGTCACCAGCACCTGGCTATTGTACACTTTCTTGCTGACCCTACAGACAGCTGTAGAATTCCTCTTGGTGCAGGAACTCAGGCCAACATTAGCTAGCAATCAGTTCTAAGAAGTGGAAGTAACTCAACTTCCATCCGCTAGAAAGCAAACTTAATTTAGGATTGGGAGATTTTAGTTATGACCCCATTACTTTCCATGTTTAGCTGTTTCTTTAGGCAAGTTAATTAACTTTACTTAGCTTATATTTCCCTCCATCTTTGGGAGTTCAGTAGCATGATGTCACATAACATTTTACTTGTGCAAACTTAACCACATATATAATCAGAAAAAACCAACAACAAGGATGGTGTTATTTTTCTACCACCAGGCTTCACATACATCAATGCAGTGGGAAAACTGGTTAGATTGATGGCATAGCAAAGAAGGAGTAGGCCAAATTTCACTAAAAAACAAACAAAACAAAAACAAAACAACACCTCTTTTAAATATATAGAAATTTGGATGCTAGGCACATGTTAAAAACTGTACATTCTCTCCTTCAATTCTTTGAAGACTCATTTTATTGTTTGATTTGATAAATCATGCTCTGTGTGTCTCACGTTGCCTGCTTTATATATCATGAAGATTGAGTAAAAAGACATATTTTAATGAAGTAGCACTGTGCTAGAATTAGAAATGAGCACACAAATGGGTGGGAAAACAACCACACAAACATGGTGCCATATGCATACCCTTGCCTTGTGCCTATAGCTTATTACACTTAATCATTAAGGTGATGATTATTCATAAACAAATGATGTTACCCAGAATGAAGAGAATATTCCCCAGTGTGGTAATAGCCCAAACTTTAGAACAAGAGTACAAATGATCCTTCATTCAAAACAAATACTAGCACAGGAAGTACTTCCCTCTAAAATACCCAAAGAGATCAATTATCTATCCAACATTTACCAGATTGGTTTTTAAACAACACAAGGACACTTTTAAAGATTCATGTTATTTCAGGGGATCAGAATGGAGAAGAACGGTTAAAGGGGTGATCATGTACTCATAAACTGACATGTTCCCTTGTATCCAATTTGCACACTTACTCAAAGATACTGAAAATATAATCTGAGAAAACATGTGTTGTTGACACAATATCTAGTGGACCTCATTTCAAATTTAGAAGTCTACCTTTTTAAACAAACGTCCCCAAGTATTTCTAATACAGGTAATCCACAAATATTGACTTGAAAAACCCTTTCTCACTTAAATATTTTATGATGAAGGCATGTTACTTTTCAGAATTAATTATCTGGCATATTTTCTTATTTCTTTGACATCACTATAGTCCAGTTGGCTCATAAAGATAAAATTCTATGGGTACTTAACCAAAAATAAATGAAAATGAAGGACAGAATATGCAATTTGTTTTTTCTGACAACTATGCCTAGTTTTCTTTTGGTCTGCCATCTGATAGCTTTTAGAACTCATCCTTTTTTAAAATCTCCAAATTAGCATTTTTTAAATAAAATATTTCAAAGCATTTGATTTAATGGAGTTTCTCAAGATAAAAAATTTTTTAAATGTTCTCATTGTTTCCGTCAAAGGACCTGAAAATAACCTCAAGTCTACATAAATCTTTAAAATCCGCTTCTATTTTTCCACTCTCATTAGCAGATGATCTTTATGCAAAGCTCTCTGAAAAGGAAATATTTATGCTAATTTTTATATATCCTACTCCTTTCAGAAAGTTTTCACGCTTACATTTTCACTGTGTTTTTGAGCAAGTATATGAAAAAGGTAACAATTGTCATTGGAACAGGTGGTGTTGACAATCATTAGTATTTTTGGAGCCATTGCCATGTTTAAGGCACGGTGTAAAACAATACATATGTATTATCTAAAGTAATTATTATACCAGCCCTTAAGGAAAGAAAAGCAATTTATAGATGAGGAAACTGCCTAGAGAAGTTAAATGATGCGATGATGATAATAACGGTTGTAAGATTTAACTAGGTAACCAAGAAGAGAACACCAGTAGGGATTCAGGCAGGAGAGAAAAGTTTATTCTGAACTGCTGTTCCACTGTGCATGGTAGAGCTGCACGTGGTGGAAAAGGCTGGCAGCTGCTTATCTAGGGAAGGGGAGGGGAGAAGGTGTGGCTAGCTGGGGGGAAGATGTGACCAGAAATTATCACATGCTGTCATCTTTGGGAAATATATTTAGACAACTCTTTCTGAGCATTCTAATTAGATAGGGCAAATACCTTTCTAGTCTTGCTAGTCTTCTTATCTTTGGCTCAGCTACCTCCTCATTGATATTCTGGGGATAAAAAAAGACAATTTGAGGAACAGGCGACCCTGGAAAGGGCTCTCATTACCTCCCCCAGACTCTGTCTTTCTTCAAGATGGAATAACAAAAGGAAAATTTCCTTCTTGTATTGGGGGGTCACAAATCTTAAAATACAACCATAATTACATATCTGCCAAATTCTCTGTGGGGAAAGACTTTGATATCTACAAGGGGGAAAAATTACAGGATTAAGTACTAAGAAAGACATTTACCAGGTGACCAGATGTTGCTGGATGGATCTCCCAAAGCATTTTTAGAAGAGAATTTCCACAAAGGCAGGTAACATCAGCTGCCAACTTCATCCATTGGTTTGGAAAGGGTACAGTGAATAGACCAGATGTATGTTTTTGTAGAGTTCATTAATGTGCTTTGTTCTGAGTGGCAAGTCTATTTTTATTGTCATTACTAACAGCAACTTTCATTTGGTTGATTGTTTTGGTCATAGGCTTGAATGCAGAACCTGATCACTGTCCCAGAGGTGTTTGCTCAAGACTAGCACTCTACCACTTTGAGCCTCAGCACCACTTCAGATTTTTGTTTGTTTGTTTTTAATTTTGGTGGTCAATTAGAAATAAGAGTCTCAGGGGCTTTCCTACCCAAGCTGGGTTCATACTATAATCCTCAGATCTCAGCCTCCCAAGTAGCTAGGATTACAGGTGTGAATCACTGGCACCTGGCTCAATGCTTTTTATGTAATGTACAACTCTAGGATTTTTTGTTTCAATTGTGAAGACCAGTTAATCTTTTACTTCTTTTTTTTTTAACAAATGAAATGACAAGTATATGATGACATATTTTCCTTTCTCTCTGTTGGACTAACAGAAAAATTTAAATAATCATATGACATTTCCTGCTACAATTATATTTGCTTTCCTAATAATTTCAATGAAATGTAACTACCATACTTAAATATCAAAGTTTCCCCATTTGAAATTCTTTTTTAGGAATTTTAGTGAGTACATGTTTACAGGCATTTAATTTTCACATAAAGAGTCCATGTACAAAATAATATATGTGAGATAAATGAAAAAATAATTTTACAGATGTAACTATTTTTCCAGATGTTACTATGGAAATATTCTAGATTCATTACAACATAAAGGCAGGACGAGACATGTTCGCATATGTAGAGAGACGCTAGCTAATAAAATTTATTCATTTTTCTTCAGTGTAGCTAAGAATATGTGCTATTTGGTACAATTCACAATTCATAAATGATAGCCAAATAATTGTTATTTTATATTTGTATATCCAACTGCAATCCTGGGAGGAATCATTTAAAGCAAATCCTTTAACATTGTCCATAGCCATTGCTCTCTCATGACTGGTTAGAGTATGAATTGTCAGAATTTGTGATGAGGGTAATTTTGCATGATAGATTATAATTTTATCAGAGCAACAATAAAGAATAGACTTGCTCTATATGCCTGAAGATTTTCTTCTTTTCTCTCTCATAGCTCATTTGTAACTTTCCTATTAAGCTGTGGGATTTTATGCCTCAGACAAGAATGAGTACTGATATTTGGATGGTTTCATTTTCTATCATTTCATATAAATTGAACTCATTTTCACAGTCTCTGAAGAATATCCTTTTAATATGTGTGCTATACTTCTACTTGTATCATAATTCAAAAGAGATGTTTTTGGAGCTACCGAGAAAATCTCAAATAAAGCTTTGTTTTCATTCTTATTAGTCTGTTTGCAAATGATTGGGAAATTGGAAATTATATCCATTCTCCTCTAATTAAGATCTATTGTTTTGGAGTTGGGCATCAGTGACTCACAGATGTAATCCTAGCTACGCAGGGGGCTGAGATCGGAGAATCGCAGTTTGAAGCCAGCTCAGACTGCAAAGTCCATGAGACTCTTAACCTCAACCATCAGAAAACTGAAAGTGGTACTATGGCTCAACATGGTAGAGTGCTAGCCTTGAGTGTAAAAGCTCAGCAACATTGCCCAGGCCCTGAATTCAAGCCCCATGACTGACCAAAAGCAAAAACAAAAAATGTAATTTTTCCAGCAATTGTGAAGTGTGTAGCTCAAACCAACATTAGTCTTGGCCTTGAAGACTCCTCTGCTGCAATCTAAGGAACTACAGCTCCTTGTTGAGGCTCATTCCAAGTCATGGTATGAGGATCCATACATGGGTAATTTCCTTTCAAAAGAGTCTTTCTCTGTGTCTCCATAGTCACTCACTATGAAGACTCTATGAACGAGGGAGCAAATAAATGTGATGCATGGAGACTGCTGAGAGTAAGTACAGAAGACATCTTAACCTCACAATGCATGTTGGGTGAGAAAAGATTTCACTGGCCTGGGACAAAGTGTACTATTATGGTCTAGTGAGAATGACGGGATGTTTGGTGGTGTGGATAGAGTCAATCCTCAAGAAATTCACTATGTTCAGGAGCATTCCCATGTAGTTGGAGGAAATAGTAAATTGTAAAAAAGTAAATCAGGCAAAAGGGAACAATCCTACTAATGTGAAGTAATAAAAGAAAACCAAGTCCCACATTGGAGAGACTTAACGGTATGCCTGAAGCCCAAGTTGTAGGAAGTGCTCATTACCTCCTTTCCCACTTCAGGAAAACAGTCTCTGGAGTATAAGTGAGGTGAAGACCACACCAAGGAAAGAAATAACCAAAATTCAGATATCTGCTAAGGCAGTAAGTAAGCGGACATACAGAGATACCAAGTCTGCTCAGTGTGTAGCAGACGGAGAGCCATATGTGAGTAGAAAGGAAAATGACAAAAAAAAAATCTCCAAGAACACATGTAAAAGGTCAAAAAAAACTCTGCCATCCTTAGGAAGTTGCAATGGGGCTGCAGGTCCAGAATTATGCTGATGGGTCCCGGGGCCAATGAGGCTTCCTAGCAATTAATATAAACACTATATCTTGCACATTTCAGCTTGTGTCCTGGGAAACAGCTACATACATATTTAATTCAGTTAGGAATTACTTCCAATTGGCAGATGTTAAGATATTAGCTTCAGAACAGAGAGAAGTATTAAAATATTCACTAAATACATCAATATGTTGGGCCGTCTGTGGGCTTTAAAACTGTATTGTGTATCCCATTATGGAACCAAGCATGTGATATGTGAGGTAAAGAGAGTAAAAACACAAAACCGTATGTACACACTGTTTACAACGGTGTAAAGATGTGCAGTTACTGAGTTTTAGAGAGAGAAAAGATGACCATATGATAACAGAAAAAATGTAAATATTTGGCATTTTAAAGTTCACAGGATTTTTTTTTTTTACTGCAAATTTCTAGGCAATGATCGTCATTAGAAAGTAGTGGTTATCCTTTCTAGGCCAACATATATCAAACAATGTCTCCTAAAAGGAATGCCCTATTCCCCATTCCCATGGAGACACAGACGGACTCTAATGTAATTTATATTGCCTTTAGTGTGAGTCTCTAAGGCTCACTCCATCACTGAAAAATATGATTTGCTAGGTGGCATACAGAAAAAAAGAAAAGTGTGCTAATCAACTTCAAAAATGATCCTTATTGTTCTCTTATTGTGTTATGCAAAGTCAGCTGTCAGTTAGACACAAATGTTCAATTTAGCAATATTCTTGGTTAGGTACAATAAGTATTGTTGTATTTCATCCAGGCTCACTGAATGTTACATCTTCTACTGATGGTCCTTTCTTCTCCTCCTTCTCCTCCTTCTTCTTTTTACATGAAAGAATGTATATAATGCTGGGTCCAGGTGGCTCACAGCAGTAATCTTCGCTACTCAAGAGGCTGAGATCTGAGGAGCAGAGTGCAGAGTAAACCCAGGCAGAAAAGTTCACAAGACTTTTATCTCCAATTAACCATCAAAAAGCCAGAAATGGAGCTGTGGTTCAAGTGGTAGATTGCTAACCTTGAGGGAGAAAGCCAAGTAAGAGCAAGAGGCTCCAAGTTCAAGCTCCAGTATTAGCACCAAAAAAGTAAATACATAATTAAAATAAAATAAAATTTAAAGAAATTCTGAGCTCCCAGTCTGGAAAGAAAATGAAAGGGATATGGCCAAAAAAGTATAATTAGAAGTGGTACTTTACATATCTCATCATATTCTTCTTCGAACAGATGTTTTAGTAACTGAACATACTGCAAGTGCCTGAGTCATACAAGAATTATATTTACTGGGAGCTTTTAAACAAATAAAATCCAGGTTTTCCCGTGCAAAATCTCTTCTTGAAGCTTTACATGGGCACAGGCTTCTTCCTTTTCTTTTTTCTCCCCTAAATCTTGGTCTCATGGCACTCAATTGTTTTCTCTTCTTTGTTCTCATCTTTGAAGGTTCCACAGCAGAAGAATTTAGAGGAAGTTGTGAGATTGGATCAAGAAATTTATTCTTCAGGAGATCCCAAATCTGTCTGAAAATTTTAACTTTTTACATACTTAGGATTGCCATACTTTTTTTTTTCCTGCTGTGGAGGGCTTTTCTATATCTGATTAAATTTTTGTAAAAACCATGGGCATGTCAGCTCACACCTGTAATCTTAGTAACCTAGGTGGCTGAGATCAGAGGATCACAATTCAAAGCCAGTCTGGGCAGGAATGTGTGGGACTTTTGCTGATTCATTTCCAGCAAAAAAAAAAAAAAAAAAAAAAACAACAAACAGAGGCGGAGGTATGGCTCAAGTAGTAGAATGCAAGTCTTGAATAAACAAACAAACTAACAAGAGTGAGCAAAGGCTCTGATTCAAGCCCAGTACTAGCTCACACACACATCACACACACACACACACACACACACACACACACACATCAACAAAACCATGGGATTGCCATACTTTTAAGAGATGTTTCATGTTTGAGACTTATTGGACAAAGGGGCATGGTAATTTATGGATCTTTGCCATCGTGAGGTGCAGTTTCACTGGTTGCTGTTCGGTCAGCCATTTTGGACAGAAAAGAAGGACTGAGACAGAAAACAAACCAGAGAGCTCTCTGCTCCTCTTCCCATTCTCACATCTGTGCATGGGGCATGAGCCATCAGCGATTGGAGCATTGTCAATCACAGAATAGAAGTAGACAAGACTGCTTTGAGCACCTTTCCAGGGTGATTAGTACCAATCACTCCCAGAATTCCGATGTTTCAGTTAGGCAGGGGGTTAGTTATATGTAACTTAGGTCACAGCTTTCCCATCTACCAAAGGGCATTCATTTCTCCTTGCAAGTAGTTTGCTACTTTATGTTTCAAAAACTCTTCCTGGTATTATAGGAATCAAAAAGCTACACAAATTCATTCAAAAGTTGTAGTCCTAGGTTTTTCACTATTTCCAAGCCTTTGGGGCTTTTACCCAGGAATAACATAGCCAATTATTTCAGCACACATGCTGGTCCCCAAACTTTTACTTAGGTTTTCCAAGTTTATGACATTTAAATAAGTCTTCACTGCTAATGTCGGAGCCACTTGCCAATGCCATATCAACCCGGCATTGCTACCTCTTCCCAAGTGTCTGTGTTGCCCAGCCTTCCTGTCATACTGATCAACACATGTGATAAATTGCAAGTTTCCAGTCCAGCCATCTTTATGGCAGTGTGGCAGGAGAGATTATACAAGAATTGCCTGAGGAGTTCAAGCTGTTCACAAGCCATTACCAAGGGATGAGAACCCCATAAAGGATGGCTGCAAAGTAGAAGTCCCATTGTTTCTCCAGAAGGCAGTGTCACATCTTATTGGTTTTGCCAGCTGCAACACATTTGGGCTTCTCATAGCTAAGAGGCTTTGGCTAGAAGCTCTGGTGCCTTGGTATTGATTGTGCAATAAAATCACCTTGGCAGTAGCCTGATGACTTAGACTCAGTCCAATGAGGTTATCAGTATGTATGGTCAATAACGCCTATCAGATGGGCTGGACAGTTGGGAAGAAATCCTGTTTCCATTCTGACAGACTTTTTTGGAAATAGCTTGCAATTTTTAACCCCATCTTTCTATGAAAAGCCATCAAAGTCACAGTTCTGGAGGGGGAGCAGACTATAGTTACTTGCAAGGAGTCTAGAGAAGTAGTTAGCTAGATTTTCATCCAACCTATATCATCCTCAAGTCTCATTGTCCACAGATGCACTATGTAGTTTGATTCAAGGAGTAGCACACCAAGGAAACTATCATATTTTATAAGCAACCACTTCCCACTTGGTGCCCCCCAAATTTCTCCTTCTTACTTCTCTGGACTCCAGGGGTTTCCTGGATTAGGTGTTTCTTACTGTACATTTTCTTTCCCTTTACTGCACCTAATTCAAGTCCTATAATTTCAAACACAAATATGTGCATGATGAAAGCAAATGCTTTGGAACACTATCATTTTAATTTTTATAAATTCAAGTCTACTATTATTTTTTATTATGCAACAGTTGCCTTCATCTTGTTATTGGAATGATTTCTCTTTAAATTCACAAACTTTTTAAAAAGTTTTGATGTTTTCTTCTGCATGATAAAAGAGACAGCTTTGTATTGAGATTTCAGGTGCATTTTTCTTTATGGATTGATGACTGCCTGGATTAATGATATATGAAAGTTTTATGATATATGAATGTTCCAGAAAAGTGTAATAATGTCTTAAGGAGAAAATCTTGGGGAATACATACAATGTCTTTTGTTGTCTTCATCCTAATTGTTTTACACAGACTTAATTTAAAAATTTATTCAACACAACAAAGTAGTAAGACTTTTAGATCAAAAGTAAACAAGGCATTGCTTGTAAGCCAATTCCAGCAACTGCCTACTGTTCTTTTTGTTGATTGTGGGGCTTGAACTCAGAGCCTGGATGCTGTTCCTAAGCTTTTCAGGGACAGTGCTAGTGTTCTGCCACTTTGAGCCACAGTGCCCCACTTCTGTTTTTCTGGTGGTTAAACGGAGTAAGGAATCTCATGGACTTTTCTGCCCTGGCTGGCTTTGAACTATAATGCTCAGATCTCAGCCTCCTGAGTAGCTAGGATCATAGGCATGAACCACCAGTGCCTGGCACTGCCTAATTTTTTAATAAAGTTTTATTAAAATACAAACCGACTCTTTGCTTACAGCTTATCTATATAATTTCTTTTATGTTACAATGGACATGAATACTTATGAATGAATACTTATGGCAGAGATCATATAGTTTGCAAAAGTCTAAAATATTTGATATATGGACTTTTACAGAAATAAAAAAAAATAGTGCCTCCTTCTAATTTAGATGGAACCTAAAGCTCCCTACTTACCTCAAGCTAAAATGACTTTCCTAGCCTCTCACTGATTCAGCCTCCCGTATCCTTGACAGGGCCAGCTCAGCTTCACTCTGTTATCTAAGCAGACCTTATCCTCTCACCTGCAATAATACCAAGTTGTCCCTTTGTGTTCCAATTCCAGTGAATCTAGAGAACCAACACACATACACTTTCCCCACCCTCACTTCTCCATCTCAGTCTTGCAGATCCATCTCAATACCTGATGTCCAATTGGTCATTGACACCATCATAGTGCTTACTAAGGGCTGCTGTACATAAAACCACTTCCATGCCTCATTGTTTCAAACAATGAGTAATGATTATGGTAGGCCCTTGGTACCATGGAGCCTGGCTCTTCCTCTTGGGCCTGCAGATTAACTAGAGACTCTGTTAAGATATGGCTTAGCTGGAACAGTGTAGCTGGGCAGCAAAATGTCACATTTTTCTCATTCTTCTGTAAGAACAAGCAGATTCGTCTGGCCTTCTTGTCCTGGTGTGGCCTAAGTTCAAGAAAACTAATTTAACCACACAATGATTTTTCAATTCTTGGCTTGTCCATGTTTATGAACAACCTGTTGCCCAAAGTAAGCAACAATGCCAAACCTAGATTCAAGATGTAAGAACAAAGCCCTATTCACAGAGAGATGTATACAAGATTACATGACCAAGGGCATGAATACAAACCACAAAAGGGCTTTCAAGGGGATTTCAATGACCCATCTGTCCAGGTTCTCACTTCCATCACCAACTTATTAGGAAATAAAAGGAGGAAGCTTTTCTAATACCTGATTCCTAAGTGATGGAGGAGGAAGAGGAGGAGGGGGAGGGGGACGGGGAGGGGGAGGGGGGGGGGAGGGGGAGGGGGAGGGGGAGGAGACAGAATTACATCTTAACCTTAATTCCCCCATCAGTAATGGCATTCTGAAATACACTAGCCTTTGGGAACCTGTCTTAAGTGGAATCCCCATGTCCCTAAGTTAGAACCACATCCTTATCTCATGGTTTGAATAAATGTGAGAACTACAATAAGCCATCAGGTAGAGTTCAAATAAGAAAAGGACAGGATGCTGTCAAACATGTTCTAGCTATGAAACATTTTATTTTGAAAGTTATAGATTCATATTCAACTTTCAGTTATAATCCAGAGAAATAGGATACCATTCACCCAGTTTTCCTTAATGGGAAGAATTTTTAATGTAATATAATATCACAACCAGGATACTGAAATTGAAACAGACAATATCCTTATTCAGATTTAATTAGTTGTATACATATTCTTGTGTGGGTGCTTACATACAATGTTACCTTATGACGTATTTGCAAAGATCTGTATAGTGACCATGATAGTGAAGATGTCATGATATGGAATAAAATCCTACAAATATAGAATTCCATTAGGCATCTATTTTTAACTCATCAGTGCTCAACAAATTCCATAGCAGCTCAGAACTCCTTAGCAGCCTCAAACATATGGTTCCTGTCATAGATGCACAGCCTCTGTCAGACACAGGTTATTTGCCTCTTTTTTTATTTTTAAAGCAGGTAATTGCCTGTTAAATGAGTCACATAACTGTTCTCCTCTCAAGTGACCGTGGAGTGCTTATACAATGTGTATCTTCTTACAAATCTAATAAGAGCTGTGTGAAATGAATTAAAAAGTGTGTCGTTGAAAAGCTACCTCAAGGAAGCCCAGTTCTCACTGCTGGATTTGAAACTGTGAGAGCAACTGAAATGCACTGGTGAGCGAGTACCACTTAGCTGTCTCCTAAGGTGACACTGCTTCTGTTTTGCTGTTGCTGATCTCATCAGAAATGATTCTTCGGCCATACTTTGTGTTGGCCTCAATATGCCAACTAGGGAATGACAGTAACAAATAACTTGGGTACCACTGTCTTACAGATGTTTCAGAAACGCAAGATTTGACAATGGGCATAAAGAGCATGGCATGTCCTAGCCAGAAAGAAATACTACATTTCCTTCCTCAGACTCCACTTTTGTGTTTTATAAGTAAAGACTCTAGAAAAATGTGGTCTTGCCAAGAAGCAAGCACATAGAAGTTCACAGCTGTGTGTTTACTTGGAAGAAATGAATAACACCACCTACTACAGTCTACAAACCAGCTCACTTCATAAGATACGGTCATAGAATAGTAACTCCTGGAGACTTTCACATAGTCTAGGGAATTAAAAGATGATTCATTGTCAGAACATACTGCTCAGATTATTGCCTTTTATTATTCTTATTGAAAAATTACCATTAAAGAGTTGTACAAGGTAGATGTCATTTAACAAAGTAGTACATAAATACAATGTATCTTAATCTGTGTCATTCCCTTCAACAACCACATCACCTCTCTGATCCACCCTTTCCCTGACATTTCCGAGTTTTTATGGTATACACAATGAATTCTTCACTGCATTTCTCCTCCTTACCCCTTCATTGTCTTTTCCTCTCTTCTTGCCCTCACCTCTTGCAAGTACCCATTTATCAATGCTTATTTTGTTGGGCTTTGACTTAGTTATTCTTTTTACAAATAGATTCTTTGTAAATGCATTTTAAGAGTTTTGCATAGGTATATAGCCTGGAAAATCAGAATCCTACAAGACTTGCTGGCTTAGAATTAAAAAAAATTTGGGTCTACTAACTTAGCATAAATTTCTTTATTCCTTTAGAGTGTTCCTTGTTCTCTTGGCATCTTTGTTTTTATACTTTAAAATGTAATCTTACTATTTCAATGGTGTTCTCAGAAAAAAAAGAAAACATGAATAGTTATGTTTAAAGTCAACAATTTAAACAGAAACCAAATATATATATATATATATATATATATATATCTTCCTGTCAGTCCTTAGTCCTGAAGACTCTGCAGTTCTTATCAGAATCGCATCTCCTCTTTTCAGAAGCCACTTGAATCATCTCTGCCAAAACACTGAGGACTCATTGAAGCAACACTGAAAAACAAACAACACTGCAATCCAGTCTCAGCTTTCAGTAGATGAGGAAACAAAAAATTTCACAGACAGTAATAGATTTAAACCATGACTCTTTTCTTCTCCCTTATAAGCAGGTGCTCTTACCTTTACTAATTCAGGAAATAATGAAATAATTGTAGACATCAGGATAATGGTCTCTTTAATATACCCATTCGTCACTCATCCTTTCATTTACAAATCTGGACACCTGCTCCACACCAGAGATTGTGCTTGGCACTGTGATAAAATCATAAATGTAACAGACAGAATCTTTACCTACCTTTGGTTGATGTAAAAGGTTGCAGGCTAGATTTGACTAGCATTTGTGCTCTATTTGGCCTGTTCATTGTTTTAGAAAGCATATATAAATTTATTGCCCACATTCAAAAGTTGAAAGACTCAAATGGAAGACAATCTGGAAGTTGTCCTTCTCTAGAATGATGATATGATCTGGAAAGGTCAGGCCTTTGGTTTCTACGTGACATCAGCAGACTAGTGTGAGATGTGGCAATCTTCTTTAACCTTATACATTCCTCATTTACAACAACACATTTCCTTCTTTGGTATTATTTGCTTTACTCCTATAGAAACAGGGTTTACAGTTTCTTCCCTAGTGATTTTCAAGTTAAGCATTGTGGAATTTTTAGAGTTCAAGAGTTCCAAGCCAGAATGAATCTCAACATGTAAGACCTGCTAAAGATGTCATTGTTTTATATCTTCGATTTACTTAAAGATTCTCTGGTAGTAATGAGCTCTTCTGAGGAGAAAACAATTACGTTCTACTGTCTTAATAGGCAGTCTCAATAGGCAGTATAGATAATAATTGCTATAGAAATATGAGTGGAAACAAACCATTATTTGATTCAGGCTTTAATCCATAGATAAGCTTTAAAAGAGAGAACGATTTCAAATAGAAGAAAAAAAAAACCCAAAGATACAGCAACAGAAACTATCATCATAACTTACAAGGAAGTTTTTAGTAAATATATCAGACTACCCCAGGCAGATTTCAACATGTTAATAAACACTTAGCACAATAATTTCCAATTCTATGGTTATTTTTCAAAATATAGGAAAAAGAGAATTATGATAAAACTATATACTTTTTTTTCTTTACTATGGCATCAAGAGACATGGACTCTCGAATCCTCCTTCATTTGACTCTTGAATCCTCCTTCATATGGTTTATATGTTAAGTATAGTAAAATGGAAACTCATTTTCTAGGCTTTGTGGAAGGATATATGTTTCAAGAAAAGGACTAGGACTTCATTTAAATAAAACTAACACTCAGGAAATTTGCTTCATTTTAGTTAAGATGTACTTGACAATGTATTCTCACAACATCAGCCACACCTTTTATTATCTACAAAAACTCTGTCTACCAGTCTTGTTGCTAAATCGCCATCTGTTCGTATTGATGCCTCTCTGGCTGGCCATTTAAAGCTCAGAATAGTCTCTCTGGTACTCTTCCATGGAAATTCCTGTCTGCTTATCTTCTTTTTTTTTTTCTCAAATTTTTATTATCAAACTGATGTACATAGAGGTTACAGTATCATACTTTGGGCATTGGATACATTTCTTGTACTGTTCGTTGCCTTGTCCCTCATGCCCCCCTCCCTCCCCCCCTTTGCTTATCTTCTTTGTAGTTCTGTCTTTCCTCAGTCATCTCTTATTCTGCTCATCTTATATCTGCTCACCTGTTTCCATTTGTTCTGCCATCTGTATCTGAACTTTATATCTCCTCTTCTTGGCTATCCAAAATGATCCTCTTGGTTTCAGTTCTGCTGCAATAATTTCTAGGTCTGGTTGTGCTGTCTGTATTTCCTTCTTTTTTGAACAGAAGGTCTAACTACTCCTGCTTTTCTTCTCATCACCACTCTGGATCTCTATCTTACTCTGTACAGAAACAAGCAAATCGGTTTCATTTTCAGATGTGGCACCCACACCCCCACCAGAAGCAGCAACTGGAAATCTGCTGGAAATTTTAAATTTGTAGGCCATGTCCTGGACCAACTCAATCAGAGCCTCAGAGATGAGGTTAAGTCATTGGATGCAACACACCTCTTCCAGGATTCTGATGCATGAATTTGAAGATTACTGCTCTGTATCCCAGTAATTGAATTAATTCCCCAGGTCTTGATGAGTTTGCATCTCCTGAGGTGGATTTAAAAAAATATCCTTGTCTAGGGGCTGGGAATGTGGCTAGTGGGAGAATGCTTGCCTAGCATGCATGAGGCCCTGGGTTCAATCCCTTCCTGCCAAATAAATAAAGAGATAGATAAATAAATAAATAAATAAAATCAATTAATATATCCTTGTCTGTATATTAATTAAATCAATAAAGTCAAATTCTCTGTGATGGGACCCAGTAATTGACAAGTATTTTTAAAATTCCATAGATCACTGAAATAGGAAATCCACACTGTCAGAGTGTCTCATTAACTTGGTCCCTCTGTCAGGAAGTTCTGTTCTGGCTCCTCAACATATCTGCCTTTGTTTAGTCCTCCAGGAGAGGGGAAAATTGTCACTAACTCCGTAATGACTAGCTGAACTCCAAGAACTCCACCATAAAGCACCTGTTATTGTTTTATTCTCTGTTATTTCCTTACTTGCACTAATGTTGAGTTGAAACAATTTCCTAAATTGTTTGCTCACTGTTCCACAGGAAAGTAATAAGAGAAAAAAAATGGTTGTTGTTCTTTTGGAGGCTAAACTCCCTCCTTCCCATAGTCTCCTGGGTGATACTAAGACAGCTCAGATATGTCTCCTGTACAAAGGAACAAACAACACCACCTACAGTCCGCACAATTGTTGTTCCAAACTCTTTATTTAAAGATATGGTTTCCCTTGTTCAAATGTTGCTTTCCGACTTCCATTACGTTTTGTTTTACAATTAGTAGCGTGCTCACATGGGGCTAGCACATCTGCTTCAATCCTTCCTCGTCCACAGTGAGCGTTCCCTATCCTGAAGTCGTGTCTGACTTGGGAACATTTCACCCTTCAGTTTCTGAAAGACTGTTCAGTGGAAGTGCTGCTTGCTGAAGCACTGAGAGAAAGCTGTTTTGTTTTGTTTTGTTTCCAGTGTATTCCTTGAGGTCTATTGAATACACAACTCACTACACAGGACAGGAAACTTTCTGAAGTAAATTGTCTTCAGGAAAGAATAAAATATTCAACCAATAAAACTAAGGGAACTTTTGAGAGAAAGACACAGAGACAGAAAAAAGACAGAGACCGACAGGGAGAGAAGTGGAGAAACAGAGCTATAACGACAGAAAAACAGAGAGTAAAATGGATATGCCGGTCAAATCTTTCTTAAAGCCCAGGATTGGGGGGCATCGTGCGTGTCTGTGTACTGAGAATGCTCTGCTTGCTGCCTGTTTCCACTTAACTTCTTAGTACTCCACCACTTCTTTCAAAGGCCCCGGCTTGGACAAGAAATTCTTCAATACCCCTTGGCCACCCCTTGCCTTTCTCTCTTAAACTGTCTAGAGAACTGAAAGTACATTCACATCAGGGAAGGCTCAGTAGCCCCGGGCAGTCTTTGATTGCAAGTAAGCAGCTACCGAAATCCTCCTTTTATGATGTTACTTTATCTGTACGAGAGCAATCAGAGCGATCAGCTGGAAAGCCCTCCACATGGGGAAGGAACTGGCTAGCTCGCACACTGCTTCTTGAAATGTCTTGCTGGGAGACCTGGAGAGTTCTTGACTACGAATCAACTTCTCCATCCTCAGAGATTGATCGCTTTCTCCCTAGGAGGGAATGTCTATTGGCTTTGCCAGATGGAGCCAGAAAGAGGCAAAACCCTCAAATGAGGACCTAGTACAAGGATGGTTTCAGCTGACTTAGACAGATTGACTTGGAGACATATCCTCTAAGGAGCTAGGCGAAGCCCCAACGAAACTGTATTCTACCTTCAAACTGTTCAGCTTTTCCTGACTCCAACTACTTTCTGTCATCTGGAAATTCAGAGGGCTACTTGGATAATGAATTAAAGCTCTTGAAAATCAGGGATAGGAGATGCAATGCGCCTTTATTTCCCTTTGTCTTATTCTTACACTTGCCCATGACTTCCTTCCTTATCTAAGTAACTAACCTTCTGAGTGTTTCCCATTCGATGCTGAGAGCCTTTCCTAGCCAGAATTTCCCTTTTCTGAAATACTCCAAGCTCCAGAACTTTCTCTGGCCACCTTCTTGGTCATTTCTTAAAGTCAGACTCTGCTTGAACACATGTGATAACCTAATTTATGCTGTTCTGAGTGTGTTAAGATTTACATTAAAGGTGGGATCTTAAATTAGTCTATAGTTCAAAGAGAAGGAATAGCAATGTTAGAGATCAGAGAAACTGGGATGGCTTGAGAGTGGGCAAAGGCAAGCCATGTGAAAGGAAATACTGTTAGTCACAACGGAAGGACCCACCATCATTATACAGTCTCAGAACAAATGTAAGTGACCTAATCCAGTTTGCCACATATCATGCACAGCACCAATGCACAGTTCAGGCATTCCTACAACTAGAATCACCACCTTGTTAGACAGAGGTGTCTAGAGACTGGTAATAGTGGGGGTAAGGAGGGGAGGAGTCTTTGTAGGTAGACAGAGATAGAACATAGTTGAAGTAGAAAGGGAGAGAACCACTAAGAGATCTATTTGGTTTATGTTCTGGGTACTTTTTTTTTTAAGTCATTGACATAATTAGTAGAGAATGATTTCTGGCATAGTTCAGTTCATTTAACATATATTTACTGACTGCTGATGCATAATTAATGGTGATGGTAATAAATTACTAATCAGCAGCAGTGAATTAGCACTCACCTTGTATCATGCACTCCACAAAGCATTTTACATACATTATTTCCATCAAATTGTGAAATAGGCAGTGGTATGGAGCCAGTTGTCTCTTTGGGAAGTTATCAGGTCTAAGGCACCCATCCCTTATGACTGACAGTAATGGCCTTATAAAAGAAATCTCGACCCATTTCACCACATGAGAACAAACAGAGGAAGACGATGGTATGTATGAACCAGAAAAGGAGATATGAGATTTGGCAGTGCCTGGCTTTTCAGGTTCCAGAACTGTGATCAATAAATGTTTTGTTTAGGTTCTTTTGTTATAGGTCACTTGGCATTCATATTTACAGTTGTTACTCTACCATTCGAGCTCTAGTTCCAGGCCAGCTAATTGCTGGTTATTTAAGATGGAGTATCAGGGTTTTCTGCCCTGACTGAGTTGGAACCTCAATCCTCCGGAACTCAGAATGTTGATTAGCTAAGATTACAGATTATGACTCATTGGCTTGAATACACTTTTGTGTATAAGTATAAACAAAATTTCTAAAAAATGTTCAACATCCCACACATAGTCAGCAAAAACTGTCTTCTGGATTTGAGAGTTCAAATACCCAGAAGAGTTTTATGGCAACAACTGTCACATATATGCACATATATGCACATATAGACATATCCCATAAAATGCAAAATGTGGCAAAATCAAGGCACACTATTTGTGTACAAAAGAGTGAATTCCAGTCTGACCTGGCCTATGTTCTTACTTTGCCTACCTACAAGATTGATCTCAGTATCAATTTTTTTTCATTTCTTTATTTTATTTTTCTTATTTATTGCCAAAGTGACGTACACAGAGGTTACAGTTTCATACGTTAGGCATTGGGTACATTTCTTGTACTGTTTGTTACCTCCTCCCTCATTCCCCCTTCCCCCTCCCCTTTTCCCTCTCCCCCCATGAGTTGTTCAGTTGGTTTACACCAAACAGTTTGGCAAGTATTGCTTTTGTAGTTGTTTGTCTTTTTATCCTTTGTCTCTCAATTTTGGTATTCCCTTTCACTTTCCTAGTTCTAATACCATAAGTATATACAGTTTCCAATGTACTCAGATAAGATAAAGTGATAGTGCAGGTACAACCACAGGAAGGGGATACAAGAGGATCATCAACAATAGAAGCTACGGTTTCACATGGCATGTTGAAAGTAATTATAACAGTGATATAACACTCATTTCCATAACATGGAGTTCATTTCACTTAGCATTATCTTATGCATTCACAGGGCATAGGCTCTTGTGATCCTCTGCTATGACTAGCCTAAACCTGTGCTAATTATTCCCTATGAGGGAGACCATAGACTCCATGTTTATTTGGGTCTGGCTCACTTCACTTAGTATACTTTTTTCCAAGTCCTTCCATTTCCTTAAGAATAGGGCAATGTCGTTCTTTCTAATAGAGGCATAAAGTTCCATTGTGTATATGTACCACATTTTCCCGATCCATTCATCTACTGAGGGGTATCTGGGTTGGTTCCATATTTTAGCTGTGACAAATTGTGCTGTGATGAACATTGTTGTGCTGGTGGCACAACTTTAGTGTGTTCTTGTTTGTGGTCTTTTGGGTAGATGCCCAAAAGTGGGGCTGCTGGGTCATAGGGGAGCTCTATGTTTAGCCTTCTGAGGAATCTCCATACCGCTTGCCAGAGTGGTTGAACCAGTTTACATTCCCATCAACAGTGAAGTAGGGTTCCCTTTTGGCAACATCCCCTCCAACATTTATTATTGTGTTTTCTTGATATAGGATATTCTTTCTGGGGTGAGATGGAATCTCAATGTTGTTTTGATTTGCATTTCTTTTATGGCCAGTGATGTAGAGCACTTAAGATCTCCTGAAAGGAACTTCCCACTGTCTTCTTGAATTTGTTGTGGAATAACTTAAAAAAAATCTTTCACATTATGACATGTCATTGATAAAGCCATGTTTGACTTCTGTGCACACACACACACACACACACACACACACACACACACACACACAGAGTAATGGGGGCAAGGCTGCATTTCTAATTACTTGGGATATTTCATAAGTGAAGAAATCTGCCTTTTCTTAATGATGTACTGTTGAATACAAGGTTCATTAGCTGTAACATAATCCTCCAATTTAGGAAATCACTTCAGTGATTATTCCTAATAAATTCCAAGGTATTTACATGAAAAGTGAAGCTTCTTCCACTTTAAATTGAAACCCATGAAGTCTAGTATATTCTTAAATTAGATTACCCTCCAAAAATAAGTTTCAGGAAGAATCATGCTAATATACCATTATTTATTAAGTAAGCTAAGTTCTGTTTGGAAACTTCACATTTTGTTTTCCCATTTCTGATGGAGGTTTTAATAAATGTTATTTGGAAAAAGCCAAATGATTTGTTTAGATTATAGCGAATGTCACTTTTAACCTAATAGACCCCTTTTAATGGGTAAAATAAATTTTCTGCTGCATAGAGATGAGTTCTGATCTTGTAAAGTGCCATAATTTTCTAAAAGCATTATAAGAGTACAAAATAACATTAATTCACACAAGCAATGTTCCAGAACTGTTGGTTCAATACGAACATATATATATATATATATATATACATATATATGTGTGTGTGTGTGTGTGTGTGTGTAGGAAAATAGCAATTATCCACATTCATCATCTATCATACTTATAAGCCTTCATGAAACATTTCCTAAATACCCCTTTAAAAATCTAACATATATTGTGCTCTACTAACTTTAAAAAGTATATGATAAATAAAGCTTTTGTGCATGTGATGGATAAAGGGTGAAGGAAAAGGACATATTTAAATACAGAGACACAAAATAGTAAGCAGAAATGGGTTTAAATTTTATTTCCCAGAGGACTTTATTCCCTGAGGTCTATTTTACTCTAATACTGCTTGAATCAAAAAGCAGAAGGGGGATATCGGAAAATCTTTAAAGAATATGAGATCTAATCCTTGGAGGTTAGTAGCAAAAGAACGCATGCCAGAGACAAGAGGATAAGGAAATCCGAGAAGAAATAAATGTCTTTCTGATAGAAATCAGCCATTTTGGGTTTTGCATAAAGAAAGTATCTATTACTGCTTTAAAAAATGACTGCTAGGAAGCCACAACATGTTTGGGGAGGGCAATGAGCAGAGCACATGGAAGAAGGGAGCAAGGGTGAGCAAATGTATGGGTTACATTCCTTGTACATTATGTAGAAAACGAACTATGGAATTTGAGGGTAGGGATGGAATGGGGAAAAGTGATCCTATTATCAAGATGCACTGTCCTCATAAACTGACATATGAAATTGTAACTTGTACAACCTAATGATAATAATAGTAATACTAATGATGACGATGACTGATGATTATATTTTTGTTATTTAGTTTAGAGACACAGAATTAATGTTGACAGCACTGACTCATGCAACCAGTTTCAGGAACTCTGGAAAGAACAGAAACTATCACCTTACAATAAAAGTTCCTACAATTAGTTTTATGTGGATACTACGAAAACTTACTGGTCAAGAATCAGATTAGCATCTGGTTTCTGATTCAGATTTTGGTATAATTATACGTCTAAATTTTATACAATTTGGAAGATGAAAGGAATTGCTAAAATTTCTTACCCACTTCTCAAAGGATCGAAAAAAACACAACACTTAATAAAGAAACTCAGATAAGAATCCCTGTTGGACAGCGCATTTCAGTATCGATGTGTGCTTTAGGTGTATACAATTACTATAGATGTACAATGAAATTGCAATATGCTTATGAAATATGCATATTCATATGCTTATGCATATGAAATATGTTATTTCCCTTATTTTGAGCTGAGTATTTCACATAATTAAAGCAGATACAATGGGTCCACATGCAGCAATTTCCAAAGTAATTGATTATTTTAATGTACTTATCATGCTTTAACAACAGCCAGAATTCTACCAGTGAAATGTTCTGTGAGGTTCATGTTATGAAGTTTGAATTTTACTAATTGTGGATAGGTCCTTTGATCAGAGACAATCACCTTCCTAGCATGACTTGAGGGTTGTTATGAAGACATGCCTGTCAGTACTCCACTACCTCACAGGGATGGCAGAACCCTTCTTCTAACCTGTCCTTGCATCTCAACTCTAATACCCCTAGAAAAATGCCATTGTTTTAATCCTTGTGATATTAAGGAAGCACTGCATGAGTCTTCTTATTTAGAAATGGGTAAGAGCAGAGAATATTGAACAAGAAGGACAAAGGAAAATTCCGCCTGAAAAATAAATAATCATGAAAATTGAGGCCATGAAGGCTCACTATGGGTCTCAGTCCTGTGTTGTTCATGAGCCTGCCATTTCAAAGAACAGAAAATGCATTGAAAATACATGCTAAAAGATATGAAGTATATACAGTACGAACACTGAGACAACATGAAATACTAAAGCATCAGTCAGGAAGGATGTCATCATCCCCAAGGTAGGTGTAAGGGTTTGAAAAGGGAACTGGCTAAACCAGTTGGAACCTGAGCAAGGTGCTACATGGGTACCTACATGGATGTCTACATGGGTGGGAAGATGATTCAGCTTGAGAAGATCAAGGAGGTGTCTCTCTCTGTACATGAGATATGGAAGTCCAGGCAAAGATGGAAGTCTCTCTCACAGGAGAGTATTACAGGGTAAAGCTGGGAGCCCAAACAGATTGTAAAAGAAATCCATGAAGAATGTATATGATCAATTCTTCAAAACTCTTCGCCATATTACATGTCAATGTATTAATGTAATTCACTACATTTTCAAATGAAGTGTTAAGCATACATAATCATCTCAACAGTTACAGTAGGAGTAGAGACTGTATTCAATATTCCTTATAAAGTGTAATATGTTAATCCAACTGTACAACTCTGGGGGGTGGGAGGGAACTGGGAAAGGGAAAGGAGGGAAGGAGAAAAATGAGGGAGGAGGAAACAAGTTTGATAAGAAATGTACTCACTCCCTTATGTATGAACTGTAACCCCTATGTACATCACTTTGACAATAAAAATTTTAAGTGTAATAAGTTATACACATAATAAAATAATAAAACAATTTATAATGTTAAGTAAATTTGAATAATAACTCATAGATAGGAAGATGAGTACTTTGTCTAGAAATTCTATCTAGGTTGAGTAATACAAATGGTCCAGTTCAGAAGAAGTTGTATGATAAGACAGCCTAAGTTAAGAAAAGTGAGGTAAGGGCTGGGTTGGGAACAGTGGGTGAGAATGTTTACAGTGATGACATTGATCAAGAAGCATTGTGTGTATAAACTGCTTTGTTGAATGGCAACTCCTTTGTACAACTACCTAAAGATAATACAGTTTTAAAGAATAAACAAGGATATACATTTGCAAGAACTATTTAGAAAACTCTATCAATTGAAGTAATTTGGGTTGCCACAGGAATTAATGATTCAAGACAAAAAAAAAAATAAGCGCCCATAGGGAAAGCTAGTATATATGAGAATTCAGACTTCAACAAGTGCATTATCATCCAGTGAAGGATAGTGTTATATCAAAAAGGTTTTCGTCATGAGAAATAAAATTACTCATTCCATACCATATGTGCACACTAATTCTAGGGGATTACAAATAAAATATGAAAAATTCAGTGCTCATTAGAGACATAATTAATATAATTTTTCTACAAGTGGATAGGAAAATATTTCTTTGTTGAAAGCACCCCTCGGGAAAACTTAGACGATTGGGAATACCTTAAAAATGAGCACATCTCTCCTCTGAAAAACAAGGTGAACATAGATAATGAAGCTGACACTGAAAGAGTTAACAATAGAGAAAATAAAGGTTTGTTACCCAAATTTGGAAACAATCCTGTTCATCTATGGGGCCAACTACCAGCAACCATGCATGCAGAGACAATGGACCTAGATAACAATTCACAACAAAAGGACTCTGCTGATTTTGTAATGTCTCAAAGCTTTCAGAAAAAATGCATATGTAACTGTAACCCTTCTGTATATCATCTTGACAACAAAATTAAATTAAAAAATGCAGATCTGAACTTTTGTGAAATCACATCTCAAAACAGTTTGTTTGGAAAAGTACATGTTTAGGTATAGAAATATTAAAAGTTACCTTTACAATAAGAATAAAAAATAGTAAAAGTTGATTATAACTATCATATGTAAGAATGACAAGATGTTTTATATATTTTTTAACATTGGTTACTGTGTAGATGAGAATTTTAATACTTCTCACATGATACTTTGATTTTTCTCCATGCCTATAAATTATTTTAAAAAGAAAAAAAAAACTGTGACTCTAACCTGCTCATTCTTCTCCTTATGTTGCTAAGTATTTTTTAAAGATATAGACTATATGGATGAGGTTTGCTAAATAGTGTATTTCCTTTGAAGATTTTTTATTAAGTCACAACAAAAGTGTCAATTTTGAAGCTGTGGTATGAAATCAATAAATAGTAGGTATCCAGAGATTACATGAAGTAGGAGAAAATTTTTTTGTTCTAAAAAAAATGCCCCTAAGTAAAAAGAAAATCAATGTGAAATCTCCAGTCTGTAACAGCTCTCAATGATCAAAATGTTCTATTTTATATCCAAAGTCCCAAATGAAAGTTATACACTGCCAATACACGGAGGCATGACACTGTGGAGATAATGTGTGATTGAAAGTAACAACAAGGTCAAATAATCAAGCAAGTTGTGCTGATTCATACCCATTACTTTATTAAATTATAAGACATTAGAAGTTGCCGAGCAAATGGCAAATGTTTGCTTTAAAGAAAATACATATCATCTCCTCATTTCTTTAATCTTGTTCTATAAGTAGACAGCTCCCATGACTGAGCTTGGCACTAGTAGTTTGGAACTGTTTAAAAGGACAAAAATAACCCTCTACATAATTTATGCATATATACAAGATTTCCCTAAGAGTGACAATAACTATATTGCTCCTTGGGAAAGATTCATACAGACCTAGGACGGAGAGAAATAAGGTACTTTTCTCCTGACACAAAATACTAGACACAATTGAGAAAGAAAACCTGCAGAAGATGATTCTGGAAAAAAAAAAAAAAACAACCGATGCTAATGCTGTTGTTGAATTTTCAAGTTGGCATATCCAATTTCCAAGATCCCAAGTAGGAAGGCTGAGAAATATACCATTTGTCTTGTATATACGTGTATCTGATTGGGAGAGGAGGAGGGGAGCACAAGAAAAATTGTGGGACAATTGAGCTGTGAAATCCACTACACACTATGTTGGAAAATAACTACAGGAATTTGTAGGGAGGGAAGTCAGGTGGGGAAAACCTAGGAAAGAATGAGGAAGGAGGTGACACTGTTTAAAAGGAAATGTACTCATTACCTGACTCATTTAACTGTAACCCATCACCTTTACAGTAAAATTAAAAACTACAAAAACAGAGAAATAGCTGAAAGGATTGAGACTTGTCCTTTTCTTTTTGTGAAGGAATAATAGATTAAGCAGGAAGAGAAAAATAAAGGATATTCATAGATAACTTGCAAGCTATTAATTTTCAGACTATGAAAATGTCTGTCTATGTCCAACTCCAACGATAGATGGTGAAAAAGAGATGTATTCTACTTCTTAGCTCATTATGCTAAGAAATCCTCACCAGTGGGTCATCAGAAGAATGGAGGCCACCTTGAAGAAGTTTTCTTAAAGCATTTTTGCTCTCTTTGAGACACGGGTAATATTTCATTTTAATGGAAGTTGCTGGAGTTAGAGCTAATGGAATATTTTCTAGAAGTACTAAGGGAAATCACCATAAATAAGGCAATATCTCATCCACTCTCAGTCCAGAGGACCCTTCAGGACAAAGTTTGTTTGTGTTTTATGGTAGTCAATTGTCTCGATGCTTTGAAGAATGATAGTCAATTTTTTTTTTGTTGCTGCTGTAACCAAGACAGCAGGGTGTAGCTTGAATTTCACTAATCAATTATTATTTTTTATTTTATTTATTTATTTTTTTTGCCAGTCCTGGGCCTTGAACTCAGGGCCTGAGCACTGTCCCTGGCTTCTTTTTTTTGCTCAAGGCTAGCACTCTGCCACTGAGCCACAGCGCCCCTTCTGGCCATTTTCTATATATGTGGTGTTGAGGAATGGAACCTGGGGCTTCATGTATAGGAGGTAAGCACTCTTGCCATTAGGCCATATTCCCAGCCCCTCACTAATCAATTATATAAACTTTTCTGTGTACTTATTTCAAGGGGAAAAAATCTCCACCTAGAAGGAACACTCCTTTTTTAGGTTATTTTATTTACTTACATATTATTTTCTAAAAGTATTTGATTATAGTCTTGAGATGACATGTAACTTTAGCTCTACAAATTACATTTGGGGAAATTTCAGCAGAAACAAGAACACAGAAATACGTTAACATTCTTATGCGGTTACTGAACAAGGCCTCCCCAGGGGGGAGGGAAACCTAGTAATTTTTAATTTAGTAATTTGTGTTCAAATTCTTCAATGAAATGTAAGACATATCTATAACTATAAAATGTAGAAAAAGCTACTCTATCCACCAGGACTTTAGTATTGGAAATTCTAGAACTTCTATCCCATTATCTACCTATAGGAATTTCCACAGTATAATGAAATCCTTGGGCTTCTTGGGTACTGTGCCTCTTCAATGATGCTACCAAAGTATATTAGTAAGTGGTAATGCACTTGCTAGTAGCTTGTGGTAACTCATTTGCTAATACAAAATAATAGCCAACACATGATTAAATTGACCCAAGCAGCTAGATAGTACCTAAGAACCAAGTTAGTTTACTATTATTTATTTATGTACCTACGCACTTATTCATTTAGGCATTATTGGGGTTTGAATTCAGAGTCAGGCTCATGCTTGCTAAGCAAATGTTAACCCAATCAAGCCATGGCTCCAGGCGTTTTGTTTTCAGGTGGTGGCTCAGGATAATCACCTTCCTCCTCCTACCTCTCAGTCATGTTGAAAATCTAACAAAAAAAAACAAAATAAAAGCAAGGAGCTGGGACAACAGGTATGAAGCCCTACACCAGGCCTTAATGTGCAGTTTTCATAATACAACAGGGTTCCCAGGCAGTAACCTGGTATTTATTCTGCACATGTTTATTTATTTGTCCTTCAATCAGCACCAAACATGGTAATCTCTTCTGAACACCCCTTTCCCTTTTCTCAGCCCAGAACAACAGGGTTATTTAAAAACCATTTATCTGGACACACACACACACACACACACACACACACACACACAGAGAGAGAGAGAGAGAGAGAGAGAGAGAGAGAGAGAGAGAGAGAGAGAGAGAGACCCCAAAAAAAGAATAGATTCTTTTTTCTCAAATGCTAATGAATATTTATTCTGGCAAGAAAGACTAAAACAAACAACCTTTAGGTAAAATTCCTGCTTCCTAATGAGAGAGAGAGAGAGAGAGAGAGAGAGAGAGAGAGAGAGAGAGAGAGAGAGAGAGAACACGAACCCTAGGGCTATAGGCTGCAGAGCCAAAAAAAAAAAAAAATCCACCAGTCCAAAAGCTCATTATTGGTCTGAAATGGCTCAGCCTCAGGCATCTGTGGTCAGGTTCAGAGCATTAGTCCTCCTTTGCTACCACTCTCTTCTGTTCTTCTGCTGGCCTCTATCCACCTCTTCACATCTCCCTACTTTCAGCTCTTGCTTCCTCCTTGTTTTTCAACCAATACAACATTCTTTTTCTCTTGTTGGTGACCCTAGTTTTGAGGTTCATTCGTTGCCACGTGCACAGCTGGGGACTTAACTTTTTTTTATTGTCTTGCAAAGCCCACCACAGAGGGTCAGAACCCTGTCAGGAATGTGCTGTTTTTCTGTCCAAGCACCCACAAAGTCCTTTGTGAGTTTAATAAGGAAATTTAGAGCAGAGCCAAAATTGTTGCAGAGAACCTGTAGGGGTTCTTTACAAACCCTTCCCATCACAATCTCCCACGTGCTTGCTGGACAAGTTCCCAGGAGAATCTTGCAAGCTCTAAACCTTGGACATGTCCTATACTTTAGCAAAGTTTAACTCAGCTTGTAAAATATTTCATTTTTCGGATATGACGAGCATGGTGGCTTACAAAACCCAAGTCTTTTACTTTTTTTTCTACCTTGGTGTTAAGGAAATAATCTTTAAGCAAGATACTAATCCATATGTTCTTCTACCAATTAATACATTCTGACATTTACAAACATAAACAAATCCGTTGTTGCTTGCCCAAAGTTCTGGTTTGTAACTTACAATTGCTGAAAGATATTTCAGGCTTAAGTTTGTAATCAGGTGTTGCTTTTCCTGAAGTTAGTTCTAGATGTCCTAACTTTTTGTCATATAAGTTAGCTGATATGCCCTGGGTTTCTAGTTCTTTCTTTTTCTTTCATTGTCAGGGTTTAAACTCAGGGCCCTATGCTTTGTAAGCAAACATTTACCCTTTGATACATGTCCCCAACCCTAGACATCCTAACTTTGAATGAAATATCTGTTCACTAGCCATGTGTAAATTACATTTAAAATAGTTTATTTTTGGTAAAGAGAAGTGAGAGAGATAATTAGAGAAGAAAGCAAAGATGAAATTCAAGCATTTTGCTTCTTAGCCAATTTAAATAGTATCGAGTGTAATGAAGAGAAATTAAGGGCTAGAAAGAGAAAAGCAAGATTCTTTTCCTTAGTAAAAACTACTTGGAGAAGAGCAAGAAAATGGAGTTGTGGGATCTTATAAAGTTTTTCATCTTCCTTTTCTGTTTTAGTTTAACATTTATCAATGCTGTGATAACTCCACTGGAGATTTTTTTCATTCATTTATTGACGTTTATTGAACAGCTTGATAGTAAGACACTCAGGAATAAATAGAGAAGTCCTAAGCATATGGTTGCTTCAATCTCAAAAAGTCTCTCTTAAATCTGTCTAAAAGTGACCAAACTAGAAGATCATGTCTGAAGAACAACTAACTCTCATTCAAAGACATAGACTCCAGCTATGGAGATAAAAAGTTGTATAAGTTAGTCCTTCGGGCTTGCAACCCTACCCGGAATGAAATGAAGTTATATTGGATTCCTTTTATCTGCAGTCTTCTTCCAAACAATTTTTAAAGCACTTGCTATGGTTAATCTACTTTTCTAAATAGACCTCATTTTCACTTAAAATTTTATAAGTTTGTTCATGACACAAGGAGAAATAGAAAGTAGAATGGACTTTCTCCATGGGGCTCCCATTTGAGGAACAGCAGCCTTAGCTGCTGGTGGAGAGGGGGGTGTTGGAATTGGCAAAACCAAATAACACAGGCATAGCAAAGTCAAGTAGGGATTAATGATGCTACTAAATAAAATCAAGACTTAGGGATACTTCCTCACTGAGAAAGTATAGGATATGTCCTTCTTTTTATCTTGGATAAAAACAATGTTTCACAGTCATCTCTGGGCTTGCCTCAGCTCCACCAATTACTGACTTTATGAACTTGGGAAAGATACTGAATTTCTTGGTGCCTCAGTCTCCACATCGGTTACATGAAGAAGGATCATTCTGAGACTGCAGAAAGTCTACCAAAATCACTTAGAACAGTGCCTGACATGTAATAAATGTGTTGTAACATTTATTTAATAGTGATACTAATTATTGTGGAGACAATGACATCATTCATTTCTTCAGGAAAATATTTATGCCTATATATAAATCATACTCTGTGTTTTCAGGTTGAGTCAAATGACATACAGTGTTAAATCAAAAGTGACTTGATATATGTGGAAACTAAAGGCGACATTTCTAGTATATTTTCATATCAATTCATCTACAAAAAAATGTTGGCCAGGTCATGAAATACTATTTCATAAATGTAAGGCTATAAATTTTAGAGTCAGAATAGGCCCATTGTCTAGCTTGTACAGTCAGAAATTGTCAATTCACTTGACCTGTGACCCTAAACAAAGTATTTAATCTCTCTAAACTGTTAACAATTTCCATATCTGGAAAATAGAGCTTAAAATGTCATATAGAGAAAAACATTAGTTGTTGATTAAGTAAAATAGTCCCCTTAATATTCCTGTAAAAATACTAACTTAAAGATTTACACAATTAATAAAGAAGGAGAGAGAATGCACTCAGAAATTCAATGTACATCCTACAAAATTAAGAAAAGTGAGGGAAGGAGAATCGGGAGGGAGGGAGGATTCGGTGAGATGTTAAAAGGGATGACACTGATCAAGGCATGGTGTAGTCATAAACTTCTTCATTGAATGGCAACTCTGTTGTACAATTACTTCAAAACAATAAAAATACTAAAAAAAAAAAAAAGATCGGGACCACATATGTGAGTGTAATGAAATTTCTATCATAAAATCTGAGTACCGAATGTTTTTACTTTAACTAATGAGCATCTAGTATTGAGAAATACAATCAGACTTCCAAAAGAATTAACCAAGGTTACTGGGCAGAAGTAAAGTCCATCATTAATCAGAGCTAGCATTTTGAGAATGCCTCTACATTTGCATTTTCTCCATCCCTTTCTCTATACAATAATGAAGAAGGTAGTGAGCAGTTTGGACAGCTATGACTTGGATTGATGGGAAATGAAGATACTATGCATGATTACATGCTTAAATATGCTAAAATATGACCCTCCACCTTTTTAAGCAAACAAAAACCTAACAGAACAGACACAAGGCCCAGAGTATGCTCCAAAACCCCTACGGTGAGAGAACCATATAAATATGACCAATATTCTGGAGCTATGACAATCAATGAACTCCAACCCTGATACACCCAAGATGTCGGAATGAGGCAGGAATTATTCCATCAGGTAAAAAAATACTCTGGACAAACAAACATAAAAGTAAACAACAGAGAAAGAGAAAACATTTTTAAAGAAAGGAACCAAGGGCAAATTTGGAATAGGAAAATCTAGCATTCTGAATGAAAAAAAAATGAATGGGAAAAAGGTGATGAAGGAACTAAACTGTCAAATTGAAGGTGGTATTTTGGAAATAGGATTGGGAGAAATGCAATTTGGAGGAATAAAACAGCTTTAGGAGGCTGCACAATGGCACAGAAGAAATTTTAACACATCCATTATTGGAAGGCTGAAAGTAGAGGAAAAAATAGTTCGAAGCAGAAAAAGAGTTTGGTGAGTTCATGCTCATCAAATTTCCTCACTTAGAGGTTGAAAAAAATTCAGCTAATCTCAAGCAAGGAGATGCATTAGAAATCATATCTGTCCATACCTCGATGAAATTATTATGAACACAAGGTTTAAAAATAGATGGAAGACTCATTACATACAGAGTAGCAATGATGTTAAGTTCTTGGGTATATGAATGATAGAATTGCACACTGAGGGCAATCTTTAAGCACAGAATGAAGTTGCCCATGTGATATGACTTGGGTTTAGTAGAATGTATGGTTCTCAGCAGATGCTGGACCGCACTTTTCATCCGTTTATTCATTTCTTAGATTTTTATTGTGCAGCTAACTGCTACCCAAGAAGCAGTGTGAATAATGCTCAGCAGAGTCATGTATATTTCACACCCATTCCAGAGTATGTGATTCCATTTTTTCTTCAGACATGCTTTTAGGTGGTCCCATAGCCACAGAAAACACTCCGTAAGGATTGTCACAATGTCTGTCATTAATGGTTAATATTGCTATGATCAAATGCTATTATTTGTTTGCCATAGAGATGAAGAAATGGAAGTTAGGTAAATAATCAAAATCAGACAGCGCACAGATATTGGAGTGCAGACCTAGACTCCGTAATCCAGTTCCAGAGTTTGTGCTTTTTAACCTGTAAGCTGCTACTGGTACTATTCATGGTAAAATAAGACTCCAACAGAGGAGAAGAGGTTAGTGAAGAACATATTACATCTGGTGGCCCACCACCTTTATTCATATACAAAGCAGCCTAGTGTGCAGTTTTCATGTTTTCTCTGAAGTATCTCCTCAGTGCGTTGACTAATAACCAGTATGATGATTCCCATCTTAAAAAGTGGCTACAAATGCCAGAGATTAGGCACAGCAGGCCCACAGTTCTTTGCCTGGATTCCTTGAATGGCTCCACAATAACAACTTTCTGAAATGACACCTTCCAAGCAGTCAATTTTAAGCACAAATATGAAAATACTATAACAGATGTTGTAGTCTGAATAGGAGGAGATAGCAAGTGTGTCTGAAAAATATTTACTTCCTTATGAGTTAATTTTAGCAACTGGTATTATTTGTCCCTAAATATAATGAATTTCCCTCAGAAAATCTATGTATGTCAGACTTCCTAGAATTCACTATTTACTACACATAGCTGGTGGATCACAAAATGGGAAAGGATGCAATTGAACTAAAAACTGAACTAATGCCAATTTGCCTCCATCGTATCAAAATGTATTGGTTTCCTTTTTTTTTTTTTTTTTTGCCAGTCCTGGGGCTTGGACTCAGGGCCTGAGCATTGTCCCTGGCTTCTTTTTGCTCAAGGCTAGCACTCTGCCACTTGAGCCACAGCGCCACTTCTGGCCATTTTCTGTATATGTGGTGCTGGGGAATCGAACCTAGGGCCTCATATATATGAGGCAGGAACTCTTGCCACTAGGCCATATCCCCAGCCCCTTGGTTTCCAATTTTTAAAAAACTGTTAAAACAAAATCCATTCTCATTTTTATCTAGGTAAGTCAATGAATCACCAGAAAGCAGACATTTTCAGAAATAAAACAAAATACAACACAAACTAAAGCTGTAGATTGCTATTTAATGTCTATGTAATTTTACTTGTGTTCAACTTCGATTTAGACCTTCGTTAAGATTTTTCTAAAGAAATGCATCAGTTATATAACCAAATGAGGATATAATTCTTTGGAGAATAACAACACACACACATTTTCATTCAAACTGCAAGAATGATTTTTAATGCAAAGGCCTACAAGAGTGAACAACAACAAAAAGAATATAGATCTTGTCTCCTGAATTACATGGAAGTCAGTTAAAGCAGAATGAGTCAGAGCAAGTACTAGGGGAAAACGTCGGATCTCCAAGAATCTAAGAGGGGATCACGTTGGAAGGGTGAGCTGTTATAACTTACAGAGAAGACTAGAAAGTTTGGACTAGGCAGGTCAGGCAGGAAGGAATAAATTAAATATCATGTCGCAGGAAGTTCTGTTTATAGCTGTGAGTACCCAGAGGAAGGGCCATAGTGAGGGATTCCAGGTGGGCACAGCTAGGGCCTTTGTAGGCAGGAAGTCAAAACGACTGGGGTGGGAGAGGATGGGCCAGGATTATAAATGCTCCTGACACTCATTGCTACATGTGCAGGTTTAATATGATAGGGAAAGAAGACAAAGGCTCATTCAGTTAAATAGATCAGCTCATTCAGTTCAATAGATCAGGACACAGAAGAGCTCCAGGAACAGGTCTGTTATACACACACCGGTCTATTATACATTTGTATATATAAGTATCAATAAATAGTAGCAAGAAGTCCTTATTTGCTAATCCTTGCTTCATACTAATGTAATACTCTACTGAGATGAGTTTTATATTTTAATCTTCACATTTAAATTTTGGTAGAAAGAGGGTTTGAACTGGGGGCCTCACAATTACTTGGCTTGCTTACTTGGCTGGCACTCTACCACTTGAACTATATCTCCATCTATAATTTTTGTTCTTGTTTTTGTGAGGTACTATGGAGATGGAATCTCAATTACTGTTCTGTCCGGGCTGGTTTCGAACTGCAGTCCTCTGCATCTCAGGGTCCCGATGAGCTAGGATTACAGGAATGGGCTTCAGGTGTCTCTCTCCTTGGTACATGTTAAAGTGACCAAGGAAATTTTTACAGAAAGTAATGTACATTTTCCACAGTGGCAATGCATGGTTTGGTGACCCACAATGGATGTTTCTTGTTCTTCATTCCATGATTTCAACCAGGTCGCCAAGCTGAGGACAGACGTGTGGTATTCTCTGATCTGAGGGATGGAAGGATAAGACCACAAGAATCGCTTCCTATTTTACTTTGTGTGTCATGTTATCACTATTATTTCTACTTAAATCTCCTCTTTAATGCTTACACACAACTATATTAGGTGAATATTCCTACAGAGTAGCATTTGTACCCAGCAAACCAAGTTGAGTTGAAGGAAGTAATGGGTACCCACATTTTATCTATGGAATACTACTCAAAACTGCCTGTGACATATATATCCAACTTGATCCAACTTGAAAGGTGGTTCCTATTTTATCAAAACTTGAGTATCTGTAAAATTTTGGGATTCCATCACAATGAGTAATGTGCCAGCATTCAGTTTGATTAAAAACATACAAATGTAAATGTCTTGCTTTTACTTTTGCATTGGTTATGAATAGAAATTGTTATCTGCTGCTTTTTATTTTTATTCTTTTGTCCACCCTGGGGCTTGACCTCCTTACCTGGATGCTGTCCCTAATCTTTTCTGTTCAAGGCTAGCTCTCTACCACATTGGGCCACGTGGTTAATTAGAGGAAAGAGTCTAAGAGGCTTTCCTTCTTGAGCTGCCTTTGAACCATGATCTTCACATCTCAGCCTCCTGAGGAGCTAGGATTACAAGTGTGAGCCACCAGCACTTGACTATCTGATGTTTGTTATTAAAAGTTCTTTCTTATTTTGTAAAGAAGTTGGGGTATTCTTTCTCTGCACTTGGAGGAGGTACAATTGCACCAATCATCACATCCTCCATAGATCCCTCAGTCTCTGGTGACAACCAATAGGAAAATTTTGTTGCATGTATATGTCATAGGAGAACGCATGGGTTAGGGACTTGTATGACTTTTATTAAGTGATATTATTTTATAATATAGATGCTATCCATGTAAAACTCAGATGTAAGCCAAGCTTATCAAAATTGGAAAGTATTTCCCTTGGCAAGTAGGAAGTGTTATTTAAGGAGCCCACAGAGTGTATAGTAAAGAGTGTGGCTTAAGGCTCAATGTATTTACTTGCACAATTATAGAGTCATAGATCCTAAATGGGGACCAGTACCCCATCTTTACAGATAAGGGAATAGCTCAACTAGAAAGAGGCCTACCAGCATTACAGTCCTATGACCCTAGATAGGACAAATAGTTGTGTGACTTAAGCCTCTATTGGGAGATTTTCATCAGGGAATGCAAACATTTTTAATGGTAAAATATCTTCGGCCTAGATATGTAAACCCAGTCATGTTACACAACTCTTTCTGTTTCTGAAAATATGGGATTCCACTTTTGAGTCTGACTACAGTTCTTCACTGCAGGAAAATAATTAGAATGGCTTCTGTGATGAGTTTGTATGGATAAGTACAGTTTCAAAGAAATGAGGGAACAAAGCATTACTTTACCTTCAGTCAAAAATCTTTTTAAAAAATCAACCAAGAATAAAAAATGATTATGAATAAAAATTCTTCAGAGAAAGAGCATCAGAGCATAAAAATTAGGAAGCATATGGTGATAGGAGAAAGGACAGTACTTTTTTTCCTAATTTACTTCATTTGGCCATTAACTATAAAAACATTATCTTGGACCAGCATAGCTCCAAGGATGAGCCTTTGAAAAACTATCGAGTTATATGACTTCTCAATTTCAGTCTCTAAACCCCATCGTTTCCTTAAATCAGCTTAATTATCCTGCAAAAATAGAACCACAGCAGTGACTTATTCAATTTCTGCTCGATTTAGGCATTTTCTCCATCTCTCATTTTAAGTTTATTCTGCTTGACTGAACAACTCTATGATGTTGATCATTTAGATATCTCCTATTAAATACATCTCAGATGACTAGAAAACAGTCTGAGTCTCTCAGAACTCTTTGTCATTAGGGTCTTGTTTTCTTCTTGTTTCCCTTTTACTGACCTTTACTCCACTTTCTGATAAACTTGGACTATCAACACCTTTGCTTTTCATTCACAGCTGTACCTGCTCAGACTGAAGCCCATTGCGTTTAGAGGACTATTTAGCTAACAAATACACGACTGCCCTTTTGTCATTTCCCAACAGCTTTGGAAAAGAAAATCCAAATTCTAAACAATTAACAATCCCCTCATCTCATTTAGGAATTTGGTTTAGAATATTATTATAATTATATGATGATCATCGTCACCTTTGGGGAATGACATTGGAAAAACCACCCTAATCAGGTCCCTCTTGAATCTGAGTCCTCAAATCTCCTGCTGATGACCAGTTCTTATGATATGATTGCTGAGTGGACCTGTCTCCATGATGGACTCTGAGTGGAAGGTTTCTTAGCAGAGGGTGCCATTTGAGCTCCTTTGACCTAACACCAAAGCAGAATAGAAAGAGAAGTGGATTCAATGTGCACCTGCAAGATACACAAGAGATAAAATCATGATCATTTGTAGGCCTCAAATAACCTTAGAGACTTATTTCTTGTTCCCAGGAGTTCCAAGGCGCAGCTGGCATAGAGGACAACGGGAGCCTGACTAATGAAATCCTTGTCTTCCATGCAAGTCTGGAGAAGCCACTCTGTGTGCCACCATCCATCTGGGACCAAGGATGAAGCTAGAGGATGGATCGTTATGCTGGTTCCTTTTACATGGCCCACAGCAATATGTGATGAACACCACTCTGCCTATATTTTATTGACCAGGATTCTGCCAGGAGGCCTTACCTGGACCCCAGGAATGGAACACTGACAAGTGGCCTTTGCAGCCACGTCTACCACCAGCTCTTCCCTCAGCTGCGGGGAGTTCCAAAGCAGCTGGCTGTCTACTACAGGGATTTTGCTTTCTGCAGCCTCACCAGATGCAAAAAATTAAAGTGGGATAAGAATCAATTAAGAAGTTTGCCAAAACATGTGACACACGGAATTGTGCAAGTTCACTGACTAATATGAAAACAAATTCTACAAGAAAAACTTAAGGAACTGAGCAGTTATATAAATACTAACACTCATTGACCGAATTCTCTAATTAACTCAGACATTTATGATCCACTTATGGTCACAAGAAAATGCTGTGAAACTATAAAATACGATGTGTCCAATTTTTCTAGGCTTATAACCCCCTTCAGGATATGCCCAATTGTCCTAGCCTCTGTGTCACCCTGTGCTTTTTTTTTTTTTACAATATCTTCCCATGAATCAGTAAGAACTCAATTCATTCATCAACAGCCCAGATAGCCCTGTGCACATAACTATATGTCAATGCACATACACTCCTGCATGGGTCTCTGCACAGATCCATGGGTAAGTAGCTAAAAGCAATGGCTACACTTCTATTTAACTAGGCCCTTGGTCATGGAAAAGCACTATATAGACTGCAGTGTGGTACCTCTGCCCCTGGTGTGGTATTTCTGCCCCTTGCTTGCTCATCTGCTTGCTTATCTGTTAACTTTTCCAGTCATACCTTCCCTTCATACTCAGAGTAATTCACTGCTAATAGCTTAAGGAGTTACATTGTCTCAGTTGAATCTTAATTTTAGTCTGCTAAAAGCCCTTCAGCATAAGTGATGAAGATTGTCCAGACAGAATTGCAAAATATGATTTTTGTCTTGGAGATGGGAGAGTGACTCAAAAATTTAAACTGAGAAGGCAGAGAACTTCAACCACCTCTGTAATGATGCAACACGATCTTGTTTTCTGATTAGCTTTTCTTCTTTTTGGATAGGATAGACGATTCCTGGGTCTCTGGTGTGAATGCAAGCCTTTGAAAGAGAATAGTTGCATAACTGAGTTTTGCTGCGAGGGTTCTGAAATGGGGATGTGTTTCCCCAACACAGGGTAAGGATTTGTTCTCGTTCCTCTGCTCACTTATGAATGTGATCGTTGTGTTAACATATCACTACTGCTTTACACTTTACAAGGCAAGCTTATCTTTCTACATGCTCAAAGGTGATGGTTACTTTCAATTGATATTGCAAGCCTTCCTTTCTACCTTAGAGGTTGTAAGGAGTGCTGCAGAGGGAGAATAACAGAACGGAGACGGTCCCCAGTGGAGTAACTGCTGGTCAATTAGCCACACCCAGACCCTGAGATGAACACTTCTGCAGCTAGCCCCCATAAGGCACACACTTTTTTTTTTTACATCTTCTCCAAAATGATGCCTCTGGCTGCCTCTTGGCTGCTGTCCTTGGCCTCTCCCTCCATGCAATGTCAAGTAGCCAACAGGGAAACAGTTGCTTAAGAGGTATACAATCTGTGTAGGAACATGAAGACATGATGACATTCATTTTTCTGACCCAGAAGAGCTTGTCTTCTGTAAAGCAGGGGATGAATTTATCCTTTCAAGTCTAGAATGGCTGAAGACAGCAGTTCCCAGGGAGGAGATAATGAAGGAAGGAAAGACCAGGACTCTCCCCAACCCCATCCTTCTCTAGATAGTAGAAATAGTTTTCAGAGCATATTCTCTAGTTATATACTACTACTAAGTTATATGACCAAATGAATCAAAGTTACCATATAATCTACAAAGTATGCAATTACACTAGGTGCCACAACTAAAGAACAGAAACAGATTATTTATCCATCCATCTCTCTATTTACCTACCTATCTACTCTAGTCCATCTATCTATCTACTTACCTATATATTGCAATAGCAATAATATATTATTTTCCCATACAGAAAAGTAAAATCTTTTCATTTGAAGGAGTTTGGATGGAATTTAAGGTTATTTTAAGTGAAATTTGTGTTTTTTAAAAAAAATCTTAGAAAAATATGGGCTGGGAATATGGCCTAGTGGCAAGAATGCTTGCCTCTGATACATGAAGCCCTGGGTTCAATTCCTCAGCACCACATATATAGAAAATGGCCAGAAGTGGCGCTGTGGCTCAAGTGGCAGAGTGCTAGCATTGAGCAAAAAAGCCAGGGACAGTGCTCAGGCCCAGAGTCCAAGCCCCAGGACTGGTCAAAAAAAAAAAAAGAAAAATAAGCATCATATTTTCTTTCACATATGCAATCTCGGAAGAAGAAAGCAAGAGAGGAGAAATGGGGTCAACAAAGTAGGGAAATGGCAAAGTGAACATGATTAGCAATCTTCATGTTTATGTATGAAGATGTCATGATGAAACCCAATCTACTGCGCAACGAATATATGCTAATAAAAAGTAATAATAAAGGTAACTACAGATCTTGGAAGACAACTGATAAAGAATTCAAGAGGTGACAGTAGGAATGCAATTAGCACATTCTCTGTTTCAACTTCAGAGTCAACATTCAAGCTTAGGTCCTGAGCTAAAAGATGAGGCTGAAAATGGGTCCTTTATACTGAGATTTGAGATAGGAGCATGTAAATATGATCAGTCTTTAACTTTGCTTATTTTTGTCACTTTAGTATAGAATTGTAGAAGATGCAGAAGTTAAAGTTTCTCCAGGGCTTGGGTTGTGTTTTATTATTTGATCTACTGGCTAAAACAACTTACAGGGTACAATGAGTATTTAGTACCTATTTCTTCTATTAAAAAAAAAAACAACAAAAACCTCAAACCTAACCTTCTTCCTTCTTCCTCCAACACAGAAACACAAACCATTGACCAGTAGGAGATGCTTATTAAATATTTGATTGAGTTTTGAGCCAGCATCTAATTTATCTTGCCCCTTCTGTACTCCAAGCTATTTATTATTGCAACAACTCAGCATTTCAGTCAGTAATCAATAGCGGTGGAATTTGGACCATCATCATAAGCAGAATTAGAAGCATATTTCATTTGGATATCTATATTCTCCAACGGAAGTGCCTTCATCCATCTATTTGTTCAGCCAACTCTGCAAACAGCTCTAAGGCAATTTTAACTAACCAGGAATCAAGAATGCCTTTGTGCTAGGAGTGGCCCAGCTCTGAACCTCTAATGATTAATGGTTGAGAACTCTGGAAGTCATTTGCTATTGTATGACTCTGGGGTACTCCAATGACTATCTACTTTCCATCCATGATCACCTCGGTCCAGCTCTCTTCCTGTGCCTTTATCTCCTCTGACATTCCAGTTTAGAGAAGAGTTCTTTCTATATCTAGTATTGATCTTCTATTTTATTTCTTCAACTTTCTGTTCATTTATATTTACAATCACTATGAATCTCAAGTGAAGTTAAACAGCATATTTTGGGTGTTTGGAGGTCAAGTTGAAGGGTAGTGTTAATGTAAGATGTTAATTAAATGGGCTTTCAGAAAGCCTGCAGGAGTGTACAATAAATTCTGGATTATTTTTCACTTCCATAGACGATCAATGAACCCTTTGTTTGGTAACCTGAACAGAATAAAACTTTTTTTTTTTTTTGCTAATTTGTGTGTTGGGGTGGGGGGGTGCCCTTAGCAGTGGTCTGATTATTGGACTTACTTGACATCATGCCTTGTCTTGATATTTTCATTGATTTTTTTTTCAAAGAAACCAGAAGCTTTCTCCATATTTTCATTACAGAACGCCTGAAGAATAAGAGCATATTTTTGAGAAATATCAATATTCATAGAATGTTCTGAAAGAGCATTTTCTATCTCATTTTTTATTTCTATAGATGAACAAAAAAGGAAGTCAAAGTAATGGAGTAATATTGAGAGATTTGTGGTATTTTACAAAACCAGGCTGATAATCATATAAGAAACAGGGCTAACTTGAAAAGGAAAATTCACTGGTGAGTAATCATGAACTAAAGTAGCTTTGAAACACATTTCAGCTTTCTACTCCACGTAAATAAATGCCATAAAACATGATAAAAAAAATCTCCATCATTACACTGGTGGCATAAGACGTGACAATTACCATGCTTTTGAAAAGTGTTTGTGATGAAGAAAAATTTACAATATTTATACTGTATTTCAAATCACAATGAATATTGACTTGGTCCCTAGAAAGGAAAAGAGATTATAGAAGCACGTACAGATAGAATTGAAGAGAGTAGGTTCTCGGCCTTGGCAAATGTTGCTTGCTGGGATAGCCCCCAAAAAGACATGACAAGAGCTGTTCTGCTTGCACTTGGGCTGTTTGTTGGGCCACTGTCAAGGTCTTGTCAAATAGCTGGAATTTGGGAATCTGACGTGCTGGGTCATGAGAAAGGAGGCTCTCATGATTGACATTTCCTGCATGATTCCAACCTAGCCTGCAAAGTGATGAGCCAGGTCAGGCTATAGTGCTCATAGAAAGAGGAAAGGCTATTTCTGTCTTTAAAATGTATAATGCTCTGCTCCCAGCTCTCATCTTTTTTGTTTGAGTCTCGTTTCACTGCTGCATTTGAAGCCTTAAATGTCAATTATAGATCAATGGAAGCTACCCCAAGGTATAGTGAGTGATTGCTCTCTGTACCCCCCCCCCTTTTTTTTTGGCAGAAAAGCAAGTTTTCCTAGAGGACACTCAGTCACATACATGTGCTTCTGAAAATGTCAGCTAGTGAGTGGACAGGATAAAAACACACCTATCTGCTTTATTGCTAGTCATTTTGATCCATAATTTTTGCCACCTTTATTTATTAACTTCCAACATTGGAGATCTGAATTTATATCTATACCAATATAATCTAGAGCTAATAAGATTCTAAGTATGAAGCCTTTGTCTGTTATGGGCTCTAATGACTAATCAGTGTTTCCTTATGGAATTGGTGTTTCCAAAACCATTATTCCTTTTCACCAGAAGTTCAGTGGCAGTATCTGACACCTCAGGACCGTGTCAGTCCTTCCCTAGACTGCACATCATGACAGTGCAGGATGGTCAGTGAGGAAGTGTTATATGCCACTCTCCCACCTCTTTTCTGTAAGGTCTTAGAGTGAGCATATTTCCATTGGACCGAATAAAATAAAGATAATACAGCTTTGGAAGCTAAATTAGTGATGAGGTAAGAGAGAGATGGAACAGAGGAAGCAGGGGAAAGAATGAGGGAAGAAAACAAGAGATGGAGAGAGGAACTAGTGAAATGTCTCCGGTCCCTCCTGAGAAAAGAAGACAGTGGTGCCTTTCTGAACACCAAAGGAGGAGGTCACTAGTTGGGAAAGAACAACAAGTAGAAAACTAATCGCTCTGAGATAGAGTGACATTTCAAACATGTGAGTTACCTCACAGAATGAAATATTTGTATCCTTTCTATTAAAGATCACAGATGTGTGTGCATCAGCTTGAAATTACCTGGGTGTTTCATTTAGCAAAAACATTTGCTCTGTCTCTTAAAAAAGTCTATAGTCATCCCATATGTCATCTGGAAACTTAGCTGACTATTGATTTCAAGACAGGCTTCCAGGGAGATCCACACTGGGATTTAAGGACTGGTGAAGAATCTAGATGTCATGACAGGAAAGAAAAAGAAGAAGAAGAAGGAGCAGGGCTGGCTATAATTCATTCTCTACTCTCATTATCGGTGAGTTTACAGTTAGCACGCTAGACCAAATGATATAATTTGTAAACATTGTGAATTATGATTCTGATCTCCAGCCCTGGAGCCAACTTAGTTTGTATTACAAGTTGACATTTCCAAATCCTTTAAAATGTAGCCTTTGATTGCCCCGTGAGAGTCAGAAAAATTATAAACCCTTTGGAGTTCATGGATTGGCTACACGGAGATAAACACACCGCTTTTTGAAACGAAGAAAAGTGTTTATTCAAAGCCACTTTATTATTCCTACTAAAGAAAAATGGAAGGCATTTAAAATTTAAAAGCATTTTTAAAGGACCATATGCTGCTGAAGCTTGTGACGACTTGCTGGCATTCAATCAGAGTCCCAGCTTTTGGATGGCTTGCCGCGCTCAGAAAGTGAGGTAGCTGGCGAGGGGTCACGCAGAACCCACCATTGCTAGCTAGCCCAGGTGTGAACACACACTTGTTTATGTTACCATTGTACATTTCTGGCCACATGGTAAAATGGAGCCCAAGGAAAACTCAGTCCCTAAGAGGACAATAGGAAGAATAGGGGTTTGCAAAATCTATAAAATATATTACAAAGACCAACAGCTTGATCCATGTGCATAAAAATCATCTTAGAGATTGTGAAAATGTAGATAAAGTTCCACTCCACCGATCTAATTCCACTGGCTTTGAGCAGGGACAAAGGATCCACACTTTTCACAAGCATTGCTAGAAATGCTGAGGCTGAGACTTTCAAAGAAGTGCTCATGGGAATTCCCCAGGCCAGGCAACTCTATAAGTGACTGCAGTGCTGGTCTGCAATTCTAGATTTGGGTCAACAGCCAGTGCCATCCAACCAACAGATCCCAGTTCCTTGACCATGAGAAGCCATGAGATACAGCAAATGTTTCTGGATTTAATCTAACATGGAGGGTGAATATTTTATGAAACAATAGAAAACAAACACAATTTCTATCCACAGATGCTCTGTCACTGGACTTTGTTTTAATAGCTAGAAAAAAATTAAAAGAAGAGAAGACTCCCTTTCACCAAGCTAAGAACTTTTATGGATTAAACAGTTGAATTTCCCTTGAAGGTGAACAACAGAGCTAATTAATAAACCAAATCTCTTATACCATATTGCACAGAAAAGTCAACATTTTCCAAAGCTGAATACTTAGATTTTTTTTTAAATTGAGGACAAAACCACATACTGTTTTCTGATATTATTTCATCATGGTAGTCACAAGCCTAATTATGTAGACTCTCAAAATAATGTAATTTTTATTATAATAACAGCCCAGTCCTCAGTCATAGGATTTGTGATAAAGAGAAAAGATCACAAACAACAAACCAACATCACCCTTCACTATTAGAACTATACTAGACTTAACTACTTTCTAGTAAGTTCATGTGATTGAATTGAGAAAGAGAAAAAGAGGATATGAAATTTTACACATGTATACACACACACATGCGCACACACACACACACACACACACACACACACACACATATACCAAAATGGGACCCTTTGTGCAACTAATTGATACTAATAAAAAACATGGGGAAAAAAGAAAAATAGAAGTCGTAAAACTGTTTTTCTACCATCTTGGCCATAATTTCAAATTAGATGACATATGACAACAAAATATTGTAATCTTTTTTCTTTAGTCCCATAACTTCGGATTTTCAGACATTCTTACTGATACCTATAAAAATACTTTCAATTCAAATATAAATGGGGGGATTTGTTATCCTGATTGTGTTCAATGAATCTTCAAAATTAGTTTGAGATGTCACCCAATGTAACTCATATGAAAATACAGTTTTAATTTTGAAGCCAGTCACATGTTGCTGATGGATAGCCTCCAAACACATATTAAAATATTTTACAATTATGATATCTCTTTAGGAAGAAAATAAAACCCACATAGGCAAACAAATTCATGAGAATAACTTGTAAAGGTGAAGTTAAACAAACGCTAAGTATCATCAAAGGGACAACTAGATTTGGCAAATCATCATGGTAGGAAAGAAGGCAATCCTGCACATTCTTCCTTTCCTCACACCCATATTTCTGCCCTTCTTCAAACATAGTTTTTCCACTGTTTTTTTTTTCTAATCTCAGAGCCAGTTACTCTGTAGCAAGACATGTTTATGTTTAAGTTACCTGTGCTCTATTCCACAAATAAATTTTAAGACACACATCCTCCTCCACATTGCTCCAAATCAACAAGGCAAATCAGTAGGCAAATATCCTCATGCCACCTTCATTCATAAAATAGACACAGTTGCCTATTTTGTATGAATAACCAGAGGCCTGTGAAGTATTTTTTCCCAAGTGTAGTTTCAAGCTCACAACATAAAATTGATATTGATTGACTATATTGATATTTGAACTCAAAACTGAGAGGACTGCTTTTACAAGAAAATGTTAAGGTTATCCATAGATCTTTTTTATGAGGGCGCTATAAAGAACAGTTTTACAGTGCAAGCATGTTAAGCAGATTAGGAAAAAAAGAAGTCGAGAAATCCTGCACATGTACAAATTATCGATAATAAATATAAACACGAAATGTATTCGCAATTCATCACCTGAAGTTATTATATATAACTTAAAAACAAAAATAACAGAGATGAGTATAGCATATTGCACATATGTATCTCTACATATATGTCAGTGGGTAGTAACATTACATTACGAACATTGTTGGAGTTGCTAATAGTTTGAGCCCAAGAAGTAAATAAAGTCATTTTTAGTATTGGCAGATAGTGAATAGTACAGAAAATTTAAAATAGTTTTGTATCACTTCAAAGGTAGTACACTCAAACAACTGAACTATCCATACATTATTTCATAAAGCAATTTGACCAAGATATTGTCATAAATTCCGATGTCACAAATCAGGACCTTGCCATTCTTAAAACTCCAGGAAGACTTTCACTTAGCTGTAAGCTACAGCTTACAAGGTCCCACATGGCCTTCTCTCTTCAACCTCATTAGCTTCTCCTGAAATTATCCTTTCCCCACTTCATTATGCTTTGGCCACGTGGTTCTTTTCATCCGGCCCTGATCACAGGATTCATGTTCTCCACCAGGGAATTGGAATTTTCAAAACAAGATACTAGTGCTTTCTTTATTTAATGGATTTGCAGGTTCAAGTAAGGCTTTGCCAGGATTCTAGCTTCTAATTGGAAACTGTTTAAAAGCTGTTTATTACTTATTTATTCTTGATTGATGGATGGATTTGCCAGTTTTGAGTTTTGAATTCAGGGCCTCAAGCTTGTTCTGCTGGCACCAAAGCTTGCACCTAAGCTGTGCCTCCAGCCTAGACATTTTTGCTGACTACTTTGGAGGTGGAGTTTCACCAGTTTTTTTGCCCAAGGTAGCATTTAACTGTTATCCTCTGCATCTCAGCCTCCTGAGTAGCTATGACTACAGAAATAAACCACCAGAGCCTCTCTTGAAACAGACAAACAAAAGCTTTTTAAAGACAGAATCCAGTTCTCTTCCTTGGCAGAAGGGAACATTTCCAGCCTGCTTTTCTTCCTTTTTCAGTTCTATTTTCTCTTGAGACAGGACCTCATTAGGTTTCTCAGGCTGGCTTCAAACCTGAGGGTTCCAGTGAATCTTTCATCTTGGTCTCCTGAGAAGCTAGGACTCTGGGTACTCACCAGCATATCAAATAAGGAACACCCACTTTTACTTTCTCTCTGTTCTATTCCTATCCCTCCTTCTCTATCATGCCAGCAATAGTCTGGACCAACGGGTATAGTCTACACGAAATACAGACTAAGTAACTACAGATGCAAATATTGTGAACAAAAAACTAGCAGATATATAATATAGATATTGCATATCTACATACACACATGTATGCACATATATGTGTATGTAGATATGCAATATATATGTATATACACTATGTATATATAAGGTTAGCTATATTAGGATTACTGGGATTTTATTCCTTGAATGAAAGATTGGATTAATATTAGAAAATAAATCTGAGTAGCTAACCATATTAAGATAGGTTTAAAAATTGCACAATCCTCCTGATAGAGCAGAAGAGACATGTAACAAAAATTCATGTACTCTTGCTAAATTAAAGATCGGCAAATTAGGAATCAAAATGAATTTCCTCAGTTTTTAAGGATTAATTACAGAAAAGCCGCAACCAATATCATCTTAAAGCAATGAAAAAGTAGCTACTGCAAAGATAGCTAGTATAGGAAGGCTGAAAGCTCTCATCTCCCATATCCACCCTTTAATTAGATGCTCCACATTATGCAATCAGACAAGGAAATGAACATAAAAGAAAGGCCACTGTTTGCAAAGAAGGAAACAATTGTTTTCAATGTATAGATGAATTGATTACCTGAACTTTTAAAGATTTCCAGAAAGCTATCATATTACTATAATAATGTAAATCATGAAATGGAAGCCTGAGTCAAAAACACAGATTGGAAGGACTGTGACTCAAGGCCAGTCTGGGGAAAAAGAAGTGAATGAGAATCGCTATCTCAAGAAAAAGTTGGACAAGGAAACACAAGTCTGTTATCCCAGGTATGTAAATATAAATAAGAGGATCACAGTCCAGGTGAATGTAGACAAAATATGCAAAATACTATCTGAAAAATAAATGAAGAGTATGAGGATATGGCTGAAATTATAGCTTACCTGCCTCACAAGTGTATGCCCTCAATTCAAGTCTATTATTATGATGCAGGGGAAAAAAGGAAGAAAGGAAGAAAGAAAGAGTAAAGGAAAGAAAAAGAAGGAAGAAGGGAGGGAAGGAGAGAGGAAATGAGAGAGAAAAGAAAGTAATAAAAGCTTTTCATAAAAATTAGAGCCAAAATTTCAACAAATACTACATGTAAAGCTCTGGGATACACACGTGATAAATGCATTCAGTCTTTGTCTACAGGTAATATAATATCCACCCAGAGATCTAGATTCTAGCTGAGGCTAGTTTAATTTGTAATGTATCATGTTTATGGATTGCTGTGAGCATCTTAAGGAAAAGCCTCCATTTTATAAAGACACTGGTGTTGCATTTCATGTAAAAGCTAATTAACCTCAAAAAAGCTGATCTCATATATATTATGCATAATATATGTATATGATTTCACATATATACATATATATGTGCACGCAAGTATGTGTGTATGAGTTCTTGAGAAAGTGGAAGTAGTATGAGTCTTCTCAAGAATCCCATAAAATAAATGTAAAATATTTGGAGTTGTTAGCAAAGGTATTATTATAAGATGGTTCAATAGAAAGAATACATTTATTGTGTTCATAAAACACATATCTTAAGTATACTTTGGGGGAGGTTGAGACTATTTTACAGATATTATTTGAAGCTATTAAAATAGCTTTGCTGAAAAGGGTTTGGCATATATTACCTCTAAAATCTCACTGAATAAGACAATAGCACTCTCTTGTACAAAGTATATCGTTGGGGTTCAAAGATATGAAGGCATTTGTCTAAAGGTCACTGTAGGACATTTAAAATTTGGATTAATTAGATCCCAAATTTACATTTCTTTTTTTAGAAAAGAAGTGAGTTTTCGAAGCTATGAATGCAAACTTCAAGAGAAGGATCTGGGGACTGATCAAGTCCAACCAAACACACAAATGATAACTGCACTGAAGAAGGTGTATTGAGTCATAAGAATGATTCACAAATCATATGGTAATGGCTAGTATTTGTTTATAGACAAATGATACTATCAATGTGATAATAGAATTAACTTCCTAGATGAGAATGCCACAGTCATTTTCTAGGTTTAGTGGGCCCATTTGAAAATCCTGATTATTTCCTTCAAATATCCATGTTCTCATTCTTCCTTCCCGGTAAAGAACTGGGTCTTATCTACTTAGGCAGCAATTGCATTTCTCAGTCATGTGTTTCAGTGTGATTTTCCACGTGACTGATTTCCAACCAATAGATGAGTACCACTGACATATTCAATTCATGCATCGTGTGTTTGAAGGTGGGTGTCTTACCCTTTACTCCTTACTGCTGCTAAACTGTGTGAATGTGTGATTGTCTCTAGGACATGTAGCCAGAATGAGCCAACTGTGACCTCCTTCATGACAATAGGTGAGTACATACCAGGAGATGGGTGACAAGTCAGAAAGGACTGAAGTCCTGGGAGGCCTCATAAAGCAGCAGTGTCCCATTTCCGTGGAGCACCTCCCAAATCACATTGACACAAGAGAGAAATAAATCTTCTAATGTTGTGAAAAACATCTTCATTTAATTTCTATTAACACAGACAAAACAATCTTGAAATTAATACATCCTAATTCTCAGCTCAGTGTTGTCACTCTAGTGTATTTATTATGCTTACATATTTACATAATATATCATCACACTTTACTAATTCCCTTTTATGTTGATAATAGGGTGGTTATTTTGGATCTGTGTAGATATAACTTAATTAGGCAATTTTGATTCCAAAACCATAGATATAATTTATATATTACTATTCTCATAATCTAATTGAATTTTGAACATTAATCAAGACTCAAGAGAGATTCAGTATCAAATTTCACAGGCAGGATCTATAAATCCAAGAGCATATAGTTATCGTTTGGTTTCTGTCTTTGTTGCTTTTGTTGTTGGTCCTGGGACTTGAACTCAGGGTCTGGGCACTGTCCATGTACTTTATTTTCTTGAGGCTAGCACTCTACTTCTTTGAGCCACAAAACCATTTTTGATTTTCAGGTTATGAGCTGGAGATAAGAATCTCATGGCCTTTACTACCCAGGTTGGCTTTGAATCACAATCCTCAAATTTCAGCCTCATGAATTGCTAGGATTACGGGTGTTAGCAACCAGTGCCAGGCTGTTTTTTGTTTGTCTGTTTGTTTGTTCATTTTTATTGTCAGGCAAGAAACAGTTCCAGTTATGCTTGGCCTCATCCAACATATTTTCCTTATTCTTCTGACCTACTGGAAATGGTTCTAGTTCCTAAAATAATTTATTCCATGATACACATTGTAAAATGTCTATTACATTCTGTAATATTCTGTAGAGAATGGAGGTAAGAAAGATGTAACCAGAGAATTTGATATGGGTTTACTAGACCCAAACTCATATTTTAGAGGGCATATTTATCACAGCTGTAATTGTAGTATGGTTGGCTTGACATTGCCTCAGAATCTGCTACATCAAAAGCCTTTTCTTTCTTCTGGGATCATGCCAAATCTGACCCGGGTCATTCACTTACCTCAAACCCCTCTTTGTTTACTTCCAGCATAGATACTGAGGGTTTGCCTTTGATTCATCTACTCCCAAATGGAGCCCTTGCTGAGATTAAATAACGAATGTGTTCTCATTGTCTTGTATGGTGAACACTAAAACTTCTGAAAAACTTGGATAAATACTTGTAACTCTTTTGAATCATGTACCAAATAGGTTACTAGCTAGCAATTTAATTTACTCTTGTTAATTAATTTGCCTTTTGAATTATTTGCATTCATATGTGTTCAAATCAACATTGAATGTTTCAATTAAGTAGGAGAGATTTTCATGCCTTATTCATTTAACAATTTTTTACCAAGGTGAACAAAAGCAGAGACTAATCAAAATGTTGTTTGAAGTTTCCCTGATTTAGTCCCCTTAAATTTAGTAAATGTTTTAAGTGCCTATGAAGTCTGGGATTGCAGATCGTTTAAAATAATTAAAATGAATTATGTTTCCCTTCAGTTTTTCAATACCTATCTCAGTTTAATCTATTCTCCTAAAATCCTTAGATCTGAATTCCTGAGACATTTTGGAAGGCGTGTTTGTGTGTGTGTGTGTGTGTGTGTGTGTGTGTGTGTGTGTGGTGTGTGTGTGTGTGTGTGTTTGTCAAGCCCAGTTGTATTTTTCTAGCTTGGCATAGACCATCTAAGTTTCTTAATATCCATTTCATATAAACTAGATGAATCCTTACTGGTTGCTATATTGCACCAACCTGAAAACATTGTAGTATCTTCATGTTGGACTATAAGGTTAACATATCGTATTTATAATATCTTAACCCTCCTACCCCAAAGTCATTAATTTGTACATTTTTTCAACTACAGACATGTGCTGATTTGATTGTATAAGTAAGAAGTAGATATAGGAGAGAAATAATTGGGAGACTAAAAAACATAGTGAGGTTATAAAACGGTTGTGAAATGAGTACAAAAGACTCTACAAGGGTGGAATGTATATAGTCCCTCTGAATCATCCTGTGTTTTGGGTTTTATTTGTTAAAAATCCCCTTAGGTGCCAAGTGACTCATGAATTCTGTAATCCTAACTGCTGAAGAGTCTAAGAGAAAGGTTCATAGTTGGAAGCCAGCCTGGACAGAAAAGTGTGCAAGAACAAGATTCTATCTCCAAAAATAATCAGCACAGTACTCAGCTTTCTTGCTCATAGCTGGTGCTCTACCACTTCAAACATGCCTCTTGTTTAGCATTTTGCTGATTCATTGATCATGACGTTTACTAGACTTTTCTTCCCTAAACTGGCTTCAAATTGAGATCTTTCAAATTTCAGCCTCCCAACTAGCTAAGATTATAGACATGAGCTATGGGAACACAGCTACAACATTGATTCTTGCTCCCACTACTCCTGCAGTTACAGCAGGAATAAAATATGACCTGTGAAACTTGACATAACCTGCCTGATCTCATCATCCTCGCTGCCTACAGAAGTTGCTATAATTCTAAGTTTTATAACCATGATATCCATTTATAAAAAATTTTTATCACGCAAAATTAAGAAAACCACTGTGATCACTGAATAGAATTATTGACAGTAATGGATTTGTGGTCATGGGTAAAAAGTAAGTATACTTTAGATTGACAGAGAAATCGCTAAACCCAGACTTTGTGCTAGCATGACTAATAACAATGGGTGAGTTCAGTAGTTCATACTGCTGCTGGTTCATATACCCTGATGGTCCAGAAAGCATTTGACTATTTGTGTCCTTTGAGGCCATTGGAAACACAACACGTAGCCATCTTCCTAAAGAAAATGATTTCTGTTATATAAACTTAGAGCTACCTGTAAGTTTAGCACATACGTTGTGAGAAAATCTCAGGGTCACAGAAGTTTTGGAAACAAAAATTTCTTACGTATGGAAAATAAAACCACAGATTTTGCAAATAGGTTTTATTTATCACAGTCTTTTTTCCCAAGCATTTCAGGCTTTATGAGTAAAATGTTCAACCCAAGGTGGTGTTTTAAATTTATAGGAAGTTAGGTGTGTGTTGTGTGTTTCGTGTGTGTGTGTGTGTGTGTGTGTGTGTGTGTGTGCAGGTTAGTTAGAGATTTCATTGCATTAATTTCTACTAGGTGCTTACTTAGAAACTAATTTAAGTCTCGAGAACTGAAAAATGCACACTCACCACGAAGGTGATAAAAATAACCAACTCAGGTATTTATTTGATAAAGCCAAAAAACATTCAAGAGGCCATGGAATGTGACACAACCATACCCAATCCAAACTTAGGGCTAGGAAAAAAGTCTAGGCTCTGGGTACGTGCCAGGAAACAGTAGTAGAAGAAGCATCATAATATCATTTGTAGTCTGTTTCACTATCCCTGGATTAAAAAAACCATATCTGTATACCATGAAAGGTTGTGACTTTTTTAAACTTTTGTTTATCTCTCCTTCTACTTAAGACATACACCTCAGCCTTGCTCTGGCTGCTTTTAGATAGGTATTTCTGATTATGTTTCTCTCCTTGAACATGAAGGTGACAATCAAGCCTGTGTCTATACTGAAAGGCATGGCTTTCATCAAATAATCTCTGAGTTAATCAGTTGATGCACTTGACCAATCCCAACTAATTTCCTGTCGAAACAGATGGATTTTGACAAGGCCAATTATATCGATAGCACAATTTGATCAAAAGCACAATAATGACCAATTTCTGATTGACTGATATCATCATCATCATCAGTGGTTTGGTGATTCAGCTGTATGTCTAAATAAGAACAAAATATGATGATGGATCTCACTCCTCTCCCTTTTCTCTTTGAATACAGCTATTATGTGTGGCATGTCAAATCTTTTGAAGAATCAAAATTGAGAAATCCTTTTGTATAGCTGCCTTGAGTAAAGTATTTGGATCTTGTTGGCTGATATTCTTTCCCAGGTACAAAGGGTGAGATGTGGCTCATGTATAAATGAAAATTGTACTTAAATTTCTGTATGTTCCAAATCCACTTTCAAAAAGCAAGGACAGTCATTTGCTTCGTTCAGTAGGAGAATAATGATTATCCCATTTTGACTGAAAAAGGGATTCACATTCAATCGAGTCCACACAAATACAACTTTTTTTCTTCTGCTGGTTGAATTCTAAAGAGAGACTAAAGGTAAGATCGGGAAAGCATAAGGGAAACAAATTTCTTCTTCTCGGTAAGAGGTAGGCATAGACAGAGCTAAATACAGAGAAAAAGTGATAGCAAGACGGATTTCAAACTAGTTCAGCACAATGTATCTCTTTGTGCCCTCTCTTGTAGGGATACTAAAGAGCAAGCCACTTATTTCCTCTTAGGCTTATCACCTGCCCTTTAATTGATAAAATCTTCTTCCTATGACAGATATTTAAAAAATTAGCAATGAGTATACAATTCATATTTACAACTTGATAACTTAGTGTACACTTCGAAAGGGCAAGACTTGTTTCAGGTGTTAAAATGTTGATGTTTATAGGAAATCTTTATATAGTGTGACAAACATTCATGTCTAGGTCCAATGTATATGTCATATACAGAAGTCATCATTTTGTTTGTAATCAGCTAAAAATGAACTTGTTTTAACATAGTTGAGATTGCAACAATGAATCAATACACAAGAGTCCAACCCCACCTTAGAGGCTCTTTGTAACTTCTGACAAATAACCATTTCAAGAGTTTCAGGCATGTCTTTTCAGAAATATTCTATGAAATTTATATAAAACATATGTGTACACTCAATATCATGGATGAGGCCTCAGGCCACCAATCAACCTGTGTGAGATATATTGCACTTCTTTATTTCCCTAGACACGACTAAAATTTAACTTCTAGTCTATTGTGAAATTCAAATTAATTCTCAATCACCAAGACCACCCACCTCTACACAACACAAACACATCACCCACCCTCCTCACACACACACACACACACACACACACACACCATCTTGTGGTTCAGTGACACAGTGACCTTCCATAGACTCTGATACTCAAGAACATCCTGTATCAGTAGAACACAGGTCTCTTCTGTTTCTAAGACAAGCACTGATCAGTGGATATATTAGCAACAGGCCTGCTGGATGTTCATCTTCTGTACCATGATAAAGTACAGGAATGTTTGATAGGGCAAACAATCTCTTTCTGTTAATTTTTAAAATTATTTCCAAGGCTAACAATGTTTTTCTTTCTTGGACTCTCATGTATAGATGTCTGTATATTTTATTACTGTCTTTATATCTTATGAATCACTTTAAGGTTTTATACAGCACTGAGAAATATTTACAGTACTTGAGTAAGCTAATATGTAAAGAAGCCATAAACCTGTATGAAAATAATTTTCATATATCAGTATTAAAAAAGAAACACTTCCAGAAGAATCCATAAAAGTACCCAAAACAGAAAATCAACTTTACCAGGAATGTAAAAAGATGACTTTCCCACCTTCTCCACAACCCCCCCCCCCCCGGCCAATCATTAAATTTTTTTCAGCCAGGTGCTAGTGGCTCAAGCCTGTAATCACAGCTACTCAGGAGGTTGACATCTGAGGATAGTGGTTCAAAGCCAGCCTGGGCAGAAAAGTCCATGACACTCTTATCACCTATAAACTACTCAGAAAGGCCAGAATTGGTACTGTGGCTCAAGTGGTAGAGTGCTAGCCTTGAGGCAAGGAAGCTCAGGGGTAGCACCCAAGCACTGTGTTCAAGCCCCAGGATGGACACACAAAAATTTCCTTTTCAAAGATTAAAAATAATTCCATTGAGTAGTGTGAAGGATATTTGCAAGATGCAGTATCAACTATAGTTGAGAATATATATTTGAACCATCTTAATGATATTACAACCATTATAAAGACCTATGTGACTGTTTACATGTAGAAAGTTTTCCTAAAGAATAGTCAGAATTAACCACAATGATTTGTCAAGAAATATATTTTAATAATAAAATTATCTAACAATAAATAATGTATTAAATGGTAGCATTTTTCTGTTGTCACTCAACAAAATAATTTATATTTATAAATTTATATTTATAATACATTTATTTTAAATTATTCAAAAACAATATATTGGTAAATATAGAAAATATGTAGTATAATAAATAATATCTAATATATTTTAAAGTAATTTATTAATATTAAAATGTCCAAGACACCTGATTAATAATTATAAAGTTTTCCTTATCAGGTGGAACTATCAATGTATTGCATAAAGAAGTGTTAAGAGGGCTGGGGATATAGCCTAGTGGCAAGAGTGCCTGCCTCGGATACACGAGGCCCTAGGTTCGATTCCCCAGCACCACATATACAGAAAACGGCCAGAAGCGGCGCTGTGGCTCAAGTGGCAGAGTGCTAGCCTTGAGCAAAAAGAAGCCAGGGACAGTGCTCAGGCCCTGAGTCCAAGACCCAGGACTGGCCAAAAACAAAAAAAAAAAAAGAAGTGTTAAGAATATTTCAAGTATTTGACTATTTTGGAATTTTCTCTATTTTAATTTGTGTTAAAGGATTATAGACTCCCTAGTCATTAAGAAGATAAAAACAAAAACACTTAGAAACACAATCAATTCAAGCTAATAAGTAAGTGAACCTAAACCTCAGGTCACTCACATTTCTTTGAACTACCTCTTTCCACCCAATTCCCATATATAAGCTTCACACATGCATAATCTTGGTCCTTATTTCTACTTGTCCAGATAATGTTTCTTCCTTTCTTCCCTGTTCATTTCATTTGTAATATTATTTTTGAACTTCAAAGTTTCCCACATGGATATATCTTTAAGTTACTCTCATAATATCACCTGAAATATTAGGTATTTTAATACTATAATTAATAGCTTTACTTATATTCTTTTAACTATTCTTCTTTTTATAAAGTGACATTTTTAGTACAACTAAATTATCTTTCTGCTCTTTTAAATTATTTTTCTGTTTTTGCTCAAGACTGGTCTTTTATATTATATCCTTAGTTTCCACTGTTACTAGTAAAATAAATGCAAACTAAAGCTATAAGATATTGTGTATAGAATGAGTGTTTTAGTCATTGTGTGCCTCACTTCATTTGTTCATTCATTCATTTTCTTCTTTATAGTCAGCAGAGGACTTTGAATTCTATGTAGAGACTAGCTTTTCCTGGAAGATATTTTCCATCTCCAAGTTATCACTAATGAAAAGCCAAGTTTCTTAAGGATTCCGCTTTAAGCGCATAGCAAAAATGACCGGAGTCTGTGCAAAAGTAAAGACAGGGAAAGAAAGATACTTACTTGGTTTCAGAATGGAAATTCTAACTCAAAAATTTGAAATGGAGGATGGACCACGTATTCTTCTCCTTCAGAACAATAGCAAAGGAAATACGATGTTGTATAAGTTCATAATTACTAAGATAAAATAGAAGGCTTATTTATAGAATGAGTTCTATTCATTCTCGAGTTCTACTCTGGAGTTAGTGGAGGTTCAAAGTGACTAAATTGTGTTTACAGAAAGGGACATCCAAAGGATGGGTCAATTTGCCATACAGAAAACAGTAACAATCTAAAACTCAGGATTAAAAAAAGAAAAAGAAAAGAAAAAGAAAACACAGCAGAAAAAGAGAGATAGGAGAGAAAGGCATTTGGTCGAAGTCATGAGAAGCAGTGGTCCATGGGAGATTTTGCTTCCCCCTACATCTCTGGTCTTGCTTCACAAATCTTTTTAGCTGTAGAAAATACTGTTTGGCAATGTAAGTAAAATGCAACATCTCTGTTTTATATTGTACTTGTTAAATTATGGGTGGCATTAAGAATCTTTTTTGTAGGTTATTTTCCGTTTTCCTTTTCATGACCTGTCTTTTTATTCTTAAATCGTGTTATTATTGTATGTTTATAGTAAGCCTTACAATTTGGTGGCGTTATTCCCTCCAATTTGCTATTATTTATCAAGATTGTTCCAGTCAGTCTAGGCCATTTTCTGCATATTAATTTTATAATAAAGTTACCTATGTCTAAGAAATTCTTGCTGGGATTTTAATAGGAATTATATTAAATCTATAGATCAATTTGTAGACAATTGACATCTTTATTGACTTCTCCAATCCATGAAAGTATTAAGTTTCTCCATTTAATTGGGTCTCCTTTCATTTTTATCAGCATTTCAAAAAAAACCTTTTAACATGAAAAGCCCATGCATGTTTTAATATGAACATAATATTAAAATACTTCATTATCTTTGGATTTATTGCAAGTGTTACACTTATTTCAATTTTCTCATGTTCATTATCATTGAGAATGATAATTGATTGCTCAATCACGTGCCTTGCAGCTCACTGGTTCTATACTAAATTGAAATTATCCTTTCCATTTTTTTTTGTTTGTTTGTTTTGGCCAGTCCTGGGCCTTGGACTCAGGGCCTGAGCACTGTCCCTGGCTTCTTCCCGCTCAAGGCTAGCACTCTGCCACTTGAGCCACAGCGCCGCTTCTGGCCATTTTCTGCATATGTGGTGCTGGGGAATCGAACCTAGGGCCTCGTGTATCCGAGGCAGGCACTCTTGCCACTAGGCTATATCCCCAGCCTATCCTTTCCATTTTAAATTTTGGAGAGTTTATCAATTATTATGTGTCAAACTTTGCCAAATGCCTTCTACATCAGTTGATAGGATCTTGTTTTCTTTATCCTGTTGAAACTGCAAATCACATATAACAATCAAATTAAAATTTTGTAGATTTTCTAATCTACCAAAGACTCTTGCATATTTAAAATGCATTTCACTTAGTCCTGATGTATATCTGTGTTCATTACTACACATTTATTAGTATTTTCTTGAGGACTTAACCTGTATTTTGATTTCCTTTATAATCTGTTCATCTGCTTTTGGTATCTGAATAATAAAGGCCTGATTGTATGAATTATTATCTCTTATATTCTGTATGAAATAGGATCAAATTTGGCGTTAACCAGAGCAAAAAAAATTGAGCCTAGAAACTTTTTTCCCCCCTTCATTGTCAAAGCCAAGTACAGAGGGGTTACAGTTTCATATGTAAGGCAGTGAGTACATTTCTGAGGCAAGCACTCTAGCCACTAGGCCATATTCCCAGCCCCAGTGAGTACATTTCTTGTTCAACTTGTTACTTCCTCCTTCATTCCCCCTCCCCCGCTCCCCTTTCCACTTTCCCTCTCCCCCCATGAGTTGTCCAGTTGGTTTAAACCAAATGGTTTTGTAAGTATTGCTTTTGGAATCCTTTGTCTTTTTATCCTTTGTCTCTCAATTTTGGTATTCCCTTTCGGTTTCCTAGTTCTAATACATGTATATGCAGTATCCATGGTGGAAACTTTTTATAGATATTTTAAAATTGCTAAGTATACTTATTTAATAACAGATAATTATTTAGATAATTTCATCTATATTAAGTTTTGGTTGTTTGTAATTTTAAAGAAGCTTCTCTGATTCTTCTAAATTGTCAAATTTAAGAGTATAAATTGTTCATACAACTTTCTTATGACCCTGAGAAAGGCCTCATGATCTGTAAAGTTGTATAATATTTTATTACTAGTACTGGGGATGTGTGGTTTCTATATTATTCTTTATTAAAGGGTTTTGGCATTTCATAAGTTGATCGATATTATCTATTTTTAAAGTAATCAGCTTTTGTTTCATTGGTGTTCTCTACTGCTTATGTTCAACTTCATTGATTTCTGTACTTTGTTCCTGTTACCTGCTTGCTGACAAGTTTATTTGTTCTTTATTTATGGCTTTATACATATTGTTTGAGACTTTTCCCTTCCTAATATAAATAATTAACATATTAAGTTTCCCTCCAGGCTACTATAGTTGTTCTCAATAAATTTTTCTGCACTTCATTTTCCTTTAAAACCTTGCATTTTCATTGTTTTCTTTTTCTTTTCTTTCTTTCTTTCTTTCTTTTTTTTTTTTTTTTTTGCCAGTCCTGGGCCTTGGACTCAGGACCTGATCACTGTCCCTGGCTTCTTTATTTTGCTCAAGGCTAGCACTCTGCCACTTGAGCCACAGTGCCACTTCTGGCCATTTTCTGTATATGTGGTACTGGGGAATCAAACCCAGGGCTTCATGTATATGAGGCAAACACTCTTGCCACTAGGCCATATTCCCAGCCCCCAGCATTTTCATTGTTCATAAGACTTTTTCTTATGTTGATGGGTTATTTTGAAATGAGATTTTAATTCCCACAGGCTAAGATCTTTCATAGCTGTCTTTTGACTATTACTACTACCTTAGAAATTGTGAACAAACTACATGATATTAATTCATTTAAATTATTGATATTTGTTTTGTGGCTCAAATTTGATCTATTTTGTGAATATTCATTTGTGCTTGAAAAAGAGTGTTTTGTGAGGTCTGGACTCCTACTGAGAAACCCACAGAAAAGTACTATCCAGATAGGCTTAGAGTCTTGTTTTGTTTTGTTTTTGCCAGTCCTGGGCCTTGGACTCAGGGCCTGAGCACTGTCCCTGGCTTCTTTATTTTGCTCAAGGCTAGCACTCTGCCACTTGAGCCACCGCACCACTTCTGGCCATTTTCTATATATGTGGTGCTGGGGAATCGAACCCAGGGCTTCATGTATACAAGGCAAGCACTCTTGCCACTAGGCCATATTCCCAGACCAGGCTTAGTGTCTTAAAACTTGAGAAATCTTAGGTTTCTCTGTGTGACTTCCCAGATTTACTTGGGACTGTTTCAGGTTTCTTTCTCTAGCACTTTCACTTGGGTCAGTGAGCATGCAAATGGACAGTGTATTACTCCTACTTGAGGGTTAGTAGTAGTAATTAGTCTATGCTCACTGAAATCTGTTCTGCATTTTTGGGTAGAGTCAACTTTTCTAAGTGAACATACTTTTTGATCCATTTGATGTATATATGTGTCAAATAAAAGAATCATACACGAAAAAAAAAAAGAGTGTATTCTGCTATTGGGTGCAGTGTTTCATTCACGTCAACTATATTCTCTTGGTATAGTTCCCAGAATTGCTATGGCTTCTCTAATTTATACATAGCAAGTCTATCAGCTGTGGAGGGAAAAAATATTGAAATTTTTAACTATAATTGTGGATTTGTCTATTTCTTCTTTCAGCTCCATATTTTTGTTTCATCTATGTATTTCGTGCACATAAGTGGAATCATTATGTCTTGCTAGTGGGTTGGTTCTTCTATTATTGTGTAACATTGTTTTGCCTTTGTTAATCTTCATTGTTTTGATTTTTTTGGAATTAGTCCCACTAGACCTTTCTTAAAATTAATGCTCCAATCATAGTTTCATGACTTGTCACTCTTTCTTTCTATGTCATTGAGATACTTGAAAATAGTGAAGAGTTTTCCTGCTCCATATTCACTTTGCCAATCTGTTTTAGCCAATGGTCTTGTTCATTGAAGCCATTTACATTTGAGGTACTAACTTACATGTTCAGATTTACTACTTTATTGTATTTTCTAGTTGATTCTTCAGTTTCCTCATTCCTGTTTTTATTCTCTTGTGGGGTTACTCAGACATTTAGTGGATTCTATCTTGATTTATTTTGAGTGGTTTTGAAAGTATCTCCTAATAGTGTATATAGGACTCTGTCTTTTATATAAACTTGGTGGTTGTTACTCTATCTCTGTATTAATAAATACACAGAAAAGCGAACATCTCAACACTCAAGTGAGTGTGGAACCTACATTTCTGTTTCGCTTTTCAAATTTCTCATGTTGAAATATTTGGGTGTGTTCAATTTATTGAATCTGTGTCTTTATTTATCTGTGTCTAATTTATTGAAATTGTGTCTTTCACCAAATTTGGGAGATAGCCATATGTCTTTAAACACGATAGAAACCTTACTCTTTTACCTCCTTGTTGGACTGTGATATACAAATGGCAGGTTGCTTGTTGTTTTTGCATAGGTATTTGAGGCTCTGTTTATTATTTGATCTGTTTCTCCCTGTTCCGCAGACTTAGTAAATTCAATGAATCTGTCTTCACATTTCCTAATGAAATGCTTGTACTAATACCATATAGTTAACTAAACCAATACACAAAGCCATCAAACATTTATCTTTGGATAAAACTGACTAATGGAACTTATAATTTGTTA